>NW_028077910.1:186914-1386914 GCF_014824575.4 Sturnira hondurensis
TTGATTTGAGTCCCACTTTCCTTTCCATCGCTATTGGTTTCCTGGACATCTCCCTTCATTTCAATTAGTTTAGCCTTCATATGTTCCTCTAATTTGTGACTAAGTTCCTCTAATTTGTGACTGTACTCTACTAATTCTGTGAGCATCCTGATAAATAGTGTTTTAAATTGGGCTTCTGAGAGGCTGGCAATCTGTTGGTCGCTTAGAGTTATTGGCTCTGGGACTTTGAGTTCTTGCACCATCTTTTGGGCTGTTCGTGCCTGTTAAGTAGCAGGAACGGAGCCCTAGGTTTTCACCAGAGCAGGGCAACTCAGTCGCTGGGTTGTGACGTTGTATGTGGGGGCGGGGTCAAAGAGGGACAATGGCTTCCCATCTGCCGCCTGCCGCCACAGTCTGACCACCGTCACCAGGCCCACGCGTTTCGTTCCACTGCTCGCGAGGGTGCCACCGCCGTCAGCCCTCCACTACTGGGTTCGCCCCCTGGGGCCTGCGCGGTCCGTCTCACTGTGCACGAATGTGCAACTGGGGTCAGTCTGCCCCACACCCCTACTGGTTCCGGGCTGCCTGCGCGCGCCTAGGTTGGGGGATCTGTCCTGCCTGACCCAGCTCCGCTGCTGGCTCCGCCTCTCTTACTGTCCCTGTTGAACAGTTCGTAGTTGTCGGACTTCTGTATAATTCCGTTTTCTGGTCTTTGGGTGTGTCCTAGTTCTCCAAACCTTTGTTGTGTTCAAACTTGGTTGTGGGAGAAGGCACAGTGTTTCCACTTATGCCTCCATCTTGGCGGAAGTTCCTATTTTCTTTTTTTACAGATTTTTAAAATTTATTTTTAGGGGAAGGGAGGGAGAAAGAGAGAGAGAGAGAAACATCAATGTGTGGTTGCCTCTCATGTGGCTCCCACTGGGGACCTGGCCCGCAACCCAGGCATGTGCCCTGACTGGGAATCAAACCTGCAACTCTTTGGTTCGCAGCCCGTGCTCAGTCCACTGAGCTGTGCCAGCCAGGGTGAAAATTTATTTTCTATGAGTGTCACCTTTTGTAGATGGTCATCACTGACAATGAGAAGAATGGGGCACCCAGAAGTTACCGATGGAAGACAAATAGTGCTGAAAACAGAAGCTCTTCATAGGATGGCCTAAAAAGCTCCTTCAATTTTCTCCTCAGATTAACTAAATGTAACTGGTTCTGCCAGATAAGCCACTTTAATTGTAATTAAAGTTAAACTACTTTAATTTTTCCATGATGTATTTTAAATTTGAAAAACTTATGCAAAAGTGTTACAAATAAAAAGAGATTTTGTTTTCCTACTGGGTGGCAATTTATTCCATAATTGAAAACCTTTTAGACCCCAGCTTTCAGACACTGTGAGTAGCAATGTCGACTGGAGTAGTTAATTCCTTAAGGGCTAAGTTGATACGGTAATGTGGTGGTATTTTTATGAACTGCACAGTATTTAACTTGTTATTTCTTTTATTCACTAATAGAGTTTGTCCTTCCTCCCAGCCCTCTTCTTTCTTCCCTTTCTTCTTCCTTCCTTCTTTTCCTCTTTCCCTTTCCCTGTCTTTCTCCCTCCATTCATTCCTTCTTTTTCCTCATGGGCCCAAGGAGGATCTAGTTTCACTCCTTGCTCTGTCATCCTACATTTTATAAAATTGATTAAACAGTATTTACTGAAGATTGCCCCTGTTCTGGCCATGCCTCTATGCACTACTGATGTGGTGGATGACAAAGGTATACAAACCTCTGTTCTCATGGAGTTTATAGTCTCAAAATAGTTTCTAGATCTTTTGGGGATTTTCTTGAAGTATATTGGAAGTTTTTCATGAACTGTAAAGGAGAATTCAATTTCTCTGGTTTTCAGTGCACACTCAAAAACTATTTCCACCTACGTAATGAATTGAAGATAGCTCATTATCTAGAGCTGGTAAAGCCTTGACCTTGAAATCACTGTTATGGTGAAATGCCTTGAGGAGCTCTAGCCTTAAATCTTTCATTTTAAATGAAACCTATTGGAAACATCTATGGTTATAAATCAGTTTAAAAAAAAAACACTAAAATTCTTTTTCTTTCTTTTAACCTTGATGGATTGTCCTCTTTCCCTGTTTCTACTGGAATGTTTGTGAGTCAAACGCAACTCAAATACTAATTCATCTATTTCATTTAGGTTCTAAATTTATAACCCTGTTCCTCTGACAAAGAATAGATGGCAACATGTTCTGCATCAAGAACACAGCCATTCTGCTTTTCTTATGCTTAATATATTTTTGAGTTCCTAAGCATGAACTGTCTAACTCCTAGACCGTATCTTAATAAATTAGGTGGCAGGACTCAAAATGCAAGCAGAAGAACAAGCTCTCAATGAGGTCCATTTTACAGAACAGTGGCATTTATGAATGGCAGATTTAAGACAATTTGGTTGAAATGATTGCCTTTGTCTCACCTCTGTTTGGATCATTCCCCTTGTATCATTTTCTGTCGTAGTTCACTGAACTATTCCTAGCAATTCAGACTGGGAATAAACTCAGCTAAGAATACACTGAAACGATATTGAAAGAGGGGCCAACTTCTGTGTCAGACCATTTTAATTTTTTATAGTTAATTTTTCTTTAGCTAATAAAGACCAATTGTCTTTAAATGACATAAATTTGATTTCTGATCGTCTATTGAATGGTTTTTCCTGTGTATAACCATCCTAAAGTTTGACTTCTCCCTCAATGAGACTCATGTTCTTGGAGGTAGTGCATAGAGTCTGAATTTGATAGTTATCTGCCCTTTCTGCTGAAGACTGAGGGTTGGTCATGGGAAGTGTTTGAGAGCACTTTTTTTTCCTGGGAAGCTTATATCCAAAGCAAGAACAACTTTTGTTCTCTTTTTCTGCATTTCCCTTCCTTCCCTAACTTTTGTCCTTAAATATTTAATAAATTCTTAGTATGTGTAAAGCACTGTTCAAGTTGCTATTCTTAGGAATAAAATTAATAGAAATAATATGATTTTTGATAATAATTAATAAGTACTATTTATTGCCTACCTTTGCCATTCAGTTACATAGTTTATTTATGGACATATATTTTTTCTCATGAACACATTTTGAAGCTCTGACTTGGAGCTCTAAAATTAGGAGTATAGTGTCCTGCTCATGTATACTGGTTGTACAATAAATTTTAAACAAATTTAATCTCTACATGTTGTTAATAAGAACCTTTTTTTCACTGTCCCTCTTTTATTTAAACTTGAAGCCTTATTTTTGAGAGGTACTATCAAGTAGGTCCAAGGACGTGATTTGGTCCTTAGCTTCAATAAGGGTGTTTATGACAGTGATGGCCAGTTGAATTTCAAGTTATCAGAGAGAGAAAGAGGAAGAGAACTTAAACTTTAAGAGGTGATATGTTGGATAAGGAAAGTGAAGAGTTGCTGGTGTTACGAAAGAGGGAGTAAGCTCCTTGAGAAGTTTATGGTGTATTAATTCTTATAAAAGTTTAAATAAAATTATTAGTGATTGCTCCATTTGGGTGGTTATTTACTGTCTCAGGAAGGAGTGAGCAAAATTTGCCCAGTAAAACAAAAGCTGAGGAGTTCATCACCACCAGACCTGCCTAACAAAAATGTTAAAGGGGGCCCTTCAAGGCAAAATGAAAGAATGCTAAAAAGCAGCATCATAGCATAAGAAAGTATGAAGTTTGTTGGCAAAGGTAAGTATATAGGCAAACATAGAATACTGTGTTGCTATAATGGTGGTGGGTAAATCTCTTTTAATTTTAGTTTAAAGTTAAAAGAAAATATTAAAGATAAATGACACTAAGGTAGTTAGAAGATACACAATATAAATAGATATAAATTGTGACAACAATAACATAAAGTGTTATTGTGGGGAAGGAAGTTGAAGTGTAGAGTTTTGCATGTGATTGAACTTACATTGCTATTAGCATAAAATAGACTGTTATAAAGTATTTTATGTAAGTCCCAAGGTAACCACACACATCCACATGCACATACACAAAACCTATAGAAGTTACACCAAAGAAAAAGAAGAGATAGAATCTACTAATACAAACAATCAAGAAAATACAAAAAGTCAGAAAGAGAAGAAAGACAAAGTACTGCAAGACTACAGGAAACATTAACCAAATAGCAATAGTAAATTCTTACCTATCTATAATTACTTTAAATGTAAATGAATTAAACTGCAAGATCAAAAGACATAAATTAGCTGAGTGGATAAAAAAGTAAAGCCTAACTATATGCTGTATACAAGAAACTAAATTGAAGGACACACATAGGCTGAGAGTGAAGAAAATGAAAAAGGTGTTCCATGCAACTGAAAGAAAGCAGGGGTGGCTAAAGTTATATCAGAATAAATACGCTTTTTAGTTGAAAAATGTCACCAGAGACAAAGAAGATCATACAATAATAAAAGAGTTAATCCACCAGAAAAACATAATGATTATGAATATATGTAAACCCAACATTAGTATCCTAAATATATAAATAAAACATTGACAGAACATTGAGAAATTGGCATCAATGCAATAATAATAGCAGACTTCAATAGTCCACCTTTAATAATGGATAAAACATTCAGACATAGACAAATAAATAAACAGAAGACTTGAGCAATGCCATAGACTAAAGCAACCTAACAGGTATACAGAACATTTCATTTAACAACTGCACCGTGCATATTCTATGTAAGTGCTTATGGAACTTTCTCTAGGATAGATCACATTAGATCAGAAAACAAATCTTACAAGATTGTAATCACACCAAGTATCTTTTCTGACTCCAGTGGAATGAAACTAGAAATCAATATCAGAAGGAAAACTGAAAAATTTACATACATGTAGAGATTAAACAACATACTGTTGAATAGGCATTTTGTCAGAGAAGAAATCCAAAAAGAAATTAGAAAATACTTTGATGCAAATGAAAATAACATTTATAGAATGCAAAAATGCAATAGTAAGAAGAAATTCATAGCAATATACAACTTCAAAACAAAAAAGAGAAAGATCTTAAATCAACAACCTAATTTTGTACCTCAAAGATCTAGAAAGAGAAGAACTAAGGCCTGAGTTAATACAAGGGAGAAAATGACAAAGATGAGAGCAGAAATAAATAAAATTAAAAAATAGAAGAAGAAATAGAAAATCAACAAAACTAAGAGTTTAGTTTTTGAAAAAATAAACAAAATTGACACTCTTATACTACCTAAAAAAAGACTCAAAATCAGAAATGAAATAAAGAACATCGCCACTTTTGCCACAGAATCAAAAAAGATCATAAAACACTATATGAATAGTTATATAACAAGAATGGATATTTTAGAAGAAATGGAAAAATTCCTATAGACATATACTCTATTAAGACTGGATCATGAAAAATTAGGAAGTATGGAGATGAATCACTAATCCAAAATCTCTGAATAAAGAAAAGTTCATACCAGATAAATTCTATCAAACACTTAATGAAAAATGAACACCAATGTTTCTCAAAGTCTTACAAAAAATTGAAGAAGAGGAAATACTCCCACACTTATTTTATGAATCCAGCATTAACCCGATACCAAGGCCAGAGAAGGATATCACAAGAAAGTAAAACTACAGGTCAATATCCTTGATGAATATAGATTCAAAATTTCTCAATAAAATACTAGCATACTGAATCTTATAGCACATTTAAAGGATCATACACCATGTAGTGGGATATTTATCTCTGGGATGCAAGGGTAGTTCAACAAACAAAAATCAATGTGATACACTACATTAACAGATTAAAGGATGCAAATAAAAACTGTATGATCACCTCAATAGATGCAGAAAAATGTTTGATAAAATACCATTTCCTGACAAAAATTTTAAACAAATTAGAAATAGAAGAAAAGTACCTTAACAAAATAAAGTCCATATATAAAAAGCCCACAGTTAATATTATACTCAATGGTAAAAAAAACTGAAAGATTTTTCTCTAAGATCGGGAATAGGGCATGGATTCCCACTCTCACCACTGTTAGTCAACTTAGTACTGGGAGTCCTAGCCAGAGTAAGTAGGCAAGAAAAAGAAATATATCCAACCCAGAAAGGAGGAAGTAAAAATTTCCGTTTGCAGATGACATGATCTTATAGAAAACCCTAAAGACTGTGCTAAAAAACTGTTAGAACTAAGATACAAATTCAGTACAGTTGTAGGACACAAAATGAATATGCAAAACACAGTTGCATTCTTATATACTAACAATGAACTATCTGAAAATAAATTTAGAAAACAATTCTATTTACAATAGACCAAAAAGAGTTCTTAGGAACAAACTTAAATAAGAAGGTTACTGACTTGTGTACTGGAAGCTACAAGAACATTGATGAAATAAATACAAAAATACACAAACAAATGGAAAGACATACTGTGTTTATGAAATGGAAGACTTAATATTGTCAAAATATCCATACTACCAAAAGCAATCTATAGACTCAATGTAATTCTTATCAAAATCTCAATGGATTTTTGAAAGAACTATAAAAAATAACTCTACAATTCACATGGAACCATGGACCATGAATAGCCAAAGCAATCCTGAGAAAGAAGAACAAACCTGTAGGTATCACAGGTGGAAGAGAGCAAAGGGAGAAAAATTGGGGCAACTGTAACAGTACAAAAATAAAATATTTAAATAAATAAAAAGTATATTACAATGTATTATGCTAACCAAAACAGCATATGGACTGAGGAAACAGGTAGAAACCCCAGAAATACATCCATGTATATATGGCCAACTTACTTCAAGGGTGCCAAGAATACACAGTGGGGAATCAATAGTCTATTTGATAAATGGTGCTGGGAAAACTGGTGATCTACATGAAAAAGAATGAAACTGAACCATTATTTTTCATCATACACAAAACCAGATTAAAGACTCAAATTTTAGACCTGAAACTTTAAAGGTGCTAGAAGAAAACAGAAGAAAAGTTTCATGCCATTGGTCATGGCAGTGATTTAATGGAAATGACAACAAAAGCACAGGCAACAAAAGCAAAAATAAACAAGTGGGATCACAGGAGATTAGAAAGCTTTGACAAATGGCTAATAGCTATATGAAAAAATACTCAATGTCACTAATCATCAGGGAAATGCTAATTATAACCACAATGAGATGGCTCTTTACACCAATCAGGATGGCAGGCATATATGTATATACCAAAATCCCTAAAAACAAGAGTATAGGAGATGTGGAAAAAATGAAACTCTTGTACTCTGTTGGTAGAAATACAAAATAGTGCATGTCTATAGCAAACAGTTTGGAGGTTGCTTAAGAAATTAAAAATAGTACTATCATATGATTCATTGGCAGTTCTTTATCCAAAAAGAGCTATCACCAGGATGTCAAAGAAACAGCTCTCCCATCTCCACTGCAGCACCACTCCTAAGTGCCAAGATGTAGAAACAACCTAGATGTCTATTGACAGATGAATCGATAAACTGTGGTAAATACATACATTAGAATTCTATTCAACCTTTAAAAAGAAGGAAATTCTGTGATAGATGACAACAGGGATGAACCTTAGAACATTAAGTGAAATGAGCCTGTCATAGAAAGCCCAACATTGCATGATTCCACTTAGGTGAGGTAACTGAAATGGTCAAAATCATGCAATCAGAGTGAGATGGTGGTTGCTAGGGGCCCGAAGGAGCAGAGGGAGTGGGGAGTTATTAGTCAGTGGGCATCAAGTTCATTGAGATGATAAGCTGGAGATCTGGTGTACAGCTTGTACCTATAGCCAATGATAATAAATTATATTTCATAAAGGTTTGTCCAGGGTAGAGATCTCATGTCAAGTGTTCTTACCACAACAAAATAAATTAAAAAATAAAACTGTATTTTTTTCAGAGACTTTTTATGTTTTCATTTAAATCATGGCTCCATTTAAAATGTATTCAGATTTAAGTTTTGAAACAGTGATTTAACTGAATTACCTTTCCCAAAACTGACAGTTACGCTAATGCCATTTGTTATCATCATTATTCTTCCACTCATTTGAAATCCCATTTTTGTCAAATATTTTATGTGTTTCTGGACTTTGTATTGTTTCACTTATTTTTCTTTATATTTCTTTTTTTTTTTAAAGATTTTATTTATTTATTTATCTTTAGAGGGGAAGGAGAGGGAGAGAAACATCAATGTATGGTTGCCTTTTGTGCGTCCCCTGCTGGGAGTTGGCCTGCAGGGAACCAGCCTGCAACCCAGGCATGTGCCCTGACTGGGAATAGAACCGCGATCCTCTGGTTCGCAGGCCCGCACTCAATCCACTGAGCTACACCAGCCAGGGCTTCTTTATATTTCTGACACTGGTACAATGCTGGTTAATTACTCCATCTTTACCATCTGGTATGCCCAGGCTCTCTGGATTATTTTTCTTTTAAATTTTTCTTGAGTAGGTTTTTAGTTTACTATTTCAGAAGAAGTTCACAATTACAACAAATTCTTTTGAGAGTTTGAAGTAAATTGCACTAAATATATAGATTAATTGACTGAGGCTTGTTTACAATAACAAGTGTATTCATAAAAGAATATGGTCTCTAATATAATCTTTTATGTCCTATGGTTAAATTTTAGCATTTTCTTCATATGGGTTATATGCTTTTCTTTTTTACCAGTGGGAAATGACTTTTTCATTATATTTTATAACTAGATATTGCTGGTATAAATAAAAGCAATAGTTTTTGTTACATTTATTAGGTAATGGCCACCTACAAAACTTGGTTATTGTTTCTTGTAGGTGAGACCATTGTAAGTGTTTTAAAGAGAAAAACAGCTGCCTTGGGATCCAGGAAGGAGCTGCTGACTGGTCACAGTAGAGGCCTCACAGGTTGTGAATCTCAGTCTCGCAGTTACAGAAACTGAAACTTCACCAGTAACCCCTCAGACGGATAATATGCACATTAGAGACCTAATGGATAAAGAAGAATATTAACTTATTAATATACTATGAAGGATCACTTCTCTGTAGGGAAAGAATGATCTTATGTCTCAATCCAAGACACTCTGAGTTTTCTTTTTGAGGTAGCTAGGAAATAAAATTAACAATGAAAAATTTGCTTGAGGAGTAGAATTCATTTCAGTGGGGTGTATTGGAATTGAATTTTTTCAAACCCTAAGCACATAGCAATGATTTCTACAAGGTCCAGAGTTCTGCCTGAACAAATTTCATTTTCCTGGCTAGTATTGAACAGGTGCCCCTAAATTTTGCCTTCTAGACCCAGCAGTTTTCTGCTGGCTACTGACTTCTGCAAGTCTACTCTTTGTTTAGGTGTCTTCTTACTACCAAGAAAGAGCTGTTTTTAGAAGAGCAAGTCTTTCTATGAGGACAAAGATACCTTGTCTCTTTGCATTGTGTGTTGATTTAATTAGATTAACATTCAGAAGGTGGCCTTAATTTTCTGATTTCCAAGTTTAGGGGGTGTGGGGGAAAATTACGTAACCACGGACTCCTTCACCCATAGTTTCTACAGCCATAGTGGAAAAACAGGAGGATTGGTGGCCGTGTTGGTTTTTATAATTCCTTTTGAGCAAATTAAGGTTAAATACACAAAGGTACAGTTAATAAATACATTTTGATAACAGAGAGGTCATTGCCAAAGTTGCAAAGGATGGGCCAGGTAAAGCTGGAGTGTGTGTACCTAAGACCTTCTGCACGTCAGTTCCCTTTCTGTGGCCAACAGTAGCCCATCTGCAAGAAACCCACTGACAAGTGAGGGGTGCTCCAGGGCAAAAAAGGCTCGGATACTTTCAAGAATATTTTTGGATAATAAGCAAGGAATTCTGTTCTTGTCTATGCTGAAGAATAGTATGTTTTATTTTCTCCTGAACCAGAAGAGAATTAAGCCCCTTAAGAATAACTAGGTCGATAAAACTACTCATCAATTTAATAAGTAAATATCACTTCATTACAGTTTGGCTCATTGCAATTTATTGAAGTCAGTCCATTGGCTGTTATCTGAAACATTAAACATAGTTTCAGCTAGGCTTGCTTAAGCTGAGAGAACAGACAAAGTACTCACCACAGTCAACAGAAATTAAAATTAAAAGAGGAGCCAGATAAAAAGTAGGGTACCCTGTACACATAACCTTAGAAACAGAGGCTAATGAGCCTGAACAGGTGCATTTCACTTGGTCCTGTTGCTTGAACATCTACTACTGGACCTTTGCTTATCTCCGTTATGATTTACATACTTTCTATTTATAAATCATACTCAAACTTCCTGCATGCTGCTGAAGTGGATGATGGTCTTACTTCCTCTTTACAAATAAAGAGGTCTCAGAGGGTGCCTTCCTTAACTGAAAGTGTAAAAGCCAGTAGCCTTCCCAGAGCTCGTGTTTCCTACACCCTCTTTCCAGGACCATCAAGGCTGTCACAGCGCATTTCATTAGAGCATCTTCCCTAGGTGGCATCTGGCATACCATGGCCACATCCTGAAATAGCTTCCACATTTTTCCGAAAAAAAGTTTCAGGACCAGAAGAGGAAATCCGCCATAAATTGTTGTTGAATTATTGAAAGTATCCTATAAATAGGGTGGATTTTTAATCTTTGGGAAGAATGGCTTCCAGCAAAAAGTCAGAAGAGTATAAAGACTGAAAAAGAAAATCAAGAGCAGGCCTGAGTGGAAGAGGACTCCAGCAGAGGCAGAAGACTAAGAGAAATCAGAGAAGAAGGAAGAAATGTGGAGTGCAGGGTCCCTCGAGTCAGGACAGAATCAAATGGCCACTTTGGGGAGAACCTGGAAAGAGCCACTGGATTTTGGAATCAACAATTCATTAATGGCCTCAAGGAGCAGTTTTGGAAAGAGTGTGCAGAGCAGGGTCAGACCACCGAGGTTGAGAAGGGAAGGGGCAGTGAGGGGAAGAGGCACTATAGCTGGGTGGTTAAACTCAGGCATCTGTGGTTACCTAGTCTGAGTCCAAATCTGCATTCTCTACTTAACTGGCTCTGTGTTTCTGATGAGTTACTTAAACTTTCCAAGACAGATAGTTTCCTGTTGTACAGATGAACTAATGACAGTACCTGCCTCAGGAGGAATAAATGTAATAATGCGTATAAACACTCTGCATAGTCCTGGGCCCCTGCAAAATATTCAATAAATGTTTGTGGTTAAAAATAGAAGCAGTAATATCCTCTAGGTTCATCCATGCTGTCACAAATGGTAAGATTTCACTGTTTTGTTATGGACAACAAATATGTTATATGATATGTGTGTGTATAAATATATATGTATATATATTTCACTTTTTTAAAGAAATTAAATAATTGCTTTATTTTCTCAAGCATCTGACCAAAATCACAAAAGAGCAAAGATATAGAAAAAGGGAGAATCATGGGGAAAATGTAGAAAGAATTAATTACATAAAAGAGAGAGCTGTGGTTTTTCTGTCATGATACAAACAAGACAACTCATGACCAAGAGTCCTGGGTAATGCATAGGAAAGTAAGAAGGGTATACTTATACACCACAACTTTTTTATTCACTCATCTATGGATGGTCACTTGGGTTGATTTCATATCTTGGCAATTGTAAATGATGCTGCAATGAACGTAGGGGTGCATATATTCTTTGGAATTAGTGTTTTGGATAGACCAAGAGGGTATTAGACTAACTGAAACAAGTTAGTTAGAGAAAGTCAAATGCCATGTGATTTCACTTTTATGTGGAATCTGAAGAACAAAATTGAAACAGAAAGTACACTGGTGGTTGCCAAAGGGGAGATGGGGTAGGGGCTTTGTGAAACAGGTGAAGAGATGATGAAGTACAAATTGGTAGTTACAAAATAGTCATGGGCATGTAAAACACAGCACAGGGAATATAGTCAATAATGTGATAACTGTATGGCTGTTGGATGGCGTCAGGTGGGTCCTGGCAATATCAGAGGGAACACTTTGGAAAGTGTATGATTGTCTAGGCACTATGCTGTTCACTTGAAACTAATATAAAATATTATTGAAAGTAAACTCTAATTTAAAAAAAATTGAGGCAATAAATTTTGATGCTTTCAATAAACAAAGAAGGAAAGTTGTTTGAGGAATAGGAAATATTTGAGACTGTTTATAGGTAAAATAGTGAGTGTAAAGGAAGATGTTGGTGCTGGAAGAAAGGATGGTTAATGGCCGATGAGAGGAGAGTGAAGACAAGATGATGAAAGGAAGAGAGCCTTGGCCAACCATGCCTTTTAAGGCAGAGTAAAAGGAAGTTAAAGAACTTGTTAGATTGCCCTGATCTGCAGAGTATAACTAAGAGGTAGGTTTATTTGCTGAGAGAATGGAGGTTGGGTGAAGGAGATGGAGTGAATGTTTAATGGCCTAGCTGAGGAAAAAAATATTTGGAAGAGTTGCCCTGTGTGCCGCCTGCTATGATAAACTAATGAAAGAGGAGCACAGGCCAGGCTCACACAGTAGGAGTTGACGTTGGGCCAGGCATCCAGATGTCCAGTTAAGAGACTAATGCTGGGAGTCCTTTCAGAGTGGGGACCTGTAATGAGGTACAGGAGAGAGTCTAGAGGAGATGGGTCCCCGAAAACAAGGGACAGCACACTTGCTATCTGGTTGTGAGATCCAGGTGGGAAATAGCCAGATGATGCTTGATATGAGCGGAGGGTCAGAGAGACGGGGAATGGAAGGTTAGTGTAGGTAGAGATCAGATGGACATTTTTCTGCATCTTTCTAGAATTCACATGAACTTTCATGGCATTTGAGAGACACTGGTTTCTTGAACACACTAAGGTAATTTTTACAATGAAAGAAATCTTGCAAATCTTCACTAGAAACAGAAAAAAAGCTTTGAGTCTGTCTCCTTTTGATAAACACCAAAAAATGCCCAGAGGTTATTGTTTTCTTGGCCAAACTTCTTCCCTGAATATTGACTTCAAGGTCAGAAAGTCAGGAAATTAAGAAAATCTTGCTTCTTCCAGCTTGTGGTGGCCGCTGGCAGTCCTTGACTTGCAGCCACATCAGCCCAGTCTCGGCCTCTGTCTCACATTGTTGTCTTCTCTCTAATGTCAAAACTCCCTCTGCTGCTTTCTTATAAGGACACTTCTGAGGATGTTCAGGGCCCAGGTGGATAATCCAAGATAATCTTCTCATCTCAAGACCTTAACTTAATCATACTTGCAAAATATTCCTTTTTAGATAAGGTAATAGAGGTTTCAGACACTGGAAATGTTTCAGTCAGGGTTCCCAGGAGAAACAGAACCAATAGGAGACTGACTATCTATCTATCTATCTATCTATCTATCTATCTATCATCATCATCCATCACCATCTATCTATCTTAAGCAATCTGCTTATTTGAGAACTAGAAAGTCTGAAATCTGTAGGTCAGGTGAGCAGGCTGGAAACTGAGGCCAGATTGATGCCACAGTATTGGAACAGAATCTATTCTTTAACTTTTTACTTTGAAGGCCTTTAACTGATTGGATGAGGCTCACCTGCCACATCAAGTGAAATATCATCTTTAAAGTCAACAGTCAAGATGTTAACCACATCTACAAAATATCTTCATAATAAAGACCAGATTAGTGCAGTATTAAATAACTGAGTACTAAACTCTAGCCAAGGGGACACATCACACTAACCATCATAGGATACATATCTTTGAAGGCCAAGTATACGTAAGATTTAGGTAATATAGAAGAGTAAAGAGTAAAAAGTGAAATTCCCCTATTTTCTGTCCTTCGTCTAGCTCTTCTCCCTAGAAGAAGTCATATTAACTGCTTGGTTTTATAATTTCAGATTTTTCCCATGTTATTTATAGGTTTACTTAAGATACTTATATGTGCATATACCTATTTGTATGTATTATAAATTGGACTTGCTTTTTAAATATGTCTTGGAGAAATTCCTACATCTATACATATCAGTTTACTTCAATTTTTTAATCACTGTATGGGTGTCCAAGGTATGAATGTATTGATGATAGACCTTTATTTTCAATTTCTTTTTATTACAAACAGCACCCTTACAGTGCACAATCCTCACTCCTATGTCTACATGTAATTATATTTCTAAGAGATATCCTTAGCTGTGGAATTGTTAAATCAAATGGAATTCACATTTTGACATTTGATGATACCCCTAAATTATTCTCCACAAAGGATATATCAATTTGCACTCATACAAACATAAAGAATACTCATTTTTTTATGCAATCTTCCTATTGGGAATCACAGTTTTAATATTTTACAGCTTGATGAGGAGAAAGAAAAATAATACATCATTGTTGTTCAAGTTTGTTTTTCTTGATTAGTAGTGTGACTAAACATTTCTTCACACATTTATGGCCATTTTAATTTTCTTTCTATAAATTGCCTATGCCTATTCTTTGCTCATTATCTGTTGACATGGATTTTTTTCTCATTGATTTTTTTTAGGATCATTTTATTTATTAGACATAGTCTACTTTATGGATTACAATTATTTTATGCCTATGTCTTTCACTTGCTTATGAACTTTAATTATTTTTGCTCTTTTCAGTATATTTTATTGATTATGCTATTACAGTTGTCCCAATTTTTTTCTCCCTATTATAATCTCCTCCCTATAACTCTCCACTCTCCAGCATTCCCTCCCCTCTTAGTTCATGTCCATGGGTTGTATGTATAAGTTCTTTGGCTTCTCCATTTCCTACACTATTCTTAACCTCCCCTTGTCTATTCTGTTTCTACCAGTTATGTTTCTTATTCCCTGTACATGTCCCACCCCATTCTCCCCCTCCCTATCCCCACTGATAACACTCCATGTGATCCCCTTTTCTGTGATTCTGTTCATGTTGTGGTTGTTTGCTTATTTTTTGTTTGTGATTTTTAGATTCAGTTGTTGATAGTTATGAGATTGTTGTCATTTTACTGTTTGTAGTATTTTTTTATCTTCTTTCTCATAGATAAGTCCTTTTAACATTTCATATAGTAGGGGCTTGGTGATGATGAACTCCTTTAACTTTATCTGGGAAGCACTTTATCTGCCTTTCCATTCTAAGTGATAGCTTTGCTGGATAGAGCAATCTTGGATGTAGGTCCTTGCCTTTCATGACTTGGAATACTTCTTTTTACTCACTTCTTGCTTTTAAGTTTTCTTTTGAAAAATCAGCTTACAGTCCTATGGGAACTCTTTTGTAGGTAACTGTCTCCTTTTCTCTTGCTTGCTTTTAAGATTCTCTCCTTCTCTTTAATCTTGGGTAACTTAATTATGGTGTGTCTTGGTATGTTTCTTCTTGGATCCAATTTCTTTGGGACTCTAAGTATCCTGGACTTCCTGGAAGTCTATTTCCTCACCAGATTGGGGGAGTTTCCTTTCATTATTTTTTCAAGTAAGTTTTCAATTTCTTGGTCTTCCTCTTCTCCTTCTGGCATTCCTATGATTCAAATGTTGGAATGTTTAAAGTTGTCCTAGAGGTTCCTGAGACTCTCCTCATTTTTTAAATTTCTTGGTTCTTCATTCTGTTCTGGTTGAATGTTTATTTCTTCCTACTGCTCCAAATCTTTTATTTGAGTCCTGGTTTCCATCCCTTCACTGTTGGTTCCTTGTTTATTTTCCTATATTTCACTTTGTGTAGCCTTCATTTCTTCCTTTGTTTTGTGACCAAACTCAATAATTTCTGTGAGCATCCTGATTACCAGTGTTTTGAACTCTGAATCTCATAGGTTGTTTATCTCCTCATTGCTTAGTTCTTTTTCTGGAGCTTTGTTTTTTTTTTTTATTTGGGCCATATTTGTTTGCCTCAGTGTGCCTGTTGTGTTGTAAGGGGCAGAGAGTTAGGTATTGGTTAAGGTGGGGCAACCCACTTTACTGCTTTTTGGCACTGTGTGTGTGTGTGGGGGGGGGAGGAGTCCGAGAGGGAACAATGCCACTTGCTAGCTTGCTGGGCTCTTGTCCCACTTTCTGTTACTTACCTTGTTTCCCACAAGTGAATTGTGCCCTTTCAGGTGCTGATTCCCAGGTGGGTGGTTTTGTGTATGTTCTACGACCCCGTGGGTCTCTTTAGCAGACTCTCTGGTGAGGCTGGGAGTTTCTCCTGCTGCCTCAACCCCCACAGGTGTTTTCAGTCAGAGGTTTTGAGGCTTTATTTCCCTGCACCGGAACCCTGGGTTGCATGGTTTTTCTCACTCCTCAGTTGTTCCTCCCAGTTTATCTGCACATGAATGTTGGGAATCCTATCCACCAGCTGCTGCTTCACCAGCTAGCGCCTTATCTGCCTTCATCCTCCACTGCCTTGTAGTATGTCCTCTCTGTCTGGCTACCCCTCTGTGTCCCTCCTACCAGCCTGGATGAATGTATGATCTTCAACTTTTTGATTCTTCAAGAAAATCAAACTACATGGAACTCTGACAGTTCCTTGCAGTGCTGGTTGTTTTTGTTTTTAAATGAATTGTCATCCTTCTTTTGGTTGTGCAGGGAAGTGAAGTGCTTCTACCTAGGACTCCATCTTGAACTTTATTTTTGTTTTGTTTTATGGATATTTTTGTATTTGTCTATATTTTCCTCCATGGCTTCTCGGTTTTGTGCTCTGCTTAGGAAAATCTTTCCAACTTTTTGTCAGGTGGTGATGGAAAACTAAATGATTTTATGTTTTCCACAGAGTTTAAATTTGACTCCTGTAGAGCTAGCAACGCCAGATAACTGATAGTGGGCTACAGTTGTCATGACGGTCTAGAAACTGTGTGTTCTCCCAGTGCTTTGACAGAACTGAGCCTTTTAGATATCTTTGCTTTTAAACAACTTTTCTGTGCTTATTAAATCAGCTGTTATTTTAGTTACTTTTTTTCTGAAAGCACCAGAAACTAGTTTATTCAGTTCCTTATTTCATACCCTGTAATTCACAGCATTGTTTTTTTTTTTTTTTTTTTGCTTACAATGGAATCAGTGACAAAGAAAGCCCCCTCCCCCCCCCAAAAAAAAGTCAGGGGTAAACTCACAGCTTAACCTCCAGGATCACCCTAGTGATAGGGCTGTTTCTTAGTTTATCTCTGTGTCATTTGTATTTTGGCTTTTTATACCTTGTCATTTAATTGATGGAGAGTTAGTTCCCTATAGTTTCATTTTTTCATACTAAGATTCCAAATTGAAGGTGGTGTCTCATATAAAAATTGTATCTTTTTAAAAATAATAACATCTGCTGTTTCATACTGTAGAAACTGGTCCTGATGAATGCATCACGATCAATTCACATAGCTTCAAGTGACATTCCAGCAACCCAGGAAACACTAAATATGAATGATTATCCTGTCACTTGGTGTAATGGGGCTCCCTGTTGGGCTGCAATTGAGTGCTCCCTTGTTTCTTTGATGTTTTGCCCATTTCAAAGTAAATCTCAAAGATATTTTTATACACAACACTGAAGCACTTGAATTCTTTCCCTATAGATGTTTATTTCAATGCATTCCTTTATTCTGTTTGAGGTCCCAAAGTTTGACAAATATAGACTCTTGAACAATTTCAAAGTGTTCTAAAAATCTGTTGTTCATTGGACCTTTTAAGGCATGGATAGTTTTTTTAAAATAATTTTTTTTATTTTCCACTTGCAGTTGACATAAGGCATGAATAGTTTTTAAAGAGTCACATTTTGAAAGTTATGTGTTTAAAGAGTAACTTTTTTGGATTTATTTATTTATGTTTTTGTTGCCCTTGCTCCAGGGAGACATATCCAAAGTAATTGCTAAAACCAATGTCAAAGAGATTACTGCTTATATATTTTTCTGGGTTACAGAGAATAAACTAGTGGTTGGAGAGGGGAGGAGAGTGAGAAAAAAAGGTGAAGGGAAATAAGAGGTATGAACTGTATGACATCACTTATATGTGGAATCTAAGAAAAGCTGAAATCATAGAAACAGAGAGCAGCATGGTATTTGCCAGGGGCTGGGGGTTGGGAAAGGAAATGGGGAAATATTGGTCAAAGGCTACCTACTTCCTGTTACAAAATGAGTAAGTTCTGGGGATCTAATGTGCAGTATGTTGACTATAGTTAATAGTATTATATTATTTACTTGACAGTTGCTAAGAGAGTAGATGGCAAATACACTCACCACACATACAAATGCTAATTATACAAGGTGATGAAAGTATTGACTAACCCTAACCAATGATCTGGTTATCATTTCACAATATATATGTATATCAAATTATCATGCTATACATCTTAAACTTGCATAATGTTATATGTCAATTATATCTCAATAAAGCTGGGAAAAAGCTATGTGTTAATTACCCAGGAACCTCATTCCTCAGATGGGTAACTCTTAGGTGAGATGACTCTGAAGCAAGAGTTCTTCACTATTTCTCAGAGTGTCCTTGTATAATAAAATGTCAGCCATCCAAACAGATAGCTGGGTTGATAACATTTATTTTACTGTAGAGACTTATCTTTTATTTCTCACTTCCCCCCACTCTCCTACTGGTACATTCTAAGTCTCCAGATAAACTGCTAGCACTTGAATCCTCATCAGAGTCTGCTTCTGGCTAAACCCAAATCAAGACAAGACTAAGGTGGGATTTGAACCCAGGCTTTTAACTCCAGAGTCTATGCTCTTACCAATTCCTCTACTGACACTAGAAGGCAAGCTAGGCAGAGAGCAGGAAATAAAAAGTATTGAGGCTTGCTCGAGAAAGTCTGGTGGGTTTGGAGAAATAGTCGAGGATGGCTAGAACAGAATGTCTTGAGGAGTGCGATATGGAAGGAGGGAGATGAGGCTGGAGATGCAGCCTGGGATAAGTTCATGAAGTATTTGTAGGTCAAGTTCAGGTGTTTAAGCTTTATCACAAAGGCAATGGGAAGTCATTGGATAGTTCTACTCAGGGTGTGATATGATCAGATATCCATTTTTAAAGTTTCTTTTGGTAAAAAGAATGAATTGGGGTAAGGGACAGTGGAGAGACTGGGGATAGGAAGACTAGTTCTGAGGCTACAGCTGTTAGGAGAGTGACGGTGTGGAGAGAAAAGAAGGAGCTGGCCTGACAGATGCTTAGGGCATAGGGTCAGTGCACCGTGGTGATGGATGTGGTTGGGTGCACTCACATAGAGCAAGAGGTATAGGATGAATGGCAGGGAGGATTGTGTGGCTTTAGGAAGAGTACAGTTTCAACTGGACACACTGAGTTGTCAGTGGCTAAAGGCTACCCAGATGGAGATACCCAGAGACAGGTGAAGAAAGAGCTCTGAGACTTAGGAAGGAGTTCCTAAGTAGGTATACAAAATTGGGAATATTGATTGATATTTGAAGATCTTAAAGCCCTGAGCATGGATGGAATTCCTTGGCAAAATGGAGAAAAGGCTATGGAAAGTATATGAAAAATTTTCGTGTGCATTATCCCATTTGATCTTCATAAAAACTGTCTGAAGAAGGGAGGAAGGATATTGTCACAGGCATCTTGTGAGGGGGAAAATTAAGACACAGAGAGAGATTAGGTGGCTTCTCCCTTAAAGCAGCAGAGCTGAGGTAAGAAATAGGTCTCTTGGATTTCTGTCCAGGGCTCCTACTGCCACATCACCCTGTCCCTTTCAAAATACATTTGCATGCCTATATTGAATGACATAGGTCCTTTCCAGAAAAGTGATTTTAGAGAATGCATCATATGTTTCCTCACATTATACATGTCTCTATTATATTGGAGAAGCCTGTCAAATGTCTAATCATGATATATGATATTCTTTTCTGTAATCTTTACTTGTTTGCTGATAATTGGACAGACATTTAACATAGTGACTAGACATAGGCATAGATGACACCAAATCCCATTTTTCAAGGCCGGGCTTGCTTTGCAGGTGAATTTTTGAAGGCTCAGCTAACTCCTGGTCATTTTTCTCGGTCCATTTATTCCTGTATCACCTGCCACCCACCCTAATTCTATAGAATGAAGTTCCAGGCAGTAATAATTCACATTTAGTCAGTGGACATCCTAAAGGCTTATAGCCAATGTTCTTGAGGTTTTTCTCTTCTGCCTTTTATGCTCTGGGGAAAGCAGTCCCCAAACAGGACCATATGTTATGTCATGAAAGGTCCCCGAAGCAGAGCCACCTCTGAATACAGACAACACAAGCATTTTTTGCCAAGTTAAAAGATTTACTTTCTTCTGTTATGTATCATGGAGATGACACTGAGATTTTGAAAATGTTGCAAAAGAGGTTTTATATGTGGCAAATGATGACATATTTAATGATATGATTTGTGGCATATTTGATCTATTTGGGAAAAAGCTGGCAATGTGACATATATGTGAGTCGAGCCCTTGTACCATCCCCAGGGACAGTCGTAGCCAGAGCTAGGGTGAGCGTCCCGAGAAGCGGCTCCCGTGCATGGCGAGCGGAAGGGCCTTGACATGTTCTGCTGTGGTTGGCATCTGGCGTTCCCACCTCTTCCAGCGAATGGCAAGTGGTGCTGGGGAAATGACCCCAGGTTATGGCAGAACACCCTCTGCGTTGTGTTTTCTCAACTCTCTGCTGTTTTAACTAATTTCCAGTCAATTAGACTCGTGTCTGGGTGTATTAGTAGTTTTGTTTTAGGCAGAAAAACATTACCCTCCTGATCCTTTTCTTTTGAGTGCCAGAATCTGCTTATTTTATTTTAGTAGTGATAGAAATCAGATTATGACTTATTTGTAAGAAGGGACAGTTTCTGGAGTTTTTGTCCCTTACCTTCTCCCGCCTTTCTCCCTTTCAAATGGCTAGAATAGAACCACTACGTGACAGTGACCCATTAGGGAGCAGACATCCCTGCCTGATGGAAAATTGAATAAGCTATTTTTCTCCAGAGGTGTGCATGTTTGTATTTGTTTGTTTTTTTTGTGTGTATACACTTTTTAAATTCTGTGGGCCTTTTCCCACCATATCAGACCTTCTGAGTATCCAAGTGATTTTTATGAGGGCAGGAAGTATTGTACCTATAGCCATCCTTTCCTTTTGGGGAGAATGAAAATGCTTCCAGTGTGATGATATTTAGCTATATATTAGGTCACTTTCT
Source organism: Sturnira hondurensis (assembly GCF_014824575.4). Taxonomy (NCBI): domain Eukaryota; kingdom Metazoa; phylum Chordata; class Mammalia; order Chiroptera; family Phyllostomidae; genus Sturnira; species Sturnira hondurensis. Next base: position 207,896 of record NW_028077910.1, read on the forward strand.
TCTTACTTTTCCCAGTTTGCTGAAAATTGGAGACAGAAAGTAGGGGATGAACAACATTTTCCTTCTTTGAGTTGGTAGCTCATGTTTATGCCCTTAGTCTCAAAATAAGTCCCTATAACCCCTTGCATAAAAATTTCAATATACTTGGATAAGGTATGCGGTTAAGCAGAGCCCAAAGTTTCTTCTTTCCTGGGAGGAAACAGGAACTTGGACCCAGTCTGTGGCATTCCTGAACGTAGCCTTGGTATTAATGATTCTGGTTTGAGTGTATACATTCCACTTCTCCTCCTCTGCTGTCTCTCTCTGTAACACTCATTTTCTTTATGAGTGGCTCTCTGGTGACCTTAACTCATGTACTTGTTTGTTCAGCCTCTTATGTCCCTATTTTTAAAAAGGTTTCTGGGATTTTATGCACTGGCTAGATGAGGTTTGTTATAGGAACCAAATCTCATTTTTCCCTACTTGGAGCAAATAGGAATTCTCTTCCAAGCTTTTTTTTCCTTGAAGAAACTGGGGAGCTGTGATGTAACAACTCAAGTCAAACTCTTGACTTCCTACCCACGTTCCTACGTCAACAGGGATGGTTTTAAACCTCCCGAGAACTGACCTCAGTTATGAGATTTTATTTGGCAGTGCCAAGGCTGGGGCCAGTCCTAGGAAAAACTGTAGGAGAAATGAAGCTCACTTTAAGAATCTTTTATTGCCCATACTGCTTCTACCTTTCCACCTTTGCCTCCAAACTCTCAGTGCCCAGCCCTAAAAATAATAATAGTCTTTTGTCTTTTATTATTAATCACCATAAAACAATTGCCATCATTTTTGAATGTTTATCATGTGCTAAACATTTTGCTAAGCATTTTGTGTCTCATTCAATCTTATGAATTAGATATTACTATTCCCATTTCCAGATGAAGAAACTGATCTATGAGGAAGTTAAGTAGATTCCTCAAGTCTCACACTACTGAGGAGCAGACCTGGGATTCACACTCATGTCTGAATGATTTCAAGTCTGTGTGCTAATCACTTACGTAGACTACCCTCTCCATCTTCGGCATTATTTCATTTTATAAGTGTAAGATTCTAACTGTCTCCCATCAGCACTCACCTTTCATGTTCTCCTGTAGGCCTGCTCCTAGGTTACTGGGGTGATGTATGGTTCTAGGGTACATTAGTGTGCTGAGGAATTAATGACTAAAAAAAGCATTGTCGAGGGCCATCTGCAACTTTATTGCCAGGCAATAAGAATCTTTACTAAAGGGAAGAGATTCTTAATGGTGTTTTTTCAGGTATTTTTGTTTGGGAAGATGTTTAGGTCATAATACAGAGAAATCTGCTTAATTGCCTGCTTTTTATTAATAATTAAAAACACATTTATTGAGTTTCTTGTATAGGCCAAGAATTGCAATGGACTAGGTAATGAGAGTATAACAGCAAAGTAAAACAAAGATGAATAAATAAATCCATGTCATTGTAGGAGTACCAGAGGAAAAGCCATGACTATAATGTAAGGTGATAAGTGTTTTTGTAGAGGGGCATATGGGGTGTTATAGAAACATAGAAAATAGGCACGTAGCCTGGCACTGCAGAGCTCAGGAATGATCCCCTAGTGTAGATGAAGTTCAAGCTGAATCTTAAAGGATGAGTATGAGTTAGCCAGGTGGAGAGAAGGAAGGTTAGAGAAAGGAGTCTCAGGTAGAGGAGATAATAAGACAATAAGCTCAAAAGCACAGAGGCATGAAAGAATTTGGGACATTGGGCTTGGGCAATGGTCAGATGGCTGAACCATGAGAGGTGTGGGGATGACAGTGCCAAAGGCACTTAAGGGCCAGTTTACCGCATGGCCCAAGTCATGTGCAGATGCTAATTATTACTAGTTCTGGAAGGGTAAGTCTTCTTCAATAAAGGAAGAACTTTAGACTGCTCTACAGTCTGTTGTTGAATGAAAGTCTCCTTATTTTAGCAGGCTTTGATGCCTGCAATTTCCAGACTGGGCTGGGTTGGGCTTCCTTCTTTACACAAAACAGAAGTGACAGTGAGGGGAATGACCATGCGAAGATGGCTTGCTTGCCGTTTTCCCAGTGGCTGCTGTTCTGGAATCACCAACTACATCACCTGTGGTAAACTGCTGGCTTTACCTGGTCTGGTAGAGGGTCTCTTCATCCCAGTCCTCCATGAGGTTTGTTTGAATTGTGTTTAGTGGCAAATGCTGGCAGTTTATGCAACTCCTCAACTATTAAATACTTCATTCCTGAAAGTGGAGACAGTTGCTGATTTTTACTCTCGGATGATTTGGACCTGTGGCTTCTCAAGTACACCAAGCGGAATATTCTAAAAGTCTTGGATGTTTGCCAGACTAACTTAAGGGTTGTTAGTATTCAGAGAGCTGTTTATTCAGCTAGTGTGACATTTTTAAAGAAACGGAGAGTTGGAAAGCCTCTTTGTTGTACTAGCACAAAACCTCTTCGCTGTAAGTGGCCTCAACTGGGGGCGCTGGACCTGGCCCCTGGGATGCCCACTGGTAGACGCCTGAGCTATATTTAGAGCGCTCTCTTTTCTAGGAAAGCTGAAATTTCCCAGCTGATTATGCCTTTCCAGAGAGGAACCTAAGTGTAGAATTGGCACCAAATTCTGTTTCTGTCACCACTGTTGGAAAGGAAGGGATGTTTTTCACACAGTATGAGTTCCTGGTCTGAACTTGGTTCTTTCTTCTCAATATTGCTAGATGTTAGCTACAGAAGCTGAATGTTTTTGGTTAGACACAGACACTGTTAATTGTTCCAAAATGATACTTCTGTCATGTTCAAGGGCAGTACAGGACAGCCTGTTGTATTTGCTCAGCCCAGGAAGGAGCTAAGTGTCAGGGTTTGCAGCTGCTTCACAAACTGCTGGGTTTTTAATGCAGCCAATAGAAGGGCTGAGCTTTGATGACTCCAGCTGGGGGAGGCTGGTGAGTTTGGACAGACCTAATCTGAGGGTGTGGTGTGGGTGTTTAGATGTTGTCGTCACCACGATGGTGTAGACAGGAGGGAAGGTTGCAGCTAGATGGTGAGCGATGCTTCCTGTTGGTATCTCTATGACAAGAACTCGTACTGCATGGTGCAAGGAGGAGTAATTTTCTTAAATGTTATGATGTGTAAAAAACCTAAAGGGTACAAAGCACCCACCTTTTTTACTCTTCACATGTCCCTTAAATGAATTTAGTCCAAAATAAGCAGTAAATAGGGCACTTGAATCTGTGTTCATCAAAGTCCTTAAGACGAACATGGAGAAATTTGTTAGTATCTAATAAATAGTAATAGTCACTTAAATTAGATGTTCTAATCCCTAATCTTCCTTCCCCATGTATTATCACTCCTCTCTTTTCTTTTAAACTAGTTTCTGTTTCCTATTCACTCTTTTCTCTCATTGTGGTATCAGTTGCTGCTAAGGGAATCTATTGTCTCCTGCTGAAACCAAATGTTCCCACAGCTCTCATAGAGTGAAAATCAGAAATGTTTTTTTTTCCTTTTAAATTTTTATGAGATAACTGCAGGATTCACAGAAAAACTGCAAAGTAAATTCTGAGCACTGGTTCTTTTGACTCCTTTACTTTCTCAGTAACACCAGGAACGCTAGTCTCCATACGTGGGCCCCTTTTTATCCTTCAGCCAAAATCTGTGTTGGCAGGAGAGTTTGGTATACATTCCCTAAAGTGGATGTCTGTTGTTCTGCCTGTCCAGGACCCCTTCCTCTATTCTTTAACACATACTCATTTTCCTTTAGGGGATTATTTGACTCCTGTGTAGTGAGGCCGTGAATAATGTACACTGCCTCCATCATTACAGGGGTGGGCCCAGTAGTGGGCAAGAGAACTGGTATTATTTAAGGGCTGATATGAATGCTGGGCTTTTCTCCACTTGTGGTTAGAGGCAGAAGGGAGTTTGTGAACATGCAGTTGCAGGGACCATCTTTGCTGATGCATAAAGATTAAGAATGAGAAGAAAACAGAGCAAAGAGAGAGACAGGGAGACAGATGTTTATTTTTATGAAGGGAAGTTATTCTTAAAGAAATCCTGGCACTATTGATAGTGCCAATAGATGGTGGGATTGTATAGAGGACCTTGAAGCCTTCTCCATGGCCTAATGTCATTCTATATTGGTAATGAGTCATATTGCAATTTACAAGGGCTTTGGATTAAATTTGTTTTAGAAGAACTTGGCTAAAAAACAGTTCTGGAAGCCCTAATTAAGTGATCATATTGGTTTGAGAGAACAACTTCTCTTTTACCTAAATGAAACATTTCCTCATAAAGTCATGATTGGAATTCACAATTGACATTGTGAATGGCAATTGACATTGCCTCCCGATTTCTTGGCATTGCACTGGAGAAGGATATTTTAGCCAAGGTGAGCCGACAGCACACTGTAGCATCATTGTTAGGAGCACAATTGTTACTTTGCTACTAGGTAGTCTGGCTACTTAGCAGACAGATTAGTCTAGTTGTCATAAATTGAATAAGAACAGAATGTAGAACCTCAACTGGTCTTACCTTTCAGAAGGCCAAATCAGACTTGAGAGGTCATGCAGGATTAAGATCCACAGGAACATCAGAGTGTTTAGCCAGCTCATCAATTTAATTCATCCATGAATGTTTAGGTTCTAATGGGTATATTATTTTTTTTAATCTGGTGCTGTTTATGCTACCTTTATAAACTTTCATTTTAGTCATAATTCTGTCTTAATATGTTATTTTCTATGGTCTTATATTCTGAACAAACAGAAGTTGCTCTTTCCACATCACCTATTCCATTTTTTCACATAAAATGACACTAATAGCATTAGTTTGTGACAGAAGTATTGATCTGATCTTGCATGGATTTAATGGGCAGATATTAGAAGGAGGCAGATTTCAAACTGCTACCAGGAAAATGTTCTAGCATTTTCTTATTGACTGGTCACCTAGTGAATAGTTGGGAGGATTCAAGTAGTAACTGCCCCTATCACTGGATGTTCACTTTCAAGGATGTTACGGAAGGGACTTACACATTGGTGTGAGTTTTGGGGAAAAAAAAAAACAAACTTTGGAGCTGTTGCAGCTCCAAGAGACTAAATATTACGAGTGGTTATACCAATACGATTAATGCTACTATTAATAGTAACAATTACCATTTGGTAAGCATCTATTATGTGCTATATATAGTTCTAGGCATTTTACACGTCCATCCAGTTGAGCCTCATATCAACCCTCTGGAGATATCGCCACCAATGTGCATTGGTGACATTTTTTTTCATGTGCATTGTCTCAATCCTTCTGGCAAATTACAAAGTAATGCTTATGAGAGAAGGCAGTGTTGCGTACTTGTATGATTCCTTACAGTTGAGGCAAACATGAAAGCTGGAGCAGGTTCCGTTCTCAAGCTGTCTGTCTACTCAGTCTTGCTGTACGGGTCACCCAGATACATTTTTAGGGGAATCCTGAAACTTTGGTCCTCGAGTCACATTTTTCATGTGGTACCGACATTGGAGTGGTTACTGCAGAGTGAGTTTTATTTTACTGAATTGTCTTACAAGGGAAAGGGGAAAATGTAGAGGGTGAGAAGGAACCATGTTTAACCTTTGATCACCTCCGGTTCTCCACCAGGACAATGAGAACCACCTTAGTTGCTGGAACATTGCTCATGTCAATTTTGGGGTGGGGGAGGGGAGGGCATTTAATTATGCCTGTGTATAACAAATTATTTCTTTCATATTATTTTAACTCATCTGATTCAGTTGCTCATATTATTTTTCTGCCTTGCAGATCTCTCAGTGGAATGATTACAGTGTCAAGATGTTTTATCCACTGGACAGTGGTAAGATGCTTATGGCTTGACATAGTGAAACCAGTATTTGTTATACATATGCCATGTAGAATCACTTTTTTGGTTACTTACAACAATAAGAAAAGAGTAACATTCTGAATGTTAAAAGTGGTCTACATAAGAGGTGTTTTATGCCTACACCATCATTATGATCAGTCAGGGTTTCACCAATGGATTTATACAGTCATGTTTTTTTTAATTATAGTTATTTGCAAGCAGTCATTGGTGTATTTGCCATTATATGGCTTTTAACAGAACTGCAGCACAGGGAATCTGAAATCAATTGCAGACAAGATATACCAGTTGGGTAACGAAAGTGATTTGGAAGCACAGATATTTTGTGGGGAAATCCCCCTCGTTTAATACGCAGAGACTCAGAGCAGTTCTTCCGGCAGGTGTAGATAAAGCACTGGGCCTTAACGAAGAGGTACATTACTGAATGGGGAGTGTCAACAGCCTCGACAGGGGAGCTGTTTTTTAATCCCTGGTCTAATACATGTAGATTCTATTTGAGTCTTGGCCTATGTTATGGAGGTTGTAGAATGGAATTCATTCTTCCTTCCATACACCCACGATGCAATGTGGTTGTTAAAAGGGACCTTAGTGGTCAGCTGGCCTGACATCCTAATTTGACAGTCAGAGAAGTCAAGAGACTCATTTAGAAGTCTAAAGTTACCTAGTCACCATGTCTTGAATGAAGTATTTTTAACTTTGAATACAGCGTGCTTTCTTCTTCATCTGAGTAACCCCTTCCAAATCTCAGTATCTGTCTCTGTTACCTAAAAGACTCAAAAGCCATGGAAATGGTTACCAGGATAGGAAAGTTAAAGTCTGGGTATTTCCTCAGCTCCCCACCATCTTCGTTTCTGTGTAACCTTGAGGAAGTTACTTAATGTCACTGAGCCTCAACATTGTCATGTGTGGGATGGAAATAGTGCCCCTCCAACGAGATTGTTATGAAGATTAAATTAACTAACACTTGCAAAGCATTTAAGCCATTGTTATTAGTCCCACTTCTTCCTCCTTCAACAATGAGCACTTAATCGTATATCCATTTAAATTGCTTGAAGGGGATGTTGCTTTATTGCAATTCAAGAAGGTGCTGGTTAACTTTTTGGTATCATTATTTTTAGATTCCCACATTCTTATAATAATTGAGAATTTTTAATTTAAAATCAGAGGAAAATAAAAAAAATAACCCATCTAAAATTTCACTTGTGCATATTTCACACTTAGATTGCTTAGAGGGAGGCCCAAGAAACATGAAAGGTTACAAATTTTGACTCTGTGGTCACAAATTTTCTCTGTTGTTTTCAGAATTATGTTTTCACCATACAGTAGGAATAGCATTTTCCAAATGCTCATAATATTATACATATATGTTTGGGTGTTAAAAAGAAACTTTCTTTATAATCTCTTTAAATACCTTTAAAGATAGTGAATGAATTATAGTTTTTTGGACTACCATGTCTTGTCCGCTGAGAAACACAAAAGGTACTCAAATCTTGCTGATGTAATGGATTGTTTAAAAAATTTAATTACACATTTGAAGTCCTGATTATGTCCTAGGGATTTATTTGCTTATGAAAAGTAAACTATGAATTACAATATTGCAGAAAACTTTCACTTCACCAGATTAGTTTCACCATTCATTCCACAGATATGATCTGTAAAATTGTGCAATACCTAGAAAACAACATTACAAAAAGGTATTTAAATATAGATGAAAAAGATAAATGTTTGTCTTCTCTTTTTGATATTGATGTTAAATAAAAGATGGAATGTTTTAGTCTGAAACCAATCCCTCATTCCCCCCACCCCCTAACCACAACAAGTGAATGGCAATGTGAACAAAGGCTTTCTTTAAATCTATTATTTAGTTCAAGTGTGTGTTAGGAAAAAAGATCTGTGCTGTGTATAAAATCTAGCAACAAAAAAGGCAATTGACAATAGAAAAAATAAAACATGTAGAGGAGACAAATATTCTGTGCACACAGCTTTAAAATCCCAGTAGGGAACACGTGTTAGAAAGAGAGAGACTACACACTCATTAAACATAAATTCCAGCATGTTAATTTGCCACAGTAGATTTACCCATTGAAATAAGTCCACTAGTCTTGACCAGCAAGTAGGATCTTAGTTTTACCACCTAACAGTTCAATTAGAATGGAATAAAGATTTTCACACAAGTATCTTAGTAACATAGACTTTTGTGGATTGTAAGGGAGCATCTACTCAACATTAAGTCAGTTCACAGGTAACAAAACTCCTTGAAGGGGCATCTCACACAGCAACAGGTCTTATATGAAAAAGGGCTCTGTTCACTTTCTATTTAAATCACAGGAAAAAAATATAGAATTGGTTAATGAAAACAGCTTATTTTGGAAATCATTTTTTAAAAATCTAAAGTTATGAATAGAAAGTAATTAAAGGAATATAGCTGGCTGGGTTTCCCCCCATCTTTACTCCCATATGGTGGAAAGAAATACAAGGAAAATGTGTTAACATCTTTTAGGGAGGAAATCTGGTCCCTTCACTTGCTATAGGGCTCAGTTTCAAGTTAGAAAAGAAAAAAATATTTTTGGCTGCAGCTTTAGTAAACAATAAATGATGGAAAATATTGCAGAAATGTTTTCAAGATATCTGACAACTCAGAACACAGAACTTATCATGTTAACATTGTCTTGACAAATGAATAACTGAGCCCTATTTTGGCTGAATGAGAGAGGGAAGTACTATTTCCAGCACTGAAACAAGATTAGGAGAACAACCAACACAACACAGTTACTTCTTCTCCTGAATAATAAAGACATCATATTTGCATATAGAACAGCTTTTACGTTATTGCTCTACGTATAAGGAACTCATAACAGACTGCACATTACAAACTTAAGGTTCTTTGGTGAAGAATGAAAGAAAACAGTATTTGAGCTTTAAAAAAAATAATGTCATCCACTTTGCTTTTATCTATTGATCCGCTGGATCCTCTCACAAAGCAGGGAGAGGTATTGTGTGAGTTTCACCATGGCGACGATCACCACACCCCCAGCCATCATACACGTGGGCCAGAAGAGGGAATGGAACAGCACGTTGGAACTGTAGAGTTTGGTGAGGATGACACTCTTCTGGTTTCCCTCTGGGTCAGAATAGCAGGAAAAGTGCTGGTACTTCCTGAAGTTTTCCATGACAACATTCACCAGAGACATGGATTCTTCGAAATTTTTCCCACACTTAGGAATATAGGAGCACTGTGAAAAATGAGATAAATTGTCACCAGAAGATACTGTGTGTGTGTGTGTGTGTGTGTGTGTGTGAGTGAGTGATACTAGGAGAGGATGGGGTACTGAGGCCCACCTAATGATCTGTGAAATAACCATGGTGGTTATTCTTTTCATGTTCAAACCAGTGCCTCCAGAAACCCTAAAAACTCACATTTGATTTAAACAATATTTTTAGTATCTCTGGGACCCTCTTTCCTTGGTCTGTAAATAGGCAGTGACAAAACTCACATAACAATAAATCTCACTTTTTAAATGTTAGAAAAAAGATTTAAGTCACATTTCTGGGAGATATATGGATGATTGGTTAACTCTCCTCCCTATGGTATGGTGTATCCCAATAGAAAAAAATCCCTGTCTCTTTTATATGCATTATCAACTGATTTATCTGAGTTAAATTGGTTTGTGACAAGAAAACTGCTAGTCTATAGTGTTTTAGTATGATTTGGAAAACTATGCTCTCTCTTCAAAACTGTTATTTTTGAGAACAGATGACAGCTAGTGGGGGCAGGGGACAGGTTAAGGGGTGGAGGGATTGAGCAAAAAGGAAAAAGGATTCGTGACACAGACAACAGTGTGGAGATTGCTGGGGGGAGGAGGTATAAAGGCACTAAATGGTAATGGAAAAATACAATAAAGATTATATATTAAAATTATTTTTCTGTTGAAAAAGTTATCAAAATACTGATTTCATGAAAAAAAATTACAACATTTTACTGCTGTTACCAATTGGCTAGTTGTTACTATAAATAGTCACACCTATGACTTTTACAACGTGACTGCACTTCTAGGGCTGTGCCGGGCGCAAGCCCCAGGACTGCCGCACAGAGGGGGCGGGCTGTTGGTGGGCACTGAGGTGCGCTGATGGGAGCATTGGGGTGAGATCCTGGAATTGTAGGGCAATTCAGACTTACAGATTTCATACTAAGAAACTGTAAACTAAATGAGTTCTGCTAATGGAGTGTGTTTGGCTCACTCTTCCCCCTGACTTTATTAGTGGGGGCACCGGCTCCTTGCTTTGTTTGCTGTGCTGCAATCGCTGGATTATTTGACTATAAACAGCAGGAAAATTCTTTGATTAGCTAAGAATGGAGGATGTGCATGTTGGCTTTTGTTGTAAACCAGGCTGAAAGTAATGTTTTCATGACAAGACTTGGTTGATACCTTCGGATCTAATTAGCTAAGAATAAATGTGAGCACACCCATAGATGCCAGCACAGCAGAGAGCTGGTGCTAGCATTAAAGGTCTGAGAGGATCTCCAAGAGCACAATTTCTCAGTGAGTTATCGCTTAGTACCAAAAAATGCCCATGATTGCCAGGAAGAAAATTTTCTACTCACTGGATGCATTCTTGGTCAAAGGGATGTAAGGCAGTAAGCGGGTATTTTTTTATTTTTTCTTCTTCAATGCTACCTGTAGGGAACAGCTCTGCCTGGTTTCGGGAATTGCAACTACCCCCCATGGCTAAGGATGAGCGATTGACCTCCAGAATGCGAGCCGCAGGAGACAAAGCTTGTCTCTGGTAGCGAACACTGCCTCAGTTTCCTCCCCTTGCCCCCAAAGCATGGTCAGTAGTCAGAGACAAGTAAGACTCCTCACAGCGAGGGGCAACCTAAGCCAGACACGATCACTTGGGAGGCCATGATGGAAGGACTCGGCGTGGGGGGCTGTGACAAAGAGAGAGCAATGGACCCTTGCCCCCTGGCTATGTGACATAGCCTGAGTCCCCATGTTCTCTGGGAGAAGTGCTTCCTGGCTGTAATCCACTTAAGCCTGAAAGCCTGATGGAGAGGGGGTGCAGCTCCTTGCCTTGCTAGGGGAGAAATCTGGCATAAGAAAGAATTCCTAAAAATCCTGTGAAACCTGCTTTGCTAAGAGTGCTTTCATTCATATGTTAAGGGTTCGAGCAGGAAATGAGTATGTCTCCCAAAGTTTCTGCAACCCCCCTTTCCTGACAGACACTGACTCAGACTAAACCCTCAGATTTCTTTGAAATGTTGTCTACTGTTTGATCCTTGCCACCCTGTATCCCCATGTATTACAAGCCAATAAAAGCTCCTGGAGGGAGGAGCTTGAGGCCTTTTCCTCTGAGAAACTGGCCACCTCTCCTTCCTAAGCAGATCATGTCTTGGTAGTGTTATTTTCATCTGTGGTGGACGGGGGAACTTGAGGGCAAAGTTGCCCCCACAGCTACCCAGATTATGCCTTTAAATTAAAAAAAAATATTTTTGAAGCAAAGTAATAAAAAGAAAAGTCTCAGACGAGCCATTTATGGTTGAATTCAAACCGAGTCAATTTAGATTATGAATGCATCAGGCTTCTCAGTATTCTTATGCCAAGAGAGTTTATAGTATTAGATTCTATGACTAAGACTACTAAGTTATGGAGATAATTTCAATAAAAATGGCATTCCATTAAAAATGGAGGTTTTCACTTTTCTTATGCTCTTGTGCATTGATATGGCTTTTAAAATTTTTTTCAAGAAATGTTTGTCAGCCAAATGACAATAATTCTTACACTAGGTAAGATTCTTCCAAATAAAATGAGATACAAATTACCTTTGAGACCAACTAGCAAGGCATGTCCCATACATGACTGGACTTGGGTCCCGAGGGCCAGCAGCACATATAAGAGCAACTTCATGCTGCCAATGGGGAAAAGATTCCTTTGCCTGTATTTTTAGGTTTCTCTAACCTGGCCACCTGCCACCTTTTAACACTTGTAAACTGGCTCCCACTAAGTCTGCTACGGACCCCTGGAAACTGTTCCCTATGTCAATCATTCCTTTACTTTTCTCATTGAAGAGCCCTCTGTTGTGATGACGAACATATGATGTGGTCCACCAAGCCCCTCCCTGACTTGTATTCAGGGGATCTGGGGACTATTTTTATACGCAAGTTACTTTGCTCCTCAGAATTAACTTCTTTTTCTACACAACAGGGCTAATAGATAGAGCCTTCCTTCCTGGCAGGGTTTGTGAGGGGATTAAATGATGAATATTAAAAAGCCTCAATACATTTTCCTTAGCATATTTTCTTACTGGAATACCAAATGTGCACTTTAACCAAGTGCACATCCTAACCTTTGAAAATTTTCAGAAGGGCAAAACTACTCATTACATGGCTCTTACAGGAATAGTCTTGCTTGATGGCTCTTGCTTCATATTCCTTGCTTTGGCATCGGAGGTTTGACCTTATGCTGAGTCATGTATTTGAATTCTAGGTTTCTATTTCTGTGGCTCAAATGATACCTATATGTATGTTTCTGGGGCTGGGGTGAACTTGTGAAGATTTAGTGATCTTATGATTTCATCATCTGTTTGAAGGATAATTTGATGTGATTGGTTTAGAATACATAGCATAGATTTTAATAAATGGAAGCTTTACAAAGTAATTTACACTTACATGGAAAAGTGTAATGCAGACTGAAAAAATTAAAATTCTGGCACTTTTGGATTATTTTATATTTTTAGTGGTAGGTGTGGCATAGGAAGGATTTAACTTTAGAATCTTCATGATACATAATGCAAATCAACACATGAATAATAATTTTATATATGTAAGACATGTAAGTACTAATCAAAATTCATTCATATATATGTTGTTTTTACCTTGGCTACAGGTCTTCTGTGCCCTAACATATGCATATATAAACCTAGCCAACCTCTGAGGCAGCCATTGGGCAGAAGACTTAGACTCACACCTCTCTTTTTAATCCTGAATTTTGTTAACAAACCTTCCTGCTTTCCCAAGTCCCTTAAATTCTCTGTAGTACTGAAAACCACAGAGATGGCTCCACAGCATGACCTTTCCTCTCCCAGCTGAGGAAACCCAGGTCCTGTCACCTTCTCCTGACTGTCCTTTCCCTTACATGACAACAAAGACCCAGCAAGCGCATCTTCTCTTCCATCCTTTGGAAAGTCACTGAAAAAAAATTTTTTTCCCCTCAGGCTCACTTCTAGAATCTTTTACGTCAATAGAGTTATTTTTATTCTCATGATAGGCAGAAGTTTTGAGAAACTACCTTTTGTGCTTTGCTTAGACATGCTTTGTAGACCTGTGTGAAGCCCAAAGTGGCAGGTCTTCACCTGAAAATAAAAGATGTGGGTAGGAGTTGAGGGCAGAGTGGAGAGGGTGTTCAAATTCCAGTACCTCACTGGTCAGCCCCCTTTTCCTTGGGAGTGCAGGAAGGGAGCTATCAGGTCTCAGGATCACTTTAGGAAAGCGTTTTGTTCTTTTATAAAAGGTAGAGTGTCTTATTTCAGAGAGGGGTTAGACATTTAAAATGCAGTCACTAGTTTTCATCTCTAATGTGCTAGGTAGCAACCAGGCATGGGCATCAAAAATATAAACAGCGTAAGACAGAGCAACTGGAGAGAAACAGGAAAAGAATGCGAAACAGGAGTAGGGTGATGACATGGCACCAGGAAGGAGGCTAAAAAGGCTCTCAGTAAAGGTTATACATATTCAGAGAGGGGCCACAGATTTGCTCTCATAACTCTTTAGTAGCTGGACATTCTACTCCACAATGTATACGAGATAAAAACAAAACAAAAATAAAACATCGTTCATGTGAAACATAAAGATGCTTGGTTCCAAAGTCAGATGGAACTTTTTCTAGTGTCCTCAAAGTGTGTTCAGTGTATCGGGCTTTGTGTTCTGGGCCAGAGAAGAAAACCTCAGCCCTGTATTCAAAGAGCAGACAGGCCACCAGCTGGCAGCCTGGGGCTACTCTGGCCCCCAAGTGTATTCTGTGCTTTGAGTTCTCTGAGTATTAGTGATGGTGGGAGGAGCTGGGAGGGTGAATGGGGATTCTATGTTCTTTTCCTTTTGAGACTTCCTGATCTATAAGGAAGTGAATCCCCCAAAAGTTAGTTCACACTTGTTCAGTTCGCACGTTCTGTGTTTGCTCGATTTGGGCAAGCAGGGCTGTTTGGCATGTTTGGTAGATCAAAGGAAGATAGTGTTCCTGCTCTGCTATGTACTTAGGTTTCTTTCAGTATTGATACAGGTTCCCTGAGAGAGGTTTTTCTTTTTCGTGTTTTCCAGATCTCTTCCATTTATTACGGCTTTTTTTGTGTGATGTGGAGCAGACACTTAACAGACCTTGGATATTCACTAATGAAGTAGAAGCTGCCTGGAGCCCTGTGGTTAGTCAATACCCAGAGTAGTTTAACCCATGGAGCCCCCCGGGCCCATGATGTCTCCAGCTGGGCCCAGAGTACGTCAGATATGTAATCTGACCTCATGCTTCTCCCTGGTCCTCTTCTCAGAAATTGGAAAGGGGTAGATTCCTTCTCCATTTATTTCTTCTTGATGCTCAGGACAAGCGTCTTTCAGGCACATCCCTCCTTTCATTTATGCATGAAAGTGACCTTGGCTCTTCCAGAATTTAGCGTTGGTGAGCAGTAACTAAACTTCATCAATAACCAAAGCGTTTCTGAATCTTTGGTCCATTGCAGTTTCAGGAAATGTCTAATAAATATCCCTAAAATTAAGGCTCGAATTATGAAGATGTCATGTCCAATTTTCAGGCAGGTTTTTCTTCCCCCTTTTCAGGGTGCACTTATATCTGTCTAATAGTCACCTTGTGTAAACTGGGGCTAAATATACACCCCTGCCCTTCCCTGTGGATCACAGATAATTCTATTCTTTGCTCATGGCCTTTTACTTGATCATAAATACCTCTTATGGTATGATGGAATGGAATGGATTCTCAGCTGTTCACTAAAACATACCATCCAAAGGATAAATATCTCATGAAATTTAGATTTTTCAGAGCTCTTATCTTTTGTCTCTCATGGGAATGCTGTAATGTTTTTCTCTTTATGAGATAACATGATGAGGTACAAAGACAGATTTTTGATTTGGACCTAGTTAGTGTATGTGTGACTTTGGGAAAATTATTTCATTTTCTGAGCTCAGATTCATTATTGCAAAGCAGAGATAATGGTGGTACCTAGTAATTGGGATTTCTGCTGTAATTAAATGAATTCATATGAAATATTTATAACTCTACTGTGCCTGGTACATTTTGAGGTCTTGATAAAATCTGGCTATTATTACTTTACAAGTAGAGGTTTAGTCAGGATTAATTGAGATAACTTTTATAATGTTCTTAGCGTGGTGCTGGGCACATAGTTCATTGTAGACACTTACTAAATCTTGGGTCCCTGTTATTTCCCATTGAGATTCTCAACTTCACATTATTTTCTCCCTCTTTCCCATTATCCTATGTATGCTGTGCAGAGGAACTCAAGTAGTACAAGTTTTGCTTAGGATTCCAGGACTTCACAGCATACGTGCTCACAGTTAAATAAAATCTAGAGCAGTGGTTCAGAACTGTCTGGAGACAGTTTCAGTTGTCACATCTGGAGGGGGGAGGATGCTAGGGATCTAGTGAATAGAACCAGGGATGCTGCTAAATATCCTACAACATACAGGACAGACCTCCACCCACCTTTACAGAAAGCAAAGATGTATTCCATCCTTAACATCAATAGTGTAGAGGCTGAGAAACCTTGTTCTAGATTTGCATATTGTCAGGATTTAGGGAACCTGGAAAACTTCGGAATGGGTGACAAAGTGAGGGATGATTTCAAGTTTGGAGTTGTAAATAATTGGCTAATTTATAGAACTTATTCTTTACCCCAAATAGCTCTCTTCCCCATTACAGTAATATATAAAATACCATACATAAGGTATTATACCACATATCAAAAAATAATTATGTTTTCTTGTTTTGCATCAAAATTCATTTTAAATTCACTCACAAACCAGGCGGGTATGTTGTAAGACTCTCTGGTGGGTAGAAAGATTTAAAACTCCCCAAGGAGATTGCATTGGAGAATTCAACAATCGTAGTGAATTAATACTTAGCCACTGTTTATGACTCTAGTGACACCATGTCACCAGGTGAGGTGGGGCCCTTCAGCCCACTTGGCAGTGCCAGAGCCTGTTAGGCAGTTGCTCCACGAGACCATGCCAGCTTATCAGCTTAAGCTGCTTTAGCTGTAATGTTGACAAGAGGCTGGGCACTGCCTTTAAAGGCTAAGGAAAAGGAATGTAGGAGAGAGTGTGAAAATTTAAAAATAAAATCCTTTGGATATTTTTTACAAAGACGCAGACAGCTTGCTTGGTTGGTATCCTTTGCTTCTTATTGTCTCAAATCAAGCATTGTTGGTAGTGCCTTACATACCTTAATAAAGCTAACATTTTTTGGTAACTATGGGGAAGGCTGTTCTTTTTGGTGAGCTTAGGGGAGAGTTAACAAGAAGGAGAGATCCACATAAAAAGTATTTCAATTTTTCCCCCCGGGAATATCTTGCATATTTCTTATGTTGGGTTAAGATAATAGCTTAATGGCCTTCTGACATGCAGAGGACAGCTATTTAGAAAGTGAAATACTACCAGGCCAGGAAGGTGAGCCAGTATTGGGTACTACCTTTCCCCTGGGAGCATCTTCTGATTCAGAAGAGGGTTAAGATTCAGGAAAGCTGAATGGTACTTTTGGCAGCCTTGTAGAGCTAGGGCCTATCTAGTGGGGCCCTGATGACACCCCCCTTTCACTCTGTGTTGGGACTATTAAGGGCTGCATCCTAGGAGTAATGGTAAACCTGAAGTAAACAGGTCCTCACAGGGACTTCCATTAAGACTCGATTGTCCCAATTTATGAAGTGAGAATGAGGTGATCGTGAATGGCTAATATATCAAGGGGCTTGGCAAACGGAAATAAGTTGGGGAAAATAGAACATCATTCTAAGATTAAAATTATTTTTATAGTTAATTTTGTAAATATAACATGCGAAACTTAATAAAAATTAGCGAGATATTGCATAACATGTGAAAAAGAGAGGGAAATAGAATAGGCATGTAGGGGCTTCAAATATTAAGGTCATCAAAATAAACTTTACAATTTAATTTTATTTTAATTTCTTTTTAATGTATTTTTTTTGATTTTGCTATTACAGTTGTCCCATTTTCCCCCCTTCACCCTGCAAAACCCCCACACCCACATTCCTCCACTTTAGTTCATGTCCTTGTGTCATACATATAAGTTCTTTGGCTTAACCTCCATCTGTTTACTTTTTACCTAACATCTATGCTACTTATTCTCTGTACCTTTTGCCCCTTTCTCCTCATCCCACTCCCCTGTTGATAACCCCCATGTGACTCCATTTCTGTGGTTCTCTTCCTGTTCTAGTTGTTTGCTTAGTTTTTTTTTTTTAGGTGTGGTTGTCAGTAATTGTGAGTTTGCTGTCATTTTACTATACATGTTTTTTATCTTCTTTTTCTTAGATAAGTTCCTTTAACATTTTGTAAAATAAGTGCTTGGTGATGATGAACTCCTTTGACTTGACCTTATCTGAGAAGCACTTTATCTGCCCTTTCATTCTAAATGAAAGCTTTGCTGGATAGAGCAATCTTGGATGTAGGTCTTTGCCTTTCATGACTTGGAATACTTCTTTCCAGCCCCTTCTTGCCTGCAAGGTCTCTTTTGAGAAATCAGCTGGCAGTCTTATGGGCATTCCTTTGTAGGTAACTGCCTTCTTTTCTCTTGCTGCTTCTATGATTTTCTCCTTCATTTGAATCTTGGGTAATGTAATTATGATGTGTCTTGTTGTGTTCCTCCGTGGGTACAACTTCTTTGGGACTCTCTGAGCTTTCTGGAGTTTCTGGAAATCTACTTCCTTTGCCAGATTGGGGAAGTTCTCCTTTATTATTTGTTCAAACAAGTTTTCCACTTGTTGCTCTTCCTCTTCCTCTTCTGGTACCCCTATAATTCGGATGTTGGAACGTTTAAAGATGTCCTGGAGGTTCCTAAGCCTCTCCTCATTTCTTTGAATTCTTGTTTCTTCTTTTCTGGTTGGATGTTTCTTTCTTCCTTCTGGTCCACACCATTGATTTGAGTCCCAGTTTCCTTCCCATTACTATTGGCTCCCTCTACATTTTCCTTTATTTCACCTAGTGTAGCCTTCATCTTTTCATCTAATTAGCAGCAAATTCAATCAATTCTGTGAGCATCCTGATCACCAGTGTTTTGAACTGTGCCTCTGATAGGTTGGCTACCTCTTCATTGCTTAGTTGTATTTTTTTCTGGAGCTTTGATCTGTTTTTTCATTTGGGCCATTTTTTTTCTTGACACACCAGTTATGTAGTGAGGGGCAGAGCCTTAGGTGTTCACCAGGGTGGGGTAACCCATGTCTCTAGGTTGTGATGCTATATGTGGGGGAGGCATCTGAGAGGGAACAATGGTGCTTGCTCTGCTCTCTGCTGGATTTCAGTCACTTTCCTTGCTACCCACAATCAAATTGAGCCCTCTGGTGCTGATTCCATTTTGGGTGGGTTTGTGTACATTCCAGGACCCTGTGGGTCTCCCCATAGGTGTTTTCAGTCAGTGATTTGAGGCTTTCTTTCCCTGGGCTGGCACCCTGGTTGTGTGGCCTGTCCCGCTCCCCCTTTGTTTTGTCTGATTTACCTGTAAACGAATGTGAGACCATTGGTCTGCCAGCCACAGCCTTGCTGTGAGTTCTCTCCACCCTGGCTGCCTGACTTGGTTCCTCCTACTGGTTGAATGAATGTGTCATCTTTAACTCCTTGGTTGTCGGACTTCATACAGTTTAACTTTCTGTCAGTTTTTGTTTTTCATTTTTAAATTGTTCTTTTTTGGTTGTGCAAGGAGGCACAGTGTATCACAGTGTACGCCTTCATCTTGGCTGGAAGTCTCTACAACTTTATTTTTTACATTGAAAGATTTAAAAGACAAGAATTAGAATATTGTAGAAAACTAAAACTTACAAAATAAAACCCAAATGGATTTTTAGAAATGAATATTACAGTGAGAGAAATTAAGAACTCATAGGATTGATTTAATAGTGGACTTATCAGGGCTGAGGAAAGAATTGCAATTCTGAGGATAGGTCAATATCCAGAATGAAGCACAAGAAGACAAAAAATGGTAAACATAAAAGAAGAATAAGACATACAGGGAATACAATGAGAAAACCTAACATATGACCAATTTGGAGGCCAAGGAGGAGAAGTGGGAGAGAATGAGAGCAGACAGTATTTGATGTGATAATGACTGAGAACTATCTAAACTTGACAAAGAACATCAGGGAACAGGCCCTGGGAACACTAAGCAGGGTAAATAAAAATAAATGTGCACTTTGGCACATAATGGTTAAACTGTAGGAAACCAATGAAAATAATCTTTAAAATAGACCAAGGTTACTTTCAAAGAAGCAGCAACTAGCTTAAAGCTGATTTCTAAATGGTAACAATGCTCATCAGAAGACATTGGGATGTTTTCAATGTACAGAAATAAGTTACAACCAAATTAAGAGTTTTATACTCAGTGAATGTATTCTTCAAGAATGAGAATGAAATAAAATCTTTTCAGACAAATGAAAACTGAGATAATTGTTTAGAACAAATATTACTCAATACTAATTGCAGAGTGTTCTTCAGGCACCAAAATCATGAGCTCAGACTGAAGACCAGAGATTAAGGAAGGAGTAAAGAATAATGAAAATGGAAAATCATGGGAACACATGCAAATTAAAACTTACTATACACAAAAACAATAATAATGTCTACATGAACAATAATGATATATAAGTTGGGAAGATAATACATGGAGTTAAAATGTTTTATTGTTCTTGATTAGTCAAGATTTCAAGTTGTAATCTCTAGGCTAACCACTAAAATAATAGCAACAGAACAGATAACTGCCACAAAAATAGAAGGGGAAATGGGATTACAAACATAATCAGGTAAAAAAAAGGGTGGTTTTTTTCATAAATGAACTTGGGCAAGTGGATGTTCATATAAAAAAAAGATGCCCAGAAACTTGACCCCTACATAAATATCAATTCCAGGTTAACTGTACTCTAAATGTCAAAAGAGAAACCATTTGCTTCTGGAAAATAATTTAGGAAAATATTGACCTCAGAATATATAAAGACCGAACAGAACCAAAAAAACCTACCAAAAAAGGTAACATTTGGCTGTATTGAAATTATAAAGTTTTTTCATACAAAGACATCATTAAGAGAGAGAGAAGGCCACACAATGGGAGAAGGTATTTTCAAGACATAACCAATGGAGGTTCATATCAAGATTTAAAGAATCCCTAGAATGAATATGCAGAAGAAACGATCCAATAGAAAAATGGACTAGGGGCTTGAAAACCAACATTGTACAAAACACAATATCCAAATGGCTAATAGGAAATGGAAAGGCATTTGGCAATAGTAGTCATGAGAATCAAAGGAAATATTACCATATTAGCTAAAATTAAAATTACAGATGATACCAAGTATTGGTGAGGATTTGTTGCAATAAAAACTCTCATACCTACAGGGTTGGTGAGAGTGTATATTGGTGAAAGCACTTTGGAAAACCATTTGGCATTATCTCCTAAACGAAGCATACTCTATGAGCTAGATATTATTCCCAGATTTATACCTGACAGAAATGTGCATGCTTGTGCATGAAGAGATGTATGTGAGACTATTCACAGCAGAATTGTTTGTAATGGTGCCAAACTGTGATTCAAAATGTCCACTAAAAGTAGAATGAATAAATAAATTGGCATGTTCATACCACAGAAAATAATACATTAATAAAAAATGAATGATGCATGACCAAATGGAATGGCTCTAACAAATACAGTGTTGTGTGAAGGAAGCCAGACACAAAGGGAAATATTCTGTATGATTCCATTTATGTAATGTCTGAAAACCAGGCAAAACTAAAATACAGTGTTTGGGGATATATGCCTAGGTAATAAAACTGTAAAGAAAAATAAGAAAATAATTGCCACAGTGTCAAGAGAGTTGTTACATTTGACAGAGTGCAGGGCCCCTAGTTATTGGGAAGAGGCATGAAGGGTGTTTTTGTGGTGCAGGAAATATTTTATTTCTTTGACCTCATGGTAATTACATGTAGGAAACTCTGTGGTAAATGCTTGAGCTGTATTCTTTCATTCCTTGCATGGTTTGGTATGTGTGTTATAGGTCACAGTTAAAAACAAAGTAATGGCATTTGCCCCATTAGGACCAAAAACTGACCCACTACCCTGTTGACAGCAGACAAGATCCTCATCCTAAATTTTTAACTGAGACTTTCTATGGTAGGTCCGATTCCTGTTTATAGTGCTGTTAATGCATTTACAGGGCTGTAGTGATAAAATATCAAAACGAAGAAGTGGAAATATGTTCCACTTTTTGATACTTATTTGACTTTGGCCAATTTCCAATTCCATGAAATGTGGAGAGTTTTATAAGCATTTGTTGCTACAGGTCAGCTTTGATTTAAAAATCTGACCTGAGGGAAGATCTTGAAAGACATACACTTTGTGGGAGAGCTGAGCTCTATAGATTCATAGAAAAAAGTGAGGACTGGCATTATTTGTAGCCGCCACAAACAAAGGAAGCCAGATCAGACATTTTCAAAAGCCAGTCTTTGAAATATTTATTATGTTGAGTCTTCAGGGACAGTTGCAAGAATTCTTGTAAGTTATTGCAATGAAAACGAAAGATGGATTTTCTTACTTTGTGTCAATATATCACAAAATAAAGCCTATGTTCTAGAATCAAATTTCAAAGCTACTGAATTTTTTCAGTACATACAATCTATGTCACTTAAGTGCTGAAAATGGTCATGACAAGTTTTTACAAGGAAACCTGGAGTTCGTGAGGGCTGTGCTTCTACAGTGAGGACCACTTTTCCTAGTGGAGTGGCACTGGGTTGCTTTGGCATGTGAGAGCAGTCTGGTTATCTGAATTGCCACCATAAATACAAAGCTCAGTATATTCGACTTAAAACTGATAATACCAGGTTGGTTCTGCTGACATTTGACTGGTTATCTCAAACTTTGTAACTGCACATTTTACATGCACCTTGACCACCTACCATGTGAACTTTAATGTATCAGTGCTAGAAAATTCAGCTTCTATAAGTATTATGTCCATATGTGTAATATTCCCATTAGTGCTGGAAAATTTAGCCTCCATATGCCTCATGTGGACATAATACACATGGAGAAAGACACGGACATACACACTGTGACCTGGAATTGACAGTCTCCCCTGTGCCAGGTACTGCATTCTCTGTTTGGCACCTTACATTCTCTGCTCTAAGTCTCACGGTGAGCTTGAAAGATGGCCACTGTTTTTTACCTTTTTAGAGAAAAGGAAGCTGAGGCTCAGAGAAGTTAAGTTACATCCCCAAATTTGTAGAACTAAGTGACAATGACTGTGGAAAAGCAAATATAGCTTTACCCTGTGGCTCCCAGGTATATGACAAATAGCTGAGATTTTAGCTTGTACAATCTAAGCCGTACATTTGCTTTGACAGACTCAGTCCACTTGTGTATAAACAAGAATATGATGTTTATTCTTCTAAACGGAAGTAAAGGGTACATCTGCACTGCCACAAAATGGGGGAGTGATTTGTCCATAACTTGCACAGAAAATAAATGTTTCCCAGGCCAGAGTTAAATAGTGAGTTCTGTTTATAGATGAGGCAGGGCTTGCTTCCTGGTGGCATTTTCCTTTGAAATGCTGCCACAGGGGAGCTTCAGAGAGAGATGAGCTGAGTGTGGGAGATTTGTTGGGGTGACCTACCTTCTGATTGATTTTTATCGTCTCTTCGGTGTGGTACAGAAGAAGCTTTTCGCCTGAAGAAGTCAGGTTAACGTACACCTGGAGGCAGGGGTACTGAGAGAGTTTCCAGCAGTCTGGGCCACAGCTGAAGGAGCAGTTAAATGTTTCCGTAATGGACGCATTCAACAAAGTGCATTGAGACTCTTCGGTCCACACACTGCAGAGAGATGGGAAGGGTAAAACACAGGTTCAAAGAGCTAATGGCAAGGCATGCATACATAGAGGGGGTCATTTGTCCTTAGCCTGAAAAATGTTTTCCAAATCTATAATACAACCTATTTGTTAAAGTTTATTCCTTTGAATAGAGCAGCCTTAGGCAAATAGTAATATAAACATAAACGAAATTTGCCTGGTACCTGAGAACTCTTTCAATGACTACCATGGGTCATAGTATAATGTTCAATGTTTGATTTAAGTTATTTTTTTCTATTTCAAATTCACTGATAAGCATAAAGCACCTTGCTATATCACAACCTGCACTCACTCTGTATTTCTATCTTGTAAGCAGCTTCCCGCTGTGCCCCAGCCCTCACCTCTGCAGTGTCTGCCCAGTCTGTAGGCAGAGAAGGGAGAAGGGAGAAGAGGAGGAGAGATGACAAAGGGGTGCGGGGGCAACTCGACCGATGGAAGGACAGGGGTGGAGTTCTCTAAGGCCTTTCTAACAAGGGAGAAAAGGTAGCTGAACATTTTGATTATACCAAGAGAAATCACTTGTGCATCCCCCTCTCCCCACCCTGATTGGTGTTTTATATACATTATCCTCTCTTCTATATGTTGGGCATTAGTTCCCTTTATAGGCAAGTGAACTGAAGGCCAGAGAAATCAAGTAGCATGCAAGGACACAGAGCTGGTAAGTGATGGCAGTTGTGATCCCACCGAAGCCTGGATTTCTCTCTCCAAGGCCCAGGCTGGTTCTGTGTTGTGGTGCTGCCTCCACTGTGCCTCCCAAGAGCACAGTGGAAAAGAGGACCATCCATGCTGACTACCGGCTTCATGTTTGTGCCCTGGGACCTTTCAGTTAGAAAGATTAAAGGAAAAACATTTCCAGCTGCTTATTGACTTGTTTTTTACTTTAAAATATTTATAATTTTATGACCAAGAGTAACATTTGTGGTTTGGAAGTAATGCACCAGCAGTCAATATTTTGCTTCTGGGTGTAAGCCAATTTCTGTAGTGAACAGAAGAAAACATGTTTTCTGTGCAGAATAATACCCCTTTCTTTTGCGGGACATGTATTGACAGGCTCCCTCTTTTCTTTCTTTTTTTAAAAAGATTTTTATTTATTTATTTTAAACAGAGGGGAAGGGAGGGAGAAAGAGAGGGAGAGAAACATTAATGTGTGGTTGCCTCTCACACACCCCGCTATTCAGGACCTGGCCTGTAACCAGGCATGTGCCCTGACTAGGAATCGAACTGGCAACCCCTTGGTTCGCAGGCCGGTACTCAATTCACTGAGTCACACGAGCCAGGGAGGGACCACCTTTTCTTGTCCAGCTTTATACCAGAGGCACTGTAGTAGCGTCAACCCCCACTGGTGAAACAAACTGAATTTTCCTAGGGTGTCAGTGATCGGAGTTTGCTTATCCATAGAGGAGAAAGGCTTAGATGGTTCTAAGCAGATGTGGGGAACTGAAAGTGGTTGGAGTCAGTGGACACTCGGGGCCTGAGTCACCAGCACTTTCGTTGAGAAGGAGGCAGCTGAAGGCTTCCAGGAGACAGAGCAGAGCAGCCACAACTGAGAGAGATGGTGCCTTAATTTTAGCGAATTACTGTATTTCAGCTACAGTTTGCTTCTAAAGTGAAAGTATTAATTTAAGTGGAGAATTAAATGCCACAAAGTGGTTTGATTCTTTTTTGGATGGAAACCTCAGTTTTTCATTCAAAAGGCTCTCACCTCTTTAAGCTGAACCACTGTGAGACTTTCCCTGTTTGTTAGGGTAATGCTGAGCTCTCCTGCACTCAGTGTCCAATTGACAGGCAGTGTTAGCTAGAGAGGCTGTGGCCTACTCAGGGGGGAATACATGTGAAATCACAGTGATTTAATTGCCTTCCTATCTATTCAGTAAACCATGGGCAAATAGCGAAATGAAAAGGGTTCAAAATCTGTACTCTTTTTTCAAGCTGGTGCACAGCAGTGTGTCTCAGCTCTCGCAGCACATTAGAATCAGCTGGGGAAATTTGAGAGCTACTGGTGACTGGTTCCCACTCCAGAGCAATTAGATCTGACCTCTGGGGTGATGGTGGGGGGCACTGAGCACCAGGACTTTTTAAAGTTTCTCAGGAATTTTAGATGTGCAGTTGAGAACCACGGATGTGCAGGGTGCTGGAGGAATGGGGTGGGGTGGAAAAGGAATGAGGGTGGAGAATGAACAGAAGTATATAGAGGCAGGAGGAGGGTCCCGGGAATTAGTGTGATGTGGGTTTGAACCTTGGCTCTGCCATATGCTAGAGTTGTGTGACACTGGGCCAATGATTTCTGTCTTCAGCCTCAGTTTTGCCATTTTAATAGTGAGTATATGAATATTTACCTTATAGAATAGTTGTGACAATTAAACAAGTGATGTATGGCAAGTTCCTGGCACATAGTAATGGCACACAGTGTATAAATACAGATATGTTATCATTATTACTAGACAACATAACTGAAAACTATTACATGCCAGGCATTACTCAAAGTTCTTATTAGGAAGGAACGGGAGAAGGGAGAGGGCAGAGACCCGAGACCCTGGCCCAACCCCCTGGGGGTGTTACCTCTGCATGTATGAGCGCAGGAGGGTGATGCCCAGTAGAAAGTACATCATGATGGAGCACACCATCATGGTCAGTCCCAGGAGAATGGCCCGGTCCTCGCCTGCTTTCAGTGCCGTGACAGTTTTCCTTTTGTCCAGTAGGTCGTGGTCTCTGATTTTTTGGTAAATATTTCTGAGGTTGAAAATAATAGAGTCTTATAGGAGGTTCAGAGTTCATCAGCACACCGCTGGGAAGTAGGCAAGTCACTGCCCATGCCTTCCCAGGCCAGGGACGCCCGTAGGAGCCCACTCCAAACCTGCCTGAGTGCAACTGGGTCCCAGCACGCACCCACTGCCTCCCAGCACACACATGCAGACACACAGACACACAGACATCTCAACCCCGAGCAGACACAAGGAGCCCAAACACTTCTCTTTTCTTACGGAGCAAATGTATTATTTGACCACTTGCTGATACAATAAAGAATGTTTGATTTAAAAAAATCAATCTCAGGAGCATATTCAAAACAATAATAAAAATCATCCTACCTGTTTTAAAAATGTAAATTATAAGTCATAACAGGAATTTTTTCTTAAAAAGAAAACCACAAGAAACAAGCTCTCCTTACTTGGGGGCCATGTCTACCTGTAAATACCTGGTTCTTCTCTCTAAATCTAAAGAAAAAAGTGCAATCCTCCCAACCATTAACATAGTGCTTTGGGTTTGTGGCTTTTGCCAATTAACTCCCGGCGGATCATCCCTGATCATTTTATACACAGTGGAACATTAATTCAAATAAATGGCATTATACACTGGGAATCTGTAACTTAAAACTTTATTTTCCCCTCAATAGTAATAGACAAAAGTTATTTTGGTTAACATTTTCCTAAAGCTTAAAGTTGCTTGAGGCTCACTCAGTTGGCTTAAAATTGATAAGCGATGTTAGGATGTAGAGTGGCGACTCAGCCTTCTTCTATCTGTAAACACGTTAGTGAGTTTAGAACAATGTTAGTTAAATCAAGGTGAGTCTCTATAACTTTGGCTAGTTATTATCACTAGTATTATTGTCATTTACTTTACAGCAGCCATGTTGGGTATGAAAGAACACGAGATCGGAGTCAAACAATCTCCAGAGTCCCAGCCCTGATTTCACCGCTGACTGACTGTGTGATCAGCGACAAGTTCCCAGCCCCTCTGACTCCCAGGTTCTGGCAAAGTGGGAATGAGGTTCCTACGACATTGTAATGTAGTACACTGTGATGGTTAAATGAGATGCATAAGTAAATTACCCAGGAGAATGGCTGACATGAGGTATTTAATAAATGTTCCCATTGAAAAATGGGGTGAGAACTTTGGCTCCATGACATGAGCCTCAGAATATCCTAAAATTACTATTCTCCAAAGAATTTTTAAAGGACAGAATGGCAAAATAACAACAACAACAACAATAATAATAATGTGAAAAGTTTATGAGTAGAGGATTGGCTTTGAAACAAGGTCTGGAGGAAAAGGCAGGAAATTGAAGTATGAAATTGCTGGGGGGTGTGGGGTGCTTGAAGCGATCCGTGAGAAGGATGGGAAGGAAGGATTCCAGCGTGGCAGGCGGCCAGGGAGCAGCATAGGTTCTCCTTTAGTTTCTATTCTGAGAAGGGAGCTCTGGATTGAAGGGGTGTGGGAGTTGGGGAATTGCTGGTAACTTTAGGGAAGAGAGAGAAGGACAAATAGAAGGCTGAAAATGGAGAAAGAAAATCTTATGTCAGTTTTTTAAGCTTCAGGCCAAAAAAAAAAACCAATATACACAAGAATGACTTCAGATTTTTCTTCAACATGTTAATCACTAGTCATTCTTGTTGCTTAAAAGAGAAACCAAAGTAGAATTCAGTATGGAACTTCTCAAGGGAGGGAAGAATTCCTGGTGCGTGTGCCGTTGGTATGTGTATTCAACAGTTTGTAAATGCATTTAACTTGGTGTGCCAGGGCGGCCTTCCTGGTGTCGTGGTGGGCATCTGTTCCGGTTGCCTGGTATATTTTGAGCTGGTTGTTAAATATTTTGGTTCCTGATAGAGGTATGAAAGTGTGTATATACTTAATATATTTCCAAAAGATTTTAGAGTATAATATTTATTACTTTGGTTACTAGGTGTAAAATTAACCAATTAGCTTGCTATTATTATTATTATTTTATAATTCTCTTTGTGAGGTCTTCCTCTTCCTCTTACAAATCGTATTCTCTCCTGGAGAAATGGGCCCATGGTGGAAGGGGAGGGGAATCGCAGAGAGGCCTTTCCTTCTCACATTTCATGGCCCTGTTCTTGCTGCCTCCCTCCTGCCTGCACTCTTTGGCCACTCACTGTCTTCATTGCCAGAAGCACTGAGAGAACCTATTGCTTATTATTCTCAGGTTCCCAAGCCCACTGCGCCCCCCAGTAGCTGGCTACCTCCCAGCTTCTAAGATTCCCCATTGTTTTTTGACACTTTCTTGGGAAAATGTAGGGTTTATATCAAAGCTCTTTAAACTTGACCCTTTATGGACTGGAATGAAAAAAAAACAACCCAAAACAAAACAAAAAGAAGATCAGTGCCCAATAGCAGCTAAAATCCTTTAGCAGGTCGACTTCTGAAACAGGAAGAGTCAAGCTGAACCTGAGTGACTTTGAAGACCTGCTGTGGAATAATAATCTGACATTATTTTGCTAGTATTGTTTATCAAAGTGCATTTAATCCCCATGGCTGCCATTGAGATTTGCATTTTCTGCAGATGGGAGCTGGCAAGGAGGAGTGGTGGCCTCCCACTTCCAGAGAATTAGGCTTTCAGACAGTGTCAATCACATCATGGAGATACAGTGTGATCAGTCAGGAGTGTCACCGGAACGAGCGATTAGAAAAAGGATTCAAATGGGTAATTTACAAATCAGTTTGAAAATGGCTAACAAACGTTCCTCCCATACCCCAGAATGTGAAGTGAAGCAGGAAAATGACGGGTTCCCACACAGGCCAAACACTTCTGGGAAATTAGGATATTGCCCAGCCAGGCTAAAGTGTGCAAGTGGAGTGAAACTCATAGAATTCATCAATAAGTTATTATTGAATTAATGGATAAATTAAGAAATGAATAAATGATTTTGGAAAACAACATGTTTAGTTTAAGCCCACAAAATTATCTTGAGTGCTGGTAACCTCTAGTTACTGGGGATATGGCCTCTAACCAATAAGAAGACAGACATTGAAAAAAAGTCAAGATAGGGCATTCAATTCAATGATGTAGCTATTCACAGAGTGAGTAAAGTAGAGGAATAATTTCCTCTGATTGAGGGTGGAGGACAGGGACAAGTATCAAGTGTGGAAAGCTCCCTGAAGGAATGATAGCTTCAACAGAGTCTTCAGAGTTGAACCAGTATTAATTAAATGAGACAGGAGTCAAGAGCATTTCAGACAGGAGGCAGTACATGAACAAAGGGACTAAGGTTTGCAGGTGCACGGACTGTCAGAAACGACAGGCATTTTTATATCACAGGGATGAGGATGGGGTGGGGAAATGGGGCAGATGAGTTTGGAAAGGTAGTAGTAGTTCATTAAGGGTTTTGTAAATCATTCTGAAGAGCTCAGCCTTTGTCCTTGTAGTTAATGGGAAGCTGTCAGAGGGTAACATGATCAGAATTGAGTTTCAGAGTTACTCTGGCTGCAATGCAGAGATTAGATTAGAAATGGAACAAGACTTAAATCAGAAAGAATTAGGAGATTATTCCTGTTGTGTTGGCCAAGGATGATAACTGGATCTAACATCAAGGGAAAATAGATGGAGAGAAAAAGATGTATGGAGAAAGATCTAGGAGATAAACCTTCAGGATCTGGTGATCGATAGAACAGAAGAGATGATAAGGAAGGAAGAAAAATGTTGTGGTTTAGATTTATGGCCAAGTACTGAGCTTGGATAACTAGGGCCATGGTAGAGAGTGTAAAGCAGGAAACCTTATCCCTAGTCACCAGGGCTCCCCAGAGGATGTTTGCTGCCTGGTAAGAAGTGAGAGGCTGATTGTATATTTGTAGATTCTCTCTCCCACAAACACAGTGTCCTGAACTCAGGTGGAGAGGAATGACATCTGATTGGTGAAATGGGCCAGAGCCTGACAGTCGGGGGCTGGATCTATCTTTTGGGTGAATTTGGAGGTCACACTGCTCATGTATAGCACAATTTTTTATTCATCATTTGGCATTGCCTTTGTTCAGGCCTAGAGTGCTTTGCCCCTCCTATCTACAGGTAGTAAGTTTCAGCTGGGAAAGGAGTACAATGGTATATTTTGGGTCTCAGTCCTAAACATCCTTCTTCATACTAGGAAGCCTTGTAATTTGGGAGTTACTGTGACACTATTAACAGAGCTGACATTTTATCTCCCTTTGGTTCTTTGTATCTATTCTCTGTGAATCTTATTAGAAGAGGGTTTGGGAGAAATAAGAGAATGAAGGCTAGTATAGGTCACTAGAGTTGAGATCTAAGGAGCAAAAATGAGGTTGGGGCATGACTACAAGTTCAGTTTTGAATATAGGGGATGTACAACAGTAGGTATAAAGCAGGAAATTGGATGTAAAAGTTTGAAGCAGATTGAACCTCGACAGATGTTGGCAAAGCAGTGTGTTTAAGCTCTGATGGGGCAGTGTTGGCTTCATGGTTCCTGGTGAACCATGAATCAGCACGGTGGGTACAAATCAACATTTACACACGTTGACAATAATGGCTAGAAGATATGAAGAGTCTTTGCTACATATACAGGGAACATTTTGTCTAAACCCTTTTACAGTATGTGAGTTATTATTGATAAATCACTGGCAAACCTAAGTATAACAGAGTATTTTGCATAAAAAATGTTTTAATTGTCCAATAAAGTTTTATTTTTTCCAACCCAAGCAACAGTCAACATAATACAATTTTATTTCAAGCTCCACATTTATATACTTTCTTAAACTTTGATATTAGGCCTATGATTCATAAGCAAAATATTTGAGGCTATATGTGTGTGTATGTGTGTGTGTGTATACACACGAGGTCTGTCCAGAAAAAGTCCAGCCGTTGTTAATACAATNCAAACCTAAGTATAACAGAGTATTTTGCATAAAAAATGTTTTAATTGTCCAATAAAGTTTTATTTTTTCCAACCCAAGCAACAGTCAACATAATACAATTTTATTTCAAGCTCCACATTTATATACTTTCTTAAACTTTGATATTAGGCCTATGATTCATAAGCAAAATATTTGAGGCTATATGTGTGTGTATGTGTGTGTGTGTGTGTATACACACGAGGTCTGTCCAGAAAAAGTCCAGCCATTGTTAATACAATGTGAACTGTTGTGTAACATAGATGTAACCTGGCAGCTGCAGACACTGGACTGGGATGCACATGAGTGAACAATGATGACTTCACTGTAGTAGTCAGTGAGGGCAACAGACACTGTTGAACATGTGTACTGTGTGGCCATTGCATTCAAAATGACTGAGTGAGTAGAGTGACAAATTTGCATCAAATTTTGTATTAGGCTTGAATATTCATCTGCGGAAACTATTTAGATGATTCAGAAGGCCACAGCTATGGGAAACTGGTGATTGGCAGCTTCACCACAACTCCATACCTGCTCATTCACCATGTTTTGTGCAGAGGGGTTTTTTTGGTGAAACATCAAATCACTCAGGTGACTCAATACCCCCTACAGCCCAGATTTGGTGCCCTGAAATTTTTGGCTTTTCCCAAAACAAAGATCACCTTTGAAAGGAAAGAGATTTCAGACCATCAGTGAGATTCAGGAAAATATGACAGGGCAGCTGATGGTGATTGGGAGAACTGTGTGAGGTTCCAAGGTGCCCACTTTGGAGGGGACTGAGGTGTCATTGTCCTATGTACAATATTTCTTGTATCTTGTATCTTATTCAGTAAATGTCCCTATGTTTCATATTACATGGTTGAATACCTTCTGGACAGACCTTGTATCAATGTGGTTATAAAGAGTAAAATGTGCAAAAAAGATCTTTCTCCTTGGTTTTTACTCATTTATATTCAAATTCCCTTGTTATTTAGCCTGCAGGAAAAAAGTATTCAGGTTAATGCAGGGTAAAGGTCATTTATGAATTTATTTGTTTATTCATTTGTCAATGTTTTTTAAAGTCTTCATAAGATGAGACACATCGTGCTAAGTTCTGGGGATACAAAGTGAATAAAATGTCTCCTGAGGGAATCTGTGAGATACAAATAATTATGTGCATTGCAATGAGACTGATTGGAGAGGAGCACAAGAGGGAAGCAGGTTCATATGCTGGGGGTGGATTTGCTAAAGGATCAGTCACTGAATGGCTAATGCACAGAGATGAGCCATTCACCAATTTATTGAGGGATCCCTTTGCTGAATGAATAATTTGCCCACTTTATCACTTTTACAGATTTATAAAGACATTTTAAGGTATATTATTTTAACTATAGTAAATGCATATGAATATAATTTTCTTATAAATATTTTGAGACTATATGTTAAAAATAAATTCAATTATAAAATATATTCTTTTTATTCTTCTTAGCAGTGTTTTAAGGTCTGTTTGATTTTTTAAAGAAAGCTAAGTTTCCTATGGAGACTTAGTCTCCTCAGTATATTCTCATGAATATATTCATAGATCTATCTTTCTTGCATATATTCTTCTAATAGATGTAATGGAAGTTTAGCATTTCATATGGGAGGCTTTCAGTTTACACTGATTTCTTTCAAATTCTTTTTAGAATCTTTTGCTGTTTGGCTAACATTTCAGCATCACCGAGATCCCTGTGGCAAATTTCACATTATGACTGCTTACCTAGACTTGTGAGCTTTCTCAACAAACCCAAATTTGTTTCTTTTAACCATTCATAAGGTTATAGTAATTGATTTGGGATGAAAAATTTCAACAGCTTTTTGAAGATTCGTGAAGTTTTATTTAATTGATTTTTCTTTTGTCCTTATAACACTGTTTTACAAAATGCTCCCTTGCCTCTGCCCTGGCCCTGTTATTGCAGTAGGAGGGGTCTGGGTAAAAGCAGGGGTGGGGGAAGGACTCTCCGCCGGGCGAAGTTGAAGAGCAAAGTCAGTGTAACGCACAGCGTGACCTGCTGATCCTAGAGGGAGGCAATCCAGGAGGGGAAACTGAAGAACGGAGAGAGAGCAATAGGGCGTGGCTGTGGCAGCGGGTAGGGAGGGAAGACCAGGGGACAGAAAAGGGAAGGCAAGGCTGGAAGCAGAGGGTGTTGGGGAACCAGGGATGAAAAGACGAAGGGGCAGAGGGATAGAGAACAGTGGCTGCAGAAACTGAGAGATGGAGGGGGAGAGTCTGGGGCCCCTGCAACCTTTTTGGTCCCTGCTAACCTGTTGAACCATGTGGGGTTGCAGTGATCATACAGAGTTTTTGGAACATAGCAAATTTGATATATTAATCAAATGATTGACTGGTAAATGATTTTTTTTTTTTGCATATTGGCTTCAGGCAAATTGGTATCACTGTACTGGGCATTCCTTGAAGAGTTAGTGGTAGATAAATTGATCCAGGGCTATGATTATTGTTAACCAGCATGAAGGCGGTTTGGGAGACTGCCACTTGGAGGCCATAATGACTTGGTTTAAGCAGGCATGGTTCAGGTCCTGTGACAGACTGAACAGAGTCTCCAATGAGCAAACAATTGGGAAGGGAAAGCACAT
This sequence comes from Sturnira hondurensis, assembly GCF_014824575.4. Lineage (NCBI taxonomy): Eukaryota > Metazoa > Chordata > Mammalia > Chiroptera > Phyllostomidae > Sturnira > Sturnira hondurensis. The sequence goes on from NW_028077910.1 coordinate 241,121, forward strand.
CCAAGCAGAATGTGAGGGAGTTGGGGAGCTGGTTGTGGTTGGATTCCAGGATCTGCTGGGTTGGGGGTGGCAGGCAGCGGACTAGTTAGATAGTTAGGAGCCAGAGAAAAAAGAACTTGTGTGTCTTCTGAAGTTACAGGAACAATTAAAATAATTTAAGCAAGGAAGTGCTATGGTTAGATTTGTACTTTAGAAACACCACTCATGTTGGTGTGGTTGGTCGTTTAGAAAGCTTTACATTCGGATGCAAAGTGACTAATTCTGAAACTCTCCCAGCATTTCCTCTGTTAAAGAGGGGTTGGAAGAAAACAGTGGTAGGGTGATGAAGATTCAGATCTAGGCATCATTTGTGTCCAGAAGTAACGATTAACACTGTGGGCTTTAACGAAACTTTCTACTTAGTCAGAAAAACAAAAAGACGGCTAGGAGACTGGAGCGCACAGAGGGCAGGGTGTACAGATCAGCAAAGGGCACGGAAGCTGTCGGGAGGTAAGGAGACACCTAGAGGGTGTAGAAAAGAGAAACAGGAAAGCTCCCTGAAAGTGAAGTGAAGAATTATGCATATCTGAAATCACTTGGCAGAGAGCGCTTCAGGAACTTACACATACTACTTAACATACTGAATATCCATATTTATGCCTCTCTGGCCCACTGAATACTGAGCTGCTCAAGAGCTAAAATCAGTCTGCATTCATCTTTGTAAGCTCAATCTCTTACATTTATAGGCTCACAAAGTATGTTCCTTTTATGTGGGCTAGAAGTGGCTACACATATGCTTATTTCTGAAGTAGCAAGCACTGGGAGGCTAAATGGTTACTGAAACCAAATAAATCAGAGAACCAAAGCTGAAACAGGCCCCTGGCTTCTGGCTTCCTAGCAGTGAACTCTGCTACCAACAGAGTTACTATTCCTTCCAGAAAAACTGAGCTTTTCAGGCAATAAGAGCTCTAATTTCCAGACTTCAAGGAAACATGCCTTCTGTTAGATCCCGTGAGGATGGATCTGTGGGGCAATGAATTGCTAAGTGCCAGCGGAGATGAGATGAGCGGAGTTGCTAGGGAGTTCTGCTCCTGCACCACTCAACCTGCTGACCCATATGGCAGAGCTGGGAGTGGCCTCAAGGCAGCCAGGGGTCTGCCTTCTGTCCACCAAAGCCTTCCAGCCTTCCACGTGTTTGAGACCTGCTTCTCATGTGTGTATCTTCATCTTCTATTTGTTTCAGATTTCATTGTTTTGTTCTTTTTTTTTGAACTAGTAGGTATATATTTACATGGTTCAATTTGATCAGTTTAGTTGTCTTTCTGTTTTTAGTCTTTTGAAGTGTCCATTCCATTGGAGGGAATGTGCTTCTGAATTTGGGAATGAACAACACTTAATACTGTGTGAGCATGAGGGGTTTTGTCTGTGAAACTAGTGTTATTCATCGTCGAGGAAGACTTGGAGTGATATTTTAAAAATACGGCAGTATTAAGTGTCATAATCTCTTATATTTTAAAAATAAGAGGTTGTGAGTGAGAGCAAGATTATGGAAACAAAAGCAGGAGTTGATTCTTTTTAGTCCTGTCTTTAACTGATCAGGTCACACAACTTCCCAGTGGTATCTTAATTTCTTTTCTCTCTCTCCCTTTTTTATTGTTCAAGTACAGTTGTCTCCATTTTCCACCCCCCCAACTCCTCTCTACCCCACCCATCTCAATGTCCCACCCTTGATCCTACCTACCCCTTTTTGGTTTTGTCCCTGGGTCATACATGTTCCTGAAAGCCTTTTACCCCTTTCCCCTCTTATCCCCTCCCCCCTCCCCTCTGGTCACATTTCTATGTCTCTGGTTCTGTTTTGCTTGCTTGTTTGTTTTGTTGGTATCTTAATTTCTAATTCTTATCTATTCTTAACTGATATATCAGCATCTTAAATTTTATAAATCCTTAGTGAAAAATACAAAAAAACCCCCCAGAAAATTATATGAATTATTTAGGTAAGTAGGCGATCCCTATAACCTAAAGAGCCTTTGAGGGGTATAACCTTTATATTGAGCATATTATTAGGCTCTATAGCATACAACATGATCAATTAGGATGTATTTAAAACTGAATGATAAGAAAAACACTACAGAACAACTAGTAGCATGCAACTTAAACAATACAGAAATAGAAATATTTAATCTTAAATGTTTATGTTGGATAAGAAGAAAGCCTGAAAATTAATGAACTAGACACTCAACTTAGTGAGTTAAAATAAAGTGTAAAAAAGGAAATTGGAAACAGCAAAAATAAATTAAATAGAAGATAAATTATATTAGAAAATTAATAAATTCAGAGGTTATTTTTTAAAAGATTAATAAAATAGACAAGCTTCTGGCAAGATTGATCAATGAAAAAATAGAGAAGACCAAATATTAGGAATTAAGACAACCATAAGCACAGATACAGACTAGATTAGAAAGATAATAGAGGATATTAAAATAACTATAGCAAGACATTTGAAAACTTTGATACATAATTTACTAAAATATACAGCAAATTTTCATAAACATATAACTGACTGAAACTGATTCAAGTAATTAGAAAATCAAAATACTTCTAAATCATTAAAAAATCGAGTCATAAATTTAAAATATCTTCTTAATGGAAATACCAGGCTCTGATATTTATAGGTGAGTTATAACTATTTTATACAAGTCATTTCAGAGGAGAGAACATGATGGAATGCAACCAAATCTATTTATGAAGTTAGCAAAATATGGTACCAAAACCAAATCAGACAAAAAGGAAAACTGCATAAACATAAATGTAAAATTTTAAAACCAAGTTAGTTCACTGCATCTAACAATATACAAAAGTGAAAACACATCATGATCAAGTTGGGGCTATCCAGGAATATAATGTTGTCATCATTTGATTATCTACTAATGTAATATATTACATAAACATTTTAAAAGGTTACTATCATACATTAATACAATAAATGTAGAGAAACATATCTGATAAAATTTAAAAATCTATTCATGATAAAAATTCTTACCAAATCAGAAATAAAAATATTCTTTCTGGCCCTGGCTGGTGTAGCTCAGTGGATTGAGCGCAGGTCTGTGAACCACACGATTGCGGTTCGATTCCCAGTCAGGGCACATGCCTGGGTTGCAGGCCAGTTCCCAGCAGGGGACTCACAAGAGGCAACCATACATTGATATTTCTCTCCCTCTCTCCTTCCCTTCCCTTCCCTTCTAAGGATAAATAAATAAAATCTTTTAAAAAAATTCTTTCTGTGATAAGTAGTGTAAAGAAAATAATTATAATGCTAAAGTTTTATACGTAACAATAAAATGTTTGAAGAATGTACTTGATGCATAAGAACAAATCAAAGATGTTCATTATTGCCTGTTTTAATTTTATTTTTGTTTTTAAATATGTTTTATTGATTATGTTATTACAGTTGTCCCATTTTTCTCCCTTTATTCCTCTATTCCATGCTCCCCCACTTCTACCAGCGTCCCCCCCAACCTTGGTTCATGGCCATGGGTTGTACATATAAGTTCTTTGGCTTCTCCATTTCCTATACTATTTTTAACCTTACTCTGTGTATTTTGTACCTACCATTTATGCTTCTTATTCCCTGTACCTTTTGCCCAATTCTTGCCCCTCCATCTCCCCATTAATAATGCTCCATGTGATCTCTGTTTCTATGAATCTGTTCCTGTTCTACTTATTTGCTTAGTTTGCTTTTGTTTTTGCTTTTTTAGGTTTAGTTGTTGATAGCTGTGAGCTTGTTATCATTTTACTGTTCATAGTTTTGATTTTCTTATTTTTCTTAGATAAGTTCCTTTAACATTTCATATACTAAGGGCTTTGTGATGATGAACTCCTTTAACTTGACCTTATCTGGGAAGCACTTCATCTGCCTTTCCATTCTAAATGAGAGCTTTGCTGGATAGAGTAATTTTGGATGTAGGTCCTTGCCTTTCATGACTTTGAATACTTCTTTCCAGCCCCTTCTTGCCTGCAAGGTTTCTTTTGAGAAATTAGCTGATAGTCTTGTGGGAATTTCTTTGTAAGTAACTGTCTCCTTTTCTCTTGCTGCTTTTAAGATTCTCTCTGTCTCTTTAACCTTGGGTAATGTAATTATGATGCGCCTTGGTGTGTGCTTCCTTGGGTCCAACTTCTTTGGGACTCTCTGAGCTTCCTGGACTTCCTGGAAGTCTATTTCCTTTGCCAGATTGGGGAAGTTCTCCTTCATTTTTAATTTCTTGCTCTTCCCCTTTTCCTTTTGGCACCCCTTTGATTTGCATGTTGGAATGTTTAAAGTCGTCCTGAAGGTTCCTAAGCCTCTCCTCATTTTTTGGAATTCTTGTTTCTTCATTCTGTTCTGGTTGAATGTTTATTTCTTCCCTTTGTTCCAAATCATTGATTTGAGTTTCCTTCCCATCACTTTTGGTACATTTTCCTTTATTTCACATTTCATAACCTTCACTTTTTTCTCTATTTTGTGATCATACCCAACCGTTTTTGTGAGCATCCTGATTGCCACTGTTTTGAACTCTGCATTTGATAGGTGGGCTATCTCTTCATCACTTAGTTCTGTTTTTGGAGCTTTGATCTCTCCTTTCATCTGGGCCATATGTTTTTGTCTCAGCCTGCCTATTATGCAGTAAGGGGTGGAGCCTTAGGTATTTGCCACAGTGAGGCAACCCTTGTTGCTACAGTGTGGTGCTGTATGTGGGGATGGGATCGAGAGGGAACAATGCCACTTGCTTGGCTTTCACACAGTTTTCAGTCACTTCCCCCACTATCCACAAGCAAATTGGACCATCTTGGTGCTAATACCTAAGTGGGTGGGTTTGTGTACATTCTAGGACCGTTTGGATCTCTCCAGTGAACTCTCCTAAGGGCTGGGAGTTTCCACCATCACTGCAACCCCCACAGATTTTTACAGTCAAGGGTTTTGATGCTTTATTTCTCTGTGCTGGAACACTGGTTTGTGCAGTCTACCTTGCTCCCCAGTTGTTCTTCCCAGATTATCCACATGCAAATGTGGGGCTACCTGGTCTGCTGTCCACCACCTTGCTGTGAATCCTCTCTACCCTGGCTGACTGACTGTCTTTGCCCCTCTTAATAGTCTGGATAAATGTTTCTTCTTTAACTCTTTGGTTATCAGACTTTCATATAGTTCAATTATCTGGCAGTTCTGAGTATTTTTGTTTTTAAATTTGTTTTTAATCCTTCTTTTGATTGTGCAAGGAGGCAAAGGGAATCTATCTATGCCTCCATCTTGGCCAGAAGTCACCTGTTTTATACATGATTTATAGCTAGTATAATAAAACAAGAAAAACAAAAGAATGGTATACAGTATTTTTACTGATAAAGAAGAAATAAAAATGTATTAACAATAATATAATTATGAGGAAAATTACAAAAGAATCTACAGATAAATTATTAGAATTAATGATAAAATTTAGCATAGTTGAAACAAAAAGTTCATATATTATTTACCTTCTTATACCTGCAAAAATAGAAAATATAATTTAAATATTAAAAAAAGAAACTTAGGAATAAATGTAATGACCTCTGTGTAAACTCTTTAGAGAAGCTATTTGTACACAATAAACAGACAAAGGATTAATACAAAGGTTTATAAAGAATTCTTATGGCTGAGCCCTGGTGGGTGGCTCAGTTCATTGGAGCATCGTCCCATACACCAAAAAGTTGCAGTTGTAGGTTTGATCCTGGTTAGGGCACATACTTAGGTTATGGTTCAATCCCTGGTCAGGGAGCATAGGAGAGGGAACTGATAATCGATGTCTGTCTTTCTCTCTCCCCCTGCCCTTTCTCTCTCTCTAAATAATTAATAAACATATCCTCAGGTGAGGATTTTTTTAGAAATCCTCAAAAGAAACAAATTCTTACAAATCAATAAGAAAAAGACAAACAATCCAATAGAAAAATGGGCCACATTCTTGAACAGGCACTTGGGAAAAAAGAACTAGAGAGGTAGGCTCAATGTTATTACTAATCTGAGAAATGGGAATTGAAAGCACAATACCCTCTGAATTGATGAAAATTAAAAATCTGAAAACTCTAGGCAAGGCTGTAGGGCAGTAGCACCACATCCGCATCTGTAGCTGCTCTGGAAGGCACTGGGATTACCTGGTAAAGTGGAAACTGCGTACTTTCAAACCAACCATTCTCAAGTTAGATATATATCCTTAGAAGTGTTTGTACATGTGCAAGGAGACATCAGCAAAAAGTATTACAGCAGTATTATTGGTAGAAAAAGAAATGAAAATAATACAAACGTCTATTAGCAGGAGACTGGGCAAATACATGGCAGTGTATTTACATAATGGCACACAATGAGAGAGAAAATGAGCCACAGCTACTCACATGTGAATAATAGGAACATTGTGTTTCGTGAAAAAAGTGAGTTGTAAAACAATTCCTATGGTATGATTTCCTTTATATAAACTCTCCAAACATTCAGAAGTAAACAGCATCTTGTGGAATGTGACTCATGAAGAAAAGCAAGGGGATGATAAACACAAAAGGTAGATGGTGGTTATCTCTGGCGGGGGGCTGGGATAGGAAGGTGATGCTTTTAGAGAAGCATCCTCAAGGGTTTCAAAAATCCCGATGTTTTAAAGTTTATTGAAGGGTACTCAGATGTTTATTATATCATCATTCTTAGTATATTGACAAGTGATACATATTTATTCATATCAGTTTAGTATTTAATAAAACACTTTGAAGAATATTTGATAAATACTCAAGCTGTTGTGTCTTTAGCCAATAACCTTTTCTTCTAATTCTAAATTAGTTATTCCTGCTGCTGTTTTATTTTACCATCTGAAATTTAGGGATTAATGTAAGTTCACCTATTAGAAAAGAAAAAAGTAAAGTTTTTTTCATATTGCTGGGTGCGTGGAATGGGGGATAAGGATAGAGACCAGTGTTTTGCATATAGTGAATAATTAGGACTGGCATTGAATTACAATAATAAACAAAGAGTAAAATTGACTTCAACTTCCCTTGAGCATTAGAACACTTGGTCTCAGAGTTTTGCGTGGACTTTTCCTTCCACTCGGTTGCTGCACCTGTCTGTAGCAACCTGTTACTATCTCCTGATATTCGACCTCTTCAGGAGTCCCAGGGCAGCGAAAGTCCTGAGAAGTTTGGTGCGATTCTCGAGAGAGGCCACGTGGAGTAGAGCCAAGGATACCGGCTGCCGGGCCTCTGGGACTGCTGCAGGAGCACAGCTGGGGAAGCCGGGCACAGAGGCCAGGTTGGCCGAATGAGAAGACACTGAGGGTGCAACAATTACCCCCAGTTCTGGGCTGTGCTGCCAGACAACCTAGTTAATTTGTTTCAGAATAATTAACTTGAGGACCTCAATGATCTAGATTCATTATCAGCCATCACCACTTTCATTATAGCCATGAGTACTGCCACCAAGAACATCTTAAACAGAGCAGTAGATGCTGTTCGAAGTCAGTTTTAAACTCTGAGTCTTATCCTACAGTGAAGATGAAAATGTGGTCAAGAAAGATACAAATGAACCAACATCAAACTAAAGATACTGGCCTAGGGGAAATTTCTACTGCTGTATTTGCTGGCTGTTTTTCCATTTGCCTTTGACTTTGTAGGCCAATACCATGCAGATTAATTTAATAAGCCTTGGCATCCTCATTCTCTAAATAAAACCTGCTGAAAATGATTGACTTACAGTCAATATTTTAATTATTTTAAATCCCATGGTCACCGAAATCAAACTTTGAAAAAAATGAAAATAGTAATTTAAGAGTTTCATAAATCTTATTAGCGCAAAATGTGAAACTAATTATTTGCTCCATTTAACTCCACAAGCATTGCCAATAAATCATATTCACATGTTTGTTACGTCCTTTAATATCACTATTTCAACTCTATCTTAACAACATTTTTCCCTTGTGGCCTTGACTTTTCACTGCTTCTCCAAATATCTCATGTTACACGCAAGCTGCAGGGTGTAGGGGAGAGAGTATGACCTTGGGTTCAAACCCCGATTGCACCACTGGCTAGTTACTGGACCTCAGGAAGTTATTTAAAATCTCTGGACCTCAGTTCCCTATCTGTAAAATGGGCACAATAATCCCTATGTCATACATGGAAAGAGAACAGTTCACGTAAAACGTGCAGTACACAGTAATTGTTCTTGAATGTTAATCCCTTTCTTTGTAAGAAAAGATATGCAGAGCAAAATATACTCAAATTGTTTTGATGAGAATAAATGGAATCTGAAACAAATACATCTCACTTTACTTGCTCTGACAAAGCCTTCAAAATCTAAGGAAGGGCTGGCCACTGCCAGTGACAATCCTCCTGGTGCAACAAAACCTCTGCCCTCCTGTGCCATCGCTGGTGGTGGATTTTTGTTTTTTAAGGAAATGAAGAAAGTACGTATATAATATGGAACTTTGAAATGACACATGGGATTTTAGTCTTATAGTATAGGTCTTGCGGAAAGATGATTCAACTTGGCTTGAAAGCAAGGGTAAAATAACTTGATTAAACATTGAGAAGCATGTGAAACTCTAGAGATGAAAAAGACAGTAAATTTTCAGTTGATCTGCATGTATTATGATGAACACACAGTTATTTTTCAACTTTGTTCAAACACTAGTTGCCTTCTGGACTGTGATTTTACTCAAACATCATGTCATTATTTTTTCTAAATGAAGATAATGTATTATAAAGGTCTTGGAAAGTTGAGAATTGAAAAACATGCTTTTCCTTCCATGCATTTTCTTATGCATGTATTTTTTTGTGGCTGTAATAATTGTTTGTAATTTTTCAACTTGATTTTTAATTAATATTATGACAAAACATTAAAATACTAAGTGATATATTTCTCACATTCTATAATTTATTTGACAGGTTTTCTATTGTGAATGTTAAAGTTGCTTCAAGATTTTTGCTGTAATATATAATTATTCTGAAGAACAATTTTGTTTTTAGATTTTTTCAAAGGCTCTTATCTGTATGGAAATACAGATTAAAAAAATAAAAGTACCAGCTCTTAAAACTACATTCCAATAGCTTCCCTCAGGTCTTTTTTTCTTGTTTCCAGCACAATTTATCAATCCTGATTTCTATCGCAATCCGCAGGCAGGTGAGGTGTGATTAAGTTGCAAAATACTTGTATAGCCACTTTTGTTTAAAAGTAAGTTTCACCAAACCTAAGTAATAGTAGAAGCTTAATGAAAAAGAGAGAGACACTGAAGAAAACAAGTATTTAAAACTGGCCAGAGAACTTGATGTATGCATTCACCCATGTGGGAGGGCTCAGACTGAGCTGTGTATTTGTCATTTTATCTTTTGTTAACACTACCAGTGCCCTTTGACTTTTCTTCTTATTCCCTCATTTCTCCCCTACTCCAGACTATTGTTTCAAGGAATCTGAGGGTTCCACAGACTTGTCCCTCCTCTTTTCTCCTCTCACCATTACTGGTTTCCTTCCCTGCCATGTGTCTAGTGTCTTGAAATGCAGTAGCCATCATTTCAGTTCAGTAAGTAATGAGCATTGTCTATGAGCCAGGTATAGTGGTAGATGCTGGAAACTCAATGGAGAGTAAAACATAGTCTGTGCTGGTCAGAAGGATGGAGGGAGGTTCTGATTGAATGGGTATCTGAAGGCAGAGATGGAGTATGCTAAGTGATGAGTAGGTGTGCGTGTGCAAAGGGCATTTCTCACAGAGACAGACACTGCAAAGCTGTGTGGTGGAAGTGAGCCTGGAGAGTGCATTGAGGAGGAAGGCCAAAAATGTCTGAAAGCCCATTCTCTCAGCATAGAGCTTAGCCTACGTTAACACGTGCAAAACATGCAGCTCATTTGTCCAATGCTCTTCCACTGACATCCTGTTTGGGTGGTCAGTTACCTTTTCTCATCGTGTCTGTAAGATGAAGAGGTCCGGCCACTGGTCCATATAAACATCTTAGAGGATGTTGGTCCAGGAGCTTCTTCCCTTGTGGTGGAAGTCCTGGAGGAATGATGAAAAGACCTGAAAGAGGTACACACTGAAGTTCAGTGCATTGCTTTAAATTCTGGGAAATCTGTATCAACAACAACCAATAACTCTCAGTGGACTGATCTTTAAATAACATCAGGTTTCTGCTCCTATGGGGCAGTGGGTTTCAACTTTGGCTGCACATTAAAATCAACTAGGAAGCTTATAAAAACACCGAAGCATGCCACCCATCCACCCCTTGCAAATGTGCCCTGTTTTTGAAGCTTCCCAGTTGTTTCTAAGCACCCCTAGAGGTGAGAGCCACCACCTTAAGGCAACATGATTTTCTAATTGAGGTTAACACCATATTCCCTCCAAAATGCCTCCTCCAAGAATATAATTTTGGCATGGTTTGACACTATGATATAGTATGGTGTCACACTCTGTAGTATACTGTATTTTTCCAAAAGTTTGGTTCAGATTTGAATACTAAAACTTTTTCCCATTTCTTCTGCAAAATGCTTTTTTTTGAAGCTGACAGATGTGGTATTTTGGGGACGGAGCATTATCTTTTAAATGTGCACTACTGTTGTCAGAGCTGTGGGGTCGCCTCCTTGCAGTGGAGCATCTGAGCAAGTGACAGCAGCCGTAGCAGCAGGCACTCGCTGGCTCCTTGAGGCCAGGTCCACAGGATCCAGAGTCAAGGTGCTACAGGAATGGTTGTGGCTGACTTAGGGATACGTTCTTTTCTCTCTCAGAAGGGCACTAAAGATTGTTAGCTATTATTATTTACTTTCTACATAATAATTATTTTCTAGGAAGTTATAAACATTAAATATCCTAGCAATCTGAATTACATATGAAATTTAAAATGCTGTTTAACAACTAGGACAAAGGAAGGGTGGTGATTCCTTATGGTTTCACTATCACTTGGCTTTCCTTTAGGTTGACACAATATTAATTGTAAGCAGGAGGATGGATATAATATGAGCTACTCTATACTGTGTTAGCTGCTAATGTGAGGCAGTTGGCATTATATCTGTACACATGTCATGAAATGACATATGTATACAAGCTTACATATAAAAACCATGTAAGGTGGGTAATGTAAATATTTCCAGGTTACAAATGATGCTTCCAGGAGTTTGGGATATTTGTCACATTTAGAAAAATTGGACTCATGCTTCCAACCAGCGTCTGCTTGCTTCTAGTTCTTGTGCTCTTTGGAGAAAGGCACATTCTGGTCTCACCAGTGATTCTCTAACTGTAATGTGCATACAAACTTCCTGGGGATCTACAATGTAGGATATGATTCAGTGGGTCTGGGGTGGGGCCCGGGATTCCGCATTTCTAACATTCTGTTGTATGATGCTGATATCACTGGTCTGCAGACAACACTGAGCAAAAAACTCAGGGCTTGTACTCAGAGTCAATGGTTGGTTATAGGCCCAATTTTGCCTAGCTAGCTGTGTGGCTTTGAGCAAGTCACTTCACTTTTCTCAGGCCTATTTGTTTTTAATCTGTAACATAACACATTTAAAATAGATAACTTCTGAGAACTCCCTCAGCTCCAAAATTTTGTGATTCAGTACATCGAAGAATGAATCTAAGTCCATTGTAAGTCATTGTGTGCTGACTTTCTGGGAACAGGTCTAGGAATAGAGCTCCTTCTATAACCCTTGGCCAGCGTCAGAGATAGAAGGGACAGAGGCCCTAGGAGATGGCAGGGGTTTGGTAACCAATATGAATACAAGAAATCATACTTCCACCCTTGCTCTCTTAGGATAAATGTCAGGAATGAATGGATGTACCCAAATAGATGCCCTAAAAAGTTTTAGAAAAATTTAGAAGTTAAATCTGCTAGCTCTTTCAGTGTCTTGGATCTTATATATTGAAAGTTGTTTAGAAAAACATACAATAAAAATAGTTATTTATGTTCCTTTTTAAACAGCTTTAAAGCATAAATTATCTCAAGCAGTTCTGTCCATGCTGCCAGGCCAGTGTGGCTCAGTAGGCTGAGGTGTCATCAGTTCAATCCCTGGCCAGGGCACACACCCAGGTTGTGGGTTTGGTCCTCAGTTAGGTCATCTATGGGAGGCAACCAGTGGATGTGGCTCTCTCGCATTGATGTTTCTATCTCTCCCTTCCCCTCTCTCTAAAAAGCAATGGATATACCCTTGAATGAGAATAAAAAAACCTTTAAAACATCCATCCATTATGTTACATATGGCAATATTTCATCTTTTTATGGTTGAGTAGTATTCCATGGCTATATAAATATGTATATACATATATATACACATATATGGTCAATCTTATAAAAATCATATATATATATGTATGTATGTATATATGGCCATGGAATACTACTCAGTCATAAAAAGATGAAATATTGCCATATGTAACATTTTTAATATATAATCTTATATTAAAAGATTATATATATAATCTTTTTTGTCCTATTATCCATTATTCATTCATAAGCACTTAGATTATTCCCATGACTTCATTCTTGTAGATAATGCTGCAATGAACATAGGGGTACATATATCTTTAGGAGTAAGTGGTTTCATATTTTTCAGGTATATACCACGAAGAGGAATTGCTGGATCACATGGTAGTTCTACATTGTTTCACTCATATACGGAATATAAAACAAAAGTAACAAAATAAAAAACCAAAAAACCCCTCACAGACACCAGAATGGTGGTTGCCAGAGAGGAAGAGGGGTAGGAAGGGGGTGAAGTGTGTAAAGGAACCAAATACATGGTAATGGGAGGAAACTAGACTTTGGTCATGAGCATGCAATAGAATATATAGATGTTGAATTATAATATACTTTTAAAATTTCTAGAATGTTATTATTAATCAATATTACCCAAATAAATTTAACTAAAAACATATAGAATAGAGATTAAATTCATTAGTCTGAAAATAAATCCACCTTCAGAAAATAAGAATAATTGTAATCTATATTGAATAAACCACTTCATAAAAATGAGGACTGGCTTAAATTTTCAGGAAGTTATTTGAACATCCACTCTGGTCACTTTAATCACCCCTCAAATGATTGGGGATGTGGAGTAGACAGAAGAAAAGACGCTCAATTTGAGTCAAAGTAAAGCAGTAAATGACTGAGTTCCTGGCCAATTCCTGGTTATTAGCCGGCATTTAATAGACACACCAAATATATTATAAATGCTTTGAAATCATTCAAAGTGAAAGGGGCTGCAGTGATTTAATATACTTAGGACACTTTTCAGACTGCATGTCATTATTCTAGCATTATACCCCTGCTCTGTTGTTTTAGGATGAGACAGAAAGGGAGATGAAAGGTACATATCTATTTTAATTAACTGTCTAAAGCTTGTTGGAAAGGACTTATTGACTCCTCAGGTTATTCCAATAAGTGGATTTGAGTGGCTTTACTCCAGTTCTTATATTCATAAAGACACAGTTATTTAAAACCTGCTAAGTTATTCGTTAATTAAAAGGGAAGGAAGTAGCTGCTTTAAGGACAACAGTGTAAAGGTTTGTGGAGGTTGAAAACAATTTCCAGACTTCAAAGAAACACTTGGATTATGTTAATGAGGCTGGTTCGGAGGTTCTCTCAGCTCAAAGGCAGCCCTCCTGAACTCCTTACATAATTACCTCAATTCTGCCAAGGAAATTTTGTTTGAATTGTGATTAGGAAAAGTTATACAGAGACAAGAAAAATACTTCATAAAATTTTTTAATCTGGAATCCTAGCATGAAACACAGTTGTATTAATGGCTGTGGGCAAAGGGAGGAAACAGGGGTCTAGTTCCATCACTAAGTGTCCAATGAACTGAGGTGAACTGGGCAAGGCCACGACTCCATGCAGATGATATGATGGGAAAATCAGAGTCCTAAAGGAAGCAATCGCAGCCTAATGAGGGCAGGATGTCAGTGAGACTGTAACAATTTCTTGTCTCAGGAATTTATAAAGAGGCCTTTTCCATCTTTCAGGCACACAGATTGTGGGTTTCTTCCTCCCTGCTTGGCCACACTTCTTCCCCTCTGCCTCCTTCCCTCACCATGAAGGAAAGTCTCTGTTTCTAAGACCATCTCGGATGTCATCTCTTCTGTGGAGCCTTCTCTGGCCCACATGAGCAGCTTCCTCGCTGCTCCCTCGCTGCTCCTGATTTTTTGTATTTACCTGTGCTAGACTGAGATACAACTCATCCTGCCTCCCCTGTGAGGCTGTGGGCGTTCGGGCCAGGGCTGTCTTCTGCATCTCCATAGCCGAACACAGGACACAGTGAAACGTTGGTTGTGTTTGCTGCCTTGACTATCTGAGTCTATTGGAAAGCATGGCCATTGGTACTGATGCTGGCCTCCCAGGTGTGGCTCACTACTGCTGGGTGCAGCCCTTAGCTCCTTCTGGATTCTTCATTTGGCTTGGGATGCCGGTCTTTCTTCCCACTCCCCACCTCTTCTTCCTTCTGATTGTCCTGCTCCCTCTGTCTCATTCATTGACTTGGACGGGAAGTTTCTATTGCTTGCTGAATTGTCATCCAGTAAGGTTTTCTTCAGAGAGGACAGCATGGCCTAATGAAAAGATGAGCAGCAGAGCCTGATGGGCTGGTTTGTCCGTGCACGCTTGGCATTGCCTCCTACCAGCCATGTGATTTGAACAAGTCAGTTTGACATCTCTGTGTCTTAGTGTCCTTGACTGTAAAAATGGGAATAATAATACTTGCCTTTTTGGGTTGCTTGAAACATAAATGAGATAATAGATGCAAAGATACCTAAAGTAGATTAAGGCACATAGTAGGTACATAGTAAACATTAGTTTATTTCTTTTTCCTGTGTCATTAATTATGAAAGCAAACATAATTGGATTTTATTTTCTTGTTAAAAAATCCAATTAAGTTGTTTTGTGCTTGTACATTGAGACTATTGATTTTTTTGTTCCCTATGGGTTAGTGGCACTCAATAGAGAAAAAACAACTTTCTGAGATATTGAGATAATAAAATCTGAAGTACTTCCTCATTCACATTAAGTTAATACCCATCCTGAGCAATAGAAGCATAAAGAAGGTGCCTCTGAACCCTGGACACACATCAGAATTGTATAAGGGGACTTCTAAAAAGTATGGTGTCCAGACTATTCTGCTATGCAGTCAGGGGAGAAACACTGCTACAGACTCTCAGGTTCTGATCTGATTAAGTTGAATTCTTTTTCTTAAAACTGAAGTATAGTTGGCATACATCCTTATATTAGTTATATTACTTTTAGGTACACAATGCAATGGCTTGACATTTTTATAGCTTATAATGTGATCACCTCACCAATTTCTAGTAATTATCATCACTATGCAAACTTATCACAGTATTATTGACCATTTTCCCCGTCACCTTTTTACCCATCCCAGCAATGCCCTCTTCTGGTAACCATTTCTTTGATCTCTGTTTCTATGCATCTGTTACTGTTTTCTTTTTTTTGTTCATTTGTCTTTTTTTTTTAGATTCCACAATAAAAGTTAAACCATATGGTATTTGTTTTTCTCAGCTTGACTTATTTTACTTAGCACAATACCCTCTAGATCCATCCCTGCTGTCTCAAATGGCAAGATTTCATTCCTTTTTTGGTTGTGTCATATTCCATTATGTGTGTGTGTGTGTGTAAAATCTTCTTTATCTATTCATTTACTGATGGATACCTAGATTGCTTCCATATCTTGGCTATTGTAAATAATGCTGCATATATCTTTTGGAATTAGTGTTCTCGTTTTCTTTAGATAAATATCCAAATATTGAATTTCTGGGTCATATGGTAGTTCTTTTAGTTTTCTTAAGGAATCTCCACAGTTTCACACAGTGGCTGCAATTGCAATCACATTAACAGTGCACAAAGGTTTTCTTTCTCCACATCCTTAACAAAAAAATAACAAACAAGTTAAATTCTCTATGGAGACTCCCCTGCTTCTAGAATCTTTGGATGGAGACTGACAGTTCTAGTGTGCCGCTCTGTGTAGTGGCTTTTTACTTTCTACCAGTGCCTAGGCCTCAAGGTGACGGCTGCAAGGACAAGTGAGACACAAGGCAGGAAAGAGCAAAGTGGATGCAGTTTCCTAGTATCAGTGGCCTTGAGCTATGCACATGGGATACTCTTAATGCACTCTGCTTTATCACACAGCAAGCAAGAGCCGGAGGATCTATGTAACACATAATTACATGCCTAATCTTGCATAAAATTGTAATAGTAATGACATCACAGCAGCAACTTAAAAGGTCACTCAAAGCACAGAAATTTAGGAATGCTTCTAATGCATGGGACTTTATCTTTGCAGACAGCAAATTATATGTTCTCCATAGGAATTGAGTTGTTTTGGCTTCAGGCCCTTTGGAGGAAGAAGTCAAATGTGTGATGATAATTTTAGACCTAGTGATATAATTTAGAAAACACTGCTACTTTTTGTTAAGAGGAGCTTGAAATATCGTTGGGATGTTTTCTTCTCTAATGAACTATTGCACCTTGTTTTTATTCATTTGGGCATCTGTTCGACAACATTTCTTAAGTGCTGTACGTGTGCCAGGGACTGTACTGGGTACTGCAGCCACCCATTTCTGTTTCTGAGGAGTACACAGTCCACGCAGGGGTCAGAATAACAAATTGACCTTTTTATTATACCAGAACTGCTCTTTTTAAAGGTGCTATAGCTACGTGTCTCTCATCCTTTTTTAAAAAGATTTTTATTTATTTATTTTTAGACAGAGGGAAAAGGAAGGAAAGAAAGGTCAATGTGTGGTTGCCTCTCATGCGTCCCCTACCGGGGATCTGACCTGCAACTCAGGCATGTGTACTGACTGGGAATCGAACTGGTGACCCTCTGTTTCACAGGCCAGTGCTCAATCCACTGAGCTACACCAACCAGGACTCTCCTCATCTTATTTAAGCTGTTAACCTAACTGAATTTGGAATCAATATCACTGGTCATCTCCTTCTTCTCAAAATGACTTACAGGACAATGCTCTCTTGGCTCTCTTTTTTACTCTCTAGCTGGTCCTTCCATTTCTTTGTTCCTATTTCTCTACCTCCCTCTTAAGTCTTGGTGTCATTTGGGGGACTAGCAAGTGCTCATGAATAGTCTCTTGACACTGCTTCCGAACAAGAGTTCGAAAGACCTTTCTTCCCTAGTTTGATGCCTGGAAGATCGAGTGAAGAGCTCTGTTTGCTGCCCAGTTGTGGAGGTAAAGAAGTATATTGCTGGGCAGTATGGTCTCTTTGAGAGGAATCAAATAAGAGAGAATGGATTCTCTAAATTTTTATCACAGGCTGCTTTTTAATGGCTGGGTCAACCATGTATGGACTCTTCTGGCTGGAGATAGATGTGGGGGTCACCATGACCTCTGGCATGTATGTGGATCAATTGTTGTTTAGGTAATTGTGATTGTTTGACTTCTGCTTCAGGGGGACACAGCTCAAGTTAAATAATGTACCTGTCCTTTAGCCTGCTGGCGACTTGGCTCATTGAGCTCAGCAATTCAGAGACTCTGGGCTTCTAATCTTTCCTCGTCACTGAGGAACGCTCCTCCCCCCGCCCTCCGTGTTGCCACCTGTGAAAGGATGGCTGTGGATCTAACTGCCACTCTGTTGGTTAATTCAGCATTATCTTGTCATTCAACAAATATTTACAGAAGATGTAACTATGTGGCTGGCACTGAGCCTGTGTATGAGGATGTATTGGTGGACACAACAGCCATGACCCTTCTCTTACAGAGCTTCTAGTCTAGAGGAGGAGACAGACTGGCCAGACAAGCGTGGATTGGGGTCTTTACTGTAAGACTGCTATGCATGTGAATGCAATGAAATAGATTTTGCATCACAGCTACAGTCATAACATTGATCAGAAATGCTATCTCATGACTAAGTTGAAAGACGTTTGAAATGACTTTCAGGCTGAAATCTCCACTCCACAATGTAGTCATTGTGTAACCTAAATATATAGTTAAACTTTCCTGACACTCATTTTCCTCATCAAGAAAATCAGAGTAATACAGATATAATAAAGAATTGCCATGCTGATGATTTGAGATAATGTACGGCATTGAGTAATCACTCAGTAAATGCCAGTGTTTTCCATTTGGAGGAAATAGCAGAAAAATTTCCCCTAGGCAGGCCATCTATACATTAAGTCCTTCTGTTTGATTGATAAAAAAAGTTCTATGAACAAATGGAATACACATTTCTACATGGTCTTAATTCGCCCACTATTCCATAATTCATTCCTTAATGAGCTTTTCAAGTGGATAATCACAACTGATGTTCAGTTTGATTCTTTCTATGCTACATATTTAAAGCCAGTTTAATCGTTCAACATTCACTCTCTTGAGCATCACACATGCACAGCTGGTGTGAGGAAACCTGCTCATAACTCACGTGTGCCTCCTAGATTAATACGAATGACAGATTTGTGTTGGTACCATTCATCTCTTCTCAGTGAATGTGGTTTAATTCTGACTTCCATTTCAGTTGAAAATCTAGGGAGGTAAACTATAATGAAAGCTTTTTATTGAGAACACCTAGAAATGGCAATAAAGGTATGAGGTACTTCTCTAGACCTATATATAATTATTGCATTTATATGCATTGCTTTATTTTACTCTGACAGTAACCCTAGGGGAGCTCACTATCGACCAGAAGAGGAAACTGGTATATTCAGAAAGTCAGAAAATTGTCTGAGGTCACGTAGTTACTAAGTTGTAAAGTTCGAATTTTAGGCTAGGCCGGTCCAACTCCACAGACCATGCTCTGCTAACCCACACATTTTGCTAGGCAAACCAAGTACCCACATCCAGGTCAGATACATGATGGGTGCCAAGGATGGTGGCCACATTCAGCCTATTTCTTCACTGAAGGCCACGGTCTTTGCCACATCAAACCTAGAGAGAGAAAGTGGGGGTTGGTGGAAGAACACGGCGGGAATGAGAAAAAGACAAGAAAGTAAAGCATAGTAAAAGAGGTGAACTCCAACACAAGCTTTGCTCCTATTGTCTGTGTGACCCTGGGCAAATTTCTAACACTTTTCCTCCTCTGTTTTTTCATACAATGAAGTTGATTACAGTAGTATATTCCTCATAGAGCTTTTTTGAAGGTCAAGTTAATATAAGTTGTGTGCTTTGTAATGTTACAATCATCTGTATATTATATCAGTAACACAAACATATATGTTAATATATGTCTTTATGTTAACATATAAATAGATGACAGTATATGAGTTAATATATGAAAAGTATAACATGAGCCCTGACTGGTGTGGTTCAGCAGATTGAGTGCCAGACTGCAAACCTAAGGGTCACTGGTTCACTTCCCAGTCAGGGCACATGCCTGAGGTGCATGCCAGGTCCCCAGTAGGGGGCGCATCAGAGGCAATGTTTCTCTCCCTCTCTCCCTCTCTTTCTCCCTCCCTTCCCCTCTCTCTAAAAATAAATAAATGAAATCTTTTTTAAAAAGTAAAACATGAGAGGAATTAAGTATATGCTGTTATTATGACCACTTGGGAAGTGGTTAAATATGTATTAGATTTGAAGACAGCAGAATCTGTGTAGAAGTTCACACAGTTAAATATATTCAGTAGACATTCCTAAGTGTAACCTTAAATTTTTCATGGAGAGAAAAGTGGGGAGAAGAGGAAGCCTCTTAGCCCGGGGAGACAGGCTAAGAGGCGGCCTCAGCACTGTTTGCCCCTGGCTAGTCTTGAACTTGGCCCTTTTGTGTCCTGGCTATGTATCCCTCACATGTCATGCAAGAGAATTAAAAGAGATGAATGTAAGGTTCCTTATGTCTGAAGACTTTTATTTTGTTCTACTTTAGAAAGCTGTAATCAAGGTCTATTCCTATACCTTAGTTGAATTCTAATTTGCCTTTGGATATATATAATTTCTGTTTTACATTCTGTTGATTTCTCAAATGAAGCATTCAGTAAGCCTGCTGGGAAATCTAATAGAACCGAGGGAGGGGAGAGTAAGCACCAAATTGGAAGGTAGCACAAGAATACCTCCCGAAGGTCCCTGCAAAGGATTCCTACAGACCAAGCCATTGCCGAAGAGCGGAATGTCGTGGGCGCATGCCTTCAGACCTTGTCTGGCTGTCAGTATTTCAACATGCTCTTCTGCCTAGTTCCTCCTGCCTCTTAGCCTGTCTCCCCACACAGCCCCGTCTCTAATCCAGTTTTAAAACCACTGGCCTGTTCCAAAGAGGATTTGTGATCATGAATTCTGGGTGCCATGGCAGGTGGTGAGGGAGTTATTTTTGCAGCAAGACACTATGGTTCATAGGTCCTGGTCTGTTCAACTGTAGTCATTATCGGGTGAAAAATAGTTAAATTAGTCCACAGCCTCTCCCAGTAGGTGCCTGAATAGACAATGAATAATATGTATAAATTTCTACTCCTGGAGGAAACCAGCATTCCTAACTCAGCATTCTCAGCCTCAAATTGAGTGGTCTAGCCCTTTCTTTTGTCAAATGGGACAAAGATGCACTTGATTTATCCATGTGTTTTATTGCTAAGTGGAATAGTGGGAAGAAACCATGATCATAGGAAGCAGAAAAAACTGAGTTGAAGATCCATTTCTGCCCGTTTCCTGTCAAGGATATATCACATGCAAGCTGATTAGAAGCTAACTTTTCTGAGTCTCTCCCCTTATCTACAAAGTGGGAATATTAATACAACCTATAAAATTTGTTGTGAGGATTAATTAAAATAATGAACCTGACATTGGCAGCTTATTATTTAATATAGTGATTTATTTATATGTATGATTCTTTGCTTATTTATATATCCTAATTTACCTAATAGGCTAAATTAAAAGTATTGTCTTAACTAAAGGAAGCTGAGACAGAATTTAGGGAAATCATTGAATACTAACATTTAAGTGTTAGTAATCAATGAGCTATGAGAGGTCTTCTAGGCCATAAGCTGATATTGAGACTTAATGTTTGTGGCTTTCTTGGATAGTCTTTTTAAAGCGGTAGGTAAAAGGCAAATGGGTCTCATTGTAAAAGTAGGTCTTCACAATGTAAAAGCACTAATTGGGCAAAAGAAATTTTTTAAAATTCTAAATGCTACTCTAGCTTAGTGGAAGAAGCTGTACTTAAAAGGGAAAAAAACAGCAATAGCAATAGTGATTTTTTTTTGGATGGCTACAGGTTGAAGAAAAGCTACAGGCTGAAGAAAAGCTAATTTGAAGGTAGAACAAAGACAGAACAATCTGAGTATCAGTCAGAGTTACAACTAAAATAGTTGTCAATAAAGCAAATATGTTTAACTTATTACTTCATAGTATTATTAAAAATTGATCAATCACCACTAGAAGATGCTAGGGAACCAACTTATTACAGTGAAAACTGGTAAATATGGGAAAGAATCAATCATTTATCTTATATTTTATATATTAACTATAGCACTGGGGAACAAAATAATAGAAGTAAGTTTTTTTTAATAGAAGTACTTCACCTAGTTGATAAGAATGGAATATTAGAATTAAATACCTACCATTTTTCAACACTTAAGTAGCTAAAGTACCTCAACTCTGATCATCAATTGTTATTACCACTAACAAAGAGAGATTATGAAATAGCCTTGCCCTCAGACCCAAATCTGATCAATCCCCTGGAGACAACAAACAATTTACAGAAAGTAGAGAGGCTGGAAGATCATATTATAAAATGCTATGGGGAAGCTATCAGCAAAATTGATCCTGTGAGAAGCTCTATGGAAAAGATAACTCAGAGCCTTTAAGAAATTATTGCTGAGATAAAATAGAGAAAGAATCTATAGATTAAATAGACTTAAAATATATTATTTACTAACGGAAATGTGTGAATTTAGTTTGGATTCAGATTTACAGACTGAAATAAAAGTCATGTGTTTTCCTATTTTAATTTTTTTTAATTGTCACCCAAGGACATTTTTTCATTGCTTTTAGAGAGAAAAGAAGGGAGAGAGGAAGGGAGAGAGAGACATGTCCATGTGAGAGAAGCATGGAGTCGTTGCTTCCCAAATGCATCTGGATCTGGGATCATTCACACCTGAACTGGGGATCATGCGGTCCAGATGGCAACCTAGATATAGATATATACCCTGACTGGGAACTGAACCCATAATCTTTTAGCTATGGGATGGTGCTCTAACGAACTGAGCCACACCAGTCGGTGCTCCTGTTTTTCATCTTTTTTCAGTACAATTCTTCTTGGATTATTTTTATAAAATACATATTAAATCAGATGACTTTCTTGCTGAACATCTGTCAGTGGCTCTTTATTATCTGTAGATAAACCCAAGAAAGATTTCACAGGCTCTATGTGTGCTACTTCAAGGAGGATGAAATAAGTGTGAACTTAGGGAAAGCTTCCTGGAGGAGACTGAAATTGAGAGCCAAAAAAAAAAAAAAAGAAGAATGTTACAAAGATTTTCTGGGGAAATCAATTCAATAGGCTCACTGATGCAAGCATGGTATGTGGGGGTTGTCTAGGAGGTTGGAAACTCTTGAAACGGAAGGTCCATGCTGTGTTGCCCTAGTGTGGAGAGCTGTGAAAGCAAGTCTGGGAAAAGTTGATAGCTGGTGCTGTGGGATTTATCACTGCACTTTCCTTTTGCTCCTCAGAGTGATTCTCAGTCCTTTCCCCTTTATGACATACATTCCCTTTTACTCCACTCCATGGCATTACCAATAAGAGCACAATGTGTCTTGTCACCCCAGCCCAAAACTAATGATTAAATCATAACACTTCTCATGATGGTGGCAAGGAAGATTCCTGTGGCAGGTGCCAGGACTGGGTTCGAGAGTCCTAAAGCTACAGGGAGGTGCATCCTAACTGGCTAGTCTAAAACCAGGGGGCAAATTCAGGTCAAAGAGTAAAGTACAAGTACAGACCCTCACGCCAAGGATTATATTTAGATTCAGCCTGGCCTCACTGTGTTCCCAAGGACAAAAGGTGGTTCAGGAGTATGGAGAATGACACACTGGCTTTTCCTAGTTTCTAGACTTGAGACATGCTTGGCTCTATGATGCAGGCAGTGGATCTGGAACAAGGGAGGAGGGGCCGTGACAAAACTGAGATACCTTGGACATAGGTGCATGTTATCTTTCTTGGTCACCGTGTGTGGCTGTGTGCTTTCTCCTCTACTGACAGTGTGTCTTTGACTTGGCAGTTAAGCATACCTTAGCCTGTTTATTTTTTAATGCAATTACTATTGGCACATAGAAGGAAGTAAACTGAGTAGCTCTTCTTAATGGATTTATCTCAAACCTTCGGTTGTATCAGGGTCAAAAGAGGACCCATTTCTTTGTTCCTGAGCTTTCTCACTGTATTTAAATTGATGTGTAAGGTCAAAATACAGCTCTTTTTGTATTCACTTTTGCCATATCACTTTCAAAACAAACAGTGCAAGCAAATTGTAGAGTAAGAAAATCATCCCTGTTTCTTTCAAGAAACAAAAGGAAATGCAGCTGTGATAGCAAGAGATAGCTGTACTTGAGGACAGTTGCCTAGAATTGCCCGTCAGGAATCACAAGGCCAGGGAGTTTGTTTCCAATGCTGTGGTAGAGCCTAGATCTAGACTTTACACAGCTCTAGGAAACAGGTTTATTGAGAAAAACTAGAGGATGAATCAACCTAAGCTGGTATTCTTTAGTGACAAATATATTTCATAGAATTTACCAAAAATAACCAATTCCTATAGACACCTATTTATTATTAATTGATAGATTAAGTTCTTTGTTATCTGAGACTCTGAAGAAAGACCCTTGGATGCTAATCCCCCCCCCCCCCGCCCCCCGTCTGGACCTGATGCTTCAATTCCTTTAGAATACTCTAAACAAGGAGTTCTCCAGCTCTTGATTAAATGACTCTAGTGGTGGGGAATCCCCTTTCTCTGGGGACAGCCCCACCCATTCTTGGATATTCTGTTCTGTGGAAAGTGTTTCCATGTTCTGAGTCGGAATCTGTCTTCTTAGAGTTCCGCTATTGCTCCAAGTTCAACACTCTGGATTGCTTTCCAGATGTTTCAGCGTAGCTGTATATCCTGCCAGCACTTCACTCTGAGCTGCATGTTATCTAACTGTTCTTCACATAACATAATCTCATTTTTTCCTTATTCTAGTCACCTCCTCAGGCTGTTTTCCAATGACTGATTAATGTCTCTCCTAAAGTATCATGAGTATATTGTTATTAAAATTTTTAATAGTGCTGCATGTATTTTAATTTAGTTGCCACAAAACCTCTGTAAGACAGGTATTATGAGTTCTATCTCACTGATGAGGAAGCTGGAGACATTAACCAACTTGCCCAGGGTCACAGAGCTGGTATGTAGAGGAGCCAGGATATGAACCCGGCAGCCTGCATTTGGAGTCAATACCCTCAAACACTGTTCAATTCTATTTTTCTGAATACAGTCCTTTTAGTGTCAACTGGTTGGGATTGAGGGTAGCAGAACTACCACCTTCTTCTATTTATGTGTCCTGAGATCATGTTAACATTCCTGGCTGGTATGGTCGACCATGGTACATACAGGGAATTCCAAATCAAGAGTCAAATTTTGAAATTCCACACACCTGCCTTACAAAGACCATGCAGAGGTTCTGGGCTTTATCTTGAAGATAATGAAATCCTATTGTGTATTTAAATTTATTTTAAATTTTGAAATCCATTACACGTTTTTAAGCAAAGAGGCAAGATACATGATCATATTTACATATTTGAAATATTACTCTGAAGGTGGTGTTGAGGATAAATTAAAGCAGGATGAAACAATAAGCAGGAATGAGATAGTAGTGGCCGTAATCCAAGCAAGATCTGGAGGAAGCGGTGATGAAAAAATAACAATAATGAAGAGATCCAAGCAGTGTTTGGGAGGTGTGAGGTCAGAACTTGGTGGGTGATCAGATTAATGGGACAGAAGGTGATGGAAAGATGATTTTAAAAGGTTACCCAGGTTTCTTTTGGAGGCCTCTGTGGATATGAGGTTATCATTAACATCAGTGGGGAATGTAGTAAAAGGACCTGTACTTTGGGACAGGAGCGGGTAGATGGAGTTGCAGGAAAAGCTACAGAAAGGTTAGGAGGAATAGAGACAATGCTAAATGAAATGTTGAGGGGAGAAGATGGCAGCCAGTGGATGTATACAGGGACTCGGAAGGAAGGTCCAGGTGCAGACAGCAAGCTGCGGTTTGGGTTTTATTCTCAGGCGCCCAGAGGAGAAAGTCCCTGAGCTGCCCTTGATGTCTTCCTATGTCAGTGCTCAAGCAAAGTGATTCTAATTTCCTTTATGTCAGTGTCAGTTGTAAATGATTTGCATTTTACAAGGAATAACATGTTTGACAAGAACCATATTCATCATTTCAAAATGTTCCTCAAATACTGTAGCAGGGTGACCATTTGGTATAAATGGTGTGTCTGATCATGGTGATTATCTCTCAAGGGAAAGAATTCCTATTTTAAGAATCTAATATTTTTAGTGTGAAAATACAGGAAATTTAGGTTTTCATAAAATAAGAGTTAAAGGTCTATATCATCTAGCTTATAAGTATTAGATCATCCTTTCTCAAAACCCTCTCTAAAAATGTATTCTCTTTATCTTTTAAACAGTGTCTATGGGCTCCTCACTTATTGATGCACTTATTCATATAACAGTTGTTAGAAACACACTAGGTGTCAGATAACACGCTAGATAGGAGGGATTGATTTTGTGGTTTTGGCCGGTTTCAGGACTATGGGAGGTTTAAAAAAAATCAAGTGCTTAAGCATAATAATGATCCTGGCAACAAATATTAATGGGTGAACTGCTGACCATTGGTCAAGCTTGCTTATTCTTGTGTGAACTGAATACTAGTGCTTGACCCAGAAAAGTCAAAGATGGTATGACAGGTTTCTGAACTTTGGGTGTGTTTCTGGGATCAGGCCGCAAATGTTCAATGGCGTCGATGAAAGTGAGCCTGGTTCAGAGAGCTGTTCTCACTTTCATTTGTGTGAGGGAGGTTCTGGGAGGACTGTTAGCCTCTGGAAATTGAAATCTTTGCTACCTTTCAGAAAATCTTATAGTCAGAATTTAAATCAAGGAGACAAGGAAAATACTGACATGCTAGACAGAAGAAATACAAAAGGTTTGACCTTTAAAGTTTCCCTAAGTTTTAAAATGCTATAAACGGGTGGCATAGTTTTGAGCCATTATCCCTACTGTCTGCTCATTTTGGTTATAGCCTCAGTGACAGTGGGGGAGACAAGGATGGCACTGGGGTTCCAAGGCTGAGTGGAGAAAAAGGTTTCTACACTTCTAGAAGTAGTTCCTGGCCAGCCGACCACTCTTGTCTCTATTCCAGTCCAGAACTGGCTCCTCTCAGGGTGTGCTTTTCTCTGTGTCAGTGACACAGGTCTGGTCTGCCACCCCCAAACCTCTCTGGAACGTGAACGAGAGAGTGGCCTTACAGTCCCATAGCAGCGAGAGCTCCCTCTGTGTACCTTCTCACAGGGCCCCTGTCTCAGACCCCGTGGTTCCCAGAACCCCAGGTCTTTCCTTGCTCAGGGCCCTCTGTGTCTAACTGATTCCTCAAGGCCACGGAATGGAAATAAGAAAACCTATGGACCAGGGGCCTGGGGCATTGTTATGAACTGAAATTGGCGTCCCCCTAAAATTCACACTTGGAGTTCCTCACCCTCAAGGTGATGGTATTGGGAGGTGGGACCTCTGGGAGGTGATTAGGTCATTATGCGGAGCCCTTATGAATGGGAGAAGGGCCTTATAAAAGAGTGCTGAGAAAGCTCCCTCACCTTGATCTTGGACTTCCCAGTGTCCAGAACTGTGGAAAATAAACTTCTGTTGTTTATAAGCTGCCCAGCCTGTGGTGCCCTGTTACAGCCGCCTGAACAGACACACACAGTAAGTGTTCTACAGACCTGTTTCTTATTGCGTTCCTCCTTATTTGTTTTACCCTCTATCTTCCCGAGGCTTAATCTGAAAACAGTGTAGCAGTGAAAACACAGACTGTAAGTAACTGAAGCAGAAACCCTGTCCTAACAAAATGTGGAGTTAATTTTTTCAGAATAGGGCACAGTGAAAATTTGTTCTGTGTCTGGAATGAAGAGGTGGTGGCTTTCTGTATATAAAGGAGAAGCAATCAGTGGTGACCTCCTTACCTCATGGAGTTCGGCAGTTATTTTCAATAAGAAAAGATGAAGTGTTATAAACTCTAGGAAGAATATGCCTGTGCATTTCTAGAGTCCCCAAAGGGGACATTGAGCTGGAGTATAGGTTAGTGGAAAGAGTGAGGAGGAAGAGGCAGTGAACTTGCCTATTTCCAAGATGAGCATTTTTTTCCACCACATTCCAGTACAGATTATGTTCTAAGTATATGACTGTTCTTGTTCTGTTAAAAATAAATTTGGCTGAACAAAGGAGTTATACCTATTTGATCCTTCTGGACTCAGATTCAGTAAGGGAAGAAAAAGCAAACTAAGATGATTAAATGCTTACTGCTGTAAAGAAGAAATCACCCATGAAAATATGTAGAGGTCATATTGATTAGTGACGAAGCAGTAGGAGAGGAGTAAATTGCCAGAGAATAATAAGTAGGAAATAAAATGTGCTCAGTAAGTATTATGACCAGAGGTCAGGGATCTCTAAACCTTGAGCAAAGGGGTAAGAGAGAGGACTATGGGCCCCTTCTCCTTGTCTCTATTTCTGACTCAGAAAAGCAGTCATGACTGCTTGATCTGGAAGCCTGCTGGGGGCCCTGAGATGCCTGCCAATGCCACATTCCCCCTTTGAAAGTTCAGAATATATAAGAGCATCAGCGGCAAACGTGATGGATACCTTCTCTGTCTGAAACTGTCAACACAGCTTTGAAGTATTTGAAGTGACAGAGGCAAGTGGTGTGGCTGCCACTGGCTTTGAGTTCCAAAGCAACCCTTGGAGGAGTGAGGTTGGACTAACTCCCTGATTGATAACTGCCCGGTGTGTGTGATGATAACTGAGCATCAAGCTACGCTGAGAGGGAAAGTGGTTACTCCCCACACCTGACTACTTCCATATGCTCTAGTTCTCGGATCAGTCACGTTCAACAACTGTTTATTGAGCACCTGCTATATGCAAGGCATTGCTATGTGCACAAGGAAATTTAGCAGAGGTAAAACAGATCCTCATAAAACTACTATAATTAAGTTAAATGAAATTATTGATATTTGACCATTTTTTGACCTATGCAAATGACAATTTCTTATGGTTAATCCCAATTAACCATACAGGGGATAAAGAGAGAAAGATAAATAAGACTGACTGTATGTATACTTGCATGTCATGTCAAGTGGTAATAAGTGCCTTGGAGGATGTCATACTAGGTAAGCCAGGTGCTTTGGTGGAGGGGCATTCAGGGAAACCTCACTGATAAACTGACATTTTGAGGAAGACATGAGGTAGAAAAGGATTGAGCCAGTGGTCAGAAGGTAAGAGATTTCATATTCAAGGCAGGAGAATAGCAAGTGCAAAGACACCAAAGTGATCATGTACTTATGGTTTTCGAGGAACAGCTGGAAGGCAAGTGTGGATGTAGCAGGGTTAGATGGGGGGTGAATTAGAATGTCAGGAGGCACCCAGGCCACAAAGGTGCTAGTAGACAGGGCTTGTCTTCTGCTGGGAGTGAAATGGGGACTTATCGCAGGCCTTGGATCAAGGTAGATTGTACAGGAGTCACTCTGACCGATGTGCTGAGAATGGAGTGCGGGAGGCAAGGGCGGAAGTGGGACGTCCAATTTTGAAGTTGTAGAAAGGGTCCAGGCTGTTGGTGATGGACTTGTGGAGCAGTCTGGCAGCAGTGAAGGTGTGGAGTGTGTTTGGAAGCTAGAGCAGACAGGACTTGTGGAGTGTTGATTGTAGAGTGTATGAGAAAAAAGAGGAGGCAAGGATAATTCTAAGAATATTTGTGATTTTGCTCTTATCAGGTAAACACATAAATTATCAAACAAGCAAATAATTATAATCTAACGAGTGTGTATGCTCTTAAAATCTCTGACTAGATCTTGTGCAATTGTTCTTCCCAGCAGTAAGTGTGCAATGGACTCATCCTGTGTTTACAGACATCTCTTTATTTACCCAAAGAGTAATCCTCGTTACCACAAGGCATAAAGGCTAAGGACTAAACAGACCTCACTAAGTTGTAGCTGCCACTTAGCAATGCTGTGAATTATCTTTCCTGGAAGCCTCAGCAGCCTTAGGCTTCCTAAGGGAGCCTTAAGGGAGTTTTATTAGCTTTATCTGATAAAGCTAATAAAACCCACTTGGAGTGGTGGCTGTGTTAAATGAGATAATGCATGCAGAACATCTAACAATAAGTGTTTTATGTAATTTCAGTGATAATAAAGTGTGGATGGACACCACCGGAGTGCTTGGCAACCCTGTGCAGCACGTCCGTGTCTTTTATCTTACTTTAACCTCTGGAGCTTTTACTGAGGACCATTTTATGGCGGTTTGTTTACTAGGCTGATAAAAGTAATGATCAATGTGTCTCAAAAATTTTGCTAAAATGTTTGGATACTTATAAAGTAATTAAAAGTAATTAAGTAAAAACTGCGCTAGGCCCCGTCTGGTTCCTGGCCCCTGTGCAACGCCACACTTGGGCTGTGCCTCCTGGCCCCTCCTGGCTTGAGGCAGCCTCTCCTCACCAGAACTGGGCACTCAGTAGCAAGGTAACCTTGATGCGTTTGTCTCTTGTATTTCTAGGTTATCAGAACTAGATTCCTGCCTTAGTTGTTACCCCCAAAGATGTAAGCTAAGTATCTTCTGATCCTGTCTGAGGAGTAAGAAGCTGATTTCTTCTAGTTACAGCCTCTCTCAGAGCCTGGGACTTGGTTTTTGAATGCCTGCCTGATGACCAGGACTCTATAATGAGGGTACCCATAGAATTTAGTGCCCAACCTGGCACACTTTTGAGAGTGAAATGAGGAGGTATGAATAACTTTGTAGGGACAATCCTATCTATAACTACACAACCGTATGCCTGGATTTTCATAGGACAATCGAGTTTTTGGCTCTTGTTCCAGCATCCCATTGCTACTTCCTTTCACTCTCAAATTGTCCTAATTTGGACAATAAATTATGTTGCCTACCGACTGAATTCTGTAAAGATGCTTTTCTGTTAAATGCTAAGTTTTTCAGAGGCTAAATTCCTATATTGTACATGGATCTGTTTCTAAATTATATAATGGATTCATTATATAATTTTCTTACTCTGCTATCAATAGAGTTTTGATCACTGTAGCTTTATGGTACATTTTACTGTATGAGAAAACTGTTCATCATTTTTTTCTTAACAAAAATTTCTTGGTTATTCTTCAGCATTTATTCTTCCAGATAACCACTAGAAACAGCTTGCTAAATTTATCTTTTAAAAATCTTAGGACATTGATCATAATTTCTTTGAATTTTTGGATAAATTTGAGGGAAATTAACCTTTTTACCAAATCAAGTGTTTTTGTACCTCCTGCCTGGACTTCTGAGTATTAGTACTAACTGTGGATTTGCAATTTGTAGTCTCTGTTCACCTTTTGAAATATCCCACCGGTTGGATTTGTTGTTTCTCTTCATAGTTATTATTCTTACTACATACTGGATTTCATGACTTGCTCCATCTTTCAGGGTATTCAGCTGGGTCAAATCCCATTTCTATCCCATCCAGCAGGGAGGCACCAATCTTTTGCAATTCTCCCCGGGACTGATCATATGGGGACAAACACTAAGACATGATAAAATGTGCTTTCACTAAGCTGTGAAGGCATTCTGTACTCTTGTGAACCTGAAAATGCATTCATGTGGTATATATATAATAATGTGAAGATAATGGTCAAAAAAGCAAATGGTTCAAATGAATTCAAAGTTAATTAGAGACCCTATGAACTAGGGGTGGAAAGCTAAATTGATGAGGTCCATTAAGAAGGGCACATTGGAAAGCTGATGGAGTCTTTGCAGCATTTGGAAAACTGAAGATGTCTTCACACTGCAAGGGGCAGGTTCCCTTTCAGCATTATCCTGTGGGTCTATTTACTGTTCATGGATCTCGTAAATGTAACTTCTTCCTTGGGGAAGGATTGGGTGGTGTTTGTTGGGTTTGTTTTACTTTGAACATGAGACAGTGCCCTTGGGTAACTTTGGATATTGCTGACATTTTCCTGGTCAATCTTAGTACATCACTGGGTGTCCCCCCTTTCAGGTTTCACTCATGCAAAAGTGAGGGAAATGTGTGAAAATTGGAAGCATTGAATTGGTGAGTCTGACTTATTTTTTATTTGCTCTGTGAGCTAGAGATGCAGCTCTTTTCTTATTCTCTTTGTTTATGTGAGAGGAATTCAGACATAGGTCAGTAGGATAAGTGAAGAGAAAATGCAGCCCTGCTGCCTGAGAAGTAAACGCTCATTGCCTCTCCCTTTAGGTGAAGGCAGAGCTCCTTTAGAGATGTGAAATTGCGAAGCAGGTATCCTGAGAGCCACGCTTCCTGACCTTTTAAAATCCACACCTCCCACTGTGCTTCTCATTCTGTTTTCTGACTCACTAGCCAAGGAAGCACAGTGTTTGGGGGAAACTGAGTGTAGGGGAGGCTGCCATCATATTGGGGAAGCAGATGGCCCCAGCATCCAGGTTTGAGGTCCAAGGGCAAAAGCAGGTGCTTAATAAAGAATAACTGAAAGAATCTTTGAATCAGCTGTTCTATGCAGGATCTGTCTGTACTTAAATTCCTTATCTGCATGCAGTGGATAATGGGAGAAGATATCATCTGACTTGGCAAGAGTCAGACTGGGGATCTACTAAACTGCACACTGGCCCTACAGCCCGTGGTGATGTAGACGATCAGTTCAAAGGAGAAAGCACCTGGACAGACGTCCTGTCCAATGGATTGGTCCAAGGTGGAATGAGTGTGTCAGTAAGGAGTGCTCCATCTCAGGGTTAGGGAGGCACAAACCTGCGAATGACCTCTGGCAAGGTGGTTGTCAATGTCAGGTTGGTCCTGACATGGATTTTGTGGTTCTGGAGAGGGAAAAAGTGGATGGCATCATAGCTGGGGCACCTGACCCTAAACCAGAAAACCAGTCTTAACCCACAGGGCCTGCGGATGAGGAGGATTGAGGCACTGCCTCCTTGTACAGTAAATTCTTACCTTTGGCATTTCTTCAAGAGTTTCACACAAATAATCACTGTTTAAGCATTTGGTTTGTGTTTCATTTTGCAACATGTGGAGACACATGGCAGAAATAAAAACAACAAACTATAAAAATAAAATAAAATAAAATGTGAAATAAAACAATTCAAGATGATAATACAGCTGTCACAAGGCACTTAATTGCCAAATCACTTGTATAAAAAATATTTTCCATAGGAATCTAGAGGAGAGAAATGTGTTTTTTCCCCTGGGGAAGTGAGAGATTTCATATAGGAAGTGGGATTTGAGAAGAATCTTTATGCTTCAGTAAAATTTAGAGAAACAGAAGGGGATAGACATGTGCAGAAGTAGGTGTGGAAAGGAAGAAAAGAATTTGGTGTACTATAGGGATGGTGTGTTGGAGAAGGAAGATGGTCTTAGATAAAAAATGAAGGATGGAGAAGGAGACAGAGGAAAGTATAGTATAAAATAGAATATTTAGAGAAGGAAAGATAAAATAGTTTGTGTCTTAGAACTGCCATCTTCTCAGAAGTAGAGAAAGGGTATTTAATTAAACATAAAGGAAGCAGAGACAGGACGGGGTGTGATGAACTGAGAGAGGGTCTAGAACAGCCATATTTGAAGGGTAGTGGGGAATAGAGAACAGGCAACATGATGACTAAAGTGTTGCTTTGTACAAAACTAGAAAGGATACAGTTTCAGCTTTGACCACCGAAACACACACACATGCACATATAAAAAATCATACAATAAAAGGGATTCCAGCCGAGCTGGCCTGGAAGCCTGACTCTGGCGTTTGCTGAAGAGGAAGTAGGTAGGGCAGTGGGAGGAGAAATTGACAGGTTGTGTAGGATGCAAGCTGAATCGTGTTTACTATAGCAAATGTCCTTTTCTTATCTCCTTTCATTCTCCCTTTATAAAAATGAAAAAAAAGTAGAATGTGGAAAGTCAACAAGAAATGGGAGGCAGTTTTATTTTATAAAACAGAAAAGGCGCGAGGCTATGACAAGTCTGCCCATACCCCATCTCTTATAGAGGAGGCTAGAGCAGTTGACGGAGTCACCTTCCTTTTTTAGTGTTCTGTTGATAATACACAGGTGGGGTGTAGTAGCCACAACAATGCCCTTTAGGAAAGAAAGAGTGAACTCTAGGTGTCAATCAATGCTCAGTGTCACACTCTGGGATGATTTTCTTTAGTGCCTTTTTTGCAAGACAGCACGACCACCATTACCTGATTAGCAAAGGATAACTTAAGAGCAGAAGTGTACAATTTTAGTTGGATGTGCTTACACTGTGATTTAGTTAGGAGTCCCGTACTACATTCTTCATTCTGGATGTGAAGGGAGAGTGATAAATATGTTATCTCTCTTTCTTGCTCTTCTAAATTTAGTGTATTGTTCTCATTGATTGGTTTTCATGGGATCACAGGCAGTATTACAGCTTACTTGTACCAGTTCAGTTATCTTAAGTGAATGAAAATACCATTTAAACACCCTCTGCTTCTACTTTCATTTTACCCTGTGGCTAATACAATTCTCTGGACCAAGACAAAGATTTAGTTTATTTTGGTAGAGTTTAGTCTTAATATATGTATATCATTCTGGCAATGCAAACCCAGGAAGATGCCCAGCTTCACATTGTGAGTTGCTCTTGCATTTACATAAATCTTATGATCTGCATTGAGCACTAATACCGAAAATAATTAGTTGTGCTGATCCCCATTCCTTGATCCTAGGAGTTAATATGTTGTAATAGTAGCATATTAAGGATGTCTGCTTTGGCAGTGACAATTCATGAAAAATCAGTTTATAATTTAGTGTACCACCATGCTTTTTATTATAATGAGCTTATTTGCATAGAGTTTAAAATGTGCAAAATCATTTGTTTTTAACAAACGGTAGTTAGATTTTGTGTTTGGCAAAATGGTAAATGGTGGGTTGGAAAGAGCACTGGATTAGAATTCAAATAAAATGAGATTTTAATTCTGGCTTTTTTATTTACTATCTAACCTTGATCATTTAGTTTTCTTGAGCCTCAGTTTCCTTACCCATAAATAATTTAAATCATGATTTGAATTTTATCGTGGTTTCCTGGTTTAAAATAAGTTTGACATATGTCACTGTATTTAAAAGTAAGAATAACCTTGAGTGGTTGACTTTATTATTATTAGTGCCCACTTTTCAGGTGGAGAAACTAAGGTTTGCAAGTCATGCTACTAGAAAATGGTAGAAGTATCACGTGACCCATGGTNTGGTAAATGGTGGGTTGGAAAGAGCACTGGATTAGAATTCAAATAAAATGAGATTTTAATTCTGGCTTTTTTATTTACTATCTAACCTTGATCATTTAGTTTTCTTGAGTCTCAGTTTCCTTACCCATAAATAATTTAAATCATGATTTGAATTTTATCGTGGTTTCCTGGTTTAAAATAAGTTTGACATATATCACTGTATTTAAAAGTAAGAATAACCTTGAGTGGTTGACTTTATTATTATTAGTGCCCACTTTTCAGGTGCAGAAACTAAGGTTTGCAAGTCATGCTACTAGAAAATGGTAGAAGTATCACGTGACCCATGGTTTTCTACGTCCACATCAAAGATTTATCCCACCATGCCACAGTGGTATTTTTGGTTTGATTCCCTACAAGAAATTGCTAAGGATCATGGTTACACCCTAAATGCTATCATTACCAGCAACTGTACCATCTCAGAAACCTTTCATGCATCCTACTCTCTGGTCAATAAACACAGTTTTGAAGTTCATTTATTCCAAGATTCTCTCTGCAATAATTTTTTTATCTTGTTCAGTTCTCCAACCACCCAATTACACTACCTCTTTGCACTATCCATCAACAGTTCACCTCCTCTCTTTAATTCTGTCATTACCTAAATCGATCTCATGGTCTGTCATTGCATCCCTCCTTTGTAGACAGCTTTAACTCTTTTGCTTCACTTTCCCTTCATTGTTGGTCTAAACCTCAACCTTGGGTCAAAACAACTGTTCATCTTTTCTGTTCCCATACAGTGGTAACCAAACAAAACTGAAGAAAATCAAAAAGTCTGACTTACTGGTTTCACATTAAATAATGTCTATAAATTTCAAATGGTCTTCAACCACCACCTATAGTTCCCTAGTGACTTCAGTTTCTCTCTCCTGGAAAGAATTAACTTACATATTCACTTCTCTTGTCAAAATTCCCATAATTCCCAGTTCTCTAACTGATGACCTTGCCTTTTCCAGCATAGATCTATAGATCTACTGGCATCTTCTGTTCTCACCTTCCCTGTTTTTTTTCATGGAGCACATGTCCCTGGCCCATTCAAGATTTTCCTTTTTATTCTCACTCAGGATCCTGTTCTCTCCTTCAGTTATTCTCCACCTCTCTTCCTGTTTACTTGATCGTTCCAATACACAGAATTCTAAAATTTTCCATATTAAAAAGTAAACCAAAATTTTTTTTCTTGATCCTGCGTCTCCCATGAGTTATCTCATTGTCACAACAAAACTTTATGAAAGAGTTGGGTGTATGTACTGTCTTCTGTTTCTCATTTCACATTCAACCTTTATAGATCCCAATCAAATGTAAATCTAGATGTCTCACTAAAACCTCTTGCCAAGGTCAGTAATGATTTCTGGGTTGCCAGATCCGATGTGCAAGCCTTTATTTTAAATTCACCTGAATGTTTATCAGCATTCAATATAGTTGACTAATTTCCTGAGCAACTCTCTTCTTTTTACTTTTATAACATCATGTCAGATAGTTTTCCTTCCATTTTTTCTGATTTTTCTTCTCAGGCTCCTTAGGTGGCTTCTCAGTCACAACATGTTCTCCAAATGTTGAAGAGACTTCTCTTTCTTATTTATGCCAGGTGACCTCATCAGTTCCATAGCTTTAAATACCATCTCCAGCTAAGTGTCTCCCAATTTTATATCTCTAGACTTACCTCCTGAACTCCAGGCTCCAGTCTCTCAAGCCCAATATTTAAGAATAATTTAGATTCCCTTTCCTATTTTAGGATACTTTCTCATATCCAGATAATCTTCATAGTCTATATTTCTATTTCCAGTAATCCCTCTAATCAGTTCTCTTTTCTTTGTTACTCCTATTACAACCCTGGTTTAAGCTACCAACACTTCTCTCATCTGCATCTCAGTAATAGTTTCATTGCTTGGTGTCTCTGCTTTCTTAATTTTTCCTTCACCATCTATATCTTACAGCAGCTAGACACGTATTTTAAAGGGGGAAATGAAACCAGTTCTTTCCTTGCTTTAGATCTGCTAATGGATTTCCATTGTTCTTGGAATTTGAACTATGTATGGACCCTGTGTGACCGAACTTATTGTGTCTCTTCTTTATCCAGCCACATCAGACATGCTAAGTCTTCTTAGAACCTTTGCACATAGTTTTCTCTTCCTGAAATGCTTTGCTCCCAGCTCTTGCCTTGGCTGGATCCTTCTCAATCTTTGTGTTCGGCTCACTATCATGCCCCAGAGAGGCTTTGAGTCAACACTCTGAGAGTCTTACTTGCTTTTTCTCTTTTCCCCAATTACTTTTTACCATTAACATTTTTCTTTCTGGTGTGAGATGGTATCTCATTGTGGTTTTAATTTGCATTTGTCTAATGAGTAGTAATGTTGAGCATCTTTTCCTATGTCTATTGATCATCTGTACATTCTCTTTGCAGAAGTGTCTATTCAAGTCCTCTGCCCATTTTTTAGTTGTGTTCTTTGGGGGTTTTTGGTGTTGAGTTTCTTAAGTTCTTTATAAATTTTGGATACTAACCACTTATGGGATGTATTGGTGAATACGTTCTCCTGTCTGTGGGTTTTATCAATAAACCCACAAACAACAAATGCTGGTGAAAATGTGGAAAAAGGGGAACCCTTGTGTACTGTTGGTGGGAATGCAGACTGATACAGCCACCATGGAAAGTAGTTGGAGGAACCTGAAAAAATTAAAAATGGATCTGCCATTTGATCCAGCAATCCCACTTTTGGGAATATATCCAAAGGACCCCAAAACACTAATTTGGAAGAACATAAGCACTCCTCTTGCAACATTATTTTCAATTGCCAAGATTTGGAAGCAGCCCAAGTATTCATCAATAGATGAGTGGATAAAACAACTATACAACATTCACCCAATGGAATACTTCTCTGCTGTAAAAAAAAAAAAAAAAGGAAATTTTACCCTTTGTGAAAGTATGGATGGACCTGGAGAACATTATATTAAGTGAAATAAGCCAGTCAGAGAAAGTAAAATACCATATGGTTACACTCATATGTGGAATCTAATAGAGACAGATCCATAGATGGAGAACAGAATGACAGCTAAGGGCAGGGGAGGTTAAGTGGTAGAGGGATTGAGCCAAGGAAAAAGGTCTCATGAACATGGACAACAGTGTATTGATTGTAGAGGTGAGGGGGTTCTGAGAGGAATAAATGGTAATGGAAAAAAATAAACTGAGAAACAAAAAAATAAAATTTTTCTTTTTTGTCCTTCTCACAAATAAAATTAGTTTGTGTATTTGTTTATTGTGTGTATCTGTCAGAGTTTCAACACAAGACATTGTGGATCTTATTTATATATTTTTTACAGATTTTCTCTAGTGCTTGGTACATTTCCTAGCACTAGTAGGCTCTCAGTAAGAATACTTGTTGAACATAAGGGATGTGAAACTGTTTTTCCATTGTGCTATGCTGGTGTAATGCATCCTACTCTTCACACATGAGCTGGATTAGTTGAGCAGATCAGATACACTGGTGGCCTGTATGGGTTCACAAGGTAAAATGATAAGCCATATTAGCAATCTTTGCCATTCAACAGCTTTCTTTCTCACATGAAGAACTATCTTTTGTTTTGCATAATCAAGACTAGAACTAATAGATTATGAATAGACTGTAACAAATGTTGACTCATGTGAACAATATCTGTTAAGAAAGATTTATGGGAAAATGGCATCGTATGAGATTCCATTTATTTTTTCTATGTTTTTAAAAATATAATATTGGTCTCTGTTGCTTTTTGTAGATGATGCCTTGAGTGGAATGAATAACAGACTCTGGCACCAAATGAAATGATCTTAACACACTGATATCATATGGGCAAGGAGTAGGATTAAAGAGCACCAGTCACCATGATTCATTTATAGCTTTTTTGGTCTAAGTTTGAATGTTTTCTTTAAAAGTAAGTTAGAGCTCATTCAGACCCAGGGTTAATACAGACCCAGAGAAACTGCCCATACCTCATCTTAAGTATATGAGTAATTAAAGCTATGTTGCCTTAAGATCTCCTAGCTTCCCATTTTCATTGAATTCAAGGGATTAAAGAAATCATTCAATGCCATGGCTCTAAAGCCCAGAATTTCAACTGGTGCACATCCTTATTAGTATGCAAAATTATTAGGTAATATGTTGATCAGGAAATGGTATAAGCAGTAAAAAAGTAAAGCCTAAATATCTTTTTTATAAACATCCTTTCATTCAAAGGCCCATATTAGCATATTTTTCTACTTGTTACTTATCTCTAAGGAAGCATTTGGCTTATGAACATTTTTGGGGGAGATTGCATTATGCGAATCAGCATAGCACAATAGGCATTTTTAAAGCCTTACCTTCCTATTACCCATCCTTGCTTATCTCCTCTACACTTTTCTGCCAGTGTCTTTGTTTCTCTCTTTTCTTTAAATTTATTTGCTTCTTAGAGAAGGAAATTTAGCACAGATTTCCTAGGTACAAAGAAAAACAAAGGAAGAAAGAAAAATTACTACCCAGAGTCAACTGCAGTTAAAATTTTGAAGTAGGGTACTTTAGGAATGAGGCTCATTTTGAGTAGTACTTCTGGCTTTGACAGCAGTTGGGTGAAACTTGGCAGAGGCTTATGTTGTTGATGTAAGTTAATTAATGTTTGAAATAGTTTTGGCAAAACCAAAAATAGTATCAATAACACTGACATTTCTTTGTTTTACTGAAAGGTGGCTGCAATCTAACTGGAGTTAAAGATTTAAATTTTTTGGTATTCAAATAACCTCAATCAAAAGATAAAATATTTCTAAGATACTAATATAAATTTTACCATTTCACATTAGCTTTAAACAAAAATTCAAATATTATAACTTGAAAAAATAATGGTGCTTCCCATGCCCAATATGTGATAGAAAAGCAATGCTAAACTGGAAAATAAGCAAGAGGAAGCTCCCGATGTGATATATTTATGA
The DNA here is from genome assembly GCF_014824575.4 of Sturnira hondurensis. Lineage (NCBI taxonomy): Eukaryota > Metazoa > Chordata > Mammalia > Chiroptera > Phyllostomidae > Sturnira > Sturnira hondurensis. The sequence continues at coordinate 280,479 of NW_028077910.1, forward strand.
TAACAATTATTCTGAAGCCTTTCTGATTTCTAAGTGTCAGGTTCTTTCATGGAGCATTTACTGGGTGTCTTTGCTCTGCAGGTGCCCAGGCGTGTCTCCCATTGCCGTCATCCCAGATGGAGGAGTTACTGCCAGTGCCTGCCAAGGCAAGGCTGCTCTCTGAGTGTTGGTCACGCTTCCCTTCCCTCGCTGCTGGCATTAGCATCTCTGGGATGCAGGGGAACCTAATGTGTGCCAGCCAGAATGGGGATATGGTCCATCTGCTCTGCACTGGGCTTTAATCTCATCACCAGTGACGGGCTGCAAAGCAGATGCCTCAACATGAGGTAAGTAATGGTCATTTACTCAGAGGCCATGGGAAAGGAAGTTGATTCAGTTTGTTTACAGCTCATAATACAGACTGAGGGTCAAGCATGCTAAATAGGCTGTCTGTGAAGCTGCAGGCTTTTTGTGGGCCCAAACAGATGGAACTGGTGAGAGGCTGGGCCCATTCTGTTTCTAACCCACTGATGTTGTCTCACAGTGGTGACCTTACACAAGTCACTTCACCTTCATGCTGTCATAGCAAAGTGTCATCTGTAAATTGCAGATTATAGAATGTACTCTACCTATGTCCCCTGACTGTTATGGGAACATATGACATAATACCAATCTTACTTATTCGTCTGAGCACAGCACAAATGCTGTCTCCTTTGTGGTCATCAAAAGGGTAATCATTCTTTTCAAATTGGCATTTTATTAACATCTTTCTTTGGACACATAACAAATACATTAGCAAACATTCACTAGCTGTATTCCCTCTAGGTACCCTTCTAAGTACGTCAGTGGTTATGAGTGGGGGTGAGGGAATAGTGGAATCAGGCACAAAAATAAATAACTAAGTTCTCAAGGATTTACTTAAAAAATACAAATTACCTATATTCCATCTGTTTCTCTCCCAAATGCTTTACGTGATTGAATTCATTCAGTCATCATCACAACACTCATACGTGCAGTTTGTAGATGAGATGAGAAAATGGCACAGAGAAGGTGAGAGACTTGCTGAGGTCACACAGTGTGTGTGGCAGAGCCTACATAGGTAGCCCGACTGCAGAGTATGTGCTCTTAATCAATGCAGTTACTTCCCATGGTACCCTGGTGAGCGAATGAGTGATGAGTGTTAGAATGTTTTAAAAAGAGTGAAGCACTTTATACATTTAAGTCACTACAACTACTTCTGCTACAGATGCAACTATTAATACTGGAATACAATCTACTTTCTGTAGCTTTTGGGGGGGAAATAAATCTCAGCTTTCTACTTTGATGTTGAAGCTCAGCTACAGATTGGGAGCAAGCACCTGACTAGATTGAGCAGACTTAGTGCGAGATGTATGTTCAGCTGTAGGAAAACTGAAAAAAAAAGTCCCTGAAATCTTGTCCTCACCTGTAGAGACATGGTACTTAGGGCAATTCTGAATGACTTCTGATTACTGGCTCAGCCCACAGTGGTCTCTCCCACAAAAGACTATGTATGAGTTTATCTTTTGTTCCACAAACTGATTCTTCACTGACTTTAGCCTGAGTATACACTTCCTAGTACTTAAGATAAACAACATAGTCTCATCCTCAGTTTTCCTTCTCCTTCATTGTTGGTTAAATCTGTCCCTTTGAGTATTCCTCAAAGATACCCCATCCCTTCTACCCTGACTGACATTAACTTCCTTATCTCAGATTGTACCACTATAACAAGTTTCTAACTAGCATCCATCTCAGGCTATAATCTGTATTTTCTTTAGTATTTCCTCCAGTTTTCCATTCTCTAATTTATGTTTTTGAAATACACATTGATAATATCGCTGCTTGTTAAAAGCCATTAATGGTACCTAATTGCCTCCAAGGTAGACCATGAACTTCTTAGCATGGTGATCATGACATTCCACAATTGGGCCCCAACCTGGCCTTTGAATATCATCTCACATTACTCTTCCTTATTAATCCCATACACGGTAGCTGCAATGGATTACTTACTACTCCAGAAATCAGTCATATGCTCCCATGTCCTCAGAACAAATGCCCTACCTTTTCAAAAAATGTCCTTTCCTTTTCCCTCTGTTAAAACATTTGATGTCCTTTAAGGCAAGCTCCAATATCATTTTCTAATTACCCCAAGCTGGAATTCATTGCTGTTTCTAACAACTCTATGTTTATAGTTCTCTTCTGACACTTACTTTGTTTATGTTTTAGGGTGGTTCATATGCCTTTTTCATGGTAAATTGGGGGACCTTGAACTTAAAATGAATTCATCTTTGTAGCTACACACTGCCTAGCAGTAGTTGTCTTGTATTTTTAGTCCTCAAAATGTGTAGGGCTCATATCCACACAGAGACTATAGGCTTTTGGGGCTGCAGGGTATTGACCAGTTACCATATCACTAACTTCTGTATTTGGGGATGTAGTTGACTTTACATTAAGCTTGTGTAGGGAACCCCAGAAAAGCTATTAATTTGGATTCCAACTTCCAAGGATTGCTATGGGGGCGAAGAAAAGTAACATCTGCAAAGTATTGGATGCCTAGTGAAAGCTCAGTAGAGGCAACAGCTGACTGATTAGCTTTATGGTTGAACTCCTTGGCACATCATTTTATGTGACTGAGACTTGGCCTGAGCCATCGGTCTCAGGGACTGATTATCTCCCAAAATAACACACATGTGCAGTTTAATTCCAGAATACTCCAAAAGAACATTCCTCTTTCTCTCTTCCCTTTTCCCCTCTTCAGGTACCTCTACCATGTCTTCAGGTGCCATAGAACAGATAATTGATTTAATAGTAAATGATTGTAATTTTGAAGAGTTTATTATTGTTATTATTATTTTATCAATGTTTCTGTAAACATTTTTTGTATCCTTTTGTTTTGGTCTTGCTGCAGTATAAAGACATCCTCATTTGTGTAAAGTACCATGCCTGAAGCATGTTAGGCAATGACTATCTGTTGGCTCAACGAATGGGGAATAAGGGAATGGCCTTTATGATCCTGATAGACAAGAAAGCACACACTACTTACGTGAGTTGTCCCTCCAACTCAGTCATACAAAACTAGCCTGGGCTTCTAGGCAGCATAGCTGAGGATGATTTGTTTCTTTTTTTCTTGGGGCAGATAGACCTGCTGAAATAACAAGTAGGTCCACTGAAAGAATCGTGCCATTGTAGATGCAGGCAGGAAATGAATTTGTCTGCTGGACGTGATGAGAAAGTCACACCGGGGAATCACTGACTATTAATTTCTTTAGGTCTGCTCCCTCTCTCATTACCTAATGAGGCTCTGCCAGGCAGGAGGCCCATAAACTCCTGTCTGAGAGCTGTGTGTGATCAAGGCTCTTATTGGAAAACCTGACTCTAAGGTCTGTGTGGGTGTGGAAGTCTGTCTGGGTCCTTCTGGGCAGTTTGTGCTGAATGATAAGGTGGGCTGTCACAGTGGCTCCTGAAACCCAAGTCAGATTAGATGAGGGTGGGAAGTGACATCTGTGAGGAAACTCCTTTCTTGTACCAGGCTCTGGAATAAGGTGCTGGATTGGATTGGCCCACTGGCCATTGCACTGGCCTCCTCAATGGAGAGTGTTTAAAAGCTGAGTTGACTGAGAAGTGGGTCTTTTGTAGATGGACCACAGATTGGAGTTAGACCATGAGACTATTAAATAATCATCTACTTTATGTTCTCTTTGGGAAAAAAAAACCAATATCAAAACTTTATCTCCTTTTCCTTTCCTTTTCAAGACTTCTAAATCTCCATGCCTATTTTCTAAACCATTTTTTTTAGGTTGAGGTTATTGACTAATAAGACCATGGAATCTTAATAGTGAAGTGAGTAGATGATTTTAATTCCCATTTGACCTCTTTTCCAAGTGACTTAACCCAGCAAGGAATGAGAGTTTCCACCTCTGATCTCTAAAAGTGCTTAGTGGATATATCTCTTTCTACAAACTTATTCTTTCATAAGAATATATGTATTCTGTTCTTCGTGCTCCTGCTCCCATTTCCCATAATTATAGGTCTTTTAATACATATTTGCTGATTAACTGGCATCTAAGAATTTAACACCTAGTATTTATTTGGACACTTCTTACCACACATGTCAGGGGGTTGTCCAAGCTCCACTGGTTCTCAGACATATGTCATATTCTGAGGAAGCTCTGCTGTATAGTTCTATGGTGATTTTCAGGTCCACATGGGTGAGAAAGAACCTGTCTACAGGTTTACATAGTCACTCTGAGTGTCATTACCCAACCAAAGGCAGAAGAAAATGCTGAGATTATAAATCTGATCAGCTTCCCCAGAGGTTAGAGACATTTCTCAGACATCTCTGCTCTCACACATCTATAGTTCAATCTGTTCAGTTCAGCATGATGAAGGCATTCCACAATCGGGCCCCAATCGGCCTTTCAATATCATCTCACATTACTCTTCCTCATTAATCCCATAAACGGTAGCTGCAATGGATTACTTACTACTCCAGAAATGAGTCATATGCTCCCATGTCCCCAAATTTCACCCCAAATTATCCCCTCGCAAACACTTGAAATCCTTCAATTAAGTCTTTGCACTCAGAATTTTGAGCAATGCCATGTTAGTTAATTTCCCAAGTTTATGGCTTTAAGCATTTCCTAATGCAAGTTTTAAAAATTCCCAGTGAATGCCAGCAACAGATCTTCAGATGGCAGCCTCTGCCCAACACAGAACTGCTCCGAGGAGCTTGAGGTAGGAGCACAGCTGACCAGATGGCCCAGAACGGCACCAGACAAAATTTTCACTCTCAGCCAGCAGAGTTGTTTAGAAATACACTCACTTATTTTATTCACAAAGTAGAAAGGTTCAAAGGAGATTTGTAACCAGCCTTTGAGAAAGTTGGATTAGAATTGTTATTGTATATATTCTCTTAGTACTAGTTGCTTATACTTCTGTGTTAGATGTTACAGTTTGAAATCAGATATAATGATCATGGATGCCAAGCTGTCCCATGGAAGTCTGTTTTATCAGGATTTCTCATAAGGGCAAGAAATAACCTTTATGTATTCTTTTTCTCTGAAAGCATCCTAGTATATTACGTGCATTCTTCATGACAACCGTGTGATAGGTATTAATATCCTCATTGTTACAGGGAAAGAAAGCAAAGCTCAGAAAGAGAAGCTAAGTCAATGACAATGGGAGGATTTGAGCTCAGGTTTTTCAGGCTCTTGGGGCCGTGCTTTCTCCATCAGATCACACTGTCTTTGTGGGTAATTTGATACACAGGGTTCAACCATTAGGAAAGTCACTACTGAAGCTCCTGTTGCTCCCCCTGAGATCAGAGGGAACCACTTGTTTGTTACCTGAGATCTTGGTTTGTTGCAGTCGTTATGACTTGTCAGTAAGAGGTTTCCTGAGTTACAAAAGTATAAGCACTTGTCTCTCCTAACAGAGAACAAGTCTCAGTCAATATTTCAACATAGTGGACATGGTATCACTGAGACCCAAGGCCTCAGGGTGACTAAGAAATAGGTTTTTTTCCCTCTCTTTTTTTATTGTTGTTCAAATACAGTTGCCTCCATTTTCTCCCACCCACCCCAGCCATCCCCACATCCCACCTTTGATCCTACCCACTTTGGCTTCGTCCACGTTTCCTTTATACATGTTCCTAAGGAATAATTTTGATTCCAAGGCAACTTCAATTGTGATCTCCCATTCTCAATTTTCAACAGCTAGCTTCTCTTTGTGAACATTAATTCACACTTGTAAAAAGCATCAAGTGTGGAATATTTCCACAGTCCTAGGGAAAGGATACAGACTGAAGTCTGATCTGTTTGTGAAGAATCAAACAGTATATACAACTCTCTACTGAGCAATGGAGAAAAGGATTGCAACTTGCCACTGCCCAACCCTCTACGCCTATTGATAAACCATAATTTTTCATTTTTAAACTCTAATTTTTTTCAGATATTCTGGGCCTCTTAGTGTCCCCAAAGCTCCTCTCTCCCTTCTGGAATGACATCTGGCCATGTTTGAGCCGGTTAGAACTATGCATTGGTAGAACTATGAAAAGTTTCTCTCTCCTTAGCACATAGGCAGGAAACCTTGATATAGGAATCAAGAGGGAAACAGAGCAAATGTTTACTAGAAAATTTATTATATTTGGTGAAAAACTTTACAGTAGACTGTGCTCCAGGGTACGGGCATAGCTGGATACTCTTCGATTCTTTACTTTTACTTGCTGTTGCTGGGTAGAATTTTAGCCATAGGTACTTTTGAGTGAAGTGGTGGCTCCAAGTGGGGCTACATTCGGCCTCTGTGCACGCAGAAACAGGTGTCCCAGAGGAAGCAGGGAAGGGCCAGTGCTCTTAAAGTCAGAGCTCTCAGACTGGAGTCCTACCTGTGGCAGCCATTCCCAGTATGAGCTTGGTTAATCACCAGACTTTTAAAAGCCTTGATTGCTGTGCCTGTAGAGTGCGTATTGCACATTAGAAATGTCAATCGCATTGCCTGTCATGCCTGTAGCCCCTTCCGTCTGATCTAACAAGTAACCTCACTGCCCAGAGCCACAGCTGATTGGCCCTGGGTGGATGCTGGTGGGAGGTGGGCCAGCAAACTTTGAGGGAATTTGTTATAAAAAGGTGACTTGGGATTTACGATAGGAAACATACAGTAGAGCAATAAAATAGAATCAGCGCTGAGAGAGGTCACAGTAAGCGGAAGTTAGGGGCACTTTAATTAAGCAACACAGACTGAGAAAAGATTTACAGATTCCAGGACAAGACTAAGCCAGTTACTATGTTAACTCAGTCACTGAGACCACAGATTTTGAAATTTATGGATTCCTATCTGCTGTAATTTGTTTATCTTCAGCAATTTATTTAATATCTCTAAGGCTCTGGAGTTTTCTGTGGTTTTTTGTCCGTAAAATGAAAATAATAGTAGCACTTCCATCACAGGGGTTTTGTGAGGAATGCATGTGTTAATACACGAAGCCTCCTTAGAGAAGTGCTTGGCATTTCTTTGGGTGTATGTCAGTGTCTGTTGTCGTAACTTTTATTGCCTGAGAAACACAATACCATGTGCTTTATATTTTTGTCAGTGAACTTTTAAAAAATCTTATAAGGTATGTTCTGTTCCTATCTCTACTTTATGGAAGGGGAAACTACGGCACGGAGAAGTTAATTAACATCTTTATGGTCACACAGATAGTAGATAACAGAACTGACATTTAAACCTGGGCATCTGGGCTCCAGGGTCTGCTTTACACAGCCTCTTCATGACTGATGTGTTCCAACAAGAGAACAGAGCAAAGAAGTAGAGAGCAGCTAAGTCCTAAAGAGTGCTGACAACTGGAAACAGAAGAACAAAGTCAGCCTGAAGAGATTCGTAGCTGCCTTTGGTCCAACACAGGTCCTAGGGGGCCCAAACATGCCTGTTCCTCTTCTTTGAGTCCCACAAGATACTTGTGTCTCCTCCAGGAAGCACCCCATTTCTTGAGAGGTCTCCAGTGAGCCTCTGATCCAAGCACAGCAATAACACATAGAGGAAGAAATGAGGCTGAGCCAGTGGGTACCAACCCTTACTCTGTCTTGTTCTCTAGAATGAATGAAAGGTTTTTGTTCTGGAAACAGGGGTTGGTTTGTTTTGCTCACCACCTGCCACCTAACATTTAGCATAGCACCTAGGAACCCCCAAAACACCCAATGAATGAATGAGTAAAAAGACTGTGAAGCATTAAACAAATGTAAGGTATTATTACTTCCTTCTAATGTTCGATCTTGCTGTTTTTTTTCTTTCAAAAACTAATTACCAATCCATATAGTTGCAGAAAAAGACTTTCTTCTAGAAAACTGAGAACTTGTATTATAGTTATAAAACTAAGTGGTTCAGATTCCTCATACTTGAATGACTAAGAAAGCAAAAAGATATTTCAGGTTATTATTCTATATTTATCATGTCAACAATTTATCAGACATGTCTAAGTATAAAAGACCCATTATAGCTCCATAGAACATGAAATACTGTTATTAACTTGCTATATTAAGTGTATTTCAGCCTAAGCATTGTAATTTCAAAGAGATCATGGTCTCTTTCTCTATCTGCTGGTAGTTAAAATAAGATTTAGCATCTATTACAACAGTAAATCATATTCTAGTGCTTTTAACCTTCTTGAGGGTCACACGTCTACAGACTCTAAGCCAAACTCTGTTAATGATACTATTTTACCAATCTATAGAAATAGATGTTTTACATTCTGCCTGATGTCACCTTCTTTTCAATGTCCCTGTTTTTCTGGCTGAAAATTCGCAGCAAGACTAGTAGTTGATAAATCTGAACACTTTTCCAGCTTCCCCTTGATCCTCCTGCACTAAATGATTAAAATGGAATGTTGGAGCTTATAGTGCCAAGGGCTCTAGAGATGGAAGTGAAGGAAAAGTCACTTCCCCTGCAGGAAAGGCAAAACCCCTCGGGGTATGCCTCCCTGCCCCATCCCATAAAGACTTCTGTGCCTGCAGAATTTGCTCAACACGGAAAAAGCCTGGGGATTTATGTCACTTGTAGTAGCAGTTAGGAGTCTATGTTTACTTTTTCTTGGGGAAAATTTAGAGGATGAGAAATCTCAGCTGTTCTATCTCTGAGTCTCTGTAACCTTGAGTACGGAACTATAAAGAAGAGATGGGGAGGGAGTGGGGTGGATATAATTTGACGTGGCTGTGACAGGTTGCCATCATATTTTTAAAAAATAAAACTTAGAGCTATACATTTATGTTTAAAATTTCTAGAGTTGACTTGGTATTCTAAATACCAGCTAATTCTTGGTATTTAGACATGTAACTTCTTCAGAGGCTGAAACTTTGGGGAGAGGGCATGTGCTGAGCAGGGGGTCCATTGTGCCTGGTGTGACCACAGGCCCCCAGAGGCCCTGTCTGCACGCTCTGCTGCTCTGCTGTGTAGCACGCAGTGGTCACACCTTACGTCTTTTTTTCTCTTTGCTTTCCCTCCAAGAAACCCACTCATCTTGCAGATCAGGCTTAGTCCTAGTAATACCTCAACACATTATTTCTTATAATGGTCCCAGACTCCAAAAACCACACAGTTTACCCTGCCCTGAACTCCCCTCAGGCCTGAGAGACGAGCCTGGACTGGGCCTGGTACCTTCTGCCCAACCACCCAGTGCCCCTCTGTCAGGTCAGGGGTTTGGATACTTCTTGGCCAGCATACATAAGGCACAGTGATGGGAAATGGTGCCCCACGGCCATATTGAATAGTATTTAGAGGTGTGTGAGGCCATCAACTCAAAACCCTTTCAGGGATTCCCCATCCCTAGCCATATGCTTGGAACCACAGATATGTTTGTCTTCCTGCATTACATTGGGCATTTTTTTGACAGTCCCCATTATACCCCTATTTGCTCTGTCAACAAGGGCTCTCTAATGACTGTCTCGATAGGGTGTCAGAGGTGGAGAAGAACATCTCAGGTTTTAACTGAGATGTTAATTATGTTGGTGACAGACCTACCTCAATGGACCTTTATTAGAATCTTTACTTCAACCTCAGAAAATACAAATAAATCAGATATTTAAAATTTTGCTTTCATTTTCACCTTGACCAGAAAAATGATAATTATTCCTATGCATTGGATAATGATGTGTTATGGGCCAAACAGAAGTAAATTTTGAGGAGTGTCTAATGTCATTGGAGTTATTTGCCATTCCACAGTTCTGACTTCACAAGCACAGAATGAGCATCAGATCAGTGTGATTTTACTGTAGCTGAGAGCTGGGTATGCAGGTGCAGAAGCTGTCTGATAAAGGCCCCTGCCTTGTTGGGACAGTGTGCTATTTCATTAGATGTTTTACAAGTGTGAGTAGCATTTGAATTTTCCTAAATGAATTACCTGATTTTCTTAATCATTTACCATAGAGTAGCTTCAATGAACGTACTGCATGAGATCCATACTGACAATGAAATTGCCTTTATGAGGTATTCATTGATTTTTAATGCTATGATTCCTTAGTCAACTATATTTTTATGATGGATATTAACAGTTGGTTAGACCCTTTATCTGCTTATTACATCCATAAATTAGTGCATTATAATCATTAAGAAAGAGGAATCTGTTAAAATTTAATTTATTCTTTCATATAATAGTCTTAAGCACTGGACAGGTGCTTATCAAATTACTTCAATGTTGAACTTCTCTGCAGTTACTGGACAACTCTAAATGTAGCCTACGAGCCTTGGTTAGATGCAGAATTGTGGTTTACAAGAGTGGGATTTAGACTGTTTGTAAGGTGAGTTCATTTACTAAGCAGGTTTGTAAATGGTCTTCCGTCATCCAGGCCCTCTGCTAAATTGGGGCTCCAGCCAACATGTGGAGGATACAGGCTGGCTCCTGAAGGGCGTGTGGTCTCATAGTTGAATGAAGGATGTGGACCCTTTGTCTGAAATTGGCAATGGGAAGCCCAGAGAATATCAACATCCTCCCCTTCCACCCCTAGACCAGAGGGAAAGGCTTGTAGGGAGAACAGCTTTTATGGGAAAACCAGGGAGAGCAGCCTGTTGTTAGGGGCAAACCAGAGTCAGTTAAGGGGAGGAAAGTAAAGAAGGAAGAATGGGATAGGAATGAAGTTGATGCAGGCAAGAGGCCCTTATGGAACACTAATAAAGGCAATGGGACATCGCTCCCCAAAAGGGCTAGAGACAGTAAAAATCCACTGAGTTTTGACTAGGTACCGTAGTGTTTAATATACTAGTTGTTTCACACATGTTGTCCCAATTATTTTAAAAAATATCCCTCTAAGTAGATGTTACATTCATTTTATAGGTGAGGGACTGAGGTTAGAATGGTTAAATATCCACCAAAATTCAAATTGTAGTACACAGGAAAGTTGGTGTTCCAATACAGCTGTGTCTACCTCTAAATATACTATCTTTCATACAACACATGCCGACACCCCTACTACAAATTCAGAAACATATTCAATCATTCATTCAATACATACTGAGACCCTGACCAATGAACACAGACAACAGTGTGACGACTGACTGTGGGATTAGGGGATGAACAGGATGGAAGGGGGCAAAGTGGGAAAATTCAGACAACTATAATAGCATGAACAATAAATAGTTAAATTAAAAAATGACAAGAGGCAACACACACACAAACCAAAACAAATACTGAGACCCTATTAGTGCCACACAGTCAAGATGGTATCTCTCTCCCTTCTTTCTTTTTTGGCTTTAATGCTACTCTCTCTCCTTGCCTACTTCTTACCCTTTTAAGTTTCTCTACACATGTTGCTTGTGAAGAATCAGTGACTTTGCATCCCAGGTATGCTGTTCAGGAAGTTATGTCATTCTGTCATATTGAGCTTCTGATTTTTGTCCTGTAAAGGGGAGGATAGTAAGAATCCCTACCTCAGGATCTTGTGCAGTTTTAATGAGATGGTGCATGTGAGAGCACCTGCTGGGTGGATGGCAGGAGCTGAAGTATGTGCTCATTAATGTGTTCAGCAAAGATTCTCTCTCTGCAGTGGAAGGTGGTCCAGGCACAGGCCTTTGTGGAGCACAGGAGTCCAGCTGATGGTGATGATGGTGAGTAATGATGAAAAAAATACTTGAAGGCAGAGGTCACAAGCTGATTACCTAAATGTGTTTTGTCTGGTACACTCAGTATTTTAAAAAAATTAGTTACTAACATTTATATAAAATATTATATAGAAATTTGTGGATTCTCTTGAAAAAGTGGGGAGAACTGTCGGTAGTAGGTTGGTGTTTCCACATCAGCTGGAGCCAAGCAATCATGCTGCCTAGTCTGGGTGACCATACATCCTGGTTTGCCTAGGGACAGCCTGGTTTATGCTGGTTTTCTTCCTTGCATAATTAATGATAGAATATTCTTTCTCTTTGGTTTGGACAAATTTTATGTGTTCCCCTCCTCTCTAGAGTGTTACAGTGTCTTTTTCCCCTTATTCCCTCTCACCTATGTTATCTTTCTACCTCCATAAGCATTTGAATTTGTGATCTCTTTTTAAAGGCCTCTTGCTCCCCTTGACTTTGTTTCAATAGCATACTGCTTTCCAAAGATGGAGGTGAGAAATATTAGTTTCTCCACTGTCAGGAACTATTTTCACCAATCACTCTTGAATGCAGGGGAAAGGCGATGTTCTGTGCAATGGCATCAGCCCTGTGGAGAGGCTTCTTACTAGCCTTGGTAATTCCCTGGAACATTTAGTCAGAATAAGAGTGTCCCCAGAAGCAAATTCTTTACAAATTTAAACAGTGGGTATTATTTTCAAGGCTATCCAATAATGGCCTGTTACTTTTGTAGAGCTCTTTCTTTTCTTTTTTAAAACTGATTTTAGTGAGAGACATATCGAGGGTGGGGTGGTGGTGGGGGAGAGAGAGAGAGAGGTAGAGAGAGAGGTTGATCTATTGTTCATGTATTCATTGGTTGCTTCTTGTATGTGCCCTCACCGGAGATAGAACCTGCAACCTAGGTGTACTGAGATGATACTCGAACCAACTTAGCCACCCAGTCAAGGCAAGATCTTTCTTTCACATAGGAGTCTCTTCAAAATGTCACTTGAAGTGGGCAAAAAAGTGTTTTAATTTCTGGTTTTACAGATGAGGAAGCTGACTGAGCAGTTAAGTGACAGCCTAAAGTTGTATAGCCCATAGGTTATACAAATGGGTCTGGCTCTTGATTCTTTTGAATCCTCTACTTCTGCAACTCCCCTCCCCCACCCAACATTCACATATGTGCACACTTTTTTCAGTTATCTAAAGACATTTCTGCACTCAACAGGCTTCCTTCACACACACACACACACACACACACCATCCATCTTATGACTTTTTCCTAACAGTATATGAACTGATCACTAAAAATTGTACATTTTTAAAAAAATGTATGACCTCGCCATGGATTTCCACCATCTTCTGCATATTGAGAGAGGGAGGGAGGAAGAAAGGGAGAGAAAGAGACAGAGAGAGATATTTAGTTAATATTTATTTTCAGCATACGATGAGATAGATGTGGTCCCTGACTTCATGACATTTATAGTCTGGTGATCAGGGGTAACAGACATTAGTTAAATAACCACAAAGCTTGTAATTAGAAGCTGTAATGGTGGGCAATACAGACAGTCTCTGCCCTCAGGAGTTTACACTCCAGTGAAGGAAAAGTAATGAGAATTGTGAGAGGGCATAATAGAGGAGGGTGGGAATGAGGAGGTGGAAAGGGCAGATGGACTATGGAGAGGCAAATAAATCTTTTCTTAGGAAATGAAATGTGATTTGAGGTTTAGCGTGGGGCTGGGGGTTGGATAGGAGAGTTCTAGGTAGAGGAAAGAGGATGTGCAAATTCCTGAAGCAAGAGGAAATTTGGCTTATTGGGAGAAGTTGGAGAATATCAGTAGGTTAGGGCTCCAATAGTGAAGGAGGGTGGTATGACCTGAAGCTACCCAATGACACGGGACTTGGGGCTAGCGTAGGACATGGGGCTACACTGAGGATCTTGGACAGCAGTATTCTGGAAGGTAGTGGGAGTAACAGTTTTAAGCAAGGGGGTGATAAGATCAAATTTGAATTTTGAAAATATCAGTCTTGTTGATATTTTAAAGTAGAACAGAGTGATGGAGGGGGGACAATAGTGCATGTGGACAAGTTACAATGCTGGAGGTGCTGGTGGCTGGGACAAAGGGAGAGCAGTGTTGGTGTGGGATTAGAGGCAAAGACTGAGGGTGACAGGGTATCAGGATTACTTACTTCGAGGCTTATGTCTTGGGTAGTGGTGGTGTTATTTATTAAGACAAGAAATGGTGAATGGGGAGCAGTTGTGAGGAAGGGGGATTAACACTAGAGATTTAATGCCAACAGTTTGTCAATGGGCAGACATGCCAACTTCCACTCACCAACAGAAACACAAATATACTCTGGTCTTTGGTTGAGGGGTATTCTCGCCAATCCGTAGCCATTCAGTCAATACATATTCGCTGGCACCTGCTTGAGTTTTTACTAAGTATCAACGTTGTCAGCAAATATGGGTATTTCATATTATTCAAAATGTGTATATTAGGCGAAACTGGCAAAAGTTATGCTGTTGGAGATCCTCTTAGTAGAATTTAATCCAATCCTGAGTAATCCTATCATTTCTGAGCTACTTTCCTGACATTATCCTCAATTTATATTTTATGACAGTTCCCTTAAACTACAATGTACTAATACATTACAGTTTTCTCTTTTTCATATTAATTTTTTTTCTGTTCCCATCACTACTTTGAAAGCTTCTTAAGGACAAGGGAGTAGGTCATATTCATGACTATTTTCTAGGTACCAGGATATGCCTGCCACACAGGACTTATGCAGCAAATAGCTGTTGAGTGAATGTTTTATATTACAGACATGTTTTAAATTTGTCACTTATTCATCTCATTGTTGCCCCTATAAAAATGTACTATAGACTTCCAGTCAAGACGGTGGCATAGGTGAACACAGCTTGCCTACTCGCATATCAAAATTACAACTAAGTTATAGAACAACAATCACTCAGAAACATCACTCATAACTGTAAGAAACAGAGTTGAATGGAAGTCTGACAACTATGGAATTAAATAAATCACATCCATACAGACAGATAGGAGGGGAGGAGACATGGGATGGGCTGGTCCCACATCCATGTATGATGGATAAAAATTCAAGAGGGGTATCTAAGGAACAAGGAGTTAGACCCCATACCAGGCCCACCAGCCCCGTTTTCCAGTGCCAGGAAGGTAAGCCCCCATAACTTCTGGCTGTAAAACTCAGCAGGGATTGAGTAGGTGGAAGAAATTTCTAGCATCCTGCTGTGGCTGGTGAGGCTCACTAGATTGAGCTCAAGCCTGTGAACCAAAAGGTTGCTGGTGCGATTCCTAGTCAGGGCACATGCCTGGGTTGAGGGCCAGGTCCCTAGTTGGGGGCATGTGAGAGGTATCTGATTGGTGTATCTCACATGTTGATGTTTCTCTCCCTTTCTTTCTTCCTCCTTTCCCTCTTTATAAAAATAAATAAAATCTTTTTTTAAAGAAACTTCTGGAGTCCCAAGAAGTTTACCTTAAAGAATTCACGTAAAAACTTAGACTCACTCCCTCTGAGCTCCAGCACTGGGGTAGCAGCCTGAAAGGCACCAGTGGCATTCTGGGAGAAAATGAAGTGTCTGACATCAAGGCAAGAATTGGGGGAAAATTTTCTCCCAAATAGAAAAGTGGGCAGAGGCCACTGTCCCTTTGCTGGGCCCTCTCCTCAAAGAGCCACAGTACCAGCAGGTTGGTGCCATCTCTGAGATTCCATCAACCTGATTAACACTGTTTGCCCTACCCTGGAGATCCCTTAAGACTCCCCCTTACCCAACTTATTGGCTCACTCAACCTGGTAACCATGATTTTTCCATATGAATTGCAGGTCTTGGCTCATGCTTCACAACTTCCTAAATCCTAGCAAATATGCGACAGCCAGTCTCAGCAGGCCCCTGGCCCCCTGTACCTCTTGCTAAGTGATTCAGGCTCAGCACTATCAACAGCCAGCCTAGATTCATAGCTTGGCTTCGCCTGAGAATCTTCAAGCCCAGCATAAGTAGCAGCCATCTAAGATTGCTTTATATCTAATGCAGAGAGACCCTGGGCAGAACACAGGTAGGGGCTGACCTTAGCCTTCACCACCCAGGAAACCCTATAGCTGTGTGCCCAGTAGACAGCTATAGAACACACTAGAGCACTACCACCCTGCCCCCACAGATGATCCTCCACAGAGGGTGGAGGTTGGTGGTCAGCAGTCACAGGCAGTCCTTGCAGCTGACTGACATGGGTAAATCCCTCACACTGACCTGCCCAGAGCAATCAAGGCTCAGATACCTTAGGAGGGTATACTCAGCCCACACCAAGGGTATACGTCAATTTCCCAGCTTGGGTGATAAGGAAGGCTGTGCCACTGGACTCTATAGGAAACCCACTGCAATGGGTGATGCGACCAAGACATAGAGTCAGAGCAGCTCTACCTCATACATAGAAACAAACACAGGGAGGCTGCCAAAATGAGGAGGCAAAGAAACATGTCCCAAATGAGAGAATAGATCAAAACTCCAGAAAAATAACTAAGCAAAATGGAGATATGCAATTAATCATATGCAGAGTTCAAAGCACTGGTTATAAGAATGTTCAAGGAACTTAGTGAGGACCTCAACAGCATAAAAAAGATCCAGTCAGAATCAAAGGATACACTAATTGAAATAAAGAACAATTTATAGGGAAACAGCAATAGAGTGGATGAAGCCAAGAATCAAATCAATGATTTGGAACATAAGGGAGCAAAAAACAAGCAATGAGAACAACAAGAAGAAAAAAGAATATACTGCCCCCCCCACACAAAAAAACAAAGATAGTGTAAACACCCTGTGGGACAACTTCAAGAAGTCCAACATTTGCATCATAGGAGTGCCAGAAGGAGAAGAGAAAGAGCAAGAAATTGGAAATGTATTTGAAAAAGTCATGAAAGAAAACTTCCCTAATTTGGTGAAGGAAATAGATATGAACTTCTGAAAAGCACAGAGAGTCTCAAACAAGATGGGTGCTAAGAGGCCTATTCTAAGATATATAATTAAAACGCCAAAGGTTAAAGATAAAGAGAAAATCTTAAAAGCAGCAAGAGAAAAGTAGTTAGTTAACTATAAGAAAGGTCCCGTAAGATTGTCAGCTGTTTTTTCAAATGAAACTTTGGAGGCTAGAATGGATTGGCAAGAAATATTTGAAGTCATAAAAAGCAGGTACCTAAAGCCAAGATTGCTCTACCTAGCAAAGCTATCATTTGGAATCAAAGGGCAGATAAGGAGCTTCCCAGACAAGAAAAAAATAAAGGAGTTCATCATCACAAGACCATTATTATATGAAATGTTAAAGGGATTTATTTAAGAAAAGAAGATCAAAATATGAACAATGAAATGGCAATAAATACCTATGTATCAACAGTTGAGTGTAAAAAAGCAAACTAAGCCAACAAGAAGAGCAGAGGTAGAATCATGGTAATAGAAAACACTTTGAGGCTTGCCAGATGGGAAAGGGGGTGGGGAAATGGAAGAAGTGAGGGCATTAAGAAGTACAAACAGGTAGTTACAGAATGGCCCTGGGGATGTAAAGTATAGGAAATGAAGTAGCCAAAGAACTTATACTCATGACCCATTGACATGAGCAGTGGTGTGGGGATGGCCTGAGGGAGTGGCAGGTGCTGAGTGGAGGAGGGAAAAGGGGAAAATTGGGAAAACTGTAATAGCATAATTAATAAAATATAATTTAAAAATGAAATAAAATCTTTGACAATTAAAAAAATGTACTGTAATGACTGCAGGAACATTTCCTTGAAAGTAGGTGAGGAGGATACTTGATACATAAACAACTATTTCAAACTATAATTAGTTAAAATGTAAGAAAAATTGTTTTAGTCATTTGAATTCTCAAGTGCACAATTAGAATCATTAGCTCCCTGATTTGGTGGAAGAGATGGAGTTAGTTTTTCATAATACTACTGCAACAATGCTTGCTTATAGATTCTGGGAAGGAAATAAACTAAGACCTGTTCTACATCAGCTTCAATGTTCTTTAATCAAACCGGTGGACAGCCTTTCTCTGATCACTCTACAGGCTTCTTTTATAATTGACCTGGGCAGGGACACTCATGGATCATAGATCATAGTTTTTCACTAGTAGTTCAATGAATTTAAAATATTAAACATCCTTGATTAGTGTGTTTTTTTAAAAAGATTCTTTATTTATTTATTTATGAGAGGGGGAAGGGAGGGGGAGAAACAGCGGCATGGTTGCCTCTCATGCACCCCCTACTGGGGACCTGGCCCACAACCCAGGCATGTGCCCTAGACTGGGAGTTGAACTGGCAGCCCTTTGGTTTGCAGGCTGGCACTCAATCCACTGAGCCACACCAGCCAGGGCTGGTTAGTGTGTTTTTAAAAAATATTTTCTTAGCATTATTCCTCTCCTTGACTGTCCAACTTATTCATGACAATTGATGTCAGTCCACTTGGAAATTGAGGAGTCTGTGTAGAGACTCCTTTACAAACTCTTTCTGAAAGCTGGTGCCCACTCTGAATGTCATCCAAAGTCATCCAACAACTCCATGACTGCGTGAGCAGAGTGGAATGATAAGCCTCTGGCGTTATGTCAGGTGCATGTGAGCTCACAGGTGTGATCTTAGACATTTGTTTGTAGCTGTAGAATGGCAAGGTCCAGAGTGGAGAATGCATCCTCTTCTTTGATGAGGGAGTCTCAGTTTATCAAAACAAGTGTAGAATTTAGAAGCAGGCCCCATTGAGCTACTAAGCCAATGTTCACTTTGTAGCCCCATTGAGCTACAAAGCCAATATTCACTGAAGCCCTGTGGCATTTAAATGGTTAGTGCTTAGATAAGCTTTTATGCAACATCATTTGAGTCCTCTTATGTGGCATAAGATGGATATTTATATTTAACTGTTTTTATGAATTGAAAGTTACCATACTCACTATACTAATTTTCAAATAAATGTGCTATTCCAGAAAAGGCATTTGTTTGGCACACAGAGAAATGTTGGGTTTGCAGCCAAGTTCTGTCATTCACTTGTCTTGTGTTGCAGGACAAGCCTCCTCGTCCCTATGAGTCTCAGTGTGTTATGAATGTTAAAAAGGGGTGTTTGAAGCATGTCAACTATGCAGCAGACTCAAAACAAGTGACAGATTTTATTCATACTCATGTAAACATTTTACTGGACACAATAGAGTCATCTCTCACAAGAAGATTACCAGTGTTTTGCAAATATTATCTTCCCCACGTGAGTTTTTAAAAACTCCTTCCTTACAGTTGCCGAGGTCCAAAAGCTTGATCCTTTCTTTTTCTCGTATCTCACACTCAGTTGGTTGGAACATCCTATTAGCTCTACTTCCAAAATATATCCATATCTAGAATCAAAGACTTACTACTAATTACCTGCTACAATTCCTGGCCTCAGCAACCATTTTGTCTTACTTGGATTACCACAGTATTCTGGGCCTCTTTGCTTTCATTCCAAATTCCTTATAGTCTGGGGTCTAGACTCAGCAGAAGCCAGGTGATCATTTACAAATTTAAGTCAGATCATATCACTTCTCTTCTCAAAACCTTTTGTTGACCACCTATCCAAACCAGAATAAAAATCAAAGACCTTAAATCAAAGACCTTACAAGGAGTGACACAACCCTATGTGAGTCGGCTTCACGTCACCTCTTCAACATCATCTCCTCCTGCTCACTCTACTCTAGCCACACTGGTTTCCATGCAGAGCCTTCAATATATGATATAAAACACACCTTGCCTCAGAGCCTTTGCACTGACTGCTTCTTCTGCTTAGATTGATTTTGCTCCAGCTCTCTATATGGTTACATTTCTCATCTCTTTCAGAAATGTCACCTCCTCAACAATATGCATTCTGCTCATCTGAATTGAAATTGAAAACTTCTGATGTTTGCTTCCTCAAATCCCAATTCTCTCTTGCTTTATTTTTATGATTTTTATTGTAGAAAATTTCAAACACATACAAGAGCAGAATATAACAAAATACCAAACATCATCACCTTATTCAATAGTTATCAACTATCCCCTCACCCATTACTTCTCATCCCAGATTATTTAAAAGCAAATCTAAAATCATATAATTTTATTTACTATACAGTCAATTGTCTGTTTTTTATTATTCAGGATGGTTTTATTTTTAAGTATTATATGTACATTAATATTTGCACATATGACATTTTATGTACACATAAGGAAACTGTTAAAGAATGACATTAAATGCTGACTGGAAAATTGTTTCTACAGGGATAAAGTATAAAAATCCAAAATCATATAATCACACTTGTTATTCAGTCAGGTCTCATTATTTGTGGCAGTTATGTTCTATGAAGTTGCTGTGAACACATTGAATTAGCAAATACTGAACTGTTGCTTGTAAGGGAAATACAGCATTAGGTTTCTGGGAGCCTCTGGTCACAACATTTTTCTCAGCCATTCTATATATAACCTTGTTTACTTGTGTTTCTATTAAAGACACCATATTAATATATGTTGTTGATTCATTAACATTGAACTTATGGCTTGCAGCACTATAACTCATGCCTGAATGAAGCTTATTTGACACACACATTTTCTCTATAAGGCACATCACAGTCTTCTTGAGCTTAGGAACATTAGACAGGAGTTCAGCACTATACCTGGGGGCCATTTGAAACAATAAAATTACCCCCAAAATATAAAAATGTGCAAAATGTGACACTAAATAGGCCATGAAAAGAACATTTGTTTATAGTTATGAAAGATGAAATAAGAAACAGACCATTGCCTTGTTCACCTTCAGGTGGGAGCCTGTGTGTCAGACCCCTCAAATATTTTGCTACCCTATGCATTTCCATGAGTGACTACAAAAGCATTGTGTATTGATTTTTGGGTCACAAATGAACTTTAGTGAGTAGGTGAAATTGCAAACATGGAATCTGCAAATAATGGAGAGTGGATATATTTTAGTATCTACCTCTAACAGAAGTTCTTTTAAGAAACATAATCACAATATTATTTCACCAAAGTTTTAATAATTACTTAATATTACCAAATATCCAATCCTTATTGTCTCTTTTAAGCTATAGATTTAAATACCCAATTTTTGCTAAGTCTCTCTTAACCTGTAGATTCCCTCTCCACTTCTCTATCTTTCTCTCTGTTGAAGAAACAGATTATTTTTCATGATCTTTATTTTGCTGGTTATTCTTCCGGTGTTGTTAAATGTTCTTTGTCTCCTGTGCTTCCTGCACATTGGTATTTAGATCTGCAGCTTAGTAAGGTTCAGGTTCTATTTTTATTTTTTAATAAGATTATTTTACGGATTGTGTTTTGTACTTCCATCAGAGAGCATATATTGTATCTTTGTCTCTCATTTTGTCATGTAAACGGCCACTGACACTCACTTTCTAGATCAGAGGTTCTGAGGCAGGGCTATTTTTCCTCCTGGGGAACGTTTGACAATGTCTGGAGACAATTATCAGCATCTGGTAGGTAGAGCCAGGGATGCTGCTACATATTGCGTGACACACAGGATAGTCCCCATAACAAAGAGTTATTCAGACCAAAATGGCGGAAAATAGCTCTACTCTAATTCTACTATTCCTGATTTGTTGACTAAGTAAAATACTTTTATGAGAGAGGAGCTTTCCCTCAGTGTTTAATCATAAACTTTGAGTAATGCAAGATATAAATCATATAGAAATGACAAGATTTAAACACAGTGGTAATCAAAATTGTCCCATATTTGGCCAGTAGGGACCTATTCAAATGGGTGCATGCCTTGTCCCTTCCTTCCTTCCTTCCTTCCTTCCTTCCTTCCCTCCTTCCTTCCTTCCTTCCTTCTCTCCTTCCTTCCTTCCCTCCTTCCTTCCTTCCTTCCTTTCTTCTATCCATCTTTTAATAAAATGTATAACTTACTTTTTAAATTTATTTATTATAGATTATAGGTATACTTATTGATTTAGTTCACGAATATATCTAAGTATCTAAAACAGTGTTTGGTGTATAGTTAACATTTAAATATTTGTTAAATAAATGATTAACAGTGAGTGATTGGAATGGGTACTGTTTTAGATTGGGTGATCAGGCACTCCTCTCTGGAGATGGTACACTGATATAAGACCTAAATGACAAGAGTTGCCAGCCATGTGAACTGGGGAGAGCACATTCCAGCAGAGGGAAGGCTTCATATAAAGTTTCTGATGTAGAAATTACTTTGACTTATTTGAGGATCAAAGAGAAGGCCATTGTGGCTTAGGTAGAGTGGGAAAGAAAAAAATGGTGGCAGGCGAAGCTGAAGAGGTAGGCAGAGTGAAAATCTTGTATGGTAAAGAATTTATATTTTGTTGTTTGAAGGGAAGAAATGGGAAAGTCTGAGTAGGAGGAGACTTAATTTGATTTACATTTCAAAAAGAAACTCTGTGAAGAAATGGCCTTTGGCGGGCAAGGATAGAAACGAAAAGACCAGTTAGGAAGCTATTAGAATATTTGAGGATTAGATGGGGTGAGGGGATGTGTGTGTGTGTGTGTGTGTTTTGAGGGAATGGTAGTGATAATGGAGAAAGAGAGAAGCAGTTCAAATATGAGAAAAATGAAACACAAGATATGTTCTGACTTAATAAATGCAATATTGTAGGTCATTCTACCTACAATACTTACTACTTTATTATGATAATAAGCACCTGCACAATGAGCAAGGCATACAATTTGATAACTTTTGCATCAAATGGAAACATTATAGCATAAGTTTTAACAGTTGCATGATTGCCATTAGTTTTACCAAGCATTTTCATCTCTAACTTATTGGAAATAAGGATTCCGATAGGATTGTACTTTCTCATTTTCTTATGGTTGGTTGGGGCCAATAAGAATGGAAGTGATTTCATTTAAATGTGTGTCAGTGTGAGACACTCTAGAGGTCTCTTTTCCACTGAGATGGCAAATGGTGGCTGCTTCATCAGCCGGAGTCCCCTCTCCCAATGGTGACGAGATTGATTCCCTTGTCAACCAGGAACAGGCATGCGTGAGGCATAAACCCCTGTTGTTTTAAGCCACTGAGATTTTTTTATTTATTTTTATTTTATTTTATTTTTTTTAACATTTTATTTATTTATCTTTAGAGGGGAAGGGAAGGAGAGAGGAAGGAAACATCAATGTATGGTTGCTTCTCATGCATCCCCTGCAGGGAACTGGCCCCTGCCGGAAATTGACCTGCAACCCAAGCATGTGCCCTGACTGGGAATCGAACCACGATCGTCTGGTTCGCAGGCCCGCGCTCAATCCACTGAGCTACACCAGCCAGGGCTCACTGAGATTTTTTTAAATTGCAGCATAATCTAGCCCATTATGATTGACACATCACACAAAGGGCAAACTGTCTTCCAGGGAGCATCTGGGAATGACCACCTTTCAAAGACAATCTCCATAGCCTGTTGAAATACATACTTTAACAAGATGGGGTACAGAAAACTATAAAATATACTTGGAGATGGGATTTGAAAAGTAATATTCTGCCAAGAGTGGTCATTTTAGTAGTATATGTATTATGGAAAAAAGCTTTCTGAAGAAACTTTGACCTGGCTGACTTCAGGCCAGGTTTAAAGAACTGAACTAATTGAAAGTCTTACCACGTGCAATATAAAAGTCAGGAGAGAGGAACAGATCAAAGAGACATGGGATTTCAAAATTGTGGGTGATGTTGGAGGGTAAACAAACAAACCAAAGAAAGTAGAAAAAGAAGGCAGAGAATTAATAAAATACTTGACTGGATTTTGGCTTGCTTGCAGCTACTGAACCTGACTCTGGAAGATACAATCATCTCAGCCATCTTCCTAATCAATACTGTGAGCTGGGACCAAATTGATTGTGTGGTGCACAAACACAGCCCAGGAGAAATTGATGAGACCTAGGCATAATGATATATTTGGTCTGACTCACTCACTTCTTCTGTGCCATATTTTGGTCAGTTTCCATAAAAATACAGAACTGAGGAATGGAATTTTTTTCTTTGATTTCCTAGTGTTCCCTCAGTTAACATACCTGACTAGAATTTGCTTCCTTTTGCAATGCTTGGCATTAAATGGGTAGTTTTGTTTGTTTGTCTGTTTATTTGTCCATTTTGTCCTATACTTCATTTCTGAAAAATTATGGGATAGACCAGAGTAACACACAAACCTCTCTTGTAAAGAGTAAACCAGGTCTGGCCCTAGCTGGTGTAGCTCAGTGGATTGAACATGGGCCTGTGAAGCAAAGGGTCGCTGGTTCAATTCCCATTTAAGGGGAAGGTGAGGTCCCCAGTTGGGGGGTTGCAGGTGAGGCCCCCAGTAGGGGGCACATGAGAGACAACCACACACTGATGTTTTTTCCCACTCTTTCTTCTTCCCTTTCCCTCTCTCTAAAAATAAATAAATAAAATATTTTAAAAAATAAAGAGTAAACCAGGTCTGTATATGCACTTATAGACTAACACTTGATAATATCTTGATTCTCAACACTGAGAACTGGAGATAAGATACGCTTTCAAGAGAATGCAATAGGTACAAATGATGAAATAGGAATTTCACTCCCAAGTTACTTTCCAGGAGTGGAGAAGTTCTCAGTTTAATAAAGCGTGAGGTATCACGTCTAAATTGTATATATACATTTTAAAGGTAGAGTGTGTTCTTATAGAAAACTGACTTCCAAGAGCATAATTGCCACTGAGGGTGAAGGCAGGCATCCTCCTACTCTAAAAGTGCAGCAGGCACAGAGAGAGAAGGTGAATGAGAAGGAGCTCCAGTCCCGTACCTGATGCTGACAGAGATGACCAGTAGGTGCCTCTTGCAAAGAGNCACTCCCAAGTTACTTTCCAGGAGTGGAGAAGTTCTCAGTTTAATAAAGCGTGAGGTATCACGTCTAAATTGTATATATATATTTTAAAGGTAGAGTGTGTTCTTATAGAAAACTGACTTCCAAGAGCATAATTGCCACTGAGGGTGAAGGCAGGCATCCTCCTACTCTAAAAGTTCAGCAGGCGCAGAGAGAGAAGGTGAATGAGAAGGAGCTCCAGTCCCGTACCTGATGCTGACAGAGATGACCAGTAGGTGCCTCTTGCAAAGAGCTGAAAGCATGCAAATTCATCCCAAAGTCCATCTCATCTCTTGCTTCTTAGACAGACAGCCATAACATGATTCCTCACTTGGCTTAGAAATAGTCATCTGACTGATGGTGTCGTGGGTAACGTTGCCTGATGCTTTCTGCCTGACACTCTCTGTGTGAAAAATAAGCATGTGCATTTCCTTTCTGCAGTTTCTCCCCCTTCTGTTTGGCCCATCACATTTCCCAAAATAACCTCACTGATTCACTGGAAAGATTTTGTGGACACAAATGTCTTTAATGTCTTTTGATTGCCAGATCTAAAGATATGAATGCTGTTAAGGTCCAGGCCTGGGCGAAGTCACCCATCTTTATTATGCCTGATCTTGTTCCATTTCTTCAATGAAAAATCACAGGAAGGAGACTGATTGGAATGAAAAAGGAATGTTAATACGCATTTTCATTATCAAGACTTGTACCAGGGCCAAGGGTGAAGTGATGACTCAATAGCTGTTTTGTATTATAAATGAATGAATTCACAGATAACCACATTCCTACATAAGACCTATATGTACTTTCAAGCACTCATAGTCTATTGCAAGGAGCAGACAAGTCAGGAGGTGTTAGCAATATTATATGATAAGTGCTATGTATATATTAACAATGTGTGTCGTGTAACCAAAATTTATAGAAGAGGCATTCAACCCAACCTGAAGGGAGTTGTATTAGTTTTCTATTGCTGCTCTAACAAATGACCATAAACTTAGTGGCTTAAAACAACACAAATTTATTATCGTATAGTTCACTGTAGGTTGAGAGTCTGACACAGGTGTCATCGAACTAAATTCAAGGTGTCGTAGTGTTGCATTCTTTCCTTGAGGTTCTAGGGCAGAACTGTTTCTTTGTCTTTTCCAGCTAGTAGTGATCACCCACATTTGTTGGCCCATGACCCCTTCCTCCATCTTCAAAACCAGCAATGTTGCATCCCTCCTTTCTTAGTGACATCTTCCTCTGAGCACAGTCAGGAAAGGTTCTCCACTTTTAAAAAACTCATGTGATTAGATTAGGCCAATCAGAAGGATCCAGGATAATCTCCCTATCTCAAGGTCATTAACTTAATCATGTTGTGAAGTTCCTTTAGCCATGTAGGATAACATATTTTCAGGTTCCAGGTATTAGGACAAGGACATCTTTGGGAGGCTATATTCTGCCTACCACAATGAGACAGAAGGACATTAGGGAATGCCTCCTAAAGGTGACATTTTGTTTGAGTACTAAAGACCCAACTGAAATTCTCAGGGTGGATAGGAGAAGAAAGAAGATATGGGGAAGGGATTCAAGGCTAGATGGAAACCTCAGTCTAGATTGGGGGAATACGTACTGAGCTCAGCACAATAAGTCAAGATATGATAAGAGCTAGAATTGATATTTCCTTGGTCTTTCAAAAAGATTTATCACTATTTTCTGTAACTTCAGTAAATACCTAAACAGTCAAGAGTTTTGCTATCATTAGCTTATTAATTCTTCTTTAATTAGCAGCCTAATGAAAGAAACAGATGGTAGATATCATCAACAAAAATTATTCGGTTTTAATTTGCAGAGTGGTGGTTTCCAGCCAGGACAATGATAAAGGTGTGATCACAACATTGTAAACAAATCAAGTGAAAGGAGGGCTAGAACTGTAATAAGAGAGTTAATAAGTCATTTCAGTTAATTATAGGATAAAAACCAATGAATGAAAATAGTGACAGGCTGTGATCTCGAGTTGTGTTGACTCAACATCTAATGTTATCATAAGTGAACATTTTATGTTTGTTATAGCAGCTTTTCCAATTTGAAAGCTTGAGGGGAAATATAGAAGTATAAAAAATAATATATTTGAATGCTATTTAGACTATATCTTTCTATCATAGGAAGATAAGGTAGAACAGACTTTGGTCCATGAAAGCAATCTCAATGCTCATCAAACTCAGTGTATATTAAATAAATATTTGAAGGGAAAAAAACCCTGTGAATCCATAATTATATAACCAGTAAAGGTGAAAGAAACATTTTCAGGCAAAGGAAAACCAGAAGAACTTGCCAGAAGAACTGCTCTGAAAGAATCAGGAAGGGAAAGTCTTTAGACAGAAAAAAAATGATTCCAGAAGAAAACTTAAAATACCAGGAATGAGAAAAGAGCAACAGAAATGGTGAATTGGGTTGATTGTTTTTCTCCTCCTGAGTTCTTTAAATATGACTGATGCTTGAAAGTGGAAATTTGAATATTGTTATAGGAGGTTTTCAGTGAGTGCTGATGATTTATGACATATATAAACAATTATAACATGAAGGGGAAAGATAAAGAGAACTATATGGTGGCAAGACTTTTATATTCCATTTTAAGTGGTAGAATACTGATTTTAGCCCTGGCTGGTGTAGCTCAGTGGATTGAGTGCGGGCCTGCGAACCACACAATCGCGGTTTGATTCCCAGTCAGGGCACATGCCTGGGTTGCAGGCCAGTTCCCGGCAGGGGACTCACAAGAGGCAACCGTACATTGTTCTTTCTCTCTCCTTCCTTTCCCCTCTAAAAATAAATAAATAAAATCTTAAAAAATATTTAAAAAATAAAATAAAATACTGATTTTATATAGACTACAAAAAGTTAAGTATGTATATTATAATCCCCACAACAGCCACTAAAAAATTACACTGAGAAATAGCAAAACCCTAGAACAAAACATACTACATAAGCTAAAGTTATAAATAACTCAAAAGAAGTTAGAGAATGAAAAACGAAGGAATGAGAAAAAGAGCAAACAAACTAAACCAAATAATACAATGTTAGGCATTAATTCACCATGATTATTTTAAATGCAAATGTGGTAAAAACAGTCATGTGCTACATAATGACATTTTGGTCAATGACAAACCACATATACAACTGTGGCCCCATAGGATTGTGACAGAGTCGATAAATTCCCAGCGCCTAGTGACATAGTTGTCATAATGTAATAGCATAACACATTCTTCATGTGTTTGTGGTGACGCTCGTGTAAGAGAACCCAGTGCTCTGCCAGTTATACAACAGTATAGCACACACAATTATTTATAGTACATAATAGTTGATAATAATAATAAATGACTATGTTACTGGTTTATATATTTACTGTACTTTTTATTGTTGTTTCAGAGTTTACTCCTTCTACTCAGAAAAATAGTTTTCTGTAAACAGAGTGGGATGTTACACTAGCTGCAGCCTTATGCATCTCATGTTTACATCTCTCGATGGCATCATTTTTCTCTTGTGCCTGATTTAACCTTGTGTTGTTTTGTTCAGTAATGTGCCGTTTAGGCCTATAGCCTGGGAGCATTAGGCTACCCCACACAGTTTAGGTGTGGGGTAGGCCACGCCATCCAGGTTTGTGCAGGGGTACTCTGTAATGACCCCACATCAACAAAGTCACCTAATGACACACTTCCCAGAATGTATCCCTGTTGTTAAGTAGCACGTGACTGTATACCAACTAGAAGATAGAGATTTCAAGAATATATGAAAAAAATAACCAACTATATGGTGTCTACAAGAAACTCCAAACAAAATGATATAGATAGGTTAAAAGTAAGAGTAGTAAATGATATACCATCCAAACAATAATCAGAAGAAAACTGGGGTGGCTATATTAATATCTGACATGTAGACCTCCGAACAAAATAAGTTCCCAGGGATAAAGAGTAGTGCACTGCATCATGATAAAGGGTGCTAAAGGTCTTTAACTCACCGAGAAGAAATAACACATCTAAATGTTATGCACTGAACCACAGGTTCAAATTCTATGAAGCAAAAACTGATAAAATGGAAGAGAAAAATTGATAAATCCAGAATTATAGTTAGAGATTTTTTTCAAAATTTCTCTCTCAGTAATCTACAGAAATAGTGAGATAGAAAATTAGTAAGAACATAGAAGACCTAAACAACATTATCAACTGACTTGATCCAATTGACATTTACAAAATAGTCCACCCAATGATGGCACATAAAGTGTTCTTCTTCAGTGTCCATGAGAAATCCAACAAGATGGACCATATTTAGGGCCAAATTAATCTTAAGAAGGTTTTTAAAAAATAACTCAAAGTATATTCCCTGACTGTAATAAAATGAAACTAGAAATCAATACCAGAAAGATATCATGAAAATCTCCAAACACTTGGAAATGAAAAACACTCTTCTAAACAGCACATACCTATTCTGCTGAATAGGTGTGTAAGCTGAAAATCACAAAACATTGGTGAAAGAAATAAAAGAAGATACACATAAATGGAGAGGCATGTGTGATTGTGAATTAGAGGACTCAATAGTAAAGATGTCAATTATTCCCAAATTGATTCATAGATTTAGTGCAATTCCGATCGAGATTCTGGCAGAATATCTCAAAGATGTAGATAATCTGATTCTAAATGTTATATGAAAAGGCAAAAAAATTAGAATAACAAACACAATTAGGAAAATAAAAAAATGATAGAAATTATGCTATTTATTTTAAGACTTACTATAAAGCTATAATAAGAAGACAGTATAGTAATAGTGAAAATATAAATTCATAGATAGATAGAAATGAATAGAATCCAGAAACTGATACACAGAAATACAGTCAACTAATTTTTTTTACAAAACTCCAAAGAATTCAATGAAGAAAAGCCAGTCTTTTAACAAAAGTGTTGAAACAATTAGACAGAGATGAAAAAAGTGAACTCAATTTAAACCTTATACCACTTTATACAAAAATTATCTTTAAATGAATGATAGGCGTGAACTTACAAAAGCTACCAACTTTTAGAAAAAACACAGGAGAAAATCTTTGTTACCTAGAATTAAGCAAAGATTTCTTATATATGACACTAAAATCGATGTGTCACTACTTCAAAACTTAGTATCTTTATTTTGTAAAATACTTGGTTATATAAAAATACAATGTATAAACTGGGAGAAAATATTTGAAAATCACATATCTGATAAACAAATTATATCTAAATATATAAAGAACTTGCAAAATTCAACTAAGAAAAAAATCAACTTCATTTTTAAAATGAGCAAAAAGTGTGAACAAGATACGTGACCAAAGTAGAGATAAAGATGGGAATTTAGCCCATGAAAAGTTTCAGTATCATTAGCCATTNATAAAAATACAATGTACAAACTGGGAGAAAATATTTGAAAATCACATATCTGATAAACAAATTATATCTAAATATATAAAGAACTTGCAAAATTCAACTAAGAAAAAAATCAACTTCATTTTTTTTTTAAAGATTTTATTTATTTATCTTTAGAGGGGAAGGGAAGGAGAGAGGGAGAGAAACATCAATGTATGGTTGCCTTTCGGGCGTCCCCTGCTGGGAGTTGGCCTGCAGGGAACTGGCCTGCAACCCAGGCATGTGCCCTGACTGAGAATCAAACCGCGATCATCTGAGTCGCAGGCCCGCGCTCAATCCACTGAGCTACACCAGCCAGGGCAAAAATCAACTTCATTTTTAAAATGAGCAAAAAGTGTGAACAAGATACTTGACCAAAGTAGAGATAAAGATGGGAATTTAGCCCATGAAAAGATTCAGTATCATTAGCCATTTGGGAAATGTGAATTAAAACCAAGATGAGAGTGTACTATGTACCTATTAAAGTGGGTAAAATTAAAATATGCTGACAATGCTCAGTGCTTGCAAGGATGTGGAAAAACTGGAACTTGTATATATTGTTGATGGAAATGCAAAATGGTGCAGCCACTGTTTTCCAATGTGTGGTAGTTTCTTACAAAGAAAAACATACAGTTACTGTACAGTCTAGTAATTGTGCTCTAGGCATTTATCTCAGAAAAATATTCACGTTTACACAAAAATCTTTACACAGATGTATAAAGCAGATTATTAATAAATGCCATAAACTGGAAGCTACACAAATAGTCTCAAAGGATGAGTGGATACACAACTATTATATATCCGTATAATGGAATACTACTTAGCAATAAAGAGAAATAAACTATATGTACTTCCATAGATGGATCTTATATGCATTGTGCTGATTGAAAAAAAGGTAAACTCAAAAGATTACATACTATATGATTCCATGTATATGTCCTTCTGGGAAAAACGAAACTATAGGACAATGGTTGCCAGGGGCTAGAGCTGCAGGAAGATTTGAGAACCAAGGTACAGCTGGCTGTGGGAGCTCTCTGTGGCTGTGGTGGTTACATGGATCTGTACATGCGTTAAAATTCATAGAGTCAAACACTCTCCTAGCCCCAAGAAGAAAGAATAAAATTTACTGTACAATGACTTTGAAACATAAAGGAAAAAAAGAAATATTTGCACATAAAGATTGTAGAAGTTGATAAATCTGCTGTATGTTTCCAGGTTACGATGGTGTTTCTGATGCTGCACAGGAGAAAACATAAAAAGTGTGAGGTTGTCCCCCTGAAAATCATACACATGCCCAAGCCACTGGAGGAAAACAGATTTGGAAGCCAAAAAAAAAGTCAAAAATAAAAAGAAAGGAAACTTGGAGAAGGAATACAGTGAAGTCTAAAGCTGCTCACAGCTCTCTGAGGGCAGATAATCCCCTCAGAAGTGGCCCGGAGGCCCAGAATGGAGTCACGCAGGCTGTCACCTGGGAGTCATAAAACAAGGCCGTTCCTACCTGGCCTCAAGAGAGGAGCCTTGAAACGGAACCCACAGGCATATTGAACTCATTTCTGGTTAAAAGACTCTAGTGAGAGAAAGCCCGTGCTTTGGTCTGGTCAGACAGAGTTACCCTCCTCTCTGCAGAATTTGGAATGTTGAAAGGAGAAACAGTGTTCACACTCAATCATAAAGAAAAAAAATAAAGCAAGTGTTGAAAATGTAAGAAACGCACTGCTCTGTAACAGTTCTATTCTGGAGAGAAGTGATTGGGCCCAGCCTGGTGTAACGCTGCTGATGAAAAGTCGTAGGTCCAGGCTGGAATCTATGATGGCTTCTCAGCTCAGGGACCCACCCTTGCCTCTGGAGGTCAGCAGCTGAGCTAAACTCCATGTCACGGCTGCCCGGAGGCTTGGCTGTCACCCGGAAAGGGTAGGCCTCGTAACTTGGACCTCAAATTCATGACTGTGAGTTTAGAATGAGACAGGAGGAGATCTGTGTCCCTATGATGTCTGTAGGGCCACATATTTGGTTAGGTCAGCATAGTGCCTAAATAATACAGAGAAAAAAATCAAACTAAAGACTAAAGTATGCTGACCTGCTTCCTGACCAGCTTTCTCAGGTGGTGTGGAGGAGGGAGAAAAACCTGGGACTTAGAACAACTCGGACTTAGAAGTCACCTGAACCTGTCTGGTCTCATATCTAGAAAGTAAGCCTGGAAAGGTGAAGTAATTTGCCTTAGGTAGCACCGGCATCTCCTGCCCAAACTGGTTGTAATGCTGATTTTCTGATTCCAGGGTCAGGAAACAGGTACGGAAATGTTCTTGGTCTGGCAGTCCTATCTAATTTCTAAGGGGAGTGTTTGCTTTCTTGTTGAGAAAGATAGATGATAGAGAGACAGATAGATAAAAAGACAGACAAAATTTCAGGTACTTGGTAAGGTTATTATTATTTTTTACCTCAACATAAGATAATGCAATAGAACAGCACCTATCAGAGAGGAAATAAGAATATGTTCCTTCTTAGGTGGAGTGACAAGATACGACTGGGTGGCCAGGGGTTGATCTGATCTAGAGCTTCCAGAGGAAAAATGGACAGCGGCTTCCACAGACGGGCTCAGACCAGAGAATGCTGTCAGAAGGTCAGAAAATTAGGAAAAAATGAAGATTATGCTGAAGGAAAGAGGTATCAGGTAAACTTTATTTACAAAAGAGATGACGTGTCTGTTTACTGGTGATACAGAAATTCTAAGGAGCCACTTACAGATGAAGGGTTGCTGCATTTGTTGAAATGCCTGCCTGAAGTTTCCTTATCCCTCAGGCATCGGAGTCAGTTATCACACTTGATAGGAGCCAAGGGGACTTTAACTTCAACTGTCCAGTTGTCTCTGGGGAGTTAGTTGAAGTAAATCCAGGCAGGTGTAAATCCAGGGTCCTAGTCAGTTCTGTTCAGTTGTCTTTCTACCGTAAAAGGCAAGTTCACTAAGTCGAGGGCCCTTTGTTTAAATTCTGTGATAGGAAAACAAACTCCACTGATTAAATGCACATGACATCTAGAAAATGCCAAGTTCACAGAGTGTTTAACAAATAATCTCTAAGAGAGTAAAAGGCAATTAATTCCTTATTGGGTATTCCAAGAAATCCGAGCACCGTAGCGTACAGTGGGTTTGGAATAAACTAGACTTGTAGCTGGACTCGGAGAACAGACAGACAGGCCAAAGACATGGGCCTCAAGTTGTTCCTCCTTAAAGTAAATACTGAATCCCAGCTGAAGAACAAGGTACTCAAAGACACAGATGCCAAAAGACCAAGGAGTCGGACTTCAGAGGAATTGCTCACACAGAACTTCCTTGGAGTCCACAGAAAGAACCTTTCCTTATTTATTTGCCTCAAACAACAAGCAACCTTATGAAACAAACAAAAGGATACCACTGCTCTTTCATATCTCTTCTACCCAAACAAACTGAGTGTTCAGGAGTTAAATTCTCTTCTGTGGCTCTTGCAATCCCCCTAGAATAAACCTCTAAAAGGAGACAGGCAGCTGTTTCAGAACAGCATAAAGCAATAATCAGCCAACATTGCTTACCAAAGCACAAAGCTCTTGGGAACACAAGTGATTATTCAAATCAGCCCTAAACTCTTTTTCTCTTTCTTTTAAATCATCAAACTGAAAAAGTAGACTGGAACCCTTCAAAATCTCTCTGTATTTTACCTCCAAAATGAACAAGTGGTCAAGTATTTATTTTCTCTTTAGTACTACGGAAACGCCAGGAAAGACATATGGAATTTCAGAATCAGGGAGGAAGAACTTCAGAAAGCTGCAGGTGCATTATTTCTAGACAGAAGATTGAGGTTCAGCTGTGATTTTCATGGCCAATTTCTCCTCAAACTCTCAAAGAGAGGGGGTCTTACCTTAAATGTGGAAGCTTCATCAAATGCTGGAAAACATTAGATGTTACTCAAGTGGACCGTATCCAGTTACTGCTGCTTAAAGGGCGTCATTTCAACAAAACTGTCCACCTCCCTGTTAACAAGTGCAAACTCTCTCACTTGACCCAAAAGACTGTTCTCAATATGACTGAGAAACTTACCTTTCCAAATCTGGCCACTCTTGCCTACTATTCCCCATCATTCACTAACTACTACATCATGCTTTTTCCCAAGTCTACATTTTTACACATGCTCTTCCTTGTCCCAGGTACCCTACCCAGTCAGTCTTCACTTGGCAAATTCTCACTGGTCCTCCAAGACCTAGTTCAAAGTCACTTCCACTGTGAAGCCTTCCCTGATTGACTCGGAATGAGACAGCTGCTCCCTTCACTCCCTCCACTCACTGGCCATCCCCTAGACTCTAGGGGAGCACTTGTAATATTCCTGTTTCAGGGTCTTTCCCCAGTGAAACCCTCCAGGAAAGAACTGTAGCTTATGCCCACCAAAGGACCAAATTCTAGCATATTTGCTGAATGAAGTAAAATGCAGGGTAAGTCTAGAACCAGTGAAGATGAAAGGTTGTGTCTGGTATTTTCAACTGTGTGTGTGTGTGTGTGTGTGTGTGTGTGTGTTGTTGAAGGGAAAAACATGCAATTTAATCATAAACAATGTATTTTTGGACAATATCAAGTGTTTCTGGCTAATAGTTATTTTTTCCTGAAGGGTGTTATTTCTCATGGACAAAAGAAAAATGTGAGAGTTTAACAACATAATTACACAATTTTTTTATGTAAGGGGAATTTCTATTTTCCTTACAAATATAAGTAGATTCTAATAAGACAATACAGATAAATGCTTCTACTACAGGTTAATGATTAGAGATTTGTACACTCTGAGGAATCTATTACTTGGTACAATAACTTTGATATAGGTTTGCTCCACCGGACTGAAATTTTTATAATGGTGATTATTTTCAGACCACATTATTGGCGGAGGTCACCAAGAGGCCGTGACTGCTGGTTGACTCTTGAGCTGGACCTGAGCAATTGGAAGCCCCTTACCCGCTCCCCTGACTTTGGAATGTATGTAAGTTCTGCCCCCGGTTCCATAGCTGGTCCAGTTGCAAGCCTTGAGAGAGCAAGTTACCTTTGAGACCGTGTGGACCTGCTAAGACCACTATGTAAATTTTTAAGGTTCTGACAGGCAGATATGGAGATCTATTCATCTTGCAGCGCCCAAGACAAGACTTGCAAGTAAGTTCCCTTGCTTCTTAAACCTGCCACCTGCCGATCTTGAGTGGTTTGTCTCTTTTTCCTGTCTCTCCTTATCCTCCCAGTATGGGGGCCAACTTGTGAACAAACACACATCAAAGGGGCTCCTTCCATGAAATTGTACCAAGGAATCCCACCTAAAGACAGCTCTGTGAGAAGGAGGTCTCAGAGCGTGGTGCCTCAGGTGGCATTATAGGGCACAGTGGAGAGCATTAGTGGAAGTTGTTCTATGTGGCAGAGACCATGTGGATGTGTTGGGGGGGGGCGTGGAGGCCAGTGGATGGTGGGTAGGGGTGAAGTGGTGTGCAGGAGGGTAGTAGAGCAGGAGTCTAGTCCCAAATATGTCGCCACCAACTGGATATGGAAC
This sequence comes from Sturnira hondurensis, assembly GCF_014824575.4. Taxonomy (NCBI): domain Eukaryota; kingdom Metazoa; phylum Chordata; class Mammalia; order Chiroptera; family Phyllostomidae; genus Sturnira; species Sturnira hondurensis. The sequence goes on from NW_028077910.1 coordinate 315,862, forward strand.
TTTGAACAAGGCAATTCCTGTCTGTGTTTTGGTTTTGAAATTAGTTGGACCAGATTTCTAAAGTGATTTCTACGAACTATTTTGCCTCTAAGGTGACTCCAGGGGTAGGTAAGTCCTTTTCTTAGTTTTCAAGTACAATATTATTTGTATTATTTTATATGCTCATTAAAATTCACATGAAACAGGCTTACAGAGCTGGCTTGGTATTATAATTAAAAATGAATTAACTTCAGAAATTTTCCATAAACGAAATGCAGTTTCTCTGAGTATTGCTCATATTCAATGTGAAAGAACAAAAAACATAAAACTGTAACTGCAATATATAGAGGTTCTAAAATGTAGAATGCAATTATTACATGCCAATCACTGTATATGCTTTATCTAACATGGTCCTTACAGAAACCACCCCAAGGCTATAATTTTACCCTGAATTTACAACGAAGAGACTGAGATTGTCTTAGCTCACTCAGTTCAGTTCATATTCAAGCAATTTTATCCTCCTTCCTCTAACAGAATATGTATGTATATATAGTACTAGGAATACTAAAGATGGAAAGTATTAAAAATATGAGCTCTTGTGCCTACTCCCTTCTAGCCTGCAGCTGTTTTATCTTTCTGCTTATTTTTTGTTTCAAAAGTGGTGATTTTTACTACTTGCTGTTTTCAATTGATAGATGTGTTGTGAGGCTCATAGAATAAAATACAAAATCTCTGTGTAATATAAAATGCCACTTCAGATTATATGAAAATGCAGTCTACACAGCGGTTGAGGCAGAAATCTCTGGGGTCCGTCTGAATCCTGGCTCTGATAGTGATCATGTGTGGGACTGTGGGCAGGTGGCTTAACCTCTCTGTGCTTTAGATTCCCTTTCTATAAAGTGGAGAAAATAAAAGCAGCTAATGCTATGGAATTCTTAAGAATGTAACATGCATGGAAAACAATACTGCAGTACCTCACATGCAAGATGCATGTAATAAATGTTAGCTATCATTAGTACTATTTTCTCACCAGGTTAAAGTGCCATGAGAACAAAGTCTGCCATGTTCAACATGGTGTCTTCAGCACCTGGAGCAGTGGCTGGCTCTGGGAAACATTTAATTAACATTTATGGGTCCATGTAACATGTACACACACAGTGCCCTGTAGCCTCTTCTGTTTGACAGCACATAATATTAATAGAGCAATATTAAAAGAGTCTCTTGGGAGAAGTTTCCAAAATAATGGGCACATTTCCAATCAATCTCAAAATCCATTCATTATAGACAATATCTACAGATTATAGCATCTAGGTGATTAGACCCCCTAATGAAAATGTTAATCCCATTACTTTCTTTTGGGGGGAAAAGTGAGAGGGAACTAGCAGATATATGGTTAATCTCCTGGTTTGAATAAAGATGGCAGGTATCAACATTTTAAATGTAGGGGGAGTGATAGAAGAATTACACAACATCAAGGTAGAAAACAGCTTATTTAATTACTCCCTAGTCACAGTGACATCGGCAAGCATCCTGTCTGACGGGGAAAAGGGTAGAATCCAGGGAATCAATATTTATTTCATGTTGCCACAGACCAGATGATTGATCTTGTTAATTCCTAGAACAGTGGTGCATTTTCCACTTCCCACTTCACAGATGCGGAATCAGAGATTTGGAGGAATTGAATAATCTGTCCAAGAAAACATAGCATTGTTTCAAAAGAGGTCATTCTATTTCAAAATCAGTGCTGTCTCCATTAAACTAAGCCTGGCAAATAGAAAATTCTCAGTAAATGGCTGGTATCAAAGAAAATTTTTAACCTTTTTTTCCCTTTCTGATTGGCTAGAGATGGTAATGGGAATGATGCTTGGCCGGCTCTTAATTTTAAGCGGACTTTCAGACTTTTCTGAGGACTCAGCCTCCCACCGCTCAGTGGTGGGGGCAGGGGGCGGCGGGGAGCATCCCTGGAGGAAGGGCCGTTACTGGCTAGGGGGTTCCTTGCAGCTCTGCCTGAAGATAATCCTGAAGCTGATTCTTATTCTGTGGCCTTCCAACAACTTGCATGAGAAGTCCATGGAATGCCTGAGGGAAAGCTCATATGCTGCCACCTATCCCCACCCCAGCTTACCAAAATGGAATTTTTAGCAGTTAGGCCTGGAGGTCTGCATTTAAAAATCTTCAGGGAATTCTGATGCATATTAAAGTTTTGTGAACAAATGGTAGGACTTTGGGAGACATTGTACCTGGTGGACAGTAGGGACAGGATTTACACACTTGCAGTTAGGAGAAGCGGCTGTCTCTCAGAGCTTTTCTGAATAAGACAAAATCTTCCAGGGCCCATGTGCCAGGTTTCCTTGTCAGTGAGAAATGACAAAGTCTGGCCTCTTGGTTCCTGGAGGGTAGTTGGGAGTCTGTTTTGAAGAGGGAGGCAGGGCTAGGCCAAGAGGAAGACTGTCTGGGACTTTCCAAGGGTACTTGGCTGTGATAGAAGTTGGGAGCTCAGGATTGGCTAGGTTTTCTCTGTGCAAGATGAGAGAATGAAAATAACTCCAGACTAAATGTCAGGCATGGTATTAAGTATTGCTTGCATTATGGCATTTAATCTCCACCATTAAAATATATGCAAATATACACAATTAAAATAGAGTCAGTATGGCATGGTGGCAAAGTGTGCTCTGGAAGACTTGAGCTGTATTTTGACTCATTATTGGCAAGGGCTGTTTCCTCAACTTTCAATTTTCTTTCAGAAGTGGTTAGTGAAGTTTCATGCTGGAGATTTGTCACCTGAAAACAACTTGCCCGCAGGCCGTAGGCCCAGTTATAGCCCTTTATATGCAAGGGAGAATCACGAGTCTGTTTTCCTGTAGCTGGCATGGAAATCTAGACTTTAGGATGATTGAGATTTGGAATCAGGCACTTAAGAATTATGTCCTCCTTAAGTTTCCTTCCAAAATTCCCAAGTGCACTGCATCCCTTCCTCCAATTTGGGTGTGCATGGTTAAGGCCTTGTGGCGGGAAAGAAATAAATGAGTTCACAAGTGACTGTAATTTGTAATTTAGGGCTCTGTGAGAGCCTTGCTGTGTCATTGAGCCAGGGCTGGGGCCATGCTTAACTTCTATGGCTTGAGGCTCCATTTAGTTCATACAATACACGACAGTGGTATTTTTGGTTTAACTATATTACTTCAGGTTCCTGGGACCACCTGCTAGGGCTGTGGACCTAAACAAAAAAGCAGAGGCAGATGCTGGATGGCTGGTCTGAGCAGTGTGGCCCGGGTGGGCTTCCAGAAAAGGTAAGTGTTCATTTCTAGGATGTAGGTTGCGATTTAAGAACATGCGGAAATTGCTTTTTATCCTGGCCTTCTCTGAAAATCTATGGAACTAATTATGAATTTCAGACAGGGGTGTTATCCACATAATCTTGTTACTTTATCTCTAGAAATAATGGAAATATTTTTCTCCCAGAGTTATAGTGGAGGTGAAACAGTATCAACATGGAATTGCTCAAATGCACAGTTCAAATAAAATCCTGGGGAGACTGGTAAACGAGGACCAGGATTGTTTAAACTGGTGGGTTAATGTGTTCATTAAACAGTTTTTTTTCAATTTCCACTAAAATAAGGACTTCTACCAGTTAGTTCTGTGAGTTCATTTAAACTTATTGAACTTAACTGAATGAACAAAATCCTATTCTTTAAAAATATTCTGTTCTATAATTTATACTTTTTACTGCCTCAGAAGTGCCCTTTCTGATGCCTAATTGAGTTAGGGAGTCTTATTGTATAAAAATCTTGAGTTTCTAAGAAAACCAGCTTGTGGTAATCCATCTCTTGCTGTTGATTTGGTGCTGACAGTACCAGCAGTTAGTAAGAAGTCTCAGAAAACCTGTATGAAATCAAATGCCCTGTGCTAAGGTTCTGTTTCTATGCTCCGTTGCAGTCTATGGCTGGAAGTTTAATTCAAGACTTCCTCAGGGTTGCAGCCCAGGTGACTTAGCTGAGGTGACTGGAAAGCAAGAAATGTGTTGCCTAGCAACTGGAAATATTTGAGACTATCCAGTACATCTTCTGTTTAGTGTTCCTAGTTCTTTTTTTAAAATTGAATTTATTGGTGTGACATTGGTTAATAAAATTATATAGGTTTCAGGTGTATAATTTTAGAATCCATCATCTGTATCTTGTATTGTGTGTTCACCACCCAAAGTCAAATCACCTGTCACCATTTATCCCCCTTTAACCCTTATACCTCTTCCCACCTCCTATCCCACTCGTAATCACCATCCAGTTCTCTGTGTGCGTGTGGGTTCATTTTCTTAACCCCTCCACCTTTGTAAGTGTTCGCAGTACTGATTTTTCCAGTGCACACAGCAGATGCTAAGCCTCCTGTTTAGATTTTAAAAGCATGAAACAGAGTAGTGAGAAGCAGAGACAGCGCTTTCATTTGCACACTAACAAACTGGCTTCAGCCCAAAATCTTCGGGAATTTGCAGAGACTCATTTCCTTCATGTTGATTTCCCCTTCCTTCTTCCCCAAATAGAACTAGTACACAGCTATTTTTCTTTCTTTCTTTAAACTGTAAGAAGAGTTTAAGCTTCTTGTATAGCAGAGATTCGTGCTGAGAATGTTGATAAAGGAGGCCAGGATGGAAAAAGACCTGACAAGGTCATTCATTCATTCATTGTTCCTTCACTCATCTATTGGGAAAATAAATACATGCAGTATTGTTTAATAATTAAGAGCCAGAAATCAGACACACTGGAGTTCAAATCCTTACTTCATTTTGACCTTGTTTGAAGTCATTTAACCTCTTATTAAACTTCAATTTCCTCTTTATAAAATAAAATAATAATCAGACCTACATTTTACCGTTGTTTGGGGGTGGTGGTGAAAATTAAATGAGAGAAAGTAGGTAAAGGGATCGACATAGTTCATAGTACAGAAGGAGCTCTCACTAAATTCGGGTTGCACTGTTGTTACTGTTGCCATGTCTGCCGGCAAAGGCCCAGTGGGAGTCCAGACTGCCATGTGGAGGTTCCTAACTTAATGGAGACGAGTAGGCTGTGGAGTCAGACTACTTGCTTCAACAAGTTTCTTAACCTGTCAGTGCCTCAGTTTTCTCAGGTGGGAAATGGGGCTAACAACAACATTTCACTCCACAGATTGTGAGAATTAAATGAGAGAATATTGTAAAGACCTTGGCACCATGCCAGGCACATAGGGGTTGTGATTCATGAGAGTTGGGGACCATCTCCATTGGTATCATTATATATCATAGCCACCAAAGTTACAAAGATGAATAAAGTGTGGTCCTTGCTCTTGAGCAGTCTCATAGGGGTGCAGAAATTTGCTGGGGCACACTTAAAAGGAGTTACCTAAAAGGGGACAATATGACAATCGAGGTAGAGACAGAGACTGTAGAAGTCCCAGTAAGGACATTACTTTTCTTTCTTTTTTTAAAAAATATATTTTATTGATTATGCTATTACAGTTGTCCCATTTCCCCCCCTTCATTCCGCTCCACCCTGCACACCCCCTCCCACCCACATTCCCCTTTAATTCATGTCCATGTGTCATAAGTTCTTTAGCTTCTGCATTTCCCATACTATTCTTGCCCTCCCCCTGTCTATCTTCCACCTACCATCTATGCTACTTATTCTCTGTACCCTTTCCCCCGCTCTCCTCCTCCCATTCCCCTGTTGCTAACCCTCCATGTGATCTCCATTTCTGTGGTTCTGTTCCTGTTCTAGTTGTTTGCTTCGTTTGTTCCTCTTTTTGTTTTAGGTGTGGTTGTTAGTAATTGTGAGTTTGCTGTCATTTTACTGTACATGTTTTTTATCTTCTTTTTCTTAGATAAGTTCCTTTAACATTTCGTAAAATAAAGGGTTGGTGATGATGAACTCCTTTAACTTGACCTTATCTGAGAAGCACTTTATCTGCCCTTCCATTCTAAATGACAGCTTTGCTGGGTAGAACAATCTTGGATGTAGGTCCTTGCCTTTCATGACTTGGAATACTTCTTTCCAGCCCCTTCTTGCCTGTAAGGTCTCTTTTGAGAAATCAGCTGACAGTCTGATGGGAACTCTTTTGTAGGTTACAATCTCTTTATCTCTTGCTGCTTCTAGGATTCTCTCCTTCATTTTTATTTTGACTAATGTAATGATGATGTGCCTTGGTGTGTTCCTCCTTGGGTCCACCTTCTTGGGGACTCTCTGAGCTCCCTGGACTTCCTGGAAGTCCATTTCCTTTGCCAGATTGGGGAAGTTCTCCTTTATTATTTGTTAAAAAAAGTTTTCCAATTGTTTGTGTTCCTCTTCCTCTTCTGGTACCCCTATAATTCAGATGTTGGAATATTTAAGGATATCCTGGAGGTTCCTAAGCCTCTCTTCAATTTTTTGAATTCCTTTTTAAAAAGGTTTTATTTATTTATCTTTAGAGGGGAAGGGAAGGAGAGAAGGAGAGAAATTCAATGTATTGTTGCCTCTCATGGGTCCCCTGCTGGGAACTGGCCTGCAACCCAGGCATGTGCCCGACTGGGAATTGAACCATGATCATGTGGTATGCAGGCCTGTGCTCAAATCCACTGAGCTACATCAACCAGGGCAATTTTTTAAATTCTTGTTTCTTCATTCTTTTCCGTTTGGTTGTTTTTTTCTTCCTTCTGGTCCACTCCATTGATTTAAGTCCCAGTTTTCTTTCCATCATTATTGGTTCCCTGTGCGTTTTCTTCATTTCACTTAGCATAACCTTCATTTTTTCATCTAATTTGCAACCAAATTCAACCAATTCTGTGAGCATCCTGATTACCAGTGCTTAAAACTGTGCATCTGATAGGTTGGCTATCTCTTCATCGCTTAGCTATATTTGCTGTGGAGCTTTGATCTATTCTGTTTGAGCCACTTTTATTTTGTCTTGTGCCTGTTACGTACATATGAGGGGCAGAGCCTTAGGTGTTCGCCACGGTGGGGCAACCCAGGTCGCTGGGTTGTGATGCTATACGTGGGGGCGGGGTCAGAGAGGGAACAATGGTGCTTGCTCTGCTCTCTGTTGGATTTCAGTCCATTCTGCTGCTTCCCCCAAGCAAACTGGACTATTCTGGTGCTGATTCCTGGGTGGGTGGGTGGGCTTGTGTGCATTATAGGACCCTGTGGGTCTGTCCAACGAACTCTCCTGTGAGGCTGAGAGTCTGTCCCTGTGCGTCAACCCCCCACAGGTGTTTTCAATCAGTGTTTTGAGGCTTTATTTCCACGCGCTGAGACCCTGGGTTTTGTGGTCTGTATTACTACCCAATTTTGCCTGGTTTATCTGCACGCGAATGTGGCACTGCCAGGTCAGCCACCTTGTGTGCAGTGCTTCGCTTCACAATCGCCTCCTTGCTGGGTCTGCCTGTTGCCACCCCATGCACAGGTTCTGCCAGTCACCGCCTGCACACCCAGGGTCCTCCCACTGCCATCTTCCATGCCTGAGGTGCCTTTCATGCCTGGTGCCACTACTTTTTGTGATGAGACCCCTCTCCATCCTGCTGCCTGACTCTGCCCTGCTTACCAGTCTGGATGAATGTGTCTATTTTATCTCCTTGGTTGTCTGACTTCCATACAGTTCAATTTTTCTGTCAGTTCTGCTTGTTATTTTGTTTCTAAATTGTTGTTGTCCTTATTTTGATTGTGTGAGGAGGCACAGTGTGTCTATCCATGCCTTCATCTTGGCCAGAAATCCAAGACATTGCTTTTCTAAGGCTGCCATTAGAACTGTGATTCTCACACTTGGCTACATATTAGAACAACCTTTAAACATGACTGATGCCTAGATTTTCCTCCCAGAGATTTCAGACCTGTGACCTGGGCATCAGGATTTTTTAAAGCCCTTGGAGGATTTTAATGTGCCACCTAGTGTTGGTACTGGTCATATTTAGTGCAAAAATTGGTGCAAGTATCTAGGAGGAGCCTTGAGGTTCTTATCCTTGGTACCTGTTCCCTGCCAGAAACAGTTCAGAGTAGCAACACCTCTGATTTTCTAGATGGAACACTTGCACTAGTACTAACTCAGACAGCAGACAAGGTAATTTATTTAGAATATACTGTGTGCCAGACACTGTACCGGGTGCTTCTAACTTCTCATTTAATCATCTCTATAACCCCAAGAGTTAGGTAATTTTATCTCCTTTACAACAAATGAGGGAACCAATGATCAGAAAACTTAACCAGTTTTCCCAGAGTCTCATGGTTAGTTAAGTGCCAGATGCCGCTTCACTCTTAACTCAGCTATAAGCTAACACTTCATTCCAGAGACCCTAAAACTAGACTTTGGAAATTGGCACCATTTGCCACTCACGTTTTCCCACTGTTTTTCTTCTTGTTAGCTCCCCTTGCAAATAGGAAAAAAACAAATGAAACAAAAACAAAAACAAAAGTAGCTTTGTGTTGATATGCTAATTAAGTCAAACTAACTGGGGAGCCTCTTGGGTGGAGCTGCAATGGGATTCTCCCCGGGGTCACAGAAGCACTGGTGTTGATAGCAGCGTGGAGGCGCAGAGGACTGGGCAGGTTGGGAGGCGGAAGAGCAAGTAAGCCTGGGACCTGGGGAGGGTCTGCAGCTACAGAGATCTGGTTTTGCTCAGCAAGGGAAGTAGTTTGGTTCTGGCGTAAGACCACAAGCCAGGTAATTAAGCCAGAAAAGAACAACTTCCCCCTTTCTTGAAGTTCCCAAGGGGTCAGTGGCATTGGCCTAAATTGGGAGTGGAAGATTAGAAAGACAAGAGAGACCATGCCAGGCCTTGTGTCTAGTCAAATTTCATCTGCATCCACTTGGAAACAGTGTTCACCTAAATGTGGTTGTTTCTGTGCACTCAAAAGGTCAGGTTGTGAGGGTTGTTAATGTCACCTTACCATACAAAGGGCATATAATCCCAAAAGGAAACAGTTGTTCTTTGGGGAGGTCCTATGCTGTGCCAGGCACTTTGCATACTTTATGTCACTTAATTGTCAAAAAAAACTTATGAGCTTGGAATTATCATGACCTAGATAAAAACACTGAATCACCAATACTGTGAGTATTTTGCTGGAGATCAAGCAGCTGGTGATTTGAGAATAAGACAAATAGCTGCCCGTGGCTACAGACACCAAAGGCAGGGAGGGGCCATGGGTATAATCCAGCAATGGATTGTGAGAGCAGACAGTCCAGGCTTTCCCCTCCCCCTAAATACTTAAAGGAGTCTCTGGTGGTCTGACAGGAGGGTATTGGAAGCAGGGGCTTGGTAGAACTAGGGCCAAAGTACGTCCTTCATGTTTGAACTTCTCTCTCTCTGCTTCTGTGTCTATTTTTTTTGGTGTGACTCTTTGGAAGAAGGGGATTGAGTTCTATTCCTTGGTACTTGGCATTCCATTTCCTGAAGGATATGGCTTTGACTCTGATTTTGGTATTTCATTTTAACTATAATTAATTCAGATATGCTAAATCTAAATAACAGACCAAAAAAGCATAGAATTGAATAACAGTAGCAAAAATGACTACTTTAAACAACCATAAAAAGAATTCTTTTTATAGTCTCTTCCCAAACACAAAGATCATAACTCTTCTGCAGGGTGTGTGTGTGTGTGTGTGTGTATGTATGTATCAGGGACTCATTTGCAGACCTTCTTTCCTAGGTGATTGAATTCTAGTTTGAACATTTTTATAGCCTTTCATTTGTGAATATAAAACACCCTCTCATTTATTTCATTTGAAAGTAGGCAATGTAGTAACTATCTGCCATGCACAGTCCCTGGTGGGTTCTTGGCTAATCCAATCCCAGCCTATGGGACGACCTGAGAGACAAGTCAGGCCTGAACACTAACAGGTGCCTGCCAGTAGTTGGTTAGTATTTCCCACTCCCTAGTAGCTGTTGCATAGTGACAACGTGGTTGTCTCAACCCTGTGACTCAAAGGTGACCATCTAGAAATGTGTCTAAGAACCGCCCCTGTATGGATATTGCTGGGGGGAAGGGCTAGGGACTCAGAGTAGGTTTTTGCTCGAGTCGGGTGAAGTCACCAATGGGCTGTATAAGGATGTAGTCAGTGGACAGGTACCCCAGATATAGAATTAGGATTAGCTTGAAGACTGTGTTTTGGAGCATGGGGCTCTTCTGAAACCTGGGACCATGAATGGATGGGACTTATGGGAAAGGGCTTTGAGAAGAAGTCAAAGGAGGGTTTCTGCTATCTTGTATTTAAACTTGAAGAGGAGGAAAGGGTGGTGGTGATTGGTACCCAGGGAGGTGAGAATAGAAATGGAAGAGGCTGGAGACACAAAAGTTTCACTGTATGGACGTTAGGCACTGCTAGTGGTTGAAAAATACTGGCCACTCAAATGTACCATTAATTCCTAGCCTAAATGAAAAGGCCCTTGGAATAGGCTGGAACAGAGCATAATGCAAGAAAGGTGGAATTTTGGAATTTAGTCTTGGTTCTCTCATTAACTGACTTTGAGAAAGTCAGTTAACCTTTTAAAAATGTGTATTTTATTTTTAAAATTTTATTCATTAGTTTTAAAGAAAGAGAGGAAAGGGGGGAGAGAGAGGGAGACACACCGATTTCTTGGTCTGCTTATTTATGCGCTCATTGGTTGATCCTTGCATGTGCCTGGACCTGGGGTTGAACTGCAACCTTGGGGTCATTGGGATGACACTCTGACCAACTGAGATACCCAGCCAGGGTGTCAGTTAACCTTCTGAGTCTCACATTCTGGTTGCCTTTTTGTCCTCCCTTCTGATGAGGCATCTTTAAAAAAAGTTTTTACTTCTGTAAAGAGGATGTTTATTTAAAGCAGCACTGTCCAAGAGAATTTTTCTGCAGTGATTGAAATGTTTTGGAATCCTGAACTTACCAATACAGTAGCCAAATATGCCTCAAACTGAGCATTTGGAATATGGAGCACTAGGCTAATCGCTCTCATATGAAACAACCTTATCTGCATAGCCTGAAACACAACAGTGTGATTCTCTGTTTGGAACGTGTAGAGGGCGTAATGCTCAAAATATTTTACAAATGGCATAAACAGCGAAGAGACTATCTTATTAGGTGGCCTCTCTTGTGGGCCTGCCACCATTGTTTTGAACCACAAGAAAATGTTTGTGTGAGAGTGTAATTTACACAGCAAATTACACCTAGGGCATGTCACTTTTTACCATGGTGCTTGAGACTTATTAGTTTTCCATGGAGGATGTAGATTTTAAATAAAAGTATCTAAACATAAAAGCATTTCATTGACTACTAAAGCTTTATTTTTCAAATGCCAGCATTACAAATGGAGAGGATTCTCTTCTCCAGGGCATGGTATTTCTTGGCCCACAAATGAANTTAGGTGGCCTCTCTTGTGGGCCTGCCACCATTGTTTTGAACCACAAGAAAATGTTTGTGTGAGAGTGTAATTTACACAGCAAATTACACCTAGGGCATGTCACTTTTTACCATGGTGCTTGAGACTTATTAGTTTTCCATGGAGGATGTAGATTTTAAATAAAAGTATCTAAACATAAAAGCATTTCATTGACTATTAAAGCTTTATTTTTCAAATGCCAGCATTACAAATGGAGAGGATTCTCTTCTCCAGGGCATGGTATTTCTTGGCCCGCAAATGAAATCTTCTCCTTTAATGCTTACAAAACTGTAATTTGGACCTTCATCCTGTATAATCTCTGGGAATTGTGTCGATTTTTATCATCACTCACACACCGTATTCCCACTTTAACATTATATAATAAGTGATTCATTGATTTAAAATGAATCATAAATAATTCCTTTTAAATTATTCAGTATTTAGAAAGAGCTTGGGTCTACAGCCAACAGCAGTCCACGTGGAAGAGCCGAGACAAACGCACTCATGGAAGCAGATACACATTTACGTGAACATGGCCCTCGGAGAATGTCTACAGTCCTGTGACTCTCAAAGCTTCCATGATCCATTCACGCTATAGGCATTTTCCTGCAATTTGGCTCAACATTAACTGAGTACCATTGGTTAAAGAGTAAAACATTTTTTTCCCTGTGGTTTGTGTTTTACCTTGTATTTGTAAATTTCAACATTAATAATGGATTTGAATGGCTCCTGCTTTTTTTCTGGGGCTCTGAGGGGCTCTACGGAACTACGTGAATGAAATGACAGCCAGAGCCAAAGGGGCACAAATGGAGAACTAAATATCCCCCTGTTCTTCTTCTTTTATTCCTCCCCACTTTTTTTCAGACACCCCCTCTTTGCATTGCTAAGAGCATTGGGAATAGCAGAATGGTGGAAGGCATGCAGGCAAATCTCAACTCCAAAACCATTCCAACTCTGTGACCTTGTGCTCCAGTTTTCTCCTCTACAAAATGAGAACACAAATACCTGGCAGAGACAAAAATGTAAAGTATTCAGCATCGAGCAAAGAGGAGCCCCTTAAAAAGTGGTTTTTAACATCATTGGTCAGGTCTCATTGTTATTCCCCTTTTTATTTTCTGATCCTCTTTCCATTTTTATTTTCCTTGTTTTTTTCTTTTCTTTCTGTTAATTTTAATCATCCTTTTCATATTTCTCTTATCAATCTTAAAACTTTAATGTTTGGTAATAAGGCCATATGCATAACTAAATAACTAATCTTCATCCTTTCTTCTTCTTTGCCTGCTTGCTTTTTCTTGTGAACAAATATAGTCATCCCTACTAACTAGTCATATACATATCTATATCTGTCTATATTTATCTTATATATTCTAAAAAGATGATAAAGTTGAAGGAACTCACTAGGATAAAACTATGTAAGCAAGAAGAAAGAAAAAATTACTAAGCACCCACTTTATATCAAGTGCTGGGATTAGATACTTTGAGTGAAGAAGGAATGTGTGGTATGTGTACCCTAAGTCCATCTGCTTTTTTGAACAGACATTTCACAGCGATAGGCTCAGACTAGGTTAATACCCCTTCATTAACCTTTCTTAGCACTGGTACTTACATAGAAATGAGAGCTATTAAAATTTAAAAGAAAATCATCAGACTGAATCTATTTTTGTGTTGGAAAAAATTCACCTGGAATTCAAGCAACATTAATTAAGTGAGCTTAAACTGACTGTCACAGTAAAATCTTGTAAGGGATGACCTTTGACTCTTATAATATGGCTCAGTGGGGCTCAGTTTCACACTGAACCAGGCAAAATATCTACAGATTTAAGATGTTATTTTAAGAGAATTTTTAAAACAAGAAAAATTTGGGGGGTTTGTTTACCTTCCTTCCTTCCTCCCTGTCCTCCTCCCTGTCTTCCTTCCTTCCTTCCTTGCCTACTCATCAAGAAGATGTTGTAGTTGAGGATGAGTTGGTAAAAGAAATGAGCTCCTGTTTCTGTATCTGGAGTGTCAGTAACTGGAAGTACCTTTTCAAATTTCTTCCTAAATCTGTCACAAAAAATTTGGAAGAATACTTAGGATTCTTATGTTTTATAAGGAAATGGCCATATGATAACACAAAGAAAATCTCTTCCCCTCTTTAGAACTATATTTTGTTTTGGGAGCAGGAGGGCATTGGACTAGCACTGTACCGTCTAAAAAGTCCTTCCTATGAATCTTAAGTTCCTTGGGTCAGGCGATTTAATTAACATCCTGGTTAGAAGATGCTAAGCTGGAAGAGAGTTTGTCCATATACTTTCCAAAATATTTGTTTACTACTTAAGGTTTAGGTATAAAATGAAATTTTAAAGACATCTGATAAATAATTTTAGACAGTGAAATGGAATTATTTAGTTGATAGAGATAAGTATTGAATTGGGTGTCAGTGAATCTGGCCTTTTTCAAGGTCGTTTTGTATCTGTAAGCAATCAATATGAATTCTATGGGATTTAGTTTTTTTAATTGAAAAATTAATGTAATTGTCTGCACAGATTTACTGTGAAGATTAAATGAGATTAGACACTTTAAAGTACTTTGCAAACTCAAAGGCTTTTAAAAGACCTATAGACCTTGGATCCCTTTGATCACTTTTGTCACTTGGGGGTATGTTTTAGAGGAGATTCCACGTACTGTCCAGAAGTTGATCATGGCACATGGCCTTTAAGTATCATTCCAACCTTGAGTCTATCATATGAGGATCAAATCCTCCTGTGAGTAAACTATGCATCGTGCTACATCTGAGTACAGTATACATAGAAATTATAGTTTGTGTGTGGTATGTTCTTAAAGAGCTCGCATGATAGCAAGCAAATTTGAATAACCCAAGGCTAATTTTCCCAAACTGATAGTAGCAAAGAAGGACAGTGCATTGTCAGAGCACAGAAATCAACAGCCATTATGCCAATTCCTCCCTCACTTCATTTTTCTCCCTCCTCCTTCTTCCTCCTTCCTTCTTTTCCTCTTCCTCCCCGTATTGTTTTTCCTTGTCCTTCTTACTTTCCTTCTCCTCTCCTGTTTCTCCTCCTTTTCCTCCTGTTCCTCCCTCTTCTTTTCCTTTCCCTCATCCTCTCCTCCTGCTCTTCATTCTTCATAAATGCTTTTATAAACCTAGAGGTAGAATTATCTATTATTTATTAGAGCTCTCTCTCCTAAATCAGCAGCTTATTATTTCTTGGCACATATTTGGTCGTCTTTAAATTGTTTTAGCATATCTAAACTATTGTCCAAAGTTTTGTTTTATTTTATTTTATTTTTTTATTTTGCAGTAGCACCATAATTTCATTAGTGATTAGAAACTTTGCAATAGTACATGGATTTTCAACCTTTTTCATCTCACAGCACAAATAAACTATTTACTAAAATTTTGTGGCACACTGCCCTGGCCAGTGTGGTTCACTTGACTGGAATGCCTGTAAACCTAAAAGTCACGGGTTTGATTCCTGGTCAGGCCACATGTGTAGGTTGAGGGTTTGGTCCTGGTTAGGGTAGGTATGAAAGGCAACATCAATGTTTCCTACCATCTTTCTTCCTCTCCCTTTGACTCTCTCTAAAATCAATAAGCCTATCCTTAGATGAGGATAAATAAAAATAAAAATTCTGCGACACCCCGAAATGTGTATTTTTTGCTGATCTGAAATAATATGTATAGTTTTGATTGATGTACAAAAAATAATAATAGTAATTACTTATGCTTTTTGCTGCAAAGTGACTTTAAAAAAATCAGGTGCCTATACTTGTATATAAGGGTTTCTGGTATCAAGAATTAACTGATCAGATGCAACCTTATCATGCAATGTGACCATTAAGATGCAACTGTATTATATGACCTATATATTTATGACTCAAGACAGGGCATTCACACAGGATGGCTATTGTTGTGTTAGCAGTTGTCATTTTTTTATTTGACAACCTAAGGGAAAAAAGATCAATGCCCCTGACTAAATTGTCAGGTATTGCATATTTCAAAAATTCTTGCAGTACACTGGTTGAAAATTGCTGCTCTAGTATATAAAAAAGCAGTATGTAATTTAAATAATGAGTGTTAATAGCCAATAGTCACCAGAATTATCTATCAAATTTTTAATACATTATAACAATATGGTTCACGTGATTCTGAAAAAAGGTATCAGTTACTGATGCCATTTGGTAGCAGCATTATAGCGTTTATAATTCATTTGGCTTGCTAACTTTGGTTTCTGTGGTTCTAGAGTTTTAAAACACAGATTTTCATTATATCCAATTTTATATATAAAGTGACTTTGTTAATATTTTCCACATTATAGTATTTACAATTTTCATAATGCAAACTACACAGAACACTAATCGTACTACATGTTAAGTAATGTGCTTACAACTCTTACAGAGGGACTTTCCCTATCGTCTGCCAGCGTTTGTGTATGGAAACCTAGGGTAGCTAAGTTTAATACTTTTAAAATGACAAGTGCCATAACCTGCAAGAAAGCAACAAAGAATAAAATGACTCAAATAAACAAATATTTGCCACTTCTTTCAACATATGAAAGACGTCCAGCTACACTCGACCACCGCGGCAGCCCCTGCTGCGTTCTCTTTTCCTTTGGTGAGGTTTCCGTAGTAATGTTTGGTAATAGCTCATCTTTTCAATGGAGATGCTGTGGAGCAGTGGTAGGAGCATACGACTGGAGCAAAAAGACTCAAGTTCGAGGCGCAGTCCCGCCACTCCTTAGCTTTAAGACCTTGGTAAGACCCCTAACCATTCAGCCTTTGTTTCTTCCTTCAGATAAAGGAAGGGGAAAAGAAGTGTCTCCCAGAGCATTTGTGTATCAAATCAGATCATTAAGCTGACTGCATTTTCTAACTCCTAAAGTGCTACATAAATGCAAGGTATTATCACTAGTAAAGCAGATCTTTGAACACTTCAAAGGACAATAAAATGAGAATAAAATTATATTCTTAAAAATTGTGATTACCAGGATGCTCACCATTACCAAGACAATCTGTATTTTTTAATGCCGTTTTGGAGGAGAGAATGACAGATTCACTCTAACAATGTAAATGTATACTATAATCTTCAGCACTTAGTATTTTCTCTATACTCTCAGGTTTTTCTGAACATTCTTTAATTTAACATTTTATAATACACAGAATGCGCTGAAGACTTCTGTTTGACTTAGGTGAAAGCTGACAATGAGTTTAAGGATCCTTTTCTGTTTCTTATATTTTTAATTCTTACAGAGTACTGTCTTTGACATGTAAAAACCTTACTGAAACATTTGCTATTCAAACAAGAGCACACACTCATCGTAAAGCTGATATACATTGATATTCACATTTCTAGATATGAACACAAAGGGAGTTCACCATATTTACTTCAGTCTTACTTTAGTTTTCTCATATTTCACAACATATTCTTTCGTCCTTCTACAGCAATTAAAAATATTCAAATATAAATAAATCAATCTATAAAAACATAAAATTTGAGTAGGAAGTTCAATAGTAAAAAATAATTAAACATTTAAAATTCTATCTTTAGGTAACATATTTTTTTTTTTTTGCTGCTTATTTTATTGTTTGTGGGATTACAGATAGGACAGTAGAGGCCTCTTAGATACGTATCTCAAGATGTACCAGAACAAACTATAAATGAAAAAGCACTGTTAGTTCTCAGCCTCAGCAGCAGCACATTTATTTTTTCTATGCTGTGCAAGTTCTAGTTCTGTGTGTTTTTCCCAGTACAAATGTACCATCACATTTGTTTTTTATTAGAATAATAGTTATTTACTTATTATTCACTTAATCTGAAGCCTGAACCAATATAGATCAGTAAGACTTGATGGTAAATTTCATAAAGTTGTCACAAAATATGATTCTATACCGGCTTTATTTATTCTAGAGATGAATAGCAAAATTTATGTCCTAATACTAAATCTCAAAGTATTGTCCTATACAATATCTTTTACCTGAGCACTGAAAATCTCATTAGTTTCTTTATCATTATGAAACTGCTAAGATCTGAGAATTATCTGAAATACAAAGAGCAAAGGAGATAGTTGCAGGCTACTTAATTCTGTAATTCCAATTTCCCCACCCTAAACCTAATCTCTTTTCTCTCCTCACGTTTCATTAATAAGTTCTGGAATATGACTCAAACTTTGATTGATTGAGTTACCTTAGTAACAGTGGACCCGAAGTTGTCAGTAAGAACATTTCAGTTGGGTCAGGCAAAGGTATTTTTCCCTTTGAATTATATTCATCTGTGGTTTCATCTTCAGGAAGAAAGCTTCTTTAAAAACAAGTCATTTATAGAAATGTTCTGTAGCCAAGGATTGTTTGATTTTTTTACTTCACATTTTAAGAGTATTTTTAGAGAAGACAAAAATAATTTAATGCAAAGACTGAAATTTTCAAAACTATAATATTTTCCTAATATTCTGTTGGTTGCTCAATAACAAAAATGGGAGCCATAACAGTAGAAATGAAATCATGAAAAATTTAAATGATAAAAACTGAGGTTCTGCATCAAACTGGATTTAACAAACCCCTGGCTTTTTCTTTGGTATTTGAAACTTCTCTGCGCTGCAGAGCTTTTTGCATCTCCTGTCATTGTTTTACTCACAGGATTCCTGGGCATTATTCTAATTCCCACAGACAGCAGGAGGCATCAGAGTTTCACTGGATATGTGTCTTGCCTTTCACCATATCTTTGCGAAGGTCTTCTGTTCGTAGTAGCTACTAATTCCCACTGCACAGCTAGGTAGAAACTCCAGACTCAAAAATACACCAAGGCTTATTTATTACAAAAATACGGTGAGAATCAAGGAAGAAACTTTTTGAATGTGAGCACAAATCTTTCTTTTATCAGGTCATGAACAAAAGAATCTGATCTGAATCCCCGAAATATTCATGCGGTTCACTCTCAGCATGCAGAGTTAAATGAGGAAGCCTTTTTTAGTGGCACTGCCTTTATTTTGGAGACTGTCACAGCTGCAGCCAAAGATGTAGAGTTTGCCTTATTTCCCATTTTAAAGAGAATCCCCATGCGGATTCCTGGGTGGGAATTCAGAGCTCTTCAGTGCTATCCTTATTCATCTCCTTTGGACCACTTTGTCCTTGGATGGGATTTGTTTTCCTAAATCAAGCATGCTCCAGAGATAGTCCCATCTGTCTAAATCTGTTCACGGATTCCATACAAGAGACACTTACTAATTTGCTTCCACGTTTAAAAAAGTAAATAAAGGCTGTCTGCACTTCTTGCCAGTAGAAATGCATGATCCACAGTTGGTTGAAATGTGGTTTGTTCCTCTTTTAAATATACATAAGGCTTTCTGAACTAAGCTGATACAGTTTGTATAGATTTCACTCCCTGATTCATTGGGAAGTCTCTCCTTGGTAACCAGCTTTTCCTCTTTGGTGATTTGTGTTTTGGGGGAGCTTTTCAATGAAAGATGAACAAAGTAAAAGTTGTACACAACCTACAGATATGGACCTAGGAACATAATAAAAAGGCCTTACTGAAAAGTGACAGTTTCCTATTTGCAAAAGTGTGGAGCCATCAGGGGCTTGTTCGGTGTAACATAAAGGAACGGCTGGGAATGGGCTATGGAAGAACATTAGTTAGAGTTATGGGTTTCTAAAACGATGTTTCTCAACAATATATCAACAACAATTTCACAAGAACATGGGGTTGTGGTAGTCAGTTTTTTTTCACTAAGTCTGGGGGCATTTCCACTTAAGTTAACCAGAATCTGCAACTTGGGTGGCACTTATCTCCAATTTAAATAGAGTAAAGGATTATTTACTTAGAAAGTATTGACTGGATTATTAAATACTTCACTAAGTTTTCTTTCCCCAGTTTCTACCTACTATTGTTTGTTCCTTCAGACTGATACTGTTTAAAAGAGGCGGCACTTGCTAGATCATGGGACATTGTTGATGATCTCACAGTGAGGAGATAAAAATAGTCCAGGTTTGGAATTAATTTTTGCCTGACAAAAATCTCTTCACCTGCATGCCAATAGCCCTGCAAGGCAATGTGATGATGTTTTATAAAAACAAGCGGTAAAGTATTAAATATTAATTTCTTAATTTAAAAACGGAGCCAGTGTTGATGTGGCTGGCTGATTCGGCAGGATGAGCAATCGCTGCCCTGATCTTCTGCTGCCTTTTGATGGTGCTAACACGCACAGGCTGTTATTGGAAGTGCTAACCCCGTGCCTTCATGTCACCAGACAGCAGTCACCCCAGGGGGTCTATGGAAGAACCACTCAAAGAAGCATCGTGAAGTGTGTTTTGGGGGGCTAAACTAGGGTGTATCCCTATTGATTTTACAATACTGACAGCTACTGGTCCTAGCCTCAGACCCATTCCTCTCTACCAAGGTCTGTTAGTGGCAGAGCCTAGACCTAAATGTAAACCTAGGCTTGCCTCATTCCACAGCTTTCTGCATCTTCACCAAGATCACTTTACCTTGTAATCAATATACCTCTCTTCTCAGTGGGCGACCTCAGGCCCAGGTGGGACTAGGCAGAGACAGCTTCCCTGGAGGAGCTGCTCAGCAGTAGAGGGTCTGAAGAAGAGTGTGAGAAGAAGGGGAGAGAGCCTTCTAGATGGCTCATCTAGAGCCTTCTAGATAGGTGGAAAAAAAAAGACTTATGGTGACTGGTTTTTTTTTTTTTTTTTTTTTAGGTAATAANAAAAAAGACTTTTGGTGACTGGTTTTTTTTTTTTTTTTTTTTTAGGTAAGAAAAGGATAGTGTGGCAGAGGAGTGTTTTTGATAAGTGTTTGATAATCTGGAAATCAGGATCATCAGCAAAAAGAGGCAGTTGGTAGGTGAAGGTTAAACTGAATTTAGGCTGCTCTGTCCAGTGTAATGGCCACTAGTCACATATGGCTACTGAACACTTGAAATGTGGCTAGTATAAATTGAGAAGTGCTGTAAGTGTAAAATGCACACCTGAATTTCAATAGTTAGGGTAAAAAAGAATGTAGACTATTTCATTAATAATTTTTTTATGGTTACATGTTAACATGATAGCATTTTAGATATATTAGGTTAAATAAGGTATATCATCAAATTCATCTCAGCTGTTTCTTTTTACTTTGCACTAATGTGGCTATTAGAAAATTCAAAATTACATATATGGCTCACATTTGTGGCCTGCACGACATTGCTTTTGGGCAGTGTTGGTCTAGAGTATGAGCTTGAGGGGAATACTGCTTAGGAGATGCTAAAGAAGGGATCTGAGTAGGTAAGTGACACAATGAAAATTATACTTGAGGACTGTGTTCTTGTGGCTTTTGCACCTTAGATAACTTTGTAGGGACAGGACGCTGGTCCATTATCTTTCTTAATCCTCACAAGGATCTTAGTATGTAAGTATTCTTTCTTTTTTCCTCACAAGTAAGAATATTAAGGTTTAGAAATGCTAAGTAATTATCTCCAAGTTACCCAGCCTAGTGAGAGAAGATTGGGGATTCAAACTCTAATCTGCTCCATGTCCTTCCACTTGACCTAGAAAATGGAGACTGGCAAGAGCTCCTTGAGACCTGTCTATGGAGTTGGGGAACACCTAGCAAACACTGAAATGAAAAAGTTAGCAGGCCTTGAGAAGAGACTAGTATAAATGGTTAAGAAAAAAGAAATTTAAGCAAACCTTAGAATTAAGAACCCTGGAGATGCAGCGGTGAAGTGAGATAAAGTCCCAGGCCCCAAGTTGGGGGTTATGCTTATGAAAAAGTGTGCTCTCTTCAAGACCCATTCCATGAATGAGTTCCAGTAATATACTTTGAGGTCTCACTTTATGCAATGCACTGGCTAGCAGAATGGGAGGCAAAAAGAACCACAAAATACAGTCTCTAGTCTCTTGTCTGCTTGGGAAGGAAAGACACTAAGCCTGTGAAACTGTTGACAGGGAGCAGAGTTTGGGATAATGAAAATAACGGTGCCTGAGTAGAAGTTAGGAAGTACAAGTTACTTCTCACCCCACCTCTGTGGATAATTGGCAGTACAACCTCGTACAAGTTACTTAACTCTGCAAATGTTCAACTTTTCTTATCTGCAGAGTTGACATAAAATTATCTTTCCCACTACATGGCTGTTGTGATGGCCAATATCCAAATGAAACAATGAATATGGTTTGAATATGGTACGAATATGGTTTATGTATTGTATACTTGGAAATCCATTCATTGGCTGTCTTTGGGTTAGAGAGATACAGGACCAATGTTTCCTGGAGACCCTTGCTGAATCTACAGATGTTGTCAGGTTTCTGACTCATTCTCAGAAGCACCTAAATGTCAATTTCATTGGCCAAGTTATCTATTTAAAAAAGTAACATTTATCGAGCACACATAACAAATTATTACTTCTTACAACAACTCTTTAATGTTGGTATTAGGCTCATTTTACTAATGAGAAAACAGAAGCTCAAAGTTTCCATAACGCTATCACTGTGAGAGCACGGCCTTCGATCTGTGTTCTAGCACACAAGGTTCTTGCTTCGGAGTCCCAGGGATTACACAGGCATCTAGGCTCATGGACCCATGAGGTGTTACAACAGTCCAGGTATGACACCTACTTCTACTGATTGGCCCAGCCCTACATGGCAGCAACATACAGGTGGCCTAAACATATTTCACTGACACTTCGGACTGACACTGAACCCCTTCAGACGCTTCAAGTGCTCTTCAGAGGCGTGTGTTGAAGGCATTTGAGGCCCCTTCCTAAGAGCCTAACAAAGTCTTCAGGCACCTAGTCTAGTTGTTCTTTCTTTCCTGAAACACTTTTTGCTGGGAGAACAGACAGGCCAGAATTAGAGGAAGAGCCATGGCAGGACAGTTAAACGAAGAGGGAGCACGACCACGAGAGAGCGGCGTTCCTTCTGGATGACCGGACTAGACCCGTCTAAGTGCCGGCCAGGAGCCCTGTGGGCAGACAGCAGAGGGGCGACCTCAGTATTAGAAATCCCTGGTATTAGAATTGGATTCTAATGTTTCTTTTTCAGTAAACTATACAGTAGTTTAGTTGTGTTTCTCTTTTTCTGACTTTTCAATTCCTCAAATAATAAAACAAGCAAAGCAAAAGCAAAATGCTTCAGCTATAAAGAAGAAAGAAATCCTGGATAAAGAACAGCCCAAGTGACTGACAGCCAGCCCCTAGACAGCCCGTCTAGGAGGTGTGAGGCTGTCAACACAGGCAGACAGCACAGGTGGTCCTAGAAAAGGGCGCTTCCAGCTGGACAGGCCTTACAGAGCCCTCCAGGGCCTCACCAGGCAGGCGCTGGTGGAGTCAGATTAGAAGAAAAGGCGCAGCCTTTCTGCCACCCATCTCTAGCTGCCTTTAATCTTATCTCTCTCCCACAGGCTTTGTCTCCACTTTACTGAAATTAGGGAAGACGAGGAGCCTCATTCCACAAGAGGGAGTGAGAGGCAGAAACAACTGTTGCTAATTTGTGAGCTGGGCAGGGGAGCCGGGATGCTTTAGGGCTCCTCTGAGTCTCCTGATAGGGCAGATCCTGTCCATCCTCCCCATCATGTGCCAAGGTCAAACTCTATGCTCTCCTTCAATCACTTGGAGAGACTGGCCTGAATCATATCTTTAGTTGACATTTCTAAGGACAGAACATGTAGTAAATGGGGGCATTTTAAGCCACCCTGTTCAAAATCCTTGTTGGAAAGAAATGAGGTAAATTTACCTCAGAATAAATTGGTGGGGACCCTGGAATGGTAAGGACAAAGCCTGGGCTTTACTGCTCCAGGGAGTTTTCAAACCTTATGTCTCTATAAATACTTGTCAGTCGATTTGTTCTGATTTTGGGCCTTTATTTTAACTGCCAACCCCAGAAAATGAGGCAGAGCAGGTGGGCTTGAACTTGGGGGTAACTTCCCTGTTCCCAGCGATCCTGAAGTGTGCACGTCACCTTTCCTGCCAGTCCCTGAGACCTACCTTGAACAAAATCTTTACCACCAGCTCTTAGTAGCATGTACTCAGTCAGCCTTGTGTAAGATTATATTTCCATGTGTCTACACACCCCAATAAACTGAGGCTCAGAGAGAAGAACTTGGGTTTGTGAAATAACTACTGAGAAATCACATATGGTGCCAGAGATTTTAATACTCATTTGTTCATTCCAGATATAAATTGAGCTCTTACTTTAGAATATCTCAAATGAATAATAAAAGTAGGTATGCTAATGTAGCTCATGTCTTTTGAGGGAGCCAGTCGATAAACAAGTTGATAAATGAACAAAACAATTATAGCTTATGAAGCGTTAAGAAGGGCATCAACAAGGTTCTGGGACAGACAATAATGGAGGGATCTATTTTTAGAAAGGGGGGCGGGAAAGGGGATAGTCTCATTTAAGTTGAGCCCTTTAAGATGATAAGAAGTCACAATTATGCCAGTGACTAGGGGATGCCTGTCTGAAACAGGATGCTATGAGTCCCCATGTCACTCTAGGACATGTCAGTATCCCTCTTCCACTGAAATAGAATATGAAAAATATGTATTTCTCTCACTGCCCTTTCTCTTTCTGAAGGAGACAGTTCCCTGAATTCCCAGTGGTGGAGGTCTTCTGAGTCTTCATGTGACTCCGTATTGTGGGAGCTGGAATATGTCAGAAACGAGGTGATCAGCCCACACAAAATGTTTCCCCAGGGAAACCCTTTGTGATCACCTATTCCCAGCAGCCTGCCACATTCCATGAAGATAAACAAAACGTTTGTGTCTGGTTCTTTTAAACAGTATTGTCAGATTTTCCTCCCTTCCCTCTCTTTCAAAGTCTTTTTGTCTAACTTCTTCTAAACTGGGTTTCTCTGCCTGGTATACAACAACAGGCCAGGAGTGTCAGGGAGAGGCTGCGACAGGAAGCATGGAGCTGCTGGTTGGAAGACCAGAGAGTGGGGTCAGGGGCATGGGAGGTGGGAGAGGGCTGTGGTGTTTCGTCTGGGCCAACACAGAAGGGGGAAAGGGGAGGGGAGAAGGCCAAGTCATGGCCTGGTCTCCTGCAGGTCCAGGCTTGTCAAGTGTGAGCCTCTTTCCCATTGTCCCCATTTCTCTTTTTCTCCTGTTGCAAAAAGTCTCAAGCTGTCCTTCACGTAAATGTTCTTATGGCTTTCAGTGTTTTTCACAGGAAAAGCAATATTATTTATGAGACTACAAGTACGTGGAGGATGGAAAGAACTTCCGGAGCCAGCGGACCATCTGTGAATTGATGGGAAAAGTTTGATTTTCCACTCTGAGAGTTCTGGCAATTGTTTTTGTTTAATTGGGTTTTTCTGAGATTAACAGGAGCAAAGGTTATGTCATGAGGAAATAAAAATTGGGCTAAAGAAGCCTTCTTTGCTCTGACAGGTTGAGTCATTCGTTCTTTTGGCTGCAGTGAAAAGGAGCAGTTGGCTCTGGGGACTGCCCACTGCCTGAGACTGACCGCTCAGGTGCTCAGGGCAGTCCGCTGGCCTGGCTCTGCTGTTTTTTTTTCACCCAATGAGGGAGAGGGCTGTTCCTCCAATACTCATGGGAGGATTCAGTGAGGTAATGCAGCTAAAAGTGCTTTGCAAACTGTAAAAGGCTAAACAAATGGGAGGTGTTATCTTTCCCTGGTGTGGAAAGGTCTTGGATAAGTGAATGTCAGGCAAAACATGAGAAAATTGCTTAGAGTGCAGGCATGCTGCCTGACCTGGGATCTGGTGTCCAGCCTTGGGGCCTACCTTCAGACCACCTGCTGTGGGAGGTTACTTTCCTACCAAGTGGGTGCCCCCACTCCATGTGAGTTCTTTTCCAGCTCTTCATGGGGTACTATTATCTGGGTGTCAGTTAAAAACGTGGAGCTTAGAAGGGATGTTTGATGAAATTGGGGGAGGCTGAGCTGTCTCAGGAACAGAGAGGAGGTGCAACTAAGCCCAATAGCCAGGACCCCCTTTTGCAGAGACAATTAGGATGAGCTTGGAAAGAAAAGTGGAGGCTGGAGGAGAAAATGGGTAGGTGAAGGGGGTGTGAAGGCAGAGTTTGGACATTAGGGAGAAAGGAGAGCAATGCAGGAGCTCTTCTGTCATTCTAGCGAGTGCTCTCCCTGTCTGTTGGCCTGTGCCTCCGGGTGTCTGTGGGTCTGTCCACCTCTCTGCCTGCCAAAATTGGACTGCAGCCCTAAGCCTGGTGTGAAGCCCTATAATTTGTACCCACTAAGTTAGTCTTGACACTTGTACCGTGGAGTGTGTCTAGGTGCTCAGGCTGGCCTGCTCACCCTGACCTGCCCTGTCCCCAGGCCTAGGTGTTTCCCTAAACTGTTGCTCCAGCCTAGTATAGGAACACTGACATGGCCCTGGGGACAAAGGGACTTGAGTTTTGAATACCGACCCCCTCTCACACTAGCTGTGTGACTTTGGGCAGCTGATAGAGCTTTCTGAGCCTCATCTTTAGAATGGGGAAAATATATGGTGTTTTGAGCATTCATGAGCTAATGCAAGTAAAGTACCTAACAGTCCTGACACCTAATGTGTGGTTAACAAATGGTCAGTGTTCTGGTGATTATGGTATCCCACAGGGAGAGGCTCCTGAGAACCATCCCGCTCCAACCTGCCTTGCAAGAGGCCACAGATTCCTCCACCCACTGGATCTGACAGTGCAGGTATCAGTCCTCATTTTGTAATTATGCTGTGGACTCTGATTTATCCACTGGCCTCTAACAGCCTAACACAGACTGTTCTCCTGTCCCCAGAAGGGGCTCAGAACAGGACATGGTTTTACTTCTTGATATGCTTTTCCAAGAAACTGTGTAAACACTGATTAACAAATTATCTCTATTTATCAAAGCAGACACTTAAACTCCTAAGGAAAAAGCGCTCAGGTGTTAATTTGCAGTCTTTACTTACCCACAAGTGCCCTTGCTTGGGTTTTGTCCTGATTCCACCTGAGCAGGTGTGTCAGAAGTTCTGACATCTACAAAAATCAACCCCTGTGGGAAACTGGCAGGTAATCCTTCCAAACTTAACTTCACCTTGGTGTCATTGGAATGCCCTCAGAAAAGTGGTAGCTGGTACCTGCCTTGCTTTTTTAACCCTCCGTTATTTTAATCCTCGTCCAGTTCTGGAAGTTCTTGGCTGATGTTTGCCACACGGTAATTTAAGTGCATCCGGCTTTTCACCGACACTTATTAAAAGGCTCATTAGCTTTTAAATACTGATAGCTTTTATAATAGGACATGCTGATGAGTGAATTAAACATAAATCAAAATCATTTAAAAATTATATTAACCTTCATTCATCATTTAACAAATATTTGCTGAATACCAGCCATGTCCCAGACCCATGGTGCTGAGTACTCAAACCAATCAAAATTTCTACCCATGTGGAGCTTCCCTACTATTGTAACAGTTAGCAAAGGCACCACATAAATTATGCATTATATGGGAAGATAATAATTGTTCTAGGGAAACATTAGGTAGGAAAGGAGGTAGAAAGTGCAGGAGTTGCCAGTATAATTATGGAGGTCCGAGAAAGTCTCCCTGGGAACCTGAGAGGGAGCCATGTGGAATTCTGGGAGAAAGGCATTCTAGGCGAGGAGAGCAGCAAGCGCAAAGGCTCCCATCTTTCTGATTGACCAGAAAACCATGCTGTGGATCATCAATTTCACCTTCTGTCTGTATTCTGTACTTTCTCCCTACGCTCCGCTTGCTGCTCTGAGACACCGGGGGCTGAGATAATGAGTCTAGACTGCTCATTTTCTCTGCCCAGCAGATGGGAGCACCTGTCATGTGTGGGCAGACAGCCTCTCTAGAGCCTGGGCAGTGTTCAGAGGTGGGGTGTCTGGACCCTCTTTCTTATTCTAAATGCCACATGATTGCACAATTAAGGGAGTTAAAACATTTTATGTCAACTTCCAAAATAACTGAAAAGTCCCTCTTCTTGTATTTTAGGTCGTAATTTTAGTGGAATTACCCTGATTTAATTATAAGAAAGTTTTGTTTTAATGTGCCTAGAAGTTTTGGGGAAACAATATAAACATTTTGACTCTCTAGATCTCTGCCGGTTCAAAGCAATATTAACCACATTCTCTATTTCCTTGTAGCCTGTGTACATATGTACGTGTGTGTTCAAGGAACGGGGTGACTTCAGGAGTCAATCCTTTACATGCAGGCATCAGATTGAGTCCCAACCTGCTTTCTATTCCAGAGGCAATTTCACTGCCACCTGTTAGTTGTTCCAATCTCTCCTACACACAGTTTTCCTGAGAGGAGGAAGCAATCTTTTTTGGTGCACATTCCTAGGGTGCTTAGGTAGAAAAACATCTGTAGAATGAGTCAGAAGACCTAGATTTTAGCCACAGACCAGTGCCCAAGTGGGTGACCTTGGGCAAATCCCATCACCTCCCTGAGTCTCAGCTTCCTACCTAGCAGAACTCACAAATCAGCTGCTTTCCAGTGGAAGCAAACCAGCAGGGTGGTTAAGCCTTTTGGCCAGGAGTCAGATGACCTGTTTCAAATCTTGGATTCAAAACTTAAGAACTGCATAACTTTCGTCCTCAATTTTATCACCTGTAAAATGGGATACTAATTGTATGGATTGAGGCCTTCTGTTGTTCAGTTCCCCTGTGAGTGAAACAATGGGCTATCATCTTTAGATAGGTTTATTCAACTAATTCTAAATCCACCCAACATCAGTATAATAAAGGCCTTAGAACATTGGCAAGTAGCCCTAAAAGGGATAGTTTTTTGTTGTTATTCTACCTCTCAGATTTTCCAGTTAAAAATCTTTTTTGTTTATGTTATTTAATATTACTTATTGCTTTAATCCCCACTCCCTTCTAGAGGTTTTTTGATTGACATGGCTGGTGTTAATACCTCTAGTTAGTAGGGCCCAGGGATGCTGCTAGACATCTTATAATGTACAGGACAGACCTTCTCCTCATCAACAAAAAATTAACTTGCCTTTGAGGATTGCTATGAGGTGGTGGTAGAGGGTTAAGGCCGCTTGAGAACCCTTTGAGGGGCATTTTCTTTTCCTATGCCAAATTAACACCGGCAGTGCTGCTGCATCTGGCTCCACTTGTGAGGGGATGGAGGAGGGTGGTAATTCCCATTTTATAGCTTTACCTTCCAGTGGGAAAGCTCAGCTTCCATTCCTCTCCTTCAAATTAATATTCTTTTTCTAGCTAAGTAGAATAAGCAAAACCTATTCTGGCCATGCACCAACAAATCTTGCTTGGCTGTATCTACATCTGCTCATTTCCCTAGCTCTGTTATTTACTGCCTCTTCATATTTCACCCTTTGCTTGGGGTACCTTCTCCCCCTACCACTCATCTCCTTCACCTTCTGTACTTGTTAAAATCCTACTCATCCTTTAAGTAGGAAAGTACTCAAGTATGATTCCTTCCACAATGCTTTTCCAAGTCATTCTAGTGTTTTCTTTTTACTTCCAACTCCCAGAGTCCTGTGATTTTATGTCTCGTGACATATCTTATGTGCTGCCTTGTATTATTGATGTTAATATTTCTGCATAATCACTTTTCCTAAGTGATAACTCCCTGAAAGGCAGGGGTTGCCTCTCATACATCTTTGACTCTTGTGCACACTCGAGGCTTTGACTCTTGTTGCACATATGGAGGCTCACCCAACATTTGTTGAATTTCGATATTGTCCCCATGACTAAACTCCACCCCTGAATGGTCACTGCAGTCTCCCTTGACGGTCCTCAGCCTGCACCAGGATTCCTGTTTTCATGTTCCTAGTCATTACCTTCACATCCTTTACATTCTTCCCCCTCCTGGCCTCCCCTCCTCTCTTGATGAAGGTTAATTATATTCCATTGACAAAATCTGTTGCAATACACTCCACTTGTCACTTCTGTTAGTGTGCAAGCTATTTTAGGAACACAACAAAAGGTGGAAGCTGCTATTTATAGAATAAGAATCATTCTGAATTCCCCTGTGGGTCACGTGCCCATCCATCTTCATGGAAATGTTTGAAAGAGGCATTTCCTAAGAGCCTGTGTGATTTCCTTTTATCCTATCACAGCACTCACCCTATTCAGCATGCTAATCATTGAGGATTTTTATTTTATTTTTGCTTTGTCTTTACTTTTCTATTTGATGTGGATTCCTTCATTATTCCTCCTTTCTTCTCATAAAAAGCAAAAGAGGAGAGAAAAAACCCCACTAAGCTATGTAAATGTCTTTTAATGAATTGGATCACTCAAGATGAGAGCTTCACTACTGAAGGACAAAATGAATCTTCTGCCCCTGTGATTGAGTAATAAAATGTGCCTTTTATAAACTCTTAAAATTTTTTATCATGGTAATATATAAACAATTTAATGTTATAATCACTTGCTGGGAAGAACAGAAGACAGGGACAATTGCAGTAAATTACTAAAAATAATAATAGTACCCTTATTTGAAGTGCTGATGAATTAGATTAAATTTGGGTCAGCTCACTAGCATGCAGTGTCAACACATGTGTATGTATGTAGGAGTCGTGATTCGGACACACACACACTGGAGCAAGACTAGTAGATTGATGAGCAGATTCATAACTTCAGAACCTCATGAATAATGAGATTCATAATTTCAGGTCTTTAAAGAACTTCTGAGTTTGCTTCTGCCAAGATATAATTTTAAAGATAATTATACATCTGGTTTGTTAAAAAAAATCTTTAGATTCTCCATTATGGACAGCATGAGTCCAAAAGACCTGAGAATGGCAGAAAAAGCTGTTAGAGTCCACCCAAATACATCTCGTGACCACTTCTCCTGCTCCTGTATTCAATACACATTTTATTCCGGCCATAGCAAACTTCTTTCTCTTCCCTGAAGATATTCCCAGTTCAAATGGGAATGTGAACAACAACTTCCTGTTTCCAGGATGCTCTGCCTGTGTCCCCATATCCTGCTGACATGTTCCTGCACTTCCTTCCATGAAGTGATAAATATGAAAAAGACTAGCAGAGGGCTAGATGCAGGGCGAGGGCTCAGTAAATAAATGTCAGTGAAGGAAGAGACAACGGACTTATCAAATTGAGAAGACAATCTTTGTCTTATAAATGGCTTATGTTACAATATAAGTTTATAAACCAGTTGAACCCAGCATGGCTGGGGAGCAGAGATCTGAGATGGTCAAGGTTCTGATGGAGGTTTGTATTAGTCTGCTAGGGCTGCCATAACAAAATACCACAGACTGGGTGGCTTAAACAATGATGATAAATTTATTTTCTCACAATCCCAGAAGCTAAAGTTCAAAATCAAGGTGTCAGCGGGGTGGTTTCCTCTAAGATCTCTCCCCTGGGCTTGTAGACGGCCATCCTCTCCCTGTGTCTCCACATGGCCTTCCCTTTGTGTGTGTCTGCGTCCTGATTTAATTTCCCCTTACTGTAAGGATGACAGTCAGATTGGATTAGGGCCCGCCCTCATGACCCCCCCTCATTTAGCTGAATGTTCCTTTAAAACCCTGTCTTCAAATACAATCACATTCTGACGTA
Source organism: Sturnira hondurensis (assembly GCF_014824575.4). Lineage (NCBI taxonomy): Eukaryota > Metazoa > Chordata > Mammalia > Chiroptera > Phyllostomidae > Sturnira > Sturnira hondurensis. The sequence goes on from NW_028077910.1 coordinate 346,669, forward strand.
CTGGGGATTAGAACTTTAGCATATAAATTTGGGGGAGGACATAATTCAGCCCGTGACAGGGTGGTAATGGGGACAGCAATGTGACAGCCAGTGGCCACTCACAGGGACCTCTGAAGGGCGGGGACAAAGCCTTGCCTCAGCATTTCTCACAGCACCCTGTTCACAGTGAGCACTTAACACTGATTCAGAGCTGAGCGAGTGACTGCGTCCACTTAGAAATGAAGTAGGATTCTGATGATGTGTTGCAACCCATCTGTAACCTTTCCCTCCCGGCCTTTTTTTCATATGTGATTTTACCAGCATTTTATAGACATTCTCATTTAAGCCATAGTTGGAAATACTGACCATGGCCAAAGATGGAAGTCTTTCCTCCTGTGAGTTGAGCAATGGGGCCTAATTTTTAGGTAGGTTTATCGAGTTCATTTTAAATTTATTTAACTATATTGCCACACAGGCCACATTTCCCCACAAATATGCTTTGTTCACAGGTTTATTTTACCAAGGGTCTTCATGAAGTTTGTGCTTAGGTATTTACCATCAACCTGATTTATAAAGAAGGACTTGAGTTGGCTCTTAAAATGTGAACCAACTATGCTTCTTGCATCGTGTCCTCATCTCTCTCATGACCTATTCAAATGCAAGTCCTGTTGATTTGGCTTGTCTGACTTGTTCTCAGTGAACTGCACTGGTGCCTGGTAATTGCCATTCTCTAGCGACCACAAATCATGTTTTTAAGTAAATGTTCTGGAACACCGATATCTACTTCTCTGGTCTGCAGCTCTCCAAGGACACGTGAACGTCTGTACTGAGTAGACAAGTAGTAGAGGTCTACCTGTGGGCCAGTAGGATTTGCTGGAGTCCTACAGCAAGGCTCAATGGAGAACACTGTCCTAGAACAACCACTCTGCAGCATTCGTACCGATGTAAAGATGCTAAGAAAAGTTCAGATCTGAGATAGATGACCTGTGTGGTCTCAGCTTGCCATTTCATTAGTCTTCTGACATTATGTCACATACTTATTTATTCATATATTTATGCGTATGTGCTCTCACTCTAGAAGGCAAAGCCCCTCAGGGCCAGACCTCTGCCTGTCTTGTTTGCAACTCTATTGCTAGCGATTGGCTAAGTGCCTGATATTAAGCAAGTCACTTAGATACTCTGAAGCCAGATTGCTCATATGTCAAATGATAACACCAATATTTGTTCTGTCTAACCACAAGGTGATTGAGAATATCTAATGAGACATAAAGTAATTTATAAATTACAAAGTGGCTTGTGAAGATAGATTAAGCCCCTATAAGGGTGTGCAGTTTCGAATGACAGGAAACAAGATAAGGGCGCAATTTATAAAAAGAACTTTAACGTCACATAAATTGTCCAGACCTGACGGAGTACAAATCAAGCCTTTAAAGGAATCAGTTCATTTGCTGGGTTGCCAGCTCAGAACTCTGGTTTTTGTTTTGTTTTAAATCAATGTTGAATTTGATTAGAGAAATCTAAAATAAAATAGCTATAGCTGTATTTAATAGCATAAATTGTTGAATTTGTTTGTGGCACATGAATTCTTCTCTTTTAAAATAAACTCTTTTGGTGGTATGGCTTCTCTCTCAGATGCATCCTTTCCAAGAGAAATGCCCTTTGGTGAATCCTGAGAGGTTGCGGAGAAATCCTTGAAGCTCTTTGTTTAAATAATCACATGAAAAGATTTCTCTTAAATTCTTCTGTCAGAAAACAAATGCCACAAAACAAAATGAATCTTACACCTTCTGGGAGTCTATTAATTGCCTTTCAGTGGCATTAAGCAATAAACACTCTGATAGCAAGGTTACAGTGTCTTTTTACATCAAATATTTACCTTTTTCGTGTATGCTGCACAAAGCATATTCTGACTCAAGGCAAAATGTTTTACGAAAATTGTTCCCTTTGTTCTTTTGTATATATTGTTCTCTGTAACAATAAAGATCATATGCATGACATACTCTTTAGAAAACCCATTGTATAATCACACTAATAGTGCTCGATCTCATGCTACATTAATTTTCTTCCATTATTTTCTCCAAGAAGGACGCCACTATTGTTTATACAACAATGCAATTTTTCACTTTCTTTTTTCCTTTGATGGTGGGAGATTTATATTAGGGCAGTAGAAGAAATAAATCTCAGGTTATGGGGAAGGCCTTTCTCAATCCTCCGGGTACAGGGGATCCCTGATAGTTACAGAGGAAACAACCAGTCTTCACAGCTCACCTCTCCTCCCCTCTATCATGATTTCATTATCCAGCCATCCTCGATGGAAGGGAAAACCACATCCTGTAGTAAACAGGTGTGTATAGCCAGGTTGGCTGATTTCAGAAGCCTCTCCTTTGTTGCTTGGATTTGGTTCTTTTATAGGCTTTCACCCAGACTAAAAGCCTCTTCATCAGTCTCCTGTCTCTGCTCACTCTGGGCCACCTCACCCTATGTTGCCTGAGAGATCTTCCTAAAATGCCAGGCTGACCATGTTATCTGTTCTCTACATCCGTTAAATTCTCCTGACTCCTTAGTGTGGCATATAACCCACTCCATGCCCTGTTTCCAGAGTGGATTTCTAATCTAATTCTCCTTCCATCTGTTTTCCCAGGTGATCATAGGAAGAGCCCCATGGACTATCCCTCTGAAAGCCCTGAATTGACAGTTACAGTGTTATACAATATGATGTAATGATGCTGACTTTGAGTGCATCAGTGGCATTTTGGGTATCAGCTGGGGCCCTATCTTTCTAGTAATATTTTTCTAATAATACGAATGACTTAAGGAATGAAACATAATCTGCCTTTAATTTGTCCTGTGTTATTCTTACAATGAGGTTCATGGTAATTCTCTAAATTAGAAATAAGTCATTTGGAGAGGAGTTTAGCAATGTCTTCAGTGTTTTAGGAGGTGGCAGCTTAAGAATTAAAACAGAAACAGACATCATCTAGATAACATCGGGGGAATTTTCTTGGAGTCAGGTGTGATGGAATGGTGAAGAGGATGGGACCTGAATTCACAATGTCTTAGGTTTACACAGGCAACACTCATTTATAGGCTGGGTAAGGGAGCCTATTACAATACTGACTCTCAAGGAATCATGCCTCCTGTATGCATACCCTTGGTGAATTCTCTCCCATGTGGATCCTAGGCTTGGAACATTAGCAATGTGAAATGGAGGGTTGAAGAATGTTCATTGAGGTGCTCTCTTTGCCGCTGCTCACTGGGAACCCTTCTGCCACCCAGTTAAAAGACCTGAGCTTCCTTGAAGAGAGACTACTTTGACAGAGGCCCTGCTGTCCCAGCCCCACTAGATATATAAGTGAGCCCAGCAAACCCCCAGGGAGCAGAAATAAAGTATCCCAGCCCAACCCAAATTACTGACCTCCCACATTGGGAACAAATAAGTGATCATTGTTTTTTAAACTACTATGTTTTGTGGTGCTGGTGTACACAGCAATAGCTTACTTGATACACTGGAAGATTAAATTGATTTCTTTTAGACTCATTTTATTTTTTCTAAGTGGAGCTAATTTTAGTAATCTAGGGTTGTAAAGATTAAATGAAATAACTCATTCAGAAATTTTAGCACAATAAGTAATCAATAAATGTTACTTATGGCAATATTTTATTTTATATCAGTAACTATTATAATAATTAAAAATCAATAAAATTTGGAGTGAAATAATACAGTGTTTTCATAGTTTTCATTTGATACAATTTTTGTGGGAATTTTATGCACTTTTTATATGTGAACAAGTAGAAATGAAATAATATGCTTGACAAGCAAGTATTTTCCAAGTATAGCCTCTTTGTATCCTGTAACAGATGATAAAACTTTGGTTACATTTTTGTAGTGAAATAGCACAGAAAAGTTATAGGACTTTATGGAGTGCATTTTGTGTCTGGCCCTCATCCTTGGGCACATTTTACAGCCCTCAATAATCTGCATCATTACTTCATCTTTTATCTTGTATTTTATGTATGTCTCTAAGTTATCTCAAATCCTTTAAAAATTATTGAAGAGACATTAGAAAAAACAGTAAATATAAACACACACATACCACTATGTAAGTAATGACATGGCCTTTGGAAGAATTTAGGGCGTTAAAGTTGAGTAAAGGGCATTACATTAAGGGCATATTTTGGCAAATGATATTCTAATTTTAGGACTATGGGAGTGGAAATTTACTTGTGTCTGTGTCATATTTTCAATTCTTAAAAATAAAAATACACATTCTTATTTATGAAAATAATATTTATTTAAATTCAGAGTGATCACATCTGAAATATTTTGTAAGGCCTTGACCATATCATTTCTGAGATGAATGTCAATAACAGATTATTTAACTTCTGGCCAAATCTCAGTGTCATCAGTTGCTCTTTGATTTATTTATTTTTTATTGAACTTTTGTTTCCTCCTCTATAAAATGGGATAATAGCAACCACCTTGCCATGTAGTGAAAATTATAGACCAAGTAAGTATTGTGCCTGGAATAGTGCGTGGACCATAGGAGGTGTTTGATGCGTTGAAGACATAGAGAGTAGAGCTTCTCAAACTTCAATGTACACACTAACCACCTGGAGGGTCTTCTGAAAAGTCAGATTATCATACAGTAGATTTGGAGTGGCAGCTGAGATTTCCAAGAATTCCCATCATCCCAGAAGATCCTGGTTCTTATGGAGCACAGACCATACTATGGAGTAGCAGTGTTAGAGAGCAGGGGTGGGCGAGAGACGGCCCATGGGCCAGATCCAGCCAGCGGCCTGTTTTTGCCAATGCAGGTTTACTGGAATGCTGCTCCGTTCACTGGACTCTATATTGCCTGTGTCTGCTTGTGTACTGCAGTGGCGGAGTGGAGTGGTGGCAACAGAGGCTGTCTAGCTCACAAAGCCTAAAATGTTTAGAAAAGTTGTCAGCCCCAAATATAGAGCACTGTAAGTTCATAACCCTTTGAGGAAGCAGTGTAAGGCTGTTAGAGGGAGAAGGAATGATCTGTCTGAAGAATCAGGTTATCATAATGGATTTTAAAGGGACCCTAGTACAGGGAGTGCAAGATGCTAGGAATGGGTGTGACTTGATCTGTGAGTGTCAGGCACTGTGTGTAAGATGCAAGAGGGCCTCATGACAAGTGAGCAAGCTTCCAAGTTTTGGTCTTGCCTCTGCCTTGGTCATATCTGTGACCCTGAGCAAGTCATTTAAAGCTCTCTGTGCCTCAGTTTGCTCATCTGTTAAATGGAATTCATCAAACTGACTCATCGGTTTTATTAGAGAATTAGTGATTATGTATGAAAGATACATAATGGTGAACCTACTACAGAGTGGATAACAATTGTGCTATGGTTTATGTGTCCCCCAAAATCTATATGTTGAAACTTGACCCCTAAAGTGACGATATTTGGAGGTGGGGCCTTTCGGGGGTGGTTAATGCCTTTATAAAAGAAGCTCAAGAGAGCTCCTTAGCCCATTCGGTCTTGTGAACAAGACACAGCTAAAGGTCTGGAAACTGGAAGATAGCGCTTACTGAAAAGTCCCTGACCTCAGACTTCCAGCTTCTAGAACTGTGAGACATAACTTTCTGTTGCTTCTAAGCCACCCAGTCTGTGGTCTTTTGTCATAGCAGACAAAATGGACTAAGAAAAATGTTACTACTGCATTGGACAAGAAGAGAGAGTCATGTTAGCCATGAGAGACACGACTGTTAGAATTTCTAAGCCTCTGTGATGCTAAGAGTCAAGTGGGTAGCTCTTCCCTGATTCCATACAGTCCTTCTTCAGAAAGGGCCCTGGTGGGGGCTTGGTCCAGCCGAGTGGACTGGGCTTCATGCCAGAGCTCCAGTCCTGTGATGCCCATCAGTTCAGAACCCAAGACAGAAACCTTATTATAGGAATAGGAAATGTTCATAATAATAAAAATCACAGTGATTTTGTTGGGTGCCTACCATCACTGTCAGCTGTTCTCAGCATTTTGCACACATTATTTTATTTAATCTTCTCTACAAACTCTGCAATGTAGGTACTATTCTCTTCACTTAAGAAAGGAGAAAATCAAAGCTGAGTTAGAATTAAGCAATTAACTTAAGCTAAACCATGCAACAAGTCAAAGAACTATCTGAATCAAAGCCTATGCTTTTGCTGCTTGGCCACGAAGCTGTCTTGCTATTGGCTAGAGAGGAAAGCTGCAGCTTGGTATAGAGACTAATTTTGGGGCTCACACTAGACCTGTTGAAACCCTTGTGGGAACATCAACTCCAGGCTTCAGTCACTGCTCAGAAGGGGTCTCCTATAAACAGCCAGGCTCACTTGTGATTTGAGGAGAAATTGTGTGAGGCTTAGACTGCATGTTGGATAATAATAGTAATGGTAATAATAATGATCATAACAATAGCTACCATTTATAAAGTATTATGATGGGTCATGTGCCATGTATACTATCTCATTTAATTATCACAACTTCTGTATGAAATGGGAGTTACTCATTCACAAAGCCCATGTGGTTTCAGTGTAGATCTGAGCATGCAGGTAAGCTCAGCAACGAGGCATAGAGATTGACTGCACATCTTGGCTCTGTTATGAACTAACCGAGTGAGCTTGGACAAGCCATGTACGCCTCTAAGTTTTACTTTCTTTACTGTAAGCAGGGGGAGTTTTACCAAATAATAGGTTATAGATATCCTAGCTCTAGCATTTTAAGGTTCTATGAGAATTACATCATAACCTGACTAATATTATTACTAGGAGCAATTACAACTTTTAAGGATTGAATTCTATTTTTAGGGTTATGTTGAGAGCTTTAACTTTTAGACTTCATAACATTTCATCCAAATCTGTAAAGGTAAGGGACCTTCATATCTAAATGTTTGTTCTTCACAGATGTTATGTCTGGTTGGCAACCTGAAGACTTAGAACATTCTGCCTTTAAATCAAATTGCATAATACTATGCTTCTGTGATTTTCACCTGGCAGTTGTCACATTGGATCTGGCCTTCACTCAGGAAACATGCACAGAATTCCAGAGCATGTGCTTCATGGATGAACTGACTTTGCTATTTGAAATATTAAAAACATCTTTAGCCTATTGCTTTGCAAAGCTCCTGTAGCAGAAGGGGCTAGAGAGAAATATGTGTCTTTTGAGTGCCCCTTCACTTCACTATTGGATTTCTGCTGAGGCCCGTGCTCAGGCATCTTTCTGAAGAAATAATTTGGTGTTCACAACAGTCAGATAGGTGAGAAGTCTCTGCCAAACATGTGATTCCTGTCCACTTAGCACTGTGCATGCTAGACTTAGCAAGCATATTTGACTTTGGGAAGATAACATTCTGGGCATATTGTGAGCCTTTGGTATAGTTGTTTGAGCAGTCCTGTAAGTTAATTACTATTTTGGGTGTTACTGACTGAGTAATATACTGTATGCATTATATGGCACTAGGTACATGAGGCTTGCAATGAAGTAATGGAAGCAGAAGGCATGATCCTTTGGGCTTTCTTTACATTGACCGGCATGCATTCCATCTAGATTGGGAGGCAACCAACTACGCATCATTTAATGCGTGATTCAGTTCCTAAACCACTGCTGGAGAATGTGACACAGATGTTAGAGTAAGAGAAAGCGGTGGAAGCAAGGGATCAGCGCAGGAGCTAGATTAGTCCTCTTAGAGCAATTGGCAAGGTGGGTTTTCCAGCTGTTGTCAGAGGAAAGGGGAGAAGCGATAAGAAAGGGGCAACTTCACCCTGATTCAATAGTGAAGGCCCATTTATTCCTCATGAACAGACAGCCTTGACTTCAACTCCTCAGTCGTGAAACCAAGAGCAGCTTATGGGACCAATCCCTTGCTATTTATGAGAAAATCTGTTTCTTGAAGTGCTTCGTTTGGGAGCTTGAGAAATGGGCTGGGAAAATGGCATCTTTTTTGACCAGATGTTAGGTTTTGGAGACAGTGATGGCTGTCTCTCCTCCCATGCTCTTGTTTTCCTTCCCCTCTCCCTTTCCTGATTTCTCTTTCCTGGACTCTTCCCACACATTTAAGCAGGTATTCTAAAGGGCCAGGTCCAAGATGGAAGTAATAGTAAAACAGGGCCAGGCCAAGGCCAGAAACATGGTAGAATGTGGAACAAAACGTAATTAGGGACCAGAAACATAGCTGATGGCAGTTCAGCCATGACAGCTGCCTCCATTCATTGATGAAACTTGACATGTGAGCAGTCACCTCATTTTAAAGTGGACTCCTATGAGGCAGATGTAACTGACCCCATCTCACAGGTGAAAACCCAAGGCTTGGAGAGATGGTGTAACTTAACTGATGTCAGAGAAGGACAGAAGTGGGGTTTGTTCCCAGGTCAGTCCACCTACAAGGTTGAGCCCTAGGCAGAGAGCAAGAGGCTTTGAATCCAAGGTGGAGCATCTGAGAACTAGCAATCAAAGACTAACCACTTGTCTTTCAAAGGACGCAGAATGATTAGACATGAACATCTGGAGCCTGGACAAGTGAATTCAGAGACCTGTGTGGTGTGGTCCCCTTTTGGGAACAGCATAACAGAAAAGAAGGTATAAAGCTCTGGAAATGGTAAGTGCCTCCTCCACTTTTTGGCCGTATGGCTAAAGGCAAGTTCTTTCACCCATATGAACCTTATTTTTTCCATTTTGCAGGGGTACACTGACAACTGACAGTCTGAGAGACCGAGAACAGCTAGCAGGCAGGCAGCACTGAGTGGGTGCTCAACCAGTGCAAAATCTGAAAGGTGCACTCTGCATTTGGGTTCCATTGAATGGTTTCTTTAGCTGAGCTGCTTCTTGTCTCCTTTACTCTAGGGAAGGCACATTTTAATCATTTGGATATGTGCTGTTTCAGCTTCACACATGAGACTTAGTATGTGGGCTGAGACGAGTAATAGCACTGTTCGAGACAGCTGCGAGAACACCCTGTCACCTTTTTCACTAGGCTGATTAACACGTTCTTGACATATGCTATAATGCCATTATTTCAGATGAATTTTCAGGTGATAATTTCCACTCTGTAGGAATATCATTTCAGTTCAGCAGTCATTAGTATTAATTCTTATTAACCTACTACAGAAAAGAATTTGTCCATTCCTAGAGAATCATTTCTAGAAACTCCTAGCTCTCATTCCTGTTGGAGTTTAGACGTCAAAAAAAGTCCATTTGCACTTAGTATTCTGTGAAGGTATCTCAGAAGTAATTCAACACAGATTCTCATTTATGTTACTGTAACATATTTGAAGTCTTGCTTGGCACTTTCCAGGTCGTGTTTACATGTAAGCCTGCTTTTGTCATGTTTATAATATATTTGTAAGTCTGAATATGAGACAGTTGTTGCCATTTTCAAAAAGTCAACAACAAGCTTTTATGGATCTGCTTTGTAGAGAGAGAATGTAGCAGTCCCATTTGGTCTCATTAGTGTTTCCAGCCCTCGTTAAACAGGGCTGACAGCAGCTGTGATGCAGCCCCCTGTTTTTCCTGAGAGCAAAGTGAACTCTGACGGCAGGCTGTGAAATTGGTAAGTCTGGGAAGCTCCCATGCTTTCTACACACAACTTTCCCGCATGGGTCTGAACCTCAGAGGACTGAGGCCTTTGTTCTGGAAGGGTGGACCCTGGGATCAGTGTTCTGAGCTGGGATCAGTGTTCTGAGCTGGAACCAGGGGTCTGGGCCTTCCTGTCCTCTCTGGAAACCCTGCCTCTCAGACCAGGAAACAACAGCACTGTTACCACTTGGGTGGGGCTGTCTCACTTCTTATACCTTCTCTGCCTCTTGTTCTGTCTTTTCCTGAGAATACGCTGTATATTTTTTCCTGATAAAAGGGTGGGAAACTCCAGGGGAAATCAACAAGGCTCTTTACTGACCTGATAGGCTTGTAGTTCTTTCCCAGTCACTCTAAAAAGCTTTCTTTCTTTCTTTTTTTTTCAGGTAAAAGTTTATTTATTTATTTTTATATGATCTTTCTCTAAAAAACTTTTTTATTGTTGTTCAATTACAATTGTCCCCCATTTTCTCCCATTATTCCCCCCTTCCCTGCCCACTCACCCTCCCACATTCATTCTCCCCCACTCCTGCCATTGTCCTTGTCATGGGTCCTTTATACATGTTCCTTGACTTGACCCTTCCCCTTCTTTCCCCTCCCCAATCCCCTCTGGTCGCTGTCAGTTTGTTCTTTATTTCTATGTCTCTGGTTCTATTTTGCTTGCTTGTTTGTTTTGTTCGAATAGGTTCCATTTATAGGTGAGATCATATGGTATTTGTCTTTCACCGCCTGACTTATTTCACTTAGCATAATGCTCCCTAGTTCCATTCATGCTGTCATGAAGGGTAGGAGCTCCTTCTTTCTTTCTGCTGTGTAGTACTCCATAGCGTAACATGTATCACAGCCTGAGTGCCCATCAGTATATGAGTAGATCAAAAGCTTTCACTTTCAATTTCTCAGCACTCCATCTAGGGTAGAGCTGTGATGTATTTCCCATTCTTCCTTCTACTCCTCGTGAAACCCAGAGACCATTCTACATTAGTTTTTGATCACCGAATTTCTTGCCTGTGGTTTGAAGCTGCCTTACATTACTTTAAGTCTGGGTTGGGGTATATTCTTCTTTACATAGTGTTATCACATTTATGAGAGAATTAAAATTAATACTCATGCATGCACTCTTAGTTTGTCTAACAATTTCTTTTCCATGGAAGGGAGTATTTAAATATTTACTACAGTTTACTAAGGCCTGCACACAGAAAATGTTAACATTTACAGAACATTATGCTAAGCACACTATAGACTTTGCTTCATCTCATTTAATTCTTATTGCTGCTCCCTGAGGCAGAAACCATGATGCTTCTACGTTGTAGTGGAGGAAGCTGAGGCTTAGAGGGCCTGCAATTGATTATACAGCAAAGAAGTGATAGAGACAAACATTGAACCTATTCTCGCTGAATACAGAGCTCACCCTTTAAACAACAGTGCTATACCATTTTCCAATAAGAGCAGAATTAAAACTCCACTTTAACTTTTGCTGATGAAAATATCTTTGCCTCTATGGTTTTCCTCACTGAAACACTCAAAATTAAAAAAAAAACAACTAGAGCAAACAACAAAAGTCCCATCTTTTATTTTTAGCCCAAATGCTAATCTACATTTTTAAGTCATGCCCCAGGAAATGTTATATATGTAAAGCATTTTAAAAAGTATAAATTTTCAACTTTATTTTTCTTTGTGTTGTTTTCCTCTATCTCATTGATTTTTCCCATTAATTTTATTATTTTTTCCCTCTCATTGCTTTTGGGTTTGCTCTACTCCTCCTCTGAGTTAAATGATCAATTTAAATTTTTGGCCCTTGTTTTGCGATAAAATATTTAAAAGTATACATTTCCTGATAAATACTGTTTTAACTGTGTTCCTTGTATGTTGACATGAGATGATTTCACTGCCATTCAGTTTAAAGCATATTATTAATGAACATAAATAAAGGCTAAAGCTCTGTCTTTAAAAAGACAAGAGAAAAAAAGAGAGAATTAAAAAAAATCTCTAATTAAAAAAAGATGAAAATATTTGAAGTCTAGAATAAAATAAGGAAATTAGACACAGTAAAAAATTAAAAATATAACAAAGAATATAGTGAATCATTGTATACCAATAAATTTGACTGACTGAAATAAAATGGTTAAATTTCTAGAAATGTATAAAATAGTAAAGTTGACTTAAGAAGAAATACATTGGCTGGATTTATAACCTAAAGCCTCTAGGTTTAGACCATTTCACAGATGAGAACCAAATTTACAAGAAATAAAAATCTTCTATCTTATAGAAGTGTCTTTAGAAAATAGAGAAGTTATTTTTGCAAAGTGAAAAACAGACAAAGACTACTAGCACCTAAACAACACAGATAAGAACAAATCAGTAAGAAATAGCAGGAAACTGGATAGAAAAATGGGCGTATTATTAAGAGGTTGGGCTGTGTGTCATGAACCAAAGGATATAATTAACCTAATAACCATGTTATGATATGGCCAATATCACCATTATTTAGAGAAATTCACATTTATTTATTTATTTATTTATTTATAGATTTTTATTTATTTATCTTTTAGAGGTGAAGGGAAGGAGAGAAGGAGAGAAACATCAATGTATGGTTGCCTCTTGTGTGTCCCCTGCCGGGAACTGGCCTGAAACCCAGGCATGTGCCCTGACTGGAAACCGAACTGTGACCGTGTGGTTCGCAGGCCCACGCTCAATCCACTGAGCTACACCAGCCAGGGCAAGAAATTCATATTTAAAAACAATGAAATACCATTCTACATTCATCAGATGATAAACATTAGCACATCAAATAATGTTAGGCCTTGGCAGGGGCTTGGGGAATTGGAAAATACTACAAAAATCTATTAATTACATCAACTATGCAAAACCCAGTGTCTGGATATGTATATGCACCATAAAAACTCTTTGACAGATTCATAAGAATATTTATGTGATGATGTTTATTTGTCAAATTGCTTATTAGCAGCAAGGAGGTGAAGCAACTTAGGTGCTCATTTCTAGAGGAGCAGTTAGATCAAATGTGATCCAGTCACGCCATGAAATACTAGGTAGGTAGCACTTGGAAGTGAGTTAGGTTCATATGAAAACAGAAATACTTCACTTGAGAGCAGTGTTAAGAGGACAGAGGAACAACCTATTTCTAACAGTACTTTTTATGTATATCACATATGAACAGCAACACTGTATATTTTAAGAATACATATATCTCTAAATGAATGTGCAAAAGTGAAGTGAATGGACATATACTAAATACTTTAAAGTGAGCGCCTATGGTGAAGAGGAAAATAGGGATATTTATAGAAAAAAAGAGAATAGAATGAGGCCTCGCATGTCCTTATGATGAGAGTGTATCATGAGCTGAGAAATATGATTAGTTCAATTTTGTGTACCTGAGTAAAAAGAAAAGCAAACAGAAAAAGCAACATATACTATATAAATGAATGACATACTTTAATATATTATCATACTGGAGCATTACTGTTATTCTTGTTTGAAAATAATAATAAATCCCTATGTCTTTAATCATTTGGCTTAAAACAAGAAATTATTTTCATGAAGTGTTAGTAAGTATTTGTTCAATGACTATCTCCCCCATTTTAAAGAAGTCAGGATCACGACCATATTGTTTATTTCCATATCCCCAGAGCCTAAAACATCATGGCTGGTCCACAAGAGATGTTCAACAGAGCTTTATTAAATGCAAAAGTACCGGTAAAACTGACTTAGGTATCCAAAGCAACATGAAGCGAGGGCTACTTCACTGTTTTTAAGTACTTCCTATTTTATGAGTAGCATATACTTTCAATTAATCCACAAAACACTATGATGTAGGCTGTCTTCTTTGTGTTTTGCAGATGATGAAACTTGAGCTCAGGGAGTTTAACTAACTTTCGATGCTTACAAGGGGCGGCATTAGGATTCTTCACTCAGGCTGGTGTGATTCCAGAGGTCTTTTAACTACAAGATATTGACAGATGCTCACAGAAAGCAGCTACACTCTTTTCCTCATTTAGTGTGTCCTCCAAATTTCCCTTGAGTGTATTTCTAGAATATAAAAGGAGAAAGATGCAGAGAGCACAGAAGGAACACACTCCAGCTGCCAAGAGGACTCTTCTCCCTTTAGCTTACTTTTCCACCTGCATCAATGTACTGATACAGGCAACCCAGAAGGATTCACGAGAAGGCAGGCCGGGCCTTAGCTCTCATCTGGATGGATTATAAATTGCTCCAGCAGAACCAGAATATAAACATACCTTATAGTTGCCTTCTTCATTGCATCTATCAGCAATGACAGTATAGCTGCAGATCATATCTGTTTCCCTTAAATCTTGCTAGCATTTATCCAACAGTAATATGTATGGAACAGTAGATCCAGATGAATTGTGTGAATAGGTAATGAATTTTACTACTGAAAAAGCCTTTTTAATAAAAAATAATATATCTGTGGAGCTGGCATGATTTTTATTGAAGTCATTTTTCTCCTTCTTGAGTGGAGAATAATTGTTCTCTAATGAACTCTGTCACCATGGCCAGACCAAGTTCATTAATTGCACAACACACTATTAACTTACTCTACAGAGTGGTGATTTCGGAGATTGATGCTACCACTCCGTCTTCCTCAGTCCTCGCTGACTGTTTCTCAGATCTGCTGGCCTGGAGGGGAGGCTTCAGCAGCATCCATGTGAGCAGAACCCTACTTCTTTACAACCCGAGCCCTGCTTTCCCTGGGCTACAGCATCGGCACCCACCTCCTTGTAACTGTTTCCTTCTTATTTTTCTTTACAACAGATGCCACTTGCCCCTCAGAGATCCAGCCTACTCTCTTCTCGCCTGCAAAGCTAAATTATGCTAAGTCTGAGCAAGAGGAAGCCAGTAGCTAAACCAAACTTTGTAATTTGGAGGAAACAAATTAATGTGCCTGATTATTTCTTACAATCTGTGTCACGAACATGAGCCATTGCCAGGTCCTTGCCTGATTCCAGAGCCTTAATAGAGTCTGCGACCCAGCCAGGTGGTAACGAGCCTGGGGCCCTGCCCCACAGCTGTTTGAGTTCCCTGTGAGCTCCAAACTGTCTCTCCAGGACCATCATCCTGGCAGGCAGACAGATGTCCTCAGGAAACAAATGTTCTCAGACCCACTTCTCTTGATACTGTCACCTTTTTGTGACACAAACCAGATTTTCTTGTGTTCCTATCAAAAACTCTCCTTTAAAAGTGATGATAGCTTTGGGTGCAGGCTAATGCATACAGAGGAGTGGCCAAGACCGGGCCTGCCTTATGCTTGCCTGTGCCCCATTCCAGTGGTGCCCGAAATACTGCCGCCAGCATTGTTAAATACCAAGTGCATTTTCTTCTGTTAAAACATAAGCGTATATACTAAGCCTTGTGGACTACCTTGATGTACATGTGTTTCTCAGACCCTTTCACTGTTAGAGCTTCACCCTTCTCCCCTCCCTTACCATCTCAGGGTACAACTTCCAGATGCTGCCGTGAGTATCTATGTGTCTTCACTGTGACTTTCTCAAGCCTGCTCAGCGGGACAGAAATTCTATTGAGAAGTTTCATTAGAGGAGCACCCCTACCCAGTGACTACATAAAAAAAATCCTGCTTTCTCTGAGGTATCATTCTTCACTGGCTTTGAGGACGTTTCTGGTGGAATTCCATACCAGTGACCCAAAGGGGTGGCTGGTTTGTTCCCAGTCTTAATTTGTGTCCCTGTAAATTTCTTCTCCCCAGGAAATGGCTGGCACCGGAGTCATTGTCTCAGGGGTTTGCTTTAGGAGAATTCCAAATATAAACGGCAGTGAGGGGACACAGGAGAGCCTTGTATCTCGAACAAGGAAGGGGAGACTACCATTAGAAAAAGAAAGCAACAATTAAAAAAATAAGAATGGATCTCTTAGGGGCAAAAGCTGTGAAAGGCATTTTCATGTATATTTCTCCATTTAATTTAAGGAGAAAGCCATGGCAACTGACATAAAGCCACGGGGAGAAGCTGGGGAGGCAAGTGTACATGCACAGTTAGCTCCAGGCCGGCCGATGCAGGCACAGGGGCAAAAGCAGCCCCTTTTGGGCCTCAGTTATATCGCTGTCACTGCAGTGCTGAGGGTGGCCTGCCAAGCTGGACAGTCTGACTTCTAGGTATCTCAGAGCACAGTGGTTCTCATGTAGTTGTGTCTGAACATGCCTCTTGGTCACATGGCACCATGGGGGACATGAGCCTCCGAAATTATCTGGGCTGGGTTTCAGTTCTCATCTTGCCAGCTGCCTGCCTACCACCTTTCACATCAATGTGCTAATAGGAATCCACTTCTCTTTCTTGCCACCGTGTGCATTCTCAGTGTCTTTGCACATAGGGTCTCTTAGCTTGGAATTCTCTCTTGCTTCCTTTCTCCCTAGAGTTTACCTTCAAGTCTTAGTCAAGCACTACCTTCCTGGAAGCCTTTCCTGATTAGGTTCTCTGGTTAAGTAGTTTGGGTTGGCCAAAAAGTCTGTTTGGTTTTTTCCACAAGATGACTCTAGTAGTGCTTAGTTGTCTTTAACTTCATTCGAAACAATTTTGATGGATTTTATTGTGACAGCTGTTATATCAGGGTGCATTTAAAAATACTTATCAACATTGGTTAATTTTCGTGTAGCCATCTTAATGGAAGAAAATATGCAATATTTTTGGCATATTATACTTTATTATTTCAAGGAAGGTAAAAATGCAACTGAAATGCAAAGAAGAGTTGTGCAGTGTATGGAGAAGGTGCTGCGACTGATCAAATGTGTCAAAGTGGTTTGCAAAGTTTTATGCTGGAAATTTCTTGCTGGACAATGCTCCACAGTTGGGTAGACCAATTGAAGTTGATAGTGATCAAATCAAAACATTAATTGAGAACAATAAACATTATACTGCTGAAGATAGCCAGCATACTCAAATATCCAAGTCAATGAAGTTATTGGTGGGAATGAAAAATGTGTCTTTTATTTTAGGGAAATAACTAAACGGACTTTTTGGCCAACCCAATACTTTTTTTCACCTGGGGCATTATTGTTCCTTTCAGACCCCAAAGGACTCCTGACAACCAGACATAGTTGGTGAACTTGTAGAACTGGTGGACCCTTGGGGGCGTATTCCATGTGCTGGTTTGTACTGAGGGACATGGTCTGTGCAAAGGCTTTTGTTTAGATGTCTAAAGGTGTGGGTGTGGTCCTAATTGGTGTGGCTCAGTTGGTTGGGCATTGTCCTGAAAACTGAGAGGTCATGTGTTCAATCCCTGGTCAGAGCCTGGGTTGAGGTCATGTGTTCAATCCCAGTGTCAGGGCCTGGACACTGATAGGTGCGTGTGTGGGAGGCAACAAATCAATGTTTCTCTCTCATGTGATGTTTCTCTCTCTCCTTCTTCCTCCCTTCCCCTCTCTCTAAAAATAAATAAATAACATCTTAAAAAAATAAAGGTGTGAGTGTGAAGAGGGATGGAGAATAGTTGCCTATTCCTCCAGTAGCTCCGTGGACCGTGTGTGAGCTCTTCAGGGGTGAGACTCGGCATTTCCACAACACAGCTCTGAGAAGTGGCCATTGGTGTTGGAGTGGCCAAGCGATGGAGACTAAGAAAGGAGGAGCAAGCACAGGTGAAGAATCCTGAAGGCTCCAGAAACAACAGGGCAAGACCCAGAGAGGGTTAGGTAGAGGGACCAAGATTAGCCCCTAGAGGGCAGGGACCTTGTCTTTATGTGCGTGTTCCAGTACAAATTCATTATGGACACTGACAATTTAAATTTCATGTAATTTTCATGTATGATGGAATGTTCCCTTTTATTTTTAATAAGATTTTTCTCAAGAGTCGTTTTAGGGTCACAGCAAAATTGAGGTGAAGGTACAGAGACTTTCTACATAGCCCCTGCCCCACACATGCATAGCCTGCACATTGTGAACGTCAACCACCAAAGTGGCACATTTCATTACAGTTGATGAACCTAGTTTGACACAAGATAATTGCCCAAAGTCCAAAGTTCATTTACGTTGTAATTCACTCTTGGTGGTCTACATCCTATGGGCACCTTGTCTTTTTTGACCTTTCTATTTTGAAACAATTACAGATTCACAGGAAGTTGCAAAGAAATGAGCAGGAAAGTCCTGTGCACCCTTCCCCAGTCTCTTCTAATGTTAGCACTTCACATAATTATAGTGCCATAGAAAAACTAAGAATCTGATGTTGACACAATCCCTAGAGCTTCTTCTGGCTCTACCAGTTACATATGCACTCGTGTGTGTGTGTGTGTGTGTGTGTACACATGTGTGTGTTTATACAGCACTACACAACTTTATCATACATTTAGCCCAATCAAGACACTTAACTGTACCAACATCACAGGACTCTCTCTGGAACCCCTTTATAATTACTTCCAGCCCCTCTATTCCTGTCCTTTTAACCCCTGGCAACCACTGATCTATTCTCCATCTCCATAATTATCTTATTCATGAACATTATTTTATGAAATCATGCAGTAAATTTCCTCTTGAGGGTTTTTTTTCACTTGGCATAATTTGCTTGAGATTCATCCAGGTTGTTGCCTGCAGCACTTTTCCTTTTATTGCTGAGTTCTGTTCCATGGTATGTGTGTATCTATCATTCAGCCTTTTCTTTGTATCTTTATATTTTCTCCATGGCATCTGACAGATGGTAGGAGCTCAATTAGCTATATGAAGGGATAACCGACTGTGCAAGCAACTTGCTGTATTGAATATCTTGTCTGGGTGGGGAAAGCTAAAGATGGTTATTTCCACACCATATATTGGACAGCCAAATATTCTGACCTTCTGATTCAAACTCACCTTCATGAGCTTCTTTAAACGACCAGTCACTTCATTACACTGGTGAAGAAGTGGATCATACAAGAAAAACTACACAATGACTGTATTTGTATTATAGTGTAAT
Source organism: Sturnira hondurensis (assembly GCF_014824575.4). Taxonomy (NCBI): domain Eukaryota; kingdom Metazoa; phylum Chordata; class Mammalia; order Chiroptera; family Phyllostomidae; genus Sturnira; species Sturnira hondurensis. The sequence goes on from NW_028077910.1 coordinate 365,141, forward strand.
CAAGCAACACTTGAAATTGGTGATAAACTTGAAGACTTCAGCCTTTAGTGTTTTTATCACTCTAAATGAGTTTTACTCTAGCAATGAAGTTCAACTAAAAACTTGAAAGCTCAAAAAAATGTAATTGCTTTAATGATGGAGTTTAAGTTGTAAAAATCTGATTAATGTTAGAACTTCTTCCTAACTTACAAATCTAATAATAAATGGACTAAGAAAAATGTTACTGCTGCATTGGACAAGAAGAGAGAGTCATGTTAGCCACGAGAGACACGACTGTTAGAATTTCTAAGCCTCTGTGATGCTAAGAGTCAAGTGGGTAGCTCTTCCCTGATTCCATACAGTCCTTCTTCGGAAAGGGCCCTGGTGGGGGCTTGGTCCAGCCGAGTGGACTGGGCTTCATGCCAGAGCTCTAGTCCTGTGATGCCCATCAGTTCAGAACCCAAGACAGAAACCTTATTATAGGAATAGGAAATGTTTTTCCTATAATGCTTTATTATAGGAATAATAAGTAATGCTTTCCATTTTTATTTTGCTTCAAAATTATAAAACAGCATTTTCACATTCATTATTTTGTTTAGCCCTGAATTAATACTGTGAACATGTAGGTGGGGAGCACAGTGTTGGTGGTGGGTGTTATTGTCATTGTACTTGTCGTGTGAGACCAGAGAACTAAAGGCTATCAGATGACTTATTGAGGATTGCATAACTACTTAATGAATGAACCTGGCTAAAACTCTGATCTTCATTTCACATTCACCCTATTAGACTGCTATTTCTCATGTATAAATAAACCCTTTTTAGAAAAGGGGAAATTTTTGCTTTTTCACTATATTCATCATTTGACTCTCATAATCTCAATGCCAAAACGTCTCATGTATTCATTTCTATAACAGTCACTCACTGAAAGTCATGTTGATAAAAAATAGAAGCTCTGTTTTGATTGTTTTCCCCCAAACAAATCTTAGAGATACTTAGAATAAACTACTGTATGTCATTACACATAATTGCAGTAATTTATTTTACCTGGGGGCAAAATCCTAGCTATTTTGTGAGTCTTATAAAAATCTCCAGATGGCTTAATTAGACCATTTTAGAAACCAAGGGTATAAAAATAAAATGGATAAATATGCACAATTTTGAAGTATACAGAGATTAAAAATGAAAGTTGAAAAGAAAGTTTGAATCTTTAAAAATGAGATTGTTCTGTTTATGATCATAATTGTCTACAAACTATGAATGCAAGGGAACTTCCTGAACGTGGAAAAGAGCATATATAGACTTTTGGTCAAGATGGAGGTGTAGATAGACATACTTCTCCTCCTCAAGCAACCACAAAAATAATTACAACTAAATCTCAAAACAACGAACACCCAGAACTCTCATAAAATTAAAGTGTATGAAACTCCAACAACTAATGATTTAAAGAATCCACAATAATCCAGATGGGGAAGAGGGACAGAGATAGGGGGAAGGGACAGAAAAGCGAGGAGACACAGTATAGTGTGGAGAGGTGGTGGCAGCAGTGGAATGGGCATGAGTGGCAGTCCCACACTCACGTGTGGTGGACAAAAATCAGGAGGGATACCTTGGTAGTGAACGAGCGCAGCCCTAGGCCAGACCGCACTGCTGAAGGTTCCAGTGATTGGAAGATAAATCCCCGTAACTTTTGGCTGTAAAGACCAAAAAAATGGAAGAAAATGCTGGGTTTTCAGAAAATTTCACTTAAAGGGCTTGTGGAGTCTAAAACATACACAAACCCACCCACTCTGGGATTCAACACCAGGGCAATAGCTGGAAGGGTGCCAGTCACATACAGAGAGTAGGTGCAGTGACTGGAAATGGGGTAAGTGCCCAGCAAACCTCCAAAAGCCAAGCAGTGGCACTGTCTCTTCTTCAAAACCTCCCTACACACAGATTCACAAAGTGGTGAAGTGGGTTGCCCTGCACTGGAAATTACCCAAGTCTCTGCTCTACACAATTTACAGGTGCCTTTCACAGGGAGTCAAAGCATCTCCATCTAACACACAGAAACTCAGGGAAGCTGCCAAGTTGAGGAGACAAAGAAATATGGCCCAAATAAAAGAATAGAACAAAACTCCAGAAAAAGAATTAAGCAAAATGGAGATAGCCAACCTATCAGGTGCAGAATTCAAAACACTGGTGATCAAGATACTCAAAGAACTCACTGAGTATGGCAACAATATAAAAGTTGCCATACTCAATATAAACAAATGATGCTTACTTTAAGAGAAATAAAAAATATATACAGAACCTATGGTGAAGGGAAGGAAGCTGGGAGTCAAATCAAAGATTTGGAATATAAAGAAGAAATAAACATTCAACTAGAACAAAAAGAAGAAATAAGAATTCAAAAAAATGAGGATAATATAAGAAGAATCTGGGACACCTCCACAGATGCCAACATCTGAATCATAGGGATGCCAGAAGGAGAAGAGGAAGAGCAAAAACTTGAAAACTTGTTTCAAAAACTAATGAAAGAAACATCCCTAATTTGACAGAGGAATTAGACATACAAGTCCAGGAAGCATAGAGAATCCCAAACCAATTCACTCCAAAGAGGATCATATCAAGACACATCATAATTAAAATGTCAAAGGTTAAAGATAAAGAGAGAATCTTAAAAGCAGAAAGAGAAATGCAGAGAATTACCTGCAAAGGATTTCCCATAAGATTATCAGCTCATTTCTCAGATGAGCTGAGAAATGAAAGCAACTGGAAAGAAGTATTCAAAGTGATGAGAAGCAAGGTCCTACAACATAGATGACTCTATCCAGTAAAGTTATCATTTAGAATGGAAGGACAGATAAAGTGCTTCCCAGACAAGGTAAAGTTATAGGAGTTCATTACCATTAAGATCTTATTACATGAAGTGTTAATAGGGACTTATTTAAGAAAAAGAAGATAAAAACTATGAGCATTAAAAAGGCAACAAATTCACAACTACCAATAACTGAATCTAAAACAAACAAAAAACCCTAAGCAAACAAGCAGAACAGGTACAGAATCATAAGTATGGAGAACATTTGGAGTGTTATCAGCTGTGAGGAGTAGGAGGAGAATGGGTGAAACATTGTAGGGATTAAGAAGTACAAACTGGTAGGTACAAAATAGATAGAGGGTGTTAAGAATAGTGTAGGAAATGGGGAAGCCAAAGAACTTATATGCATGACCCATGGACATGAACTAAGGAAAGGATTGCTGGAAGAAAGGAGGATACAAGGAAGAAGGGGACAAAAAGGGAGAAAACTGGGACAACTGTAATATCATAATCCATAAAATATACTAAAAAAAAGGATTCTAAAAAAAGAGCACAAACAGAAAATCCACAGTTAATATCACACTTAATAGTGAGAAACTAGATGGATCTTTCCTAAAATCAGGAGCAAAAGAAGAATTTTCTTTCACCCCTCCCAATTCAACATTATACTGAAAGTCCCAGTTACTGCAAAAAGATGTGAAAAAAAATTAAAAGGTATACAATTTTGGAAAGAAGAAACAAAACTGTGTTAGTTTGGAGATGATATGATTGTCTATGCAGAAAATCACAAAGAACTGATAAAAATCTCCTGGAGCTGAAAAGTAATTAGAGCAAGGTCTCAGGTGCAAGGTTAATATAACAAAATCAGTTGCTTTTTAATATATTAGTAATAAATAAATGGAACATGAAATTAAAGAAAAATAGGGGGGACTGGGCAGGGCAGGCGAGAGTAATCAGGGAAAAATGAGGACAACTGTAGTTGAACAACAATAAAAAAATTTTAAAAATTGTGCTATTTAATATTGTGCCAAAAAAGAGAAATACTTAGGTACAAATATAACAATATATGTATAGGATTTATATGTGAAAAACCATAAAACTCTGATGAAAGAAATTAAAGAAAATCTAAATAAATAGCTATTTTATGTTCATGGATTAGAAAACTCAATATTAAGATGTCAGTTCTTCCCAACTTGGTCTGTAGATTTAATTACAATCTCAGTCAAAATTCCAGAAAGCTATTTTATAGAATTTGACAAGCTTATCCTCAAGTTTATATGGAAAGGCAAAAACCTAGAATCATTAACACAATAGTGAAGAAGAATAAGACCCACACTATCCAATTTTAAGACTGAGTATAGAGTTTAAGTCATCTAGATGTGTGGTATTGGTGAAATAATAGAAACATAGATTGAAAGAACAGAATAAAGGTCCCAGCAATAGACCAAGCAAACAGTCAACAACGAAGCAAAGACAGCTCATGGAGAAAAGGTAGTTTTTTCAACAAATGGTGCTCGACCAATTGCACATTCACGTACAAACCAACCTATACACCGACTCCTGGCTTTCACAAGGTGATCCAGGGTTTGGTGATGTTTTTAGGGACAACCCAAAGCAAAATCTGTAAAAGAAAAAGTGATGTGTTGGTCTTTATTAAAAGTATTATTCAGCAATAAAAGGGAATGCAATCCTTGCCATTTGTGACATGAATGGATTTGGAGGATATTAAGCCAAGTAAAATAAGTCAGATAAAGTTAAACAAATATCATATAATTTCCTATGTATTGGGGATCCAAACAAAACGCAGCGACAGACCCCTAGATGCAGAGAATAAAATGATGATTGCCAGAGGGAGGAGGTAGGGGAGAGTGAAAAAGGTGAAAGGGAACAAAAGATACAAATTTCCATTTATAAAACAAATAACTTGCAGGGGTGTAATGTATAGCACAGAGGATATAGTCAGTAATATCGTAATTACTTTGTATAGTGACAGATGGTTTCTAGATGGTGATCACACTGTAAGATATATAAATATAGAATCACTATGTTGTATACCTGGAACTAATGTACTATTGTGCATTAACTATAATTTTTTTAAAAATGAGAACTTTGGCTCTGTGAGTTGGAAAATAATTCTTGGGTATAATATTACAATTTTAATCTTAATATTACAATATTAAAATATTACAATATTTTAATCAAATATTACAATATTTGAATAAGTTTTCAAATATATATGGATAAGAAAAGGAAAAGACCTTGAGACTTATTGTTAGAGTTTATATCTTGTGCCCATTTCACTGGATTGCAGTAAGTTGTGACACATCAAATCCACAGGAGTGTGAAGGATTTTTTCCTTTTTAATATTTCAGTATTACTCGGTGCTATTTTCCTTCTGATGCAAGGAACGGCAACTGATGTTTATGGAACATCTGTTCTGTGTCAGGTGTTGTGCTAAATACTTAAATACAAAACCGCAAGTGGGAATTTTTTTCTCCCACTCTTAGACATAAGTTGAATATATGCTCATACTGCTCACTGATTTCACTTCTCATTCCACACAGAAATAATGAGATACTATTCTACAGGACACACAAATCAAGAATTTAACCAAAAAAGTAGAGAAAACATTCTACTTCAAAGGTCCTTCTGATGTTTTATAGAACTAACTTATGGTCACAGGTGTGATTGTGCTATAGTGGGTCTCATTTTTTTTATGTTCCAGTGGGTCTTAGAACTCAGTGATGGCTTGTGGAGAGTGGAAGTATAGGAGGGAACATGCAGCAGGAAAATGCACAACAAGAGGTCAGGGCGAGAAGAGCCTTTTTTCCTAAAAGGGGAACATTACTGTGGAGGGTGAAAAGCTTAAGTCGGGTTACAGAGATATTATTTTATTTATTTCTATTAAGAACTCTGACAGGTAACTTTCATTTTAACCATTTTATAGATAATACACTGTGTCTCAGACAGGTTAAGCAATTTTGTTCAAGGGCACAGAACAACAGTAAATAGCACAGGCATTAAACCCTTGTCTGTCTCCAAGGTGAATACCGTTCTTCTCCACCAGGGGCAGTGTAATATAATGGTTACATGGGTAGACTCATACCCAGTGACACTGGCTCACTGTCTGGGATTTCCTTTCATTTGCTTTTTAACCCTGGACAACTTATTCAACATATCTATGACATATCATATGACCTCATCAGATTTCTGTGAGAATGAAATGACAGAATTAATGAGAAGCTTTTAACATGTTACATGGTATATAATAAAAAAATCAACTCATGTCAGCTGGAATTATCCTAACATGGCTTTGCTTGTCATTAACAGCAAATAATATTTTAAGATGTTACTTGGATTCATAGGTATTAAGCCCTTCCAAATGAAAAGAACAAGTGAAAAAAGTTTGCTTTCCTGCAGGTTGTAGGAATCAAAAGCAGTCTAAGGAGTCTGAATTGTGTGCACAGGTTAAGGGGTACAACTGACTGTACTTAAGAATAGTAAGACGTGACCTGACCTGACCTTTAAGTAATAACTCTGGTGGCCACTTGGAGTCTGGTGCGTGAGAGAGAAGAGGTGAGGAGGTAAATTAGGTGTTGTGGAAATCCACAACGAGGTCTGAACTAAGGTGCAGATGGTAAAAGGGACATGCCTGCAATGAATCGTGGAAGAAGAATGGGCAGGATTGAACCACATTTGGATAAATTTCCAGAGAGAGGAGCCTAATAAATTTGAAGGTCACGCAGCTAAGGGGGTGCTGGAACTCTCCGCAGAAACAGAAAGAGTAGGAGAACAAAGATTGATTGCAATACTGAAATCACAATGGGGCGTCGTAGGTTTAAAGTCCATCTTGTAGAATCTCCAAGTAGAATGTCTATTAAGATGTTGGAAAGGGGGAATGGTACATTAGAGATAGAAAATAACCACCCCATGTGGGGTTTATTATGAGCCTTGGCTTTCTCCTATGATCCTTGTGACTGATTAGTGACCCCAGCTCTCCTCTGTGAGTTTGTTAGTAGCTTCTTCATAAATCATCTCTCCCTGTGTCACCTGCATTTCACTTACATTAAATCTTTTACATTCACCCATAAAGTATTAGCATCAGATGGTATAGAACCTCAGAAATTTTCTCATTTTATAATTTTACTGTGAAGATAAGGAGACCAAAGTTCAGTGTACTTAAGTAGCTTCTAAGGGTTGTTGGGTGTGGACGAAGGATCTGTTCACCAATCCTCTGTTGGCCACGGGCTAGCTCTCTCCAAAGTGTCATTCTGCCATAAGAGACTGCTGCCCACCCCTGTATCAGAAGGAACTCCTGACCTCAGGAAAACCAAAAGCATGATAAGAAGAGACCCAGTTCTTGGAAAGAGGCCCCTGACGGCTTGTTCAAGTCACTAGACTAGTGTTACACATTGTTGCGCGTGAAGATGAACACTGGCAGCTTCAAGCAACCAAAGAGGCTGAAGGAGCGCACATGTTTCTTTCTGATTCTGTAGTTTATTTGTAGTCTCCGACACAGTGATCTCACAAGACAGATCCTTAGGGCATGGGTTCCTCTCTTTGCATTTTTAGATGGTATCACTGAGAAACAGTTCATCTAAATCAAAGGAAGTGTTGTGTGAGAAATATTTGCTGTGATTCCCTGGGTCGGGGTTGACAAATTGAGAAGAAAGGAGACACTGGTTTGTTGTCCCATTTGAGTTATAAGAATTCGTCTGCATCAAATACTCAGACAAGGAGTTATTTGTTATGTCTGATCTTAAACACTAAGTCCAAAACTACTAGTTTGAGAGAAATGAACAATCAATATGCCAGATAAGGTACGCAGGTGAAATATCCTTTTTGCCTCTCAACAACAGTGATGCCAACAAAATGATGAAGCTCTAGCAATAACAATTGTTTGTGCACTGATGACTAGGAATTAATAGGTAATGAGCAACAGTTGAAACACTGGGGTTTTATAATTATAATAATTTATCATTTGCCACATAGTGATCTTGACAATGATAAGAAGCTGAAAAATAACTGTATGCTAAAATATAAATGTTTAAATATGGCCATATGCCATATGGACCCAGGGGTGAATGGTTGGTTTGTGGAAAAGATACAGAATGTATATCTGGATGTAAAGTTTTTCAGCTCTCTGAATGACCATGCAGTGTGGACGAAGAAGGAATTTGACACAGGAGACTGGGCAGAGCCGTGCTGTGAGCGAGGGGAGCCTGATGTGGAGACTATTGCAGGATGCCAAATGGTACTTCTCTTAATTTATAGAAAGCTGTGAAACAGCTCCTCTGAGAGCTAGTCCACTGCATCTGCATCTAAAACTGTCTTTGCTTTTCCCTCTACCTGGTGTGGAAACTGAGGTCATTGAGAGAAATGTGTGTTTTTGGATGTGTGAATGTTTTGGGTGTACCAGTATAAGGGACATTGTAATGATTGAAGACCAGAACTGCGTAGTAACCTGCATGTCCCCCCGCCCCACAAGCCTATCAGCAGAGAGAACAACAAATCAGTATTTTGTATTGAAATTGTGCTGGCCCTTAGCTCTCCCCAGTTCAAGCACACTGGTAAAATGTACTCCCCAGCAGGTATTTTGGCTCATCTCCCGGACTGTTGAGCACATGCTCAATCGAGTCTCTGTCTGCAGGACATTGCTGACCTTCCTCCAGCCTTTCTACTGTGGAAGAGCCTACCTTGTCTAGGGTACCGTCTCTAGAAAATTCCACATCAGAGATCAAATCTTGTGAGTTACACAGTCCAGGAGCCTCAATATGTTCCACGAGGGGCAGGGAGGGGGAAGAGTTTTCCTTCTCCCCGGACTCAGACGTATATCACTGCACCTTTCTCTGCCTCCATCCCTCCTGTTCCACCCCAGGCCTGGCCACACCAAGACCTTCCACCTTACAAGCCTTTGCATTAAAGTCACCAATTCAAATAAATAGGGGCCCACAGAGTCACCTCCTGTCTTCTTCAATATTTTCCCCTAAGATCTTATATAAGAAGGATGGCAGCTATTCATTTTGGCTTTTCATGAGTCTGGCATTGGGGTTTGCACTGTTCAGCCACACCACACTCTGGATCTTAGTTTGCTCCCATGGGTTTAAGAGCAGATTCTGTGAGCTGCCTTTCCCTTTTGATCTAGGCAGTCTTTGTGCTGTGATGTTCTTGTTTGTTATAGAGATAAAGGCACACCCAGCAGTCAGATGGGGCCCTGTGTCTTAAGCTTCTATTCTGAGGTGCTTACGTTTCCTGAGGCATCATGCTCAAAAGGAAACAAAAGCATCAGAATAACAGGGCTTTGCCTCCCAGGTGATGCAGAATAATTCATGATTTCAATTAAACTGCTCCAAAACCTGTTGCAGGTCCACCTGTTGCAGTGAATGCAAAACAAAGAAGCTGTATTTTTATTTTAACGGAATACACTTTCTAGGCAAAGTTGGAAACATTGCATGCCATGAAGGTGTGGCTAGAAGTGTTTTCTCCATAGGGGAATTAACATCTATCCATTATGCTGGATATGCTTGTATAGATTGAGACATACCAAAACAATGATGTCTTAGTAAAACCCAAATTAGTTGGCCAAAAAAGAGTGGCAAGAGAAGCTAAAATCCATACACTGAATTTCAGTCAGTAGCTTTAGTCCAATCTTCCCTCATCAAACCCCTTAATTTGAGTTGCAACAGATACCACACTTGAGATTTGTTTCATTATCTCATTCTTTAAATACCCTGGCTGTAGTCAAGGACCCATTATCTATCCATTCATCCATCCATCCAGCCATGCATCCATCCAGCCATGCATCCATCCAGTGTCCACCATGAGCTATTTGTGCCCAAATATGGGTAATAAAAGGAAGCAGAGATGCCAGCTGGACAGGCAGACATTGGGTAGTTTTGCTGGCTTGTGGACTGTGGAGTAAAACTCATACAGGATCCTTTGACTAAGAAATTTGTGCTCTCCAGACCACTCTCCCAGTATAACCATGACTGACAACACTAATAACTTGTCAGTCCTTTTTTGGTCCATGTTAGTTCGGGAACACCACTGTGAATGACAACTTTACCGAGAATCTCACAAGGCAATAAGAGGTTTATCAGTCACAGGGAGAAATGAAACTGAAGTGGAAAGACAGCCAGGAGGATTGGGTAGTAAGTGAGAAGTAATTTTTACCTCCAAGGACAATGTTAAGAAATAAAGGGTCTCAGCCTTCCTTGAAGTTTAGTTATTTGAATCCTTGTGAGAGTTAAACTTCCATCAGGAGACAGTTGGAAACAGTCCTTTTATCTTAGGGATTCTGTGTAGTTTTATTATGTTCTTTAGTTTGTTTCTTTGCTTGTAAATAATGCCTCACACATTGAACATTAACCAAGAAGGTATTCCACCTAAATTAACTTTTCCAGATAACTGCAATTTGTTTCTTAAAACACTAAAGCTGGTTAGGCATTCATAGAAATTTTTCTAAAAACTATTCTGATGTATTTTTACTTAAAAGCAGAGCCCACTAATATTATGGCACATGTTGCTTGGCAGATCTGAAGCTTAGGCCCAATGGTCCACACCTAATTATACTGATAGCTTTTGTTTTGTACCGGGGGAGATACAGATAGAAAGGAAGGAAGGGAGAAGGACAGAGGGGATGATATAATGCCCACTATCCTGTCACTTCCTTGGGCTTATTGTAAACTAGAATTTGAAACCCATAGTATAAGGACAAGAAGCTGGCAAAACTATTTTCAACAGAGAATTTGTGATATTTCAGACCCAATCTAAGCCAGTTTGGGTTCAGGTGACAAAGTTATAGCAAAGAGTTTAGAAGGGGCAAGTCTCTCTTGACATTACTGATGGCTTTACTAATGGGAGATCAGGGGTCGCAATCTTGTTGGAAGGAGGTGCTAGAACACTTATTTTGGAAATTGATTTTGTGTTCAAACACATATTTTAACTTCTGGGAGAGTATTGATGGGAATTGTGGGTAAGGGAGGAAACTGAAATGTGCCCAGGCTAACTCTTGACAACACACTGCTTGTCGTGGTTCTCACATGAACACAAGTGGATCAATGGTGGAGGGCAGTCTGTTCAGGCAACTTCAAAGAAATGGACTTTGTGGTCACTCGCACTCGTAGGCAAGGGCAGGAGAGAAGCAGTAGGATGGGCATGGGGATGGGGTGAGATCTTCCCTTAGCTTTGGAGAGTCAGTACTACTGGCTGTTTCCACAAGCCCAACCTCACCATTTGTCCTCCTGGGCCTTACATTCCGCTTCTTGAAGTATTTGTGTTCATTGTATATTTCTTTGAGGTCAGAGTTTGTCTTATTGATCTTTGTGTATCTTTCAGTGACTGGCACAAAGCTTTCTACATAGCAAATAATCAGTAAGTGTTACACAACAAAGTACAAAGATGACTGTGGTTTTATAATATTTGTAGCCCTGTTACTCAGAATCCCATTTATGTTTTTCTAGACTTCTCTGATTCATGACAGGGTCCCAATGTGATTTCAGTATCTTTTATGCTTTCCAAACCTCCCACCCTCACCCCAACCAAATTAGACCCTACAGATAGGATCTTGACTTTAAACTTGACCTAGTCCCTTAGACTTTTGACAAAGAATTTGCCCTTCACCATCTTTTCTTCCAAGAGAGATTGTCCCTTCTGACATTGTTAATTTTTCCTACAGAATTGTTTTTAGCTCATCCTGTCTTGCTCTGTACCGCAGAACCCACTATTTGTGATAAAGAAACAAATCAGGGAAAGAAGCGGTGTGAACAACTGTGCAAATGTAGGAAATTTAGGACAATCCATAGAGAATGGTGAGGAATTCAGTATGTCTGGTACTAAATGCAGAAAAGAAGTCAAAGATTATAAGTTTGGAAAACTTGCTGGGCTTGGAATAAGGAATTTGGAGTTACAATGTATATTATTAGGAGTCATTTAAAGTCATTAGAAAAAAGGAGTGATTTGAATGAAAATATTCATTGCATACATTAAGTGCAATTAATTAAATTTACCTTAGTAAATAAGTGAATATTGTATTGTTGAGATCATGTCAGAAGGAAGTACTTAAGCAGACAGAAATTATATGGTGAAATTAAGTAGTCCATACTTGTAGGCCATGAGCAATTTAAAACTGGGTGTGTTTTCTTAGATATAGATATGATGAGTAAAAAGTATACACAATCAACCCCAGATGGTGTGGCTCAGTGGATTGAGTACTGGCCTGCAAACCAAAGTGTTGCCAGTTCAATTCCCAGTCAGGGTACATGCCTGGGTTGTAGGCCAGGTCTCCAGGAGGGGGAGTGTGTGAGGCAATCACATATTGATGTTTCTCTCCCTCTCTTTCTCCTTCCCCTCCCTTCTGCCTAAAAATAAATAAATAAATAAATAAATAAATAAATAAATAAATCCTTTAAAAAAAGCATATACAATCAGACATATTCTGTCTGGACAACCTAATTAGAATTCTTTAAAAGACTTAGCCATTTGAGCATCTCCCTTTCTATAACACGATTTCTTTTTCCCAAATCACAGAAGACTATGTAGTGTTTCTTAATAGATAAGCTGGCAGATGGTCTCCCACAGTGGAGTCTATTCTATGTGTTCCTACAGGGTCTTTTCTGCAGTTGCATCTCATAATAACGGTTCTTCAGTTCACATGAATCATACCCTGAACTGGGCACTTAAAGAGACCATATTTTCTCTATGGTTTTAGACTGTAATTCACTGAGAATATTGCTAGATCACAATCGTCCAACCTCGTTCTCTCGTCTCAGATGTGATGGCAAACCTACCTCCCCCAGTATTTGACCACATATATTCTCTGATTTGTGTTTGGGGTTATAGGAAATAAAATGAAAAATTAAATGCATTTTCATTGGCAGAAATCAGGTTTCCTTTTCAAGAAGTATTTACTGACAAAATCAGTTGGGAATAGATTCTAGTACTCCCAGGAAAGCCAAGTGCTCCTGACTGCTCATGTTCCACCCTCTTCTCAGCATTAAGCATTGGCACAGAATCCAAGGGGGGCTCACAGTGGTGGGTGCCAGGAAAGGGTGGGGAGAGGGTGGCTGTATGAGTCATAGGACAATTTAGCTCTGAACTCACACTGTAGGCATGAGTATACATGTATTTTTTAACATTTTTAAATGTTAAAAATATGGAGCAAGATCCTATATAGTTAATCTAGGGCTAAGCTGTTTTCTTAATTAAAACTAGCTAAAGGGTTAATTTGCGCTCATGGACATTCGCCAGAAAGTCCACACTGGCTGCTTCCATGCAGTGAGAGCTGTCCTTTTCAGCGGTTTCTGGATTTTGGGTTTCACTTTTCCTCCTCTATTAAAGTTCCTATTCTTGGCTTTTCTTTGGAAAATCAGTGACTAAAATACAAGATCAGAATACTTGATTGTACTCCGAGGTATCTTTATAACATCATTCTTGGTCTTTGAAAAGCAACAACTAAATACGATGTTATCAAATTAGCATAATCAGGGTTGAAATGGCTCATAAAATACAAGTGGAGATAGAGCAGCATAATCAACAGCTGCAGATCTGTTATTTTCCACCTTTAACCTTAAATCAAATGGCCACTCTGATAAGAGAAAGTTAATGAAAGGTTTTTAGGGGCAAAGTTGAGGAGGTATGTGAATATTCAGGGAAAAAGTTGTTTCCTGGAGAATGTGTGGAGAGCAGGACCAATAATATGGCACTGATCCAGTCAAGACAGCATAAAATATATAAAACAAAATGGAGTCACTCGTGTCAAACAAGATGGTTGTCAGTCAGCCATGACACTAGGGTTCCAGAGGGAAACTACCTAAGTCACACTAGACACATCTGCCAAGGAGACCCACCTAAGACATCTGCACATGTTACCAGAACAGCTGTGTCTGTGGAGTGGGACTGCTCACAGATAGGCTTCTGGGGAAATTTCCCACTTGCTATTATGGGTGCCAAGCCAATCAGCCATGTACCACCCATAGGCTCCTGGGGAAATTCCCCACTTGGTCTCAGGGGTACCAAGATATTTGTCAAAAGACCCAGAAGGGTGGAGTACACCACTTCCAAGGTATAACTGAGGCAGGCCCCAGACCCCTGCTGAGACAGCCGAGCTCCACACACCACAGTGCTGCTCCATGTCACACTGATCCCCCTTGCCATCGGCCACCACAGGCTCTGTCCCACTGGACTGAAGGTCTCACCTGCCCTGCTGCCCACCTGGCTCCAGAGATCCTTCCTTGCAAGACCCTGACAACTCCCTTTCCCACTGTGTTGTCTGCTGAACCCACAGACTGAGACTCTGGGCCTTGGGTTCGTTATTCCCCACTGATTGCTGTGTGTGTGTTATAATTCTCTTAGATTGTTAGGGTGTGAGGAGGATATTTATGTATGTTGATGTTCTACTTTAAGTGAATCTGCATTCAATAAAAGCTGAGTAAAGAACATAGTTACTGTGTATGACTCTTGCCTATTCCTTGGTGCCGGGCTGCAGAGCAGGCAGCTAGCCAAACGGTTGCTTGGCTGACTTACAGGAAAGGCTGTATCATATGCTCATGACAGAATGTTATTATCAAAGTGAAATAAATCAAAATGAAATATTTTTCTGATGGACTTACGAGAATAAATGTGAAAACCCCTTAAAAAAAGACAGGGTTTTTTGAGTTTCAGCATCAGTCTGGTGATGAAGCTCCTGACAGGGCAGAAAAATTTCTTACTAGGACATGCTATTGTAACTCCATACATGGATATTTAAAGCTCTACAGTCAGACTTTAAACTAGTTTCAAAGGGAAATTCATGAATGACATAGTAAAAATTGATTTTAGTATTGTCCATGCCGTTGTATATTTCAGGGAAAACATCGCCAGATAACTGAGAGATCAGAGCCATCATGAGTGAAGACAAGGAGTCTCAGCTTTCCTTTCTTGGTTCTCCCCCTGCAGCTTTGGCTTTTGATAGAGATAGGATGAAATAACCCTTGAAGTTTGCAAATAATCTAGCTAACTCAAGTTTTAAAATCTCAGTGAGGCAATCAATATGACGGTATTAACTGTACTTTATTTCATTGTTTTACAAAGGAGGCATAGCAGTTATAAATTGCTTTCATAGTCTCGGATTTCACCATTGGTAACTGTGAGGTAACATAGTCACAGTAATAATGATCCCATGTGGGATGCTTACCCTGAACCAGGTACAATATTTCATTACATTATTGTGTTCCATCTTTCCAACAACTGTATGTGGGAGACTTCATTATAATTTTTACCTCATGGATGAGGGCCAAGTGCTCAGAAGCATTAAATAACTTGCTCAGGTCTGACATTTAATCAGTTATGGCATAACTGGTGTTCAAATTTAAGTGTCTTTGATTCCAGGTCCCCTTTGTTTTTGTTTGTTTGTTTGTTTGTTTGCAAGGTCTCTTACACTGCCCGAGTGAACATTGCCAGCAATAGAAGTTTACACAGAAATATTTTCCACTATTTGCATTTTCCTCAGTGGTGTTCTGGGATAAACTCAAGTCCTACCTTGTAGGGTGAGTCATTTTAAGGTTTTATCTTTTGCTGTTAATACATTTGGAGGAACATGATCAAATAACCTCTAACTTATCTGAGAAGGGTGGGAAGTGCACGAGTGTGTATGAACATATTCTGTGTGCCACATCTGTTGGCACAGTACCTTTTTAAAACTTTATAATAGTCTTTTTAGCAGAAGAGGAAGTAGGGTCAGAGAAACTAAGTGCCTCACCCAAGTTCACCTACCAAGTAGGTGGAGAGTTGAGATTTGAACCCAAGGCTGCCTGACTTCAGGTCCTACATTCTCCCCTGTATTTCACATTCCCTGTAATAATGCACAGCATCCTTTGTGGCAACCTCTGTTCTCTATGGTCCTGATAGAGATTTTGGTATAGGTTTGAAATAGAAAGCTGTCTGAATTTTTCTAAGATCCCCCCAATTCAAATATTATGCACATTACTCACAGAGAGGTCAAATGAATCACACAGGCTAAATGATATACTGTCTCAATGAGTATGTTTAAAATAGAAAAATTAACTCTAAGCAACATCACACATTTTCCACAATGGAATTGCCTTTAGTCAGACATTGTAGCACAGACATTTTACAGCTGCAAAGATGAATTTTGCATTTGCTTTAAAAAATCTAAGACAATAATGATAAACATTAAAAAATTGAGTTCTTCATGAGTTGGGTATCAAGCAATCAAGGTATAAAAAGAAGTGATACACTAGAAGCAGGTTTTGTTTTGTTATGTTTTTTAATTCTCTGTGGCTTGATTAAGGGAGAGCTGGCTGGAGTGCTCATAGGAGTTTAAATTCGCCCCACCCGTTGTTCTGTTCAAGTCCCTTGAGGATGGGGGCCTGTTGTGAGTTAACAGCTGGGAACTGAGCCCAGACAGAAATAACAAGTAGGTGCTAATCCACATGAAACTTGAGGCTCTGAAGTGGCAGCTGTGTCTGATGTAATTTCTCATCCCTGTGGTGCTAGTGTCCTTTGGGTGTCCTGTGACCTCAGGGGAGCTCCCGGCCAGGTGTTCTCCCTGTGAGATTCCCGACTTGCACAGACCTCATGGAAAGGGCTAGCTGGGCTTAATGCTGTGACACCATGGATGTCACGTCATGTTATTTTATACGGGGGCCTTGATTTAGTCCAGCAGGATTGATTTGGAGATATCTATAAGGGCATTTTTCCAAAAGGGGAGTTGGCACAGAGGAAACCATGGGCGAAAACCTGGCGTGAAATACATGAGCTTGCTGAACCTTAAATCAAATCCAAACATTATTATTTTCTATTCATTAGAGGCATTAAACTAAAACTAAGTCTTTAAAAAATTAAACTCTAGTGAAGCAGTTTGAACCTGTAACCGATTCATCGAACTGGAACCAGACTAGGACACCAGAATGTTTTCTAAATCACACGTGAGTCACCTGGGCATTTTTCAGTTAGAGTCGCTGGGGCGGAGTGCTTGTTCACTATTGGAACTAAATTCAGATTAAGGAGGTTTCTGTCTACCCGTGTAGGCGCAGCGATGCCGTGAGAGGCACTGGTAGCAGAGCAGGGAGAAAGAATCCCTACCAACCAGTGGTTCAGATTGTTCTTATAGCTGCCATTTTCTATCAGACAAACTCTGATGCCAAACTTCAATGTTAATCAGATGAACGTGGTTCTATGCCGAGTGAAGCAGGGCCTGAGGCCCCAGGCCGGCAACACCCCTTTACAGGGCACCGAGACACTGCAGCACACAGTTTGCAAAGTCCTGCGCTAAGTGATACCCGGCAGGATTTGGGTTCTTTGGCTTTCAACATTCCTTCTGCACACGCGATTCCTACAGTTCTTTCCCGCTTCCAATTACTGGTTATCCACTGCTCTCTCAAGAGTCCTTATCAGTGCCTCACACTTGACATGCCTACAGTTGAATTGATTCTGTTTTCTCAAACAGACGTCTCCTCTATTGACTGTTTGTTTTAAGGCGAGAACCATTCTTCTGGTTAATCAGGCTCATAACCCAGTTAATTCATTCAATTTCTCTTTTCTTATATCCAACCAAGAAAGAATCAGTCTTGTACCTCGTTGTTGTGCAGTTAAAGTTTTTTAGGTTGGTGTCAGGCTTGGTCTGTGAAGCTGTTTTCAGATTCCGGGTAAGCAGTGGAGTTGGAAAGGGGAGCTCGGACAGGGAGGGGCCAGCAGGTGCCTCAGAGGAGGATACAGAACAAAGCTGAGGCAGCCCTTAGGTTTTCAGGAGCCACAGCAAGGCCGGGGCTTCCTGCTGGGGCAACTCAGAACAACCTCATCTGTGTGATTGGTTTAACCCCGTGTGCAGTAACTCTCCCCTGGGTTGTCTTTAAGGTGCCCTGCGGCCTCAGGCAATCAGAGAGCTAGGTTCTCCTTTTGGCTCTACCACTCATGAGCCATGTGACCTTGAGAAAGCAACTGTTTGACACTCAACATTCTCAAAGGTAAAATCATAACAGTTCCTTTTCAGCCTTCTTTGAGTTTGTGGTAAGAATTACACAAAATAATGATGCAATATACCTCATAAATTTCAAAGCGCTCTGTGTGTAGCGGTGGTATTAGGTGATAAGCTCTCTAAACTCAGCTTTTCATTTGTTCATTTATTTGTTTAAATACCTACCAAGCACCCATCGCGACCAGGCACCACCCTAGGCACGGGGCAGTGCAGTGGTATACACACCTCCACCTCTTGAAGACAGGTACTGCCGATACAGAATTGACGGGGAGGCAGTTTTTAAACAAATCACCATGTAACTAGTCATAGTTACCAGTCCTTACTATGTGTCAGTCTCCTTCTAAGTCTTTAACTCATTTAATCCTCTGGACAACTCTGTGAGAGGCAGTAATATTATCCCATTTTACAGACGGGAAAATTGAGATCTAGAGAGTAAACAATTTACTTAGGGGTTTCACAGCCAGTAAGTAGCAGAACCAAGAAATAACCTAATAAGTTTGATTCTACATTCTATTGTCATGTTAATAGTTACTATATCAATGCCCCCGCCAGACGATCCAGGATATCTGCTGGGTGAGAGCAACTGCCCCCAGGCTGCACAGGTGACTGCCTCTCTGACCTTCAGTTTCCCTCACTGGGAAAACAGGGATCATACTAATACCTGCTTCATGGATAACTTGTAACAAATGTAACACAATACCTGACATTACAAACCCACGATAAATGTAAGTTTATAGCTGTTGACTATGAGAGGTGTGAGAAAGAAAAAGTGCAAGATGCTATCTGGGACTTCAATAGGAAGTTCTAGTCTAGACAGGCTGAAAGGGACTGGACAACACTCCTGAAAGAAATATTTAAGCTGAGATCCAAAGGATAAAATAAGAACAAAGGTTTTAGAAAGGGAAGGGTGGAGGGAGGAGGATTGCAAGGACCCGGGACAAGAAGGCCTTTAGCTCCTTCCAGGAACAGAGAGGAAGCCAGGGTGGCTGAAACAGTGTGGCTGGAGGAAGAGGAGCAAGCGAGGTGAGGAAGGGACTTTTTCTGTCTGTCCCTCTCTCCTCATTTCCACTGCCAGTGTGCTAACTACAGTCCCATTATCTCAGTCCTGAATTATTTCAATGACTTTGTAACTATTCTTCCTGTCTATACTCTGTTGCACTTTTCATGCTTTGTGTATTAACTGGCAGGTTATGTCCTAAAGCACTCCTTTGGCCATGGCATGGCCTTACCAAACAGAATACTTTCAAAGTTTGCCGTTGTCTGTCACACTCCAAACTCCATAGCCAAGCATACAGTAACAGTTCCGAACTGGCTTCTACCTGTGTGGGGTCTTTTCTATCTCAGCTTCCTTTCACATGCCCCCAACTCTTAACCAACCTTGCCTCATTCTTCCCTGCCCGGAATGCATCCCTCTTCCCTCTGTTTCCAGTCTCAACATGGGTAAGTCCTATCTATCTTCCAAGGATTGTATCAAGTGTTGTCTTCCATGAAGCCATCCAAGACCATGCCAGGCAGAAAATTAGATTTTTAAGCCCTGGCTGGTGTAGCTCAGTGGATTGAGCGCAGGCCTGTGAACCAAAAGGTCGCGGTTCGATTCCCAGTCAGGGCACATGCTTGGGTTGCAGGCCAGTTCCCGGCAGGGGACTCACTAGAGGCAACCACACATTGATATTTCTCTCCTTCTCTCCTTCCCTTCACCTCTAAAGATAAATAAATAAAATCTTAAAAAATTAGATTTTTAAAAAGTTTTTTAAAACTGCATATAGAAAAGTATGAGAATCATTCATAATTCTTTATTGCACCTAGCTATTGTTTGCATGTTGACATTTTTTTCTAGTTGCATACATGGAGGTTGCAACTTTCTCATCTTCAATTTTCCATCTATGAAATGGGGATTATAAAACCAGCCTTACATATGAGCAGAGACCCCCCCAAACCAAATTTATTTATTAAAAGTTGTATGTCTATTTCACATGTTTACACTTCAGTTACCTTCAAAGTATTGTACCATTTGATGCAATCACCTATCAAGACATTTTCTCCACTGCTCAAAATAGTTTTTGAACTTGTTGATTTTGATGCTTTTTAGTACTTCTGCCATGTTTTGTTTCACCTCTTCTACAATTGCAAAACATTTTCTTTTGATGACTTTTTTTCATCCTTTGGGGGAAATCAGGTAAATGGGGACGGTTGGACATGGGGGTCATGCTGTTTTTCGATAAAAACTGCTGAACACTCAGAGTGGTTTGAGCAGGTGTGCTCATAAGTCACCCATTATGAAATGGGCAAATATGTTGAAAGAGTCTTCAAAAATAATTCATTGAAGCCAAATGCAGCCTCTCACAACAATGCCATTCGGTACACTGCTAGAGATGGGTTCCTAGAACACTCACCTAGCAGGGGAAGCCTGTCCTACAAGGGGCCTGTCTTCTAGAAGATCATTTGGGTTCTTTCTGAGTCCCCATTTAGGGGACTGAGTCCCCATATTTTAGAGCTGTTTTAACAAGAGAACAGAGACAATTTGAGCATTTCAACTTTATGTCCTAACACATCAAATGATTTCTACCAGCCTGTGGGTGCGACTATAAAACTATTCTTGGGTTAAAAATCTCTTCAAAGTCCTATTCCCACCCCCCAAAACATTTGTGCTGTTTGTTGTTTTCTTTTAGAAGATTGAATTTAATTTCCTAATCTTGTCTATTTTGTTCTTACCTCCCTCTGAGCCTCCATATCCTGTGACTATAATCTTATTTCTTCTCAGGATAAATTTTCATATTTGTTTAGAATGATTCATAATATGGGCCCAATATATTCAAACTCTTCTAGTCCCTTTGTGTTCCCTGGGTCTCCTACCGCATCCACATGAAAGTTTTATTAGGAGGAGAATCTTAGAAGTACCATGGAAACGACATTCCTGCCAGCTGAGTAGGAACGTGGGTCCCATGCACATTGATTTACTGTTTTCATTAAAGCTTTTAAGGGAATTCTGTTTATAAAAGATTGTGTTAACAAAATACCGGAGCACAGTTGGACATTACTCCTGTTAGATATTTACTAGTTTGACCTCAGAAATTATGAATGATTTCTTTGTCTGTTGTGTTTGATAAATCAAGTAGCAAACCTGAAACATGGACACACACACATTTTCTGCACCAACTTTGAAGAACTGATACTAACTGAAGTGGTAATTGCATTAACTTTATTTTCTACCATGGAAATGTTATATATAAATTTTCAACTGAACTGAAGTACCTCCATTGCCAAAAACAAGAAACACATAGCTATAATTGTGGTCCTGAAATCTGGGCACTTTGAGAATAGGAAGTTAGCGGGGTGTTGTAACCAGAGGTTTGAAGAGGTTCTGAAGGCATTTTGAACACACAAACATTAGTTTCGAGAATGCAGTAATATACCCATCCACAATCTCTCTTGTTTTCCAATTTCTTAATTAATTATTCACTTTCTCTCAGCCATTATATACATTCCAAATTCTTTAGAATTTAGTCAAAAGATTTTTCTTCTAGAAAATGCATCCCGTTTGCAATTGTACTGTCTTTTTCTGTACACCTGACTCACCACTGCATTTCTGTGTTCAGTCCCTGGTGACATCTTCACCTGTCTGCAAGAGCCATGTACTACTGTGGACATAATGTGAGTCCTAAATTTGACTCGGGATCTGGTCCTAGAAAGCTGCTTGACAGTAGGCTGGGTATTAAATCTTTCAGGGACCCTTTTTACTGGTCAGTAAAACAAGTGGGTTGAATTGATAATGTCTAAGCTTTTGTCAACCTGATGATTTTTGGTCATAAGCCATTATATTAGAGTTATCAGTAGACTATATCATGCTTACAGAATTCTTAGGCTAACAAAGACCTTAGAGGTCAGCTAATCATACTGAGTGATTTTACTTACTAGGAATGATAGACAAATGATTTACTTTGTGTCAGATAACAGCCAGCAGCAGGACAAGATTCTGAGCTTTCTCACAAGGCAAACAACTTCAAAATAAATATCATTAGTAACTAATGAATCAGATAAATGATTTAGTAAGGTAAAAGCTAGCAGGACTTGGTTAAAATGAAATTTTCTAGATTTCTCTAAGTTTAAAAATCAAACATTGTCAGCCTGAACTTGTGAATCACATTTACACTTCTTTAGCTCAAGTGTAACAAGCATTTAACAAGCATACATAAGTCTGGTACTGGCATAAACACAGTGACACAGACCAATGGGACAGAACAGAGAGCCCAGAAATAAACCCACAGCTTTATAGTCAATGAATATATGACAAAGGAGGCAGGAACATATAATGGGATGAAGACAATTTATCCAATCAGTGATATTGGGAAAATTGGATAGATACAGGCAAAAGAAATGAAACTCACCTGTCGGGGCCNCTTTAGCTCAAGTGTAACAAGCATTTAACAAGCATACATAAGTCTGGTACTGGCATAAACACAGTGACACAGACCAATGGGACAGAACAGAGAGCCCAGAAATAAACCCACAGCTTTATAGTCAATGAATATATGACAAAGGAGGCAGGAACATATAATGGGATGAAGACAATTTATCCAATCAGTGATATTGGGAAAATTAGATAGATACAGGAAAAAGAAATGAAACTAGCCCTGGCTGGTGTAGCTCAGTGGATTGAGTGCGGGCCTGCGAACCAGACGATCGCGGTTCGATTCCCAGTCAGGGCACATGCCTGGGTTGCAGGCCAGTTCCCAGCAGGGGACGCACGAGAGGCAGCTATACATTGATGTTTCTCTCCCCTTTTCCTTCCCTTCCCCTCCAAAGATAAGTAAATAAAATCTTAAAAAAAAAAGAAATGAAACTAGACCACTTTCTTGTATCATAGACAAGCATAAATTAAAATGGATTAAAGACTTAAATGTATAACTTGAAACCATAAAACTCCTAAAAGAAAACATAGGCAGTAAAATCTCTTACATTTCTCTTAACAAGAGTTTTTTCCTAATATTTATATCTTCTCTGGCAAGAGAAACAAACAAACAAAATAAACAAATGAGACCACATCAAGCTAAAAGCTTTTGCATAGCAAAGAAAACATCAACAAAATGAAAAGGCAACCTACTGAATGGGAGAACATATTGCCAAATGATACATCTGATGAGCAGTTAATATCCAAATTTACAAGGAATGCATATAACTCAATACAATAAAACAAAACAAAAACAAACAAACATTCCAGTTAAAAAATGGGCAAAGGACCTAAATAGGCATTTCTCCAAAGAGGATGTACAGGTGGCCCATAGACATATGAAAAGATTGTCAATGTCACTAATCATCAGAGAAATGCAAACTAAAACCAAAATGAGATATCACTGCACACCTGTCATCAATACATGAACAAACAACAAGTGCTGGCGAGGGTGTGAAAAGAAGAGAACCCTGGTGCACTGTTGGTGGGAATGAAAATTGGTACAGCCATCATGGAAAACAATATGGAGCTTCCTCAAAAAACTAAAAATGGAACTGCTTTACGACTTAGTGATTCCACTTCTGGGAACATATCTGAAGAAACCCAAAATGCTAATTCAAAAGAATACATGCACCCCTATGTTCATTGCAACATCATTTACAATCACCAAGATATGGACACAGCGCTAGTGCCTATCAGTAGATGAGTGGATAAAAAAGCTGCGGTACATTTATACACAATGGGATGCTACTCAAAAAAACAACCTTGGCAAAAGGTTGTGACAACATAGATGAGTATTATGCTAAGTGAATGAAGTCATACAGGTAAGACGAATATCATATGATCTCGCTTAGTATGTGGAATTTAAAGAACAAAATTAACAAACAAAACAGAAACCGACTCATAGATGCAGAAGACACACTGTGAGGCTACATGAAGAAGGTGAAGGGATTGGGCAGTACAAACTGGTGGTTACGAAATAGTCATTGGGATATCAAGTTCAGCACAGGGAATGTAGACAATAATATTGTAATAAGTATGTGTGGTGCTGGGTGGGTACTTGAATTATCAAGGGGATAACTTTGTAAATTATCTAATTGTCTAACCAGTATGATGTACACCTGAAACCAATATAGACTGAATGACAACTATAGTTAAAAAAATTCAAGTTCTTCAAGAAAAACAAAACCAAAAAATAATAAAAATAAAAATACATCCATAAAACATTTAAAATCACACCTGAATTTTGAACTAAAATCATAGATAGAGTATAGGTAGGTTATTAGATGAAAGTAATGTGAATTTCAGACATTTTGAAGTGACACTGGATGTATGCTATAAAATATTTATGGTTCTAGGTTACATTGTGCTTTCTTCCCCTTGGGTTAAATCTTGTTTCATCATGGTTCTATATTGAATGATATTCAGCTTACCTCTGTTTGTGGCATTATTATTTGTATTTTGAAATAAATTTTGTAATTTCTCTTGATCATATATATATCCCCATGTTATTGTGATGTTTTATTCTAGTGCACGTCTCTCCTGTGGGTTACTTATCTCACCTCCAAATGGTACTTACATTTAGTGCTCATGTTTGCTTTGCCCCAGATGGCTGAGACTACTGGGGATGGGTGGGTAAGGATGAGAGTACACCAAGGTGAAGTGGGAAAAAAAAGAGCAGAAACTAGATGTACCCAAAGGAAGAAGTGAGCAGAAACTTAGCTGTCAGGTTAGTCTGCTGAGCTACTCCAAAAAGACTGCCACGGTTGCCTTGGGATGGCTCAGGGTCTCCTCTGTGTGAGAACTCTTGTTCCGGGGCTTTGAACTCCATTATAGTCACTTCCTTTCGGACCAATATCTGTGCAACGTGTTTGACTGACCAGCCTCTGCATTTGCTTTCCCATGGACATGCCATTCTCAAATATCCTTGTTCACAGAATTAAAATGCCTAAACTAGAGAATCAGCAGTAGATTTTTCTTTTCACAATAGAATTTTCACTGCACAGGATATGGGTCCATCAGCCTGGTACTAAATCTATGTGCTGCTCTCATTCAATGAAAGCACTCTCCCTAATCTCACAAGAGCTCCTAATTTCCAAAGCGGGTGGATGCTGGTGACCCCCTTCTTTGTCTTCTCTGCATTTACACAGGATACTCTCCTGGAAACTCTCTTGTATTTGCTGCATTTCTTGGGCACTTCTGACTGCCTCTATGGTCTTCTTTTTTTTTTTTTTCATCTGTGTGTGGCTGCCTTTCATGTGTTCCCTACTGGGGACCTGGCCTGCAACCCAGGCATGCCCTCTGACTGGGAATCAAACCGGTGACCCTTTGCTTCACAGGCCCGTGCTCAATCCGCTGAACCACACCAGCCAGGGCTCTCTGGTCTTCTTTTATCTCTTCGCCCACTCCCCCAATTTCATGTGTTTTTTTGTTTGTTTATTTTTTCCTTTCAGTATTTTTTTCCTGGGGTTTCTTCTTTTCTTTTCTACACATTCTCTTTGGGCCATTTCTACAGATTCAATTTCTGTCTTCATGCTTATGTCCTACTTTCCCAGCTCCTTAGCCTGCATCTAGAGCCTAGTTTAGCTCCTAAAAAGCACACATTTGATCACCTACTTTCCATACACTTGATACATACATTTGAAATAACATCCACTTGATTATTACTGTCTACTTATATGACTCAGAAGTACTACCCTCAGGACCTAAATTCTGTCCCAGGTTGGCTCCTCCTGTTGTCCCTGCTTCCAGGAGTAACACAATTCTTCTGACTCCACACTCTGTGAATGCCTCACTTGACACACAGTTAGTCATTGAGAATTGCCAATTCCACTGTCTCTATCCCTATTCACCCCCATTCCAGTCTGCCACTATCTTGCTTACTATAATGGCCACTTTGCGGGGAGGGGCATGTGCATATAGCCGCCTTCAATGTCCAACTGCACTGTGTTCTCTTTATTAGTGATTCCTAGTACTGGGTCCCTAGATCAGCTGCATCAGTGTCACCTAAGAGCTTTGCCGAAATGCAAATAAATTCTCCAGAGCTAAAACATCATAAATTCTGGGGGCAGGCACAGCTGTGTCTGTCTGCACTTTCACAAGCCCTGCAAGTGGCTTGGTGCTCGTTGAAGTGGGAGGGCCTTATCAGCCTCATTACCTGACTCACTTCAAGTTTGTCCTATTGCACTGCTGTCCTTTGCTCATAATGCCAACCTCTCTCCTGCCACAGGGCCTTTGTATGTGCTGCTTCCTCTCGCTGAAACCCACTCCTTTTCACTTGGCTGGCTTCTCCTCTTGCTTCTGGCTCTACTTAGATGTCCCATTCCTTGGAGACCTCCCTCAGAGCTCTAGTAGGAACTTATCCTAAGCATGACACAGTACTCTTTGGCAACATCTGTTTTTTTGTTGACCCACTGTGTTGAAATTGTTGATCACTTGCCTATCACATCCTCTAGAAACTCCCTGAGGGTTTGGATCATGTTCCAAAACATTCATCAAAGCTCTCCTGGCAACCAGGATTATTCCATGAACACAGTATGTGATGCACCAAAAAGATTTTTGGGCAAATCATTTTGATTTGAGCCCTGTTTTACTCTGGCTTCATACTGCTCTCTATCTACCCCAGCCTGTATCTGTTCCAGATTAGTGATTTTTCAAATTCCCTGAACCTGCACTTCACCCTGCACTTCAGGTCCCTAGGTCTCTACCATACTAGTTAAGTCATCTGACCTGTGACCAGGGTGTAATTCTTGAGCCATTCTTCTCACACCCTCCTTCCCCTAGCCACCTTAGGACAGTCAGTAAGCCTGTTGATGAAAAAATATGCAGAAGACTGTTACTAATTAGAGAGCGTTCACATAACTCATTCTGGAAGAAAGCTGTCAAGTCAGCTACTCCCTTCCATTTTTTTGCCAAGGCTACTAAAGATGGGTAGGCAATCACTGGCCTTATGTTTGTATAATGACTTCCTTTTGTTGTGCCTTTGTTCTATTCTGGTCCAAGGTAATTGCTTGAGAGTACTGCCTTTAGTTCTCCACGACTTCTGATAGAAACCTTTTCTACTGATATGTAAAATTTAAGTAAACTTTTCAAAGCACTGTGTGGAATTGGAATTTACTGTGGTGCTGTACATTTTGGTGCACCAGAGGAGGAGACAAGGCCCAAGGCAACATAGTGCATTCTCTGTACACTTTCTTTCTTTCTTTTTTTAATTGGTAGGTTTTTTTAGATTTTATTTATTGATCTTTAGAGGGGAAGGGAAGGAGAGAGAAATATCAATGTATGGTTACCTCTTGTGTGCCCCCTGCTGGGAACTGGCCTGCAACCCACGCATGCGCCCTGACTGGGAATTCTTTGGTTCGAAGGCTTGCGCTCAATCCACTGAGCTACACCAGCCAGGGCTGTACACTTTCTTTACCCTGTGACTTAAAAGGAGAGTGCCTACTGAGAAGAGGCTGGGGAAATATTGCAGTTTTTCCCTTCTTTATAATTTTTAGAGAAGCTTACCCTCTAGCCAGAGGGACAATCATGGTCCTCAGGGATCTGAAATCCAGAGTTTTGTATTATTTTCATATATCCCAGGATCCCCCACAGGACTACAGTCATTGAAATGTAGGGTGTAGTTGAGGAGATTCCAGAGACCTTAACACAACCGTCTTCTTAACCTCTGATCTGGTTCTGCTCCTGCCTGCCATTCCCACCATCCCTGTCCTGTTGCGTGGTTCCCCTCCGTTTCTTTCCCTCTCTCTTTCTCAGAGTATATGCTTCTCACCTCCCAACTTCTCTAAATAAATTCTTATGTGAGACTCTATTTTATAAATGGATAAAGCTGATTTTTTAAACAATGAATCTATTTCCCAATGTATAGCTCTTACTTATTAAAAATAAATGTATTCCTTAAAAACTAAAGCTAGAATTGCTATAGGATCCAGCAATCCCACTTCAGGGTATATATCCAAAATCATTGAAAGCAGGGTCTGGAAGAGGCACTGTATTTTTAGGACTATAAGATGCAAGGGACCATAAGACACACCTAGGTTTTAGAGGAAGAAAACAGAAAAAACATTTTTGAAGCAAAAAATGTGGTAAAATATTTAATAACATGTGATCCTGCTCCACAACCCCCCCCCCCCCAGTGAGCCAGGCAAGCTACATTCAGACTATAAGATGCACCCCATTTTCTCCCAAATTTTTTTGGGGAAAGTGCATCTTATAGTCTGAAAAGTATGGTACTTGCACACCCATAGCGTTATTCACAGTAGCCAAGATTGGAAGTAATCCAAAATGCTCATTGACAGACAAACAAATAAACAAAATGTAGTTTATACATACAGTGAAATTATATGTATTGAGTTATTATTCAGCCTTACAAAGGAAAGGAATTCCTACACCATTATACAATTTGGACACACTTTGAAGACACTGTTAAGTGAAGTAGCTAATCAGTCACCAGAAGACAAATACTATTGCACATGATCCCACTTACATGAGTTACCTAGAGTAGCCAAACTCACAGGAACAGAAAGAATGGCGGTTTCCAGGGAATGGGGGAATAGTGAGTTCTTGTTTGATGGGAATAGAGTTTCAGTTCCAAAATGAAAAACTTCTGAAGATTACTTATATAACAATGAGACTATATTCAACATTGCTGAACATCAATTGCTAAACAGTACACTTATAAATGGTTAAGAAGGTAAAGTTTTTCTTATATTTATTTTGCCACATACAAGAAAGAAAGGCAATATGTAAGATGAGTTTGAAGAAAATAAATATTTGAAATCTGGGGCCACGGGTAGCCATTCATCCTTAATAGTTAATGATGTACTCTACTTTTAAACAGTCCTATAAGCCTAGTGACTCCCCACCCACTTTTAAATAGCTTGCTATATAATTCCAGACTATTTGCCAGTTACAGATCTCAAAAGAATATTAAATTGGAAACATAAAATCAAACATTGCTGATGTGTTAAAATTTGATTTGTATCATATTGGATTTTTGGGTCAATATTCCTTTTTAACATTCATTAAAGAAATGTTTTAAGAGACAAATTGAAAGCAAATGTGTTATAACCCTAGCAAATATTCTGTAACACCCTAGAGGAGTTTTGGTGAACCACAGTTTGAATACTGCTGCTCTCTAATAGACTA
Organism: Sturnira hondurensis; assembly: GCF_014824575.4. Classification (NCBI taxonomy): domain Eukaryota; kingdom Metazoa; phylum Chordata; class Mammalia; order Chiroptera; family Phyllostomidae; genus Sturnira; species Sturnira hondurensis. The sequence continues at coordinate 393,989 of NW_028077910.1, forward strand.
TGTTAATCTCCTACCTGGTTTCTACTTCTTCCCATCAATTCTCCACACATCTGCTAGACTTATCTTTCTAAAACACAGAACTGACTTTGACATTTCTGTACTTACATATTCTTGGCATAGCTTCATCCCTGTAATGTAGTGTTCAGCCCCAGCTGTAACTTGGTAGCATTAAAAATTGCCACTTTGGTTCTTCTTCAAATCAAAGGAATATCTGAGGATGGGGTCTGAGTATATTTTGGAAGCTCCTCAAGTGTAATGTGCAGCCGGAATTGCAAACAACTAACTAAGAGGAAAGTGTATACACTCCTTAACCTGACTGATGAGATCCTCAGGGTTCTATTTTTCCCAGGTTATGCTTAACTTCCACTTGGCTCCACATAGCTCAGATCAAATGAGGTTTCCCAGGCACATGTGCACTTTGCCCCCTCCCTCCCTCTGCTCAGTGTGCTCCCTCTGATTCTGGCCTCTTCTGGTTTATTCCTTGATATATTCTGCCTTGAAAACAGCTCATGTACAACCAATTTCATGTTGGTTTCTCCTTTTCCATCTTCTCTCTCTTTCTTCTGTTTAATGAAAAACCTACTATAACCATAACTTTCCCTTTTTCTCTTTCCTTCATGAACTGGTTTATTATTAGTGTGTATCTCTGGAATAAGTTTCCTCACCGGAATGACCGACTCAATGAATGAATGGAATATCTATCAGATTCTTAAGTAGTCCAATCACTCTATCTCCATATTCCAATTCATGTCCTATAGTGTTTCACAGACTTTAATTATATATAATTTGTATCTCAGAAAAGTGTTGCTGTGAAGTTATCACTTGATTGGAATTAAGTCTAGAGTCCTCTATGCATTTCGATTTACCTCAACAAATCTTTTTTTAACTTTGACCTGGAACTACTACTCTCCCGGTTCAGATGGAGAGAGTGTAGCTAAAAGGTCAAATAACCTGAGTTTATGCCTGTGAGTTCTGTAGAAATTATGAGGCTGGTGTGAGAGTCTAATTAGAAATGAGGTTTGTATGTCTTGTTAAAGCTTTATGATTTGCTCTTCCTGTGATTCCTTCTCCCCTCAAGTTTCCACATTTGAAATAGTGCAGAGCCAACACAAAAAGGGAATTGCAGCCCAGGAGGTTATAAATAGGGCCCATTTTTATCAGAGAGGGAAAGATGAAAGTTGGTATTTAAGTACTTCACCCATGACGATGTAAAACACAGCCGAAGCAAATGGGACCCAGCCTGGAAAATGAGTGGTGAGCAGCACATCAATCAAATATATTTATGTGAAATTACTGACATGGTGGTACTCAAGCATCTCCAGGAATTCTGCTTCAGGGGTCTTCAAGCAGTTCGTGGTGAACACTGTTGTGTCACTGTGTCAGCAATGGAAATGACAATGTGACTTTGTTCCCACTCGCATGCTTTGCATGCCAATATTATCCCAGTGGAAACTTTCCCTTTGATGACATAGTGGGCCTGGCTATGCCAAATGAGGATTGTGCACATTTCCTAAGGAATGGAGCCCAGGAGAGGCAAGTGGCTTTTAGATGCCCGCATGCTTAATGAGTGAGTTTTACTTTTTTCCATGCTGTGTCCTTTGGGGCATTTTCTCCTCCATAATGATGCTATTGGAAATAAAGTTTAAACTAGATGTTAATGAAATGGTTATTGAGCCACACTGTGTATCTTCATACCTATTAACATCACAATCAAACATAACGTTTTGGAGTGCCCTGCAAAATTGATTCAGCAAGACAATGATTTCTAACTGGCTGAGGAGCTTCTTTATGATGTGATAAAAATCTATTTCGAGCAAGAGATATAAGAATGTCAGCTTGTGACTTATACTCTTCTTCCTGGTGCCTGTTTAGGGCAGGTAGCTTGAGACTACGTGACTAACCCTGCTTTTTTATGAGTGTCCCCAAGATGTCTAGTATCTATGTGGAGAGTAATGTCAGGCACACCTAAGAAGACTGAATTGGGATAAAAACTCCACTGACCCTCTTCCCCTCTCTAGCCACATGCCACATAGAAACCTTACTTTGAAGAAAACAATGGAATAAAGATCTTAGCTGAAAAAGTTTCTCTTATAAATCGTATTTTTTTTATTTGGGTACAGATTTATGGGAGCTATCTGAGAAACAGATTTGGAGCCTAATATAAAACAGAATTTTTGATTTTCAGACACATGGAAATTCTGTTCAGTTGGTTTGTTGTAAAGATACCTGGTTTATTCCTGGACTTCACTAATTTTAACAAGATTTTGACAATCCTGGGTGGATGGTGGTGAGGATATGGGGAGAGAGTATGGGAGACCATGTAAAATTTTGTTGAATTTATTAAGGGAGTAAAAAAGGCAATCAGCCTCATCTGGAGGGGAGACTAAAGCATCATTTATCTTGTGTGGATGTTGTGTTATGGAGAGTTGGATAGTTGTCGTGGTGAGAGAAAGTGGTAGTACAGAGTTAAAGAAAAGAGCTTGCATGTTTGAGTAGTAGCGATTGGGGGTTACAGGTTAATTCTTCCAATTATTAGCAGCTATGGGACCATGGGATTTTAGTCATGTCTTTCTGAGTTTGCTTTCTCACTTGTAAACTAGAAAAACAATGGTTTCCTGGTGAGAACTGTTGTGCAGCTTAAATAGGATAGGTAAATTCCAAAAGTATAGCAGATATAAAATCAAGGGTATTCTTATTGTCCACTGATGTTGTTCTTGAAGAGAAATTACTAAAATAAGATCATCTGCATCTGGGTATAGGGGGTCTGTGGGTAGGACTTACACACTAGGTTTACAAAAGGTAAGTGTCCAAAATGGGAGGCTAATGACGGAGAGAGATCAGATATGAGGATACAAATTCAAGCACAAAAGTGTCAAGGACTGGCAAAAGGGTGGGGTGTGTGAGTTGAAGGTAAGTTCAGACACATTCTCAGGGTCATCATTCTCTGCCATTCTGCTTGGGAAAGCCCAAGATTCCATGCCCGAGTGTGTTTCTGGTAATAAAACCCAGATCTGAGACCCATAGTGCTGCTAATCTACTAAACAGATGGATAGTATTGGTGAGGAGCATTTATGTTCTTAGTCTTAAATGTGAAGTGGAAAAGGACTTATACTGCTTACTACCCTGTGAAAGTTTTATTGGATTGCAACCTAGGGTGAGGCAGACCTTGGGCTCCTCACAGAGGTGACATGTAGAATCAGAGCGGGTGAGTGTGGGACTAAAGAGATGCAAGCTGGGAAGGCTTATTCATCAACTCTAGTAAATGACTTCACCTCCTGAGCCCAAATTTGAAATAGAGATAACAATGTTCACCTGCCTATTGTATGGATGTCATGGGGTCAAAGTCAAAGAGACATAATAGATGATAAAGCGCATTGCAAACTGTAAACCATCATGTGAGGAATTTTTAATGTATCCAAACGCTTCTTTTAGCTGTGGTATCCATCTGAAACCTGACAGTTTCATATTGATGTATTGATTTTTGTTTCATTTTGCAAATATGTGACCTCTAAGTAAAGAACAGGAAGAGAGGAGTTATTTAATATTTAAACAAATAATTGTATTCATCATCTCTATATTAGCCCAGTAAAAAACTTCATCAGTGGTGTGTTATTGGAAATTAGAGATAACAACAAATTTTTTTGTAAGAGAAGAAAGTGACAAAATCCCTTGAAAGATGTTGATAAGATTTTCATATTATTCACTTTATTCTGCAAGTAGGTATCTCACTCAGTATAATTCATTTACTCATTTATCTCTTTTTCAGTGTTTTTATGTGTTCATATTCCTCTTTTATATCTATACTCACTTATAAATAATGCCTATAGTTGACAACTTTCAAATTAATTTCTCTAGGTGCAAACTCCCCTCAAATTCCAGACTCATACATCTAATTGCCTACAGTGCAGCTCTGTTTGAGGGTCTAAAAACCTTGTCAAGTTTGACACCCCTGAGACTAAACTTCTAATTTGCTACTACCCCCTGTAAATGTGATCGTTCTACTATTTCTCAGTGAATAACTACTCCATTTTTCCAATTGCTCTGATCCAAAACTTAGGGTGGTTGTTCCTGGTGTCTTCTTTCTGTCATTCTCAATATAATTTACTAGCAAATTCTGTTGGTTCTAGTTTCAAAATATACCCTGAATCTGTCTACTTCCTACTCTCCTCACTGTTACCATACTGTAATTTCTTGTTTATATTAGTATATTTCTTCTTAATAGCTCTGTCTACTTTTGCTTTTCCCCCACCTACAGACCATTATCACCACAGCAGCCAGAGTGAGCTCTATGTTAAATTATGAAAGAGTTCATGTCACTCTTGCTATGATCCTTCCCATGAGTCTCCACCTTACTCATAGTATAAAGTTCTACATAATTTCCTGTTTTCTACCTCCCATCTTATTTTCTAATATTCTTCTCCATGTTTACTTTGCTCTTGCTTCAGTGACCTCCCTGATATTAATCAAACATGCCATGTATATTGGGTATGTAAAAAGAGAGGAAAGAGGGCATTCTAGAAGGAGAGAACAGCATCTTCAAAGTCATGAATTAAAGGATGTAGTGTGATTGGACTTCTAGTGTCTCTGGTGGTAAACCTATGCAAAGCTTTGGGCTTAGCCAGGTGATGGATGATCTGATATGCCATGTCCAAGAGGATGGACCTTATCCTACTAGGTAATTGATAGTCAATAAAGAGTTTTAGAGAAAAGAGTGGCATAATCATATTTGCATTTTAGGAATCTATAGTGGAAGAAGTATTGAAATGGGTAGGATGACCTCTTGGGAGGTTATGGTATTTGAATAGACAAGAGATATTAAAGCTCCATCTATGGTAGGTTCTCTGGAAATAGAAGATGATTGACACTATTTCAGGAAGTAGAACATGATGTAATATAGACATTAAATAACCATTGGTTAAAAAAATAAACCTTGGTCAAATCAATAGAATAAAAGTTTGTTACCACATGTTCAGAGTAAATAGACCATTGAGAAAAATTTAGATCAGTGACTCAAAAAACTTAGAAATCAGTTTAGAAACCTTCACTTATTCAACAAAAATTCAAACTCATAAAGGACCAAACCATGTCTTTTGGTGCAGTGTTCTCTGGCTAGACTGCAAAGTATATTTAATTGTGGATTTCAAGACAGATCTCATTTGATTGCCCCTCTAGGAGGAACTGAGTCAAGTAATACATGACTTCTTACTGGTTTGCTTTCTTTATTAGACAGTTTTTTCATTTCTGGTACTTGTTCCCAGATGTACCATTTTTTGTTTTACACATCATAAATATGTACATAAGTATGTTAAAAGTTTCTCTTTCTCCAGGTGGAATGTGTGCCATTTAGTAGATAAGAGCTCAAACTAAAAAGTGATTAAGGTGATGAGCTGCTCTGATCCCCAAGCTTAAGTTAACCCAAATAGCATCAGGAATAGCTTGTTTGAGGTGGTAGGTACCTTAGAGATAATCTATCTCTATAGGCCCTATTTTAAAAGAAAGAGTGGTGAAGGGACATGCAAAACCTCATACCTTTGGGGGACAAAACATTTGGAACACATAGATAATGTTTTCTGAGGCCATATGAAAGAAAAGGAGTCACATGGGAAAACAAAAGGACTTTGGTATGTATTAGAAGCCCTACAGGGCATGTTAATAGGATAGACCTTCTTGCAGAGATTCTGAGTCAGTAGAAACTTTCACTCTCAAAAATACCTCCCTGATATGATGCTAATACAGATGGTCTATGTACCACACCTTGAGGATGACTTAAATGAAGCAAAGCACAGAGGCACAAACAATGAGTTTACCAAAATATATTGACCAACTTTGGTCAAGATGGAGGTATAGGTAAACATGTCTTACCTCTGGGTACAATTATAGCAAAAGTTACAACTAGATTACAAAACAAATATCACCTAGAATTGTCAGAAAATTGAGCTTTATGGAAGTCCAACAATAAAGGACTTAAAGAAGCCACATCCATTCCAATGGGTAGGAGGGGAGCAGATGTGGAGAAGCACAGAGAGGTGTGGAGGGGTGGAGTGGCATGGAGAGGTGCAGAGACATGGAACAGGTGGTCTCACATCCATGTGTGATGGATAAAAATCGGAATGGATACCTCACTCCCAAGGTCTCTTAGTGCTAGACCAGACCACCCAGTTTGGGGATTCAGACTCCTCTTAAAGGGCCCACACTGGACTTAGGGGTCACACAGACCCACCCCCCCTCTGGGATTCAGCACAGGGCAAGAGCTGGAAGGGCAACAGTTGGAAGGGCACCAGTGGCATATGGGGAGAAATTGAAATGACTGGCAACAGGACAAGTGCTAAGAGACAGCTTCCTCCCAGGCAAAACTCCAGAGGCCAGGCAGTGGCATTGTCCCCTCTCTGTCTTCCCCTGTACAGAGTCATGGAGTAGGGACATGGGTGTCCCCACCCTGGCTATTACTTAAGGCTCCACCCCATACAACTTTTACAGGTACACTTTTCTATAATAGGCCTTGCTACAAAGACAGGGGGTCAAAGTAGCTCTGCCTAATACACAGAAACAAACAGAGAGAAACTTCAAAATTGAGGAGACAAAGAAATATGGCCCAAATGAAAGAACAGAACTCCCAAAAAACAACTAAACAAAACGGAGATAAGCAACCTATCAGATGGAGAGTTCAAAACACTGGTTATCAGGATGCTCCAGGAACTCATTGGGTATTTAAATAGCATAATAAAGACCCAGGCAAAAATGAAGGCTACATTAAGTGAAATAAAAAAATCTACAGGGAACCAAGACTGGAGGGGATGAAGCCAAGAATCAAATCAATGATTTGCAACATAAGGAAGAAAAAAGCATTCAATCAAAAGAGCAAAAAGAAAATTGAATTTAAAAATTGAGGATAGCCTAAGGAGTTTTGGGGATATCTCTAAATATACCAACCTCCAAATCATAGTGGTGCCAGAAGAGAAGAGGAAGAGCAAGAATTTGAAAACTTATTTGAAAAAGTAATGAAGGAAAACTTCCCTAATTTGGTAAAGGAAATAGACATTCACATTCAGGAAGCACAAGAGAGTCCAAACTAGATGGACCCAAACAGGACCACACCAAGAAACATCATCATTAAAATGCCAAAGGTTAAAGATGATGAGAGAATTTTAAAGGCAGCAAGAGAAAAGCTGGAAGTCACCTATGCAGGAGTTTCCATAAGACTGTCTGATGACTTCTCAAAAGAAACTTTGCAGGCTAGAAGGGACTGGCAAAAAGTATTCAACATGATGAAAAGCAAGGACCTACATCCAAGATGTAGCAAAGCCATCTAGCAAAGCTATCATTTGGAAATGAAGGGCTGATAAAGTGCTTCCTAGACAAGATAAAACTAAAGGAGTTCATCACCACCAAGCCATTATTATATGAAATGCTAAAGGAAATTATATGAGAAAAAAGAAGACAAAAATGATGAACATTAAAATGACAATAAATTCACAAATATCATTAATTGAATCTAAAAAATAAACTAAGCAAACAAGCAGAACAGGAACAAAAATCATACATATGGAAATCATTTGGTGGGTTATCAGTTGGGAGGGGGAAGGGAGAGATTGGGAGAAGGAGTACAGGGATTAAGAAACATAATAGGTAAGCACAAAAAAATAGGGAGATATTAAGTACAGTATGGGAAAAGGAAGTAGTCAAAGAACTTATACATGACCCATGGACATGAACTAAATGGGGGGAGATTGCTGGAGGGAATGGGAATACCAGATGGAGGCAGGCAAAGAGGGGAAGATTGGGACAACTGTAATAGCATAATCAATAAAATATATTAAAAATATTGAACTTCCAGGAGTATAGCATTACCTAGATTTTAAGTTGACAGATACTACTCAAAATAAAAAACTTCTTTATTAACATCTCTATTTATGGAAAATACACATAGACAATCACGAGCCCTTTGTAGCTAATGATATTACACAATGACTGCAAATCCAGCTATCCCCTTCCAGAAGTTTGAGTATCAAGCTCTCTTAATTTTGACACATTTCACATGTTTCATTCCTTAGAGAGTCTGAGATAAACATAAACATCGAATGATGTGTGTCCTCAATGAACCTATGCCTTAGGAAACCAGATGTGAACACACCTCTGAGGGAGGCAGAGGCTGATCACTAATACCTTTGTGTGCTGTCTAGAACTCTTGGTTTCCCAGAATCTGAAATAATGGGGTCAAACAATGCTTTCCAAAATGCTGAGAGTTGAGAGTTAGAAATTACAAATTATGTAGTCTGAACATGATATACAGCTGCTGATGTGATTGAGATAATTCAGGCCCTTCATAAATATTGCCAGTAAAAGCAAAAAGAACAAAAGGGGGAAAAGCCTGTGAAAACAATGTATGCTACAGATGTGAGAGGGATGCACTTTTTCGGCTTTGTGTGAAATATACAATCTTGAGTTGGGTTATTATAAAAGAGATTGCATAGGACTGAAACAGACTTTAGAGATCATTTAATCCAGTAATTTTTACCCCCCCAAATTAGCTGCAAATCCCTTTTTCAACCAAAGTTTTCTATAGAACTGCCAAATATAAAAAGATAAAGGCAGAACTGCTGTGAATGAAGCCAGGGTGTAGGGAAAGGCTAGACCTGATCCTCTCACCATGCTGACCAGCAGATCTGAGCTCCTATATCAAAGCCCTGGTTTCAAAGGGGAGACAGGGTGCTGCCTTTTCCCAGAAAGATCCAGGGATGAGCAAGAGGAATGTTTTTGGAGGGAGTGGAAGCCATGTGCTTCTCAGTTATGTACACCTTGTAGCTCCCTGAGTAGGGTTCATGGTTTTTTTTTAAAAAAAAAAAAAGAATGCTGAAGAAGAGAAGTGCAATGAAAACCTGGCAATCAGTGCCATTAAAGACTGGGGTGTGAAATTCACAGTTGGCTCTTCATTTTGGCAGATCCATATGTATGTAGACTCCTTGAATTTCTATCATTCTAACCATTGTATATTGACTGTGTGTAGAGAAGTTCGAGATTTTTCTCTGGTAGCACTCAGATTGGTGGAACTAACCATGTGAGGATGAGAATTACTTTATTTTTAAAAGATTTTATTTATTTATCTTTTAGAGCGGAAGGGAAGGAGAGAGGGAGAGAAACACCAATGTATGGTTGCCTCTTGTGTGCCCCCTGCTGGGAACTGGCCTGCAACCCAGGCATGTGCCCTGACTGGGAATCAAACCATGATCCTCTGGTTCACGGGCCTGCGCTCAATCCATTGAGCTACACCAGCCAGGGCAAGGATGAGAATGACTTTAGATGAAGACCCATCAAGGATGATTTCATGGGATATTAGCCTCTTCTCCATTCTAGATTGCACCATTTTTTACAAGTTTCCTTGGCAAAATTATGAAGTAACTTGTTTTCAGTCACTAATCTTATGTTCTTTGTTTTTTAGTGGCTCATGAAACATCATAGAACACTTTGAAATACTTAGTAGACATGTCTTTTCTTTCACTCGAGTAGGGACTAGGAAATCTCCCTGTCTGGAGGAGAAAGAGTGTACTAGTCCCTTCCCAAACTATATGTGCAGTGTGATGTTTAACTCCAATTTAAAAAGAATGAAAATGTTAGACAGAGTTAGGGTGGTTGAGAGCTTGGACATTGAAATTACTCTCTGGGGTTAAGTACTGTTTTCACCAATTGCAAGCTGTGTCACTGTGGGCAAGTTACTAAATTACTCTGCCTTAATTTTAACAATAGATGGGAGATAAAAATGGTGGTTATATCATAGTGTTGTGAAGATTAAACAAGATACGGCCTAAAGCTCTTGGTGAAGTCCCTGGCACATTTGAAAGCTCTTAATAAACACCAGCTATTATTATTATTATTGGAATAATACACAATTTTCCCCTCAGTCTTCCCATTGAATTTTTATGTAATTATGTTATGTACTATGTTATGACAGAAATTAAAGATATAAATACAAAATAAAAAATTTCTACTTAAAAAAATTGACAATTTGGTAATTTCAAAAAACTCCTCCCTTTCCCAAATCCAACATCAACCACAATGATGTTCTATTTTAAAATGGAATAGGGACAAATAGACAGAGAAAACTGCTCCACCCACTCCTCTTGAAAATATCCATTTTCTCTTCTTTCCTCTTTCTTTCTCTCTGTGACCTTCTAGCACCAAACAAGAGAGAGAAGGAAGAAGAGTAAAGGGATAAATAACTCTTAGATGCAGTATCTCTGGTTAGACTTTCCCAAATCCCAATAGAATGACATTTTAACCTTATTCCAACCCTCCCCTTTACCATAACACATTTGGGCCAGTAATTTTTAATGTATTGATATGGAAACAGTCCTAACTTGATCTCACCTCTTTGTAGGTTTAGACAAGGAGATCATCAAAAAGATTCTCAGGTCATAATGAACAATTTTAAATTTTATGACTTTCTTTAGGCCTCTTGCTTTAGGGAATGGCAGAATGGAGTTCTGTGACCAAGCTTTCACCTTGTCCTGATGCATCAATCAATTAACCAGCAAGTATTAATATTTATTCAACAGCTAATCTGGGCGCAGTTTATGAAACTATGACCTGAACAAGTCACTTCCCTTCCTGATAGACTCACACTGTTCCTTTTCAGATGAATGGACACTGGTTGGGCTCAGCTCAAGGGGAACTGCGTCCTGAATCCCTGTGGTCTGTGGCTATCTCTCAGCCACCATGACTGGCGGTGGGCATCAGAGGTGGGGATTTTCTGTGGGATGTGAAGGCACTATCCATTTGAGTGTTGGCACAGGCTTCTATGTTTAGGCGTGGGCTCAGCTAGAACTAAGCATGCTAGTAAAATGAATGATTTCTTAGTACTTCTGTCAGAAATCTGGTGTATGGAAAAGTGCTATTGGTCTGACTGGGGGCCTTAGAAGGTAAAGCTGAGTTGTTGGAATGCTGGAGTAAAGACCTTTTGAAATGAACTTACCCTTACTTTTACTCAAGGACCTTCTCCCCTCCTCCTAAGGCTGTAGAAAATAGTGAAGAAAAACCCATCCTAAATAATATATAATCTTTGATTTAAGTCAGAGGGAAATCACTTTATTTATGTAGGTTCTTTTGGGCCACTTAATAGTTGATTCCTTTCTATGTGCGAGACCCCACACTGCATGTTTTATATCCATGGTCTCATAACTTAGTCACAGTGGTCCTTTGCATAGACCCTATGTTTTCTCCACAAAAAGCCTGAGGCTTAGAGTACTGCAGTAATTGCTTAAGAGACTGTAAGAGTGTGCTGACTCTGAGTAGCTGAGCCCCAGTGTTTTCAAATGTAAAATAAAAGGCTAATAGCTACCTCCCAGGTGCTTGTCATGAATAAATGACGATGTATACGTACACACTCATATGACATATATATGTGTGCATACACATATATGTAATCATAATTTAAAACTTATATACACATATATATGCATGTGTGTATGTAGTTCTGATACAAAATAAACATTTAATAAACAGCATTATTTTAACAGGGGTCTCCTTTCTCAAAGAGTAATTTGCTTTACTAGAGAAATATGTGGTGAAGAATAAATGAAGAAGCTTTCCTTTGAGGTTTGTGATGTACTCCTAGGCAGAGTTTTGATTACTTTCTGCCATCTCCCTGCTTAAAAGTTGCTGGGAACTGTTCCTCTCCCCCATTACTTAAATGAATTAGTCACTGACAGGAATCTTTTGCTTTTCCTTTGGGTGATGGTGGCAGGAAATTTAACCTCATGTTCATCTTCTTGTTGCAATAAAGCCCTTTTCTGTCTGGGTGTCTGTGCCTGCTAGGCTGGGAATTCCTTAAGGCAGGGATCGAATCTGATCATGGTTATCATCCTTGGCCTGTGCAGACAGATGCTCTGTTGCCTGCTGTCTTCCAGTGGGGTCAGGCAGAGTCACCTGGACATCTCCCACAGAGAAACCACTGGAAAATATAGTCAACCCACCAAATTCTGTTTATTGAGGGAGAAAGATTTTTGGACCTCAGGGTTTTTTTTCCACACTCTATTTCCCAACACTTCCCAGACCTTAGCTCATATGGGGATAATTCATCTCTGCTGAAAAATTTATTAGGGGTTATTTGTTAAAAGTGGTTAAATAAAGATTTTCCAAGGATATAGAAAACTATAGCACAAAACCCAAAGAAGCTAACCCCTGTACAGCATCGGCAGAGGAATAGATTAGTAGACCAATGGGAGCAGAAAAAGGTGCAGGTCATGCCCTCTCTCCCAACTACAATGCTTCTGTGATGACTGCCGCATTTCAACGCAGTAAAGGAAGGAGACTCTATTTTATTATACCCATTTGGGAAAAGAAGAATGTTTATCTCATATTATCCAAGCAAATTAAAAGTAGATTAAACTTTTAAACTCACACACAAAACTATTTTGTCCTAGAAAAAAGATAGGGGGCTGATTTTATAATTTTGACATCAAACACCAAGAGCACAGGGGTAAAGAGTGACATATCTGACTATATAAAATTGAAAACTGTGACACAAAATATATGTAAATATTTAAGAATATTCAAGAACGAGTTAGCAATGATTACCTTTAGTGAAGATAATACAAAGGATATATGGTCATATATTACTTAGGCTACTAAAAGAATTAAAAAGAAATGTGTTCAACTGTGATTAGAAAATATATTTGGGTTCTACATAAGTATGTATTGTCTATTGATCTGAAAAAAATAGGGTAGGATATTTAACGATTACACAATTTTACCTTGAATCAGCTTTACTTATTTTATTGTAGAGATTATATTTTTCACCTTCAGAAGTGTGCTTTTGGAAAAGCCCACACCTCCTTTCCTTTTGTTATCTTTTGAGGAAGATTATAACATCACTGTCTGCCTTCAAAAACTGACTTTTAAAAATTAAGTATTTATTTTAAGCTAAAATAAAATATTGACTAAAAGAGTCCGGCCTCAGACTCTCTGTTTGACGTGCAACCACAGTTACTATTTTTTTCTGTCCAATGGCATATCACGAAATTTCTCTTTAATTTGGATTTCTGCTGGTGTTTGCAGCTGGAAATCATTTCCACCTCCAGGTTAGGGTAGGAGAAAATCAGGGTTGGAAGAAAACTTAAAGTTCATCCGGTCAAATCCCCCATTCCAAACTTGAACTCCCTGCACAAACCCTCTCTTGTTCCATGAATGTGCCCACACCAGCTACGCCGTGTGTGTGAACAAGGTGAAGAGCCCAGGACCCAGAGCAGAGAAACAGCAGCAAGGGAGCTGTGACGGTCCTCACCCCCTGAAATCTTACTGTGTTATGTGCCATTCTACCACACAGAGAAAACGTCAGTAAAAGATTGTTTTCTAAAAGGCCCTACTTTCTGGATGGGACTTCTGTTTCACCATATGGATGAAGTAATAAACTTACATGGTAGAGCTGGAACTTTTATGAGAATGAATCATTCCTAAATTATCAGCTCACATTATCATATAAATGATCACTTTTGCTTTCTTTCCCAAAAGTGCTATAATCTCTAATTAAACAGTTTATACATGTTTAAGTGAGACCACAGTGTCCCAGAAAACTAGTGCTATATTGCTTTAATAACAAAAATGCAAAATTATTCAGGCAGTATTTATCGGATGCTTACGTTTCTGGGTCTAGTCCCAGTCAGTCCATCCTCTATCTGTAAGGGAAACAAGCCATACTGAATCTGAATATGTTATTGTATGAAATATCTGGGCTTGGTATATTCAAAGACCCAGATCAAATCTCTGACTCTTTTTCCCAACCCTAAACACTCCTCCTATACGAATTTGGGTTTCTAGCAGAGAAAATAAGTGGAAAAAAATGATCCTACCTTTGATGCATGGTAGCCATGATATGGACAATTAAAAAGAAGTTCTCTAGTCTAGAGAAAATAATGGCTAATATAATGGTTTCAACTTAAGCGATACAGATTGGCTCTCTGGGGAAAAAAAAGAAATGACCCTGGGGGAGAAAAATGGACCTTCATAAATTTCATCATGCATCACGTGAGATGAAAGAGCCATTAAAATTAGAGTCTGTACAAGGGCATTATGATGATGCTGTTTTCAACACGTTCTGCCAAAGTCTTAAAACCACAAGCACTTTTAGAGTTTAATTTCCTGGAGAGATAATCTGCTTTCTGTTCACTGCAATCTAAGTGGGAAAGAGGATCCTGTCCAGAGAGTTTTAATTGGCCCATAAGCCTTAATCAGATGATGAATCTTCCTCTGTGGACCCCTCTTTTAGTGGATCAAGAAGAGCCTTGCTGCTAAATCTGACAACGTGGACAGACAAACCTTGTTAGAAGTGAGAACACAACATACACAAATACGACATACAAATGATGGCCTTGGATGGTTTCTCTTTGTTTTTTGAAGATCAGGATGGACGGAGGTATCACAGTCTTTTGCCAGTGGAACACAGCAGGTGTAAGAATCAACTCACCCATGCATTTGAGTGGCTCCTGCCTACTGGATGGCAATATAGCAGAAATCGGACTATTTGATGCAACATCAAGAGATAGGGATGTCTTTGTTTTTAAATACAAACTTCAGATCTGGGAGAGGGAAGGCGGGAGGGAGACCGAGTGTGTGAGACTGAGCAGACGCTGTCCTGCAATGTCAGGACAACCAGTGCCTGGGGCAGAGTGCCATGCAATGTCTTCCACTAAGCTGCACCAATTTGTCCTAGCCTATAAATGTAAGGCTCCTCTAATACCCAACCTTGGACCAATTTCTTGTTCTTGTTCCAGGATTTTTATGGTAGACCGTGGAACTACTCCAGAGCCAGTGAACATGCCTCTTGGCTAGGAGGCAAAAACCACCAAGCCACCCCTTTCATCGCCTTCTTGAAGCAGAGGTGCTAACCCCTTTGGCCAGGACTATCTCTTGGCTAGCTGCCTTTTGTCTGCTGCGTCTCCTTTGTTAGTTCTCTTGCAGAAGCTGGATATCACAAAACATCACAAAAATAACTCTTTCTGGTGAAGTAAGTGATTTTGGACCCAGGCTTTCCTGGCCCCTGAGAACAAATGGTTTAATATAGAGCAACCCAGACCCCAGGCTTCTACTATTCCCCTACCATTGTATCATTTCAGCCATGAGAGCAGAAAATTACAATAGTATAGAGGGCAATGAACAGCTTGTTTGGAAACTCAAAGGAAGGAGCCACTAACTCTGCCTGGTTCCTTCTTTTTTCCCTTAGTGTTTCAGAGTTTTCTGAGTGCTTTTATGCCATCGAAAGAATGCTCCACGACGAGGATAGGGCGGACATCGTTTCCACTATTATAAATGAGAGCTCGGGGCCTCAGCAAGGGTAAGTAACTTTCCAGGATTACACAGCCAGTCAGTTTTAGCCATGACAAGAAAATTTATTTTCTTCCAAATTCTATCCTCTTGAGGTCATCATGGTGAAATAGTTAATAGAAAGAAAATCATTATTTTAACATTTTGTGACTCAGTCATATTTAAAAATAATTGTTTGCATTTCTGAAATGAGTATATGATCACATAAGATCACCTCCAATTACTGAATGAAACAAGTGCTTTGATAAATTTGCAGCCAAAAAGACTAAGACCCTTTTAAAAATATTTGTATAATTTAATTCTGGTTTAGATGAGAAAATAAGATTTAGCCAATGGCCATTATAAGATTAGCAAATGATCATAGCATAATTGCTTATATTACCTTGTGAAATACAAATACTAAGTGGATCATATTTTAAATGTCCAATTATCCTGAACACATAATAGCAGTTTTTATAATAACTTTTTT
The DNA here is from genome assembly GCF_014824575.4 of Sturnira hondurensis. Taxonomy (NCBI): domain Eukaryota; kingdom Metazoa; phylum Chordata; class Mammalia; order Chiroptera; family Phyllostomidae; genus Sturnira; species Sturnira hondurensis. Next base: position 409,770 of record NW_028077910.1, read on the forward strand.
TCTGAGACAGGCATTTTAATATACATTAATAATTTTAAGGGGACTTCCGCCAAGATGGAGGCATAGGTGGAAACACTGTGCCTTCTCCCACAACCAAGTTTGAATACAACAAAGGTTTGGAGAAACAAAGACACAACCAAAGGACAGAAAATTGAATTATACTGAATCCCGACTACATCTAACCGTTCAACGGGGACGGTAAGAGGGGTGGAGCCAGCAGCGAGCAGGGTCGGGCAGGACAGGGCCCCCGANGATGAAAAATATTAACAGTGAAAGGACAGCAAACACACAGCTATTAACAACCACACCTAAAACAAAAGCAAACCAAGAGGACAGCTAGATCAGGAGTGGAACCATAGAAATGAAGAACACATGGAGGGTTAGAAACAGGGGGGTGGGAGGGGGAGAAGGGGGGAGAAGGCACAGAAAATAGAATAGATGGTAGGTAGAAAATAGATAGGGGGGAGGGCGAGAATAGTGGGGGAAATATAGAATCCAAAGAACTTGAGACACGTGGTTATAAACTAAGGGGGGCTGAATGGTGGGGGAGGGAGGGTGCGGGTGGAACGGATTGAAGGGGGGGGGAATAGAACAACTGTAATGGTATAATCAATAAAATATATTAAAAAAAATAAAAAAAAATTTAAGGTAGCCATTTCATCCATCATGTAAACAACGTGCACTTTAAGACTGCCCAAAACACATTATTCCTCTTTCCTCCTATGATGAATTAGACATAAGAAAATTATTCCATGATTTGAAAAGACTACTAAGACTGTTGAGTTCTCCTCACATTTTACATACATCATTATCTTTCAACCATACATTTTACCATTGAGGAGCTAAGTTTCAGAAAAGTTAAATAACTTGTTATTTATGATCACTATTTATGGTCAACTATTTAGTGGTAAAAATAATATTTATTTCAGGTCTTTTCTCTATGCCATGATGTTTCTCAAGAGAATATATTGTTTAAATTTTATAAATGTACACATTACATTTCTGGAAGATCTAAAGAAGACATAGAAAAATGAATGTAGAAACAGTTGAGTGCAACTTAACTTGTGAAGAGGAATTAGTGATGGATGTGGGAAGAGATTAATGAAAAAAGTGATCTGTTGAACAATTTCCATCTGTATTTGTAAAACCAGGTAACCCACGATCTGGATAATGAGAAAGCGATAAAAATATGTTAGTCCTGTTACTTATCTGATTTTAAATGAGCTTAGGGTGATATAGAAAAAGTGGCAGGACTTAAGAATGTAACCTCTAAATTGAGGAAAACAGTTCTGACAAAAATTATATTTTTATGAGAGAGAGAGCTGTGGAGATTACAATGCACTTAGGCTACGTAAATGGTGTGGGGATATTCCAAAGGGGATTTTAAATAATATTCCAAAAGGGATGGCAACTCTATGATATAAAGTTTTTTTCCTAATGCAATTCAGCTTTGGTAATGTTTTCTCCATTGAACATCATGAATACACATTGTAGGCATTTTTACGTTACTCACAATTTCTGAAAGGTGGCATTGGTTGATGCCTGCCTGGCTTGGGATTCAATGTCCTGTCCTCCCTAAACTCTATTTTATACCAGTAACAATCATGATCCCTTCTCTATATCTGAAATTATTTTTACATGCTTTATTTTAAATTGGCTTTTACTCCATCAATAAATCCTAGATGATTTATCATTTATTGCAGATTGATCATTTATTGATGATTTATCATTTATTGCAGATTGTCTTAGATTTGTGTTCCTATGTTTGTAAGTTAATTCTTCATAGCTCATACTAGCTAGTACATATATTTTAAACTTGATAGGTTTAGTTTAACCTTGTTTGAGAGAAGAACTGGTATAATGACTTAGCAGCCTTCATACATTTTACATAAGTATTATCATATATCCCACGACCACACCATATCACTCCCTTTTTTTCTACTCATGGGGTAACTCTTACTTCTCTAACCACCCAGCCAAAGTTAGCATCTACCCTCTCCCCACCCCAGCCATACTTATAATATATATTTATATTTTCACAGCATTTATCACCAGCTAAATTTACTGTGTTTGTCTATTGTCTTTCTTTTATTATCGTGTCTCCCAACTAGAATGACAGCAGCACCAGGACGTGGACTTTAACAAGTCTTGTTCACATTGTATCACCTACTACGTAGACCAATGAGTGACTGAATAAATGTGTGAATGAAAAAGAAAAACTAAATATTTACACCTTGAACCACATGACCATTTTCCCCTAGTCAAAGTTGATTGGTCAATGGTCAACCACCTGATTCAAGGGCAGCCAATCCTTAAGCTTAACAGGGATGTCTGACTGGTCTGATATGGAAAAGATGTATATATAGTGGGCAGCCCTAAGGTAGAGCCTGAAGCCAAGGTGAGTGAGGACAAATGGAATACGTAGGAGAAATACCAAGGCAGAGAGCGAAAAGATATGCAGAGGAGATGAAAAGCTCCTGTGGTTCTGTAGTGAGAAGAAGAGGAGCCCTGAGAAGAGCCAAACTAAGCGACAAGAACCTGCTGTCTAGATTCTCAGGCAACCTTGATCTGAAACAAGCCTCTACTTCTGGCTCTTCCTCCATGAGGACTTGCTCTCCCTGTCATCTCCTTGTCTGTGATATACTGTGCGTTTCCTTGGTTTCTGAGTCCTTAGTGGACTCTACAAGTGTCTAATCCAAGTATCCTTTTTGATTTCTCATTTAGAGTTCAAGGTCTTCTGTTTTGCTCTTGGAAAAAGTCATCTAACATTAGAACAAGATTTTACAGTTTACAGAGTACTTTCATGTATGTTATGCCATTTTGTCTTGACAGCAACTACTCTCTATGAGAGTGCTCCTTGATTTCCTCTAGGCATGGAATATCTCTATGAACTTGGTTATCACTTTCATCTCTCCTTGAACATGGATCACAGGCTTTACTTGTGTAAAAGCCTTACCTTTGCTGCTATACGCAAGGCATCTAGAAGGCAGAAATGAAATCCTGTTCACTTCATTCCCCACAGTGTTTAGTATTATACCTCATACAACATTATAGCTAAATTAATCCTGTTCAAATGTTGAACTTGTTTTCAAGACTGAAAGAGAAGTAATTCCATAAACTGTGATTGGACTTATCTATACTGAATTTCATCTTAAATTATGAACTCTGTAGCTGCTATTTAAAATATTTCTTTCCTAAAACATATGCATGTGTATGTTTTTTCAAATATTTATATTTGTGGTTAGACTTACAATTATAATTCACATAATATTTACAACAGTTTCTGGAGAACCTCTCATGCTGTAAATTTGTAAATAAATGATAAAGAACACTTAAAACAAGCACTTAATTATAAACTTAGTTCCAGATCCATTTTTAGTTATTTCAAACCTTTGTTTAGATATTTATTTTTCAAAATCATAACCTCTCATACTATGTCTCAACAAAGTTCTTCAGATTTGGTGATTACTTTTTCTTGCTAGCTAGAGTGCTATTCTAAGAATTGAATGAATAAGGTCATTATTCATGGGGTTCACATTTGCCCCCAAAATTCTAGAATTTATATTTGTTTCATCTTGCTCTTTTATTTTATAGATGCAGAACTGAAGGGGAACAGTGAAAAGCTTACCAATAGTCAAAAATCAAAATGCACACAATGACAAGTCTTGCTCAAGGGCAGTAAAAATAGCACTGGAATCATGTATAAGATGAATAAGTATTCCTTTTAATTCTCTCCAGGTATAAGGTTCTAAGCAACTATATTATATACTGAGGTCATACATCATAGGTCCTTGGTAATCTTACATTACTATTAGTCAGAATAGAGGGAGGGCCAGACAAGACAACATTTGTTTTATTAGCTACTGTGTTCAATGGGTATCCAAGCATTCATTGATTATTCAGCAAATATTTATTGAGTGTCCGCTATATCTTGCTATGTAGTATGCCAGGAACAGGGGCATTAAGATAAAACATGGAAGGATACACACAAACAACTGATTACAAAATCCCATGGTAGGTGCCAAAGTAGAACCTAATAGTTAACACTAATCTAGATATGCATGAAGGAGAGAGACATTAACCCTGCTTTGAAGAGTGGAAAGATGGTCAAAGAGTTTTATAGACAGATGCTTGAACTGAGTTTGAAGAAAGAGTTTTCAGATAGAAAATACATAAATGGACCTTCCAGAAAGAAGAAAGATTATGGGCAACGGCATGGTGATACCAAATGACAGGGGCTGGAGGGGTTAACTGCAAAGGTGCTCAGTTTCGATGGAGAGAAGGTGTTGCAGAAGTTTGGAAGTGAAAGGAAGATTAGGAAAGGAGGATGGCTTGAAAGTTCATCCTAAGAAGTTTTGTTCTTTGTCTTGGGGGCAAGTGGGAGCCATTGGGGGTTTTTTAGAGTGAATCAGCAATGCCAGAGTTTTACAATGCAGAAGATGATTTGGTAAGGGCAAGGCTCCAATAAGGAGATGGTTTCTCACGTTGGTATATGTTGTCAGAGCATTTTAGAGCAAAGATTGCAAGTGAAATAATATTTTACTCTCAATTACCATTATTGTTCTTCATATATTAGCAATTTTAAAGTTCAGAAATTAAGCATTGTTGGCTAACACACGTTTAAGCACATAGTTAAATACCATTCCAGAAAGCACATTATGCCTTCCTGTCTCCCTGCCTATCCTTATCTTCTCTTCACTTCAGCAGGGAGAAAATAAAGATGCATCACAGAGTACACAAACAAGTGAAAAGGTAAGCAAGTGGATTATCCACCTTCATGCAGGAGGTGTGTCTGATGTGAGTGTCTTTAGGTACATGAGGATGAGTGATTAGAATAGGGTTTGAGTCAGTGGAACTGGCCTTGAGATCCAATTTTGGAACACCTTAGTCATATGACTTTGCAAAGTTAACTGATTTCTGTGAGCCTTGGTTTGTTCATCCTTAAAATGAGGGAGCTCATTACTGTCTTAACTATTTTATAGGGTCATAGTGAAAATCTATTAAGATAATGTCTTAAGTACAAAAGTGCTTAATTGATGTGATGAATGCTTCCAAATCAAGGTATACCCAGCGAATACCAACAGCAAGGGATCATAAAGCATTATTGCACAGACCATCTTCAAAATGCCTAAGTACAAATATTTACTCCAGAAAATCTTACTGTCTTCAGGTGTATACCTCTGTGATCTGTTTTCTACTCTATACTGATGTACCAATATAAGAATTCATTTCTATGATTTATGGTGTCTGGTTTGAGAACTTCACCATTATGAATGTTACAGAATGATTATTTCTCTAAGCAAATAGGACATTTTCTAGGACTAATTGCATGGAATAAATACTAAGGAGGGGTGGTTGAGTCAGTGCACATGGTTTATTTTTAATTAAAATTTTTAAAGGAAAATGGTTTTGTACAGAGAAAAGAGAATTTCAGGTGCAATCATATGATTTGTTTATTTAACTGGCTCAATTAAGTATGAAATTATATCCATAAGGAGAATGTGTCAATCCACATAGTTGCTCTCATTTACAAATATTCTTTCACTATTCAACTACCAAATATTGACTTAACACATTATTAGAGGTTGGTTGGGAAGACACATTAGCAACATTAGAATTGGAACTTCAAAGCATTTGCAACTCTGGCAAACTTGAAGGCTTAGGCATTCTTTATGCTCTCTTTGTAAAGTAATGACTATGGTTGGACCATACAGAACTGATCAGAGCCCAAGTGAAGAGCCCTGTTCAGCTCTGGTCAGATAACTGTTCAGGGCTACCTGAACTGTCTGGCCCCGTTTGAGGGAGCTGAAATGAAGGTCCCCGGACACCACCATGGTGAAAAAAATATTCTCGGTAAAAGGAGCCTTACAAAGCTTTCTTCTTCTTCTTCTTTTTTTTAAACTTCACCTTAGAATATGAAGATTTGAAACTTCAACTACTACGGTACTGTAGCAGGTTCCTGGCCAGTAGATGGCTCCCTCTTTTTTTTTTTTTTTTTTTAAACCCAGGATGCTGTCCAATGTTCTGCACTGGGAGGTTCAGAGTAGCCTATATCATAAAAATGATGAAGTAATGGAACTTGTGTCTTCGAGGTGATTTTTTTTTTTTGCCTAGTTGGGTGAACTCGAATGGAGAGATGTATTGAATGTTTTAAGTGAATCTTCCTTCTGTTCATAATTAGTATGCCAGTTCATTGAGGCCTTTCATTCCTGCATATTGACAGACTTTCCTTCAGCCCTTATTTCTCATCCATGCTGCAAATTGATGATAAAGCTTGTAGGAGATCTAAACTGTCTTATTGTAAGCAATACTGAAACACTTCCATGCATAGCATACTTTTCATTTCTTTTTATATAATACTATTAAGCACCTATCATTAAAAAAAACTGAGTTATTTTCATAACCATAAACTTATTCCAATCTATGTTATCTAAATTATTAGATATCATCTACATGTTAGGTGATGCTAGTTAAAAGGGGAGCTATAGGAAAATGATTGAGGAGTAAAACTACAACATAGACACCCGCATGTAGGGCATCCAAAAAGTAGAAAGGATGAAATTATAATGAATTAGAGATTATATTCAAAAGACACACAGAGCCTCAGTGTTTAGGAAAGTATGTGATTAATTTGTGGATGGTAACAGGCAGATGTGGTGCTGTAGAAACAGTACAAAATATTTAAATCAGAAGGTGGCTAGTTCTCTTTCTTGGGAAAAACACTCGAAATGTGATTTTCAGTTTCCCAATTTGCAAAATGATAAAAATACAATATCTACTTCATAAACTTGTAGAATGATTATACTCTATGAGGTAGTATCAGTAAAACTTTGGTGCAAATTATAATGTAAGATAGCATACTTTTTTTCAAAGCCTTTTTCTTATTGGCAGAGTCGATAAATTCTATTTTTTATTACCTCTTTTTGTAAAAAAAGTAAATAAAAAATAAAACTGCTGCATTTTGTATTCCTCCCAGAAGTCATTTCATTGTGAGGAGGTTTTCACTGTTGTAGCTGATGGTTCTGCTCCTTGTTCCACTTGATCTTTATTCCTGAACCAAGTGTTCAGGCTTCCCCTCCACAATGGCTATTGACAGTTAAGTGGGCAAGGACTGAGGGATGAAGCCTTTGTTATGAAATTATCAACAAAGGAAACTTATTTTAGCAAGATCGAAAGGCACCATTACTATTGGTCACTGTGCAGAGAGAGCTTGGAAATATTTTGTGAACTTCTATTGTGCTAGTATTCATTTTAATGAGACCTGATTTTCTAGTGTTATAATTACTGAAATATTTTCACATTTTCTCCACACACTTTTCCTTTGTCAGACAATAAAAATTCATGATTAGAGGCATTCATTTTTGTGGTGGCAGGGCATGGTGAGTAATTAAAAAGTAATATGTAAAACATGGTCCTGTAAACTTGTTTCTTTAACATAATTGTAATTTTGTGAAAACCAGAAAACCTTAAAAGAGAAGCTTAGACATGAAATTTTAGAAAACTAGGTGGGAGACTGAACTTTTAAGATAGTGAATAGACTTGTAAGGGACTGGAAATATATTGAGAGTATTGAAGACAAACTAATTCCTTCTGAGCATTAAGGGAAACATCATGTATAGAAGAAAGAGCCTGTGCAGACCAGATTCGATGTGATAACTAACAAAAAGGAAGCAGATGTGGCTGCATTCTGCCTATCTTGCTCAATGCCAGGAACAGGGAAACATTAGTACAAGGGTACAATAGGAGTTATACTTACAGGTAATAACATAATTTTTAAATTTGATCTTAGCACCTTATGATGTGAATCAGGATAAAAAACCTCCAACAAACAGATATGAGTTGAAGAAAACAGATGCAGAAGCCATTGCTTGAAGCAGTTCTGAGTCACTGAATTTTGAGACAGCAGTTCTGATTTTTTTAACTCACTGAGAAAGTCAAAGACAAATTTATCTCCCTGAAATATTTATATTTGTAAATTCTTTACATTTTACAAAGATTTTTGTATAAGTTAGTCTCTTAGATTAATGAGGTCAACAATGTTTAATGCTTCACATTGTGAGAAGAACATTTCTGCTACACTAATGAAGCTTCAATTCTGAGATATTTAAGCAACTATGCACAATGTTTTGGAGGCTCAAGGAGGAAACTGACAGAGGATATAAAATAATTAGAGTACTGTAGTTTACATCTATTATTTTATCTCTCCTACATCCCTTCCTTTTAGAAATTGTCCCTTTTTCCTGCTGTGATTCTGGTTAAACCATCAATCTGATGGCACTGTTTCTTATCCTACCTCCACTGATGAGGTCACACATCTTGCCAAAATGAATCAAGATGGCAGATTAGAATGCCTTGTCCTTCTAAATATTATGATTGGTCACCAGGATTGGTCCAGGGCAAATCAAAACCAAGTAATGTCTTGTGGAGTCCTTTCTGAGGTAATTATTTGGATGCTTGAAGAGAGATCCTCTATGTCTTTTTGAAGGCAATGTTTATGTCAATCTAGAGTTGCTGGTGGCTATCTATTCTTAACACATGGAGAGAATTTTCTGGGAGATGTAGCCAATCCAAAAGAAAAGGCGCCAAGAAATGAAAGTAGGATATTTTTGAGCATTTGGATCTAGCTATGCCAAAGCTATTCAACTTTTGACATTTTTACCTAGTAAGCTAATATGTTTCATATTCACTTGGATCCAGAGTTCTGAATAATGGAGAGAATCAATTCTAATTTTATCTATTATCTATCTATCTATCTATTGATCTATGCATTATCTTAAAGATATTGCTGTACATTCCAGTTAGGGTAAATGTATTTATTCAACAGCTGTTATTTGAGTGTCTCCCAAACACTGAAGAATCCCTGGTTATTCTGTACTTCTCCCCCTACTCACCCCTCCCCATTTTTTAGCATTCCTGCCTTTAAAAAAAATTATTTGTTTATTTCTAGGGAGAGAGGAAGGGAAGGAGAAAGAAAGGAAGAGAAACATTAATGTGTGGTTACCTCTCATGCGTACCCTTCTGGCGACCTGGCCTACAACCCTGGTATGTGTCCTGACTGGGAATCAATCCAGTGACTCTTTGGTATACAGGCCAGGGCTCAATCTACTGAGCCACACCAGCCAGGTAGCATTCCTCTTAAGAGCTGTAAAATACTGTGGCCATTAAACTGATTGAGTATCCTCATGATCATAGCATGAATGTTATCAGAAGGATTTGTACTCTTTCAAAAAAGGAATTTCTTCCTCTCACATTGTGGGTGCTCAAGATTTCACTGGTATTTATAAGCACGTATTTGGAAGTATTAACAATTATCTGTGATTTCAAATAAATAAACAAAGAAGTATCATGAAAGAAACAGCAGAAATATAGTTCCAAGCTAGTATAGTTACAGAAGTATAGAGATTGGTCCAGTTTCAACAATTATTCAACAGTCTTTTAAGTCTGAGAAATTTGTGAATTTGCTTTGACCCAGATAAAGGGGAGAAAAGACACAATTCTTTTTCTGCTTTTTGATTATATATCATCTCATACATCTCTGTCTGCTTATATGTTATTACAAATCAAGTCTTCATATTTGTGGTGGGATTATGTGGGGAATTAGGCTTTCCATATCTTAGTTTTCTAGGTAACTGAAAATTACCTCCTCAAATGACAAAATTGTTTTGTAAGGTATTTGAAAGGGATCTTTTAAAATGCATTGTATATTTCCATATTTTCTTATATAAAGTATAGTGATAATAATATAGCTACCCTTTAATAAGTAGATTGCATGTGGTGGTCCCTGCATTAGCCATTTACATTCAATATTTCATTTATACCCACTTTTGTGATGGAAGAGATAAAATCCTCATTCAAGAGAGGAGTAAGTTAAGGACTGGAATAGGCAAGTAGCTGAGCCAAGATCACAAAACCACAAGGATGTAGAGCTGGGATTTGAATTCATATCTCTCTGACTCTATGGCTGCCATTTTTAACAGTGTCATCATTAAAAACACAAAGTGTGTGCTTTGCAAAGATTAAATGATGCTCACCCTTGCTTCATATATTCTAAACTACTTGTCTTAGTGCAAATGGCCTCACATTTCTCTTTCCTTAGAATTATGTCTGCCTTTTATAATTTCTTTTCTCTATTTTCTCCCTCATTGTCAGAATGCTAACTCTAACTCATTGCTATTGTAAGTAGGCCTGCTTAGAGAAAAAAAATGTCTCTCCCATTTCATAGTTGCTTTTAGTCTAAGTAGGTTTTCTAGGATAAGTCATTTTGAGTCCTTTGTGTAGCCATGTTGAGTCAATAATGATAATACAGTGATCATCTATTAAATATCTTCTACGATCCATTTAGATGTATTACATATATAGTCTAATTAATCTTCACTTTAGACATTTCTATTGGTTGTTCAGGACATTTCCCCCTTATGTTCTAGGTCTCAGATAAACTTCAAACAGAAAATATTGACTGGTAAATGATACTTTCCTTAATTGAGCTACTTAGACACACACACACACATACACACAATCATGTGCCACATAATGATATGTCAGTCACTGATGGACTACATATGTGATGGTGGTTCCCTAAGGTTATATCAAAGAGCTGACAAATTTCTGTCACTTAGTCATATCATACCATTGCAATGCTGTAGCACAATACATCATGCACCTGTTTGTGGAGATACTGCTGTAAACAAACCTATTGCACTACCAGTAGCATGAATTATAGCACATGCAGCTACAGTAGTGAGCTATACCACCTAAATTCCTGTAAGTGCACTCTATGATGTTTGTACAATGATGAAATCACCTGATTGCATCTCAAAGAACGTATCACTCCCTGTCTAAAACAGCACATGACAAATGTATAGATGCATATGTATAGACAACACATTTATATATGTATGTAGACTCAAAAGCTTTGATTACTTACATTGACCTTTCTGACTCTGGTCAAATATTAGCAAGGGTAAATAGGGGAATAAGAAAACCCCAAATGCGGATATGCCAAATCCACCTTCAGTAGAGTCATGCCATGCTGGTTGGGCTGTGATTTAACTACCTCTGTTAAGTAGTGGTTGCGCTGTGATTTAACTACCTCTGTTAAGCATCTTATTAATTCATGTGAATATTCATTATTGTTTACCTGCAGTACCTAGAGCTACAAGATGGTAGTACATTTATCTTTAAACGAACATGTCTCAATTACAGGAACAGCAATGTGTCTTGCTGTGATTGTTCCTTCAGAGCCATTAGGTGGTTAATCTGCAGAATGTGAGGATGCATTTTAAAGCAAAGGCTGCTTGACACTTTTGTAAAGTTTGCATTGTAAATGTATCTTCAGTAAAATGATTTTTGCTGAAATATCCCCACCTGAGCAACATAAATATGAAGTTCTCAGGATTTTTACACACTTATCTAAATGTAAGGTGAGGGGATGGATTTTGTTGTTTGCCTGATTTCAAAAAAATACTGAATGGTTTTCTCCTTTTTGACATTGGATTAAAAATAGAAAACAGGGAGACAGTGGTTTTCTGAAAGGAGACAAGTTGTATTAGCTAAATGGACTGGTTTTCTGTTTCCATGTAATTTTGAAAAAAATTTTAAGTCACTTGTATGTTGTAATCTATATGAGTTTTCTCTGAGCTAAAATTGCCAAGCAGGTGAATGTGTGTGTGTGTTTGTATACAAGTGTGCATGTGTGTTTGTGCGATGTGGCCAGATGATGCCTACTTGAATGCTGATACCATTGCACTTTCAAGATGTGACTTAGGTTTCTATTTGAACCTGTAGCTACATGTAGGTAATAAAGAATTACTATCTTCAAAAGAAATCAAGGAAGACACAAACAAATGGAAACATATACTGTGTTCATGGATTGGAAGAATTAACATCATCAAAATGTCCATACTACCCAAAGCAATTTATGGATTCAATGCAATATTTATTAAAGTACCAATGGCATATTTCACAGACATAGAACAAAAAACTTTTTTGCTTAGTAAGCATTTTATTTCTTTTTATTAAAATTTATTTAATTATTTTTCAAGTATAGTTTTCTGTCTATTACTCCCATCCCACCCCCCGAGCTCCCCCCTCCCTCCCATTTCCACCCTTCTCAGTTGTTGTCCATATATCCTTTATATATGTCCTCTGAATCCCTCCCCTATTTCCCCTGAAATTCCCTCCCCTCTTCCCTCTGGTCACTGTCAGCCTGTTCTGTATTTCAGTGTCTTTGGTTATATTTTGCTTGCTTGTTCATTTTGTTGTTTAGCTTCCTGTTAAAGGCGAGATCATATGGTATTTGTCCTTCAACACCTGGCTTATTTCACTCAGCATAATGCTTTCAAGTTCCATCCATGCTGTTGCAAAAGGTAGGAGCTCCTTCTTTCTTTCTGCAGTATAGAATTCCATTGTGTATATAAAACAAAAATAAAATACCTAGGAATAAACCTAACCAAGGAGATAAAAGACCTGTATGCAGAAAACTACACAACACTGAAGAAAGAAATCAAGGAAGACACAAACAAATGGAAACATATACCGTGTTCATGGATTGGAAGAATTAACATCATCAAAATGTCCATACTGCCCAAAGCAATTTACAGATTCAATGCAATACCTATTAAAGTACCAATGGCATATTTCACAGACATAGAACAAACACTTCAAAAATTTATATGGAACCGTAAATGACCCTGAATAGCAGCTGCAATGTTGAGAAAGAAGAACAAAGTAGGAGGGATCACAATACCTGACATCAAACTGTATTACAAGGCCACTGTCATCAAAACAGCCTGGTACTGGCATAAAAGCAGGCACATAGACCAATGGAACAGAACAGAGAGCCCAGAAATAAACCCAAGTCTCTATGGTCAATTAATATTTGACAAAGGGGGCAGTAACTCTATTTTTATGGAGTAAAAATAGCCTCTTTAACAAACGGTGTTGGGAGAACTGGACAGCTATGTGCAAAAAAATGAAACTTGAGCACCGACTTACCCCATACACCAAAATAAATGCAAGGTGGATAAAAGACTTAAATATAAGCCGTGACACTATTAAAGTCCTAGAGGAGAGCATTGGCAGGAAAAGCTCAGATATTTCACGCAGCAACATTTTTACTGATATGTCCCCTAGAGCAAGGGATATAAAGGAAAGAATAAACAAATGGGATCTCATCAAAATAAAAAGCTTCTGCATGGCTAAAGAAAACAGCATTAAAATAAAAAGACAACCAACTGTATGGGAAAACATATTTGCCAATGATACCTCAGACAAAGGTTTAATCTCCAAAATATACAAAGAATTTGCGTGACTCCACTCTAAGAAGACAACCAACCCAATTAAAAAATGGGCAAAGGACTTGAACAGACACTTCTTCAAAGAGGACATACAGATGATCCAGAGACACATTAAAAGATGCTCAATATCGCTAGCTATCAGAGAGACGCAAATTAAAACCACAATGAGATACCACTTTACACCGGTCAGAATGGCTATCGTAAACAAAGCAACAAACAACAAATGTTGGAGAGGTTGTGGGTAAAAGGAGACCCTGGTTCACTGTTGGTGGGATTGCAGACTGGTACAACCACTATGGAAAACGGTATGGAATTTTCTCAGAAATCTACAAATGGATCTGCCTTTTGGCTCAACAATTCCACTGCTAGGATTATATCCTAAGAACCCTGAAACACCAATCCAAAAGAACCTATGCACCCCAATGTTTATAGCAGCACAATTTATAATAGCCAAGTGTTGGAAGCAACCTAGATGCCCATCAGTAAATGAATGGATCCAAAAACTATGGTACATTTACACAACGAAATTCTATGCAGCAGAAAGAAAGAAGGAGCTCCTACCCTTTGCAACAGCATGGATGGAACTTGAAAGCATTATGCTGAGTGAAATAAGCCAGGTGGTGAAAGACAAATACCATATGATCTCACCTTTAACAAGAACCTAAACAACAAAACAAACAAGCAAGCAAAATATAACCAAAGACATTGAAATACAGAACAGGCTGACAGTGACCAGAGGGAAGAGGGGAGGGAATTTCAGGGGGAAAGGGGAAGGATTCACACGAACAAGTATAAAGGACACATGAACAAAAACTAAGGGGGGTGGGAATGGGAGGGAGGTGGGGAGAACTGGGGGGGTGGGCTAGGAAGGGAGTAAAAGACAGAAAACTGTACTTGAACAATAATTAAATAAAAATATTAAAAAAGAATGATCATCTTCAGTGAATGACATTTTTAAGCATTGTTCCCACTTTTTTTTTACTAATCCAAAAAAATATTTGGACTAAGACTATACCTTAAGAGCAAACAAATGGAAAAGAGCATTATAGACCACTAGAGGATTTAGCAAATTAACCTTAAGTGTTTTTACTAGAAATACTCCATAAATTATTATTTGGATATTTTATGGGAAATTCACATTAGGGATAGAAACACCCTAAAGTGCATCTAGTTCAACCATCTTTGGATGCTTCCATTTAGTCTCATGATATTCCCTTGCCAGGAAAAGGCCACCCTTCTCTAAAGCAATAATCTATTTTCACTTTATTTAATTTGTCCATTCTCAATAAATATTCCTGGAATTTTGGATGTAATTTTGAGTTTCTATATTTATGCTCTACTCTGTCCTTGTTGCCTTGTTTTAGGGTTCTGTATCTCATTAATAGTTATAAATGGTGTTGTTGAATATTATAGTATATCTAAAAATCCTACTCTTCTGCCTGCCATGGGATTTACACTGTGAGGATGTGATTTTTTAGAATCCCATTTCCAGCACCAGACCTCTTAGAAGAGCCAAAGGAGATGCTGAGGTTTCAACCCAGAATTAGAAATGAATTGATAACTGGAGGGATGTAATCAGTGATAGTTATGTGTACCTGACCACATCTGCTGGGGTAATTTAATAGAATAGTTGGAAGTGCTGTGAAGAATTGCACTCTGGGGAAAACAAGGCGATGTGATGCAACACTGTTTGTATAAATCTTCTTGTCAAGAGGTATGTATTTATTCTTTGGCAGGAAAATGTGCTTATGATTGCTGCTATGGCCTCTGTCCATGCTTTAATTGATTTTCCTTAGAAAATTTTTGGTTTTTCTCTTAGGTAATTCTACATTGCACTCTTTTCTGCCCTAGAGAGAGTAAATGCATTTCAGGAGGTAGTTCTCCCAAACTGCACACTTAGGGGTACATTTTGGAAGAAACTGCGCTGTATTGCGACTGCCAGTGGCTGCTTATGTGACTTCAGGTTCATTATGACTTTTAATCTTTTTTTCAACAAACAATGCATATTTGTTTAAAATAGTTTAAATAACACAGAAGAGCAGAAAGTAGAAAATGTTCACTTACATCCCAGCTTCTTGCTTTCATTTTCTAGAGGTAACTACTATTAGTCATTTGTCACCTGTTATTCCAGACCTTTTACTATGTACATCTAGATATATGTATATTTTATAAATAAAACATGAATTTGCTACATATGATATATATATATATTTATAGATTTTTCAAGTTTGTTTTTAGGGAGAGGAGAAGGGAAAGAGAGAGGGTGAGAAACATCAATGTGTGGTTGACTCTCGCACGCCCCCTACTGGGTATCTGGCCCTTTACCCAGGCATGTGCCCTGACTGGGAATTGAAGTGGCGACCTTTGGTGGTTCACAGACCTGCACTCAATCCACCGAGCTACACCAGCCATGGCTGATATATATATATCATATTTACAAATATGTTTTGTAAATAAACATATTTACAAAATTAATATATATATATTAATTTTTGTAAATATACTTATTGATTTTAGAGAGAGAAGAAGGGAGAGTGGAGAGGGAAGTAGAGGGAGGAGAGAGAGAGAAATATCAGTGTGAGAGGGAAACATTAATTGATTGCCTCCCATACATGCAATGATCAAGAATCAAATTGGCAGCCTAGGTATGTGCCCTGACGTGGAATTGAACCTGCAGCCTTTTGGTGGTATACAGATAATGCTGCCACCAACTGAGCCACACTGGCCAGAGCTACATGACATTTTGCATCTTAATCTCTACACTCGAAAATATTTCTAAGACATCCTCTTGAGTGAGTTTAACTTCATGTACTTTAATCTTTTTATTGCATTCAAAGTATTCTAAAATACAGATATGTCATAGTTTATTTTACTGAAGAACCTTTATGTTGTCTTCAAATTTTCAATATTACAAATAATGCTGTAATGAAACAATGGCACCTAATATCCTCACACACTTGCGAAAGTCTTTTTGAGGAATACCTGGCTACAAATAGAATTGCTGAAACAATGAATTCATTCTTTAAATTTTTTAATAGGTTCTGATGAATTTTTCTTCAAAGAGTTTTGATCAATCTATAACCCATTGTGCGTACATACAAAGAGTCGGGCAAGTTTATTAAATTAGCTCTGATTTTCTTGAGTATAAACTGGAATAAATTACCTTTTTATCAAGGTTAACAGGATTAGATGAGGTAACACATGTAAGCATCTAGAATGGTACCAAGTGGGTGCTTGATAAATCTTCATTCCTATCTGTCTATTTCTCCAACTGTTCCCCTTTACACAAAGCAGGGATGTAGCAATTACTGGTTGGATCCGATTTTTCCACCTGGTTTATATATATATTTAGTGTTTCCAGCACTCCAGTATTTATACCTACATCAGTACTGAGTTTCTGAATGGTTACAGTTAGTTCCAATTGGCCTTGTCTCTACATATAGATCCCTGTCCTCCTGTGACGCACGATGCTCACCCTAATCAAAATCTCAACCTTTTCCAAGTACTTCGTAGATGTCTTCTCAGTCTTCTGGTTGGGACCCTTTTGTTTTCATGTGTTTTGGAGTTTTAAGACATGGATTTCTAGTTGAATGATCCAAAATCAAAGTGTCGGCATCTACTTATTCTGATAGAAAGTCGTAAGGGAGGCTCGGAGAGATTTGTGGCTGTTAAATTTTAATGCTCTCTGTCTCTGTGCCCAGCCGTGCACTCCTTTGCTGTAGGACTCAGAGGCACTTTTTCTGAAGTTCCCATACTTCCACTGAAATATCAAATCTAGCTCTCTTCTTATGCATGGAGTAAACCAGATCCAGAAAAGTCACATGAGTTAATTAAGATAACATAGTTAATTAGTAGAGAGGTAGGCATAGAAGCCAGCACTGGAACTTCCCAGGTATAAATATGTAATATTGTGCTGTGTATGATGTTACTAGAAACTGTATTTATACAAGAACTGTCACTAATTCTACCCATGCTAAGTCTTGGTGATACTATTTAGATTTGACCTTGTCTGCACCAAAGCAGATAACAGCATTTCCTCTCCCCTTACATACATACTATAGTTGCTACATCCCAGCCTGCGGCTAAAAGGCTGCAGTATTTCTATTCCTACTGAGTTTTGCCATAAAATGCCATCTGCAAAAAGTAAAAAAAATTACAAAGTGAGCATTTCCAGCTACACTAACACTGGAATCCGATGCAGCGATATTAAAGAATGATGGGATTTTAAAGTTGGAAGGACCTTCTACATTGTCTAATGTAATTGTTCCTTACTTTTAACCATGAGGAGATTTTGACCTAAAGGGATCAGCCTTTTGCTGTGAGTCTCAGAGCATTTAGTTTTGGAACAAGGATAAAACCCAGCTGTCCCAACTCTGGCGTAGTTACACGCCTCTGTACAGCTTTAATGTAAAAACAAATAAACAAGAAAGCCTACTTCTCAGCATTGTTTAGTGTTTATTGATACAAAGGGGATCATGCGCCACTTACAGTAATCTCTTAAGATTTTGTAATAATCCCTGCTTTATCCCACTAAACTATAGCTGTAGCCCTGTGCTTAATAGGTTGAAATCTATTGTTTATAATGCTGTCTTGTTCCTGTTCAAACAACATTATCCTTGTGACAAAAATTTTATGGATTCATACTCAGTTTCATAGCAGAAGGAAAGGATAAAGCATGAGAACAAAGTTTTCATTTGTGCATTCAATTCAACAGGTATTTTTCGAGCACTTTCTATTGCCCAGCATGATCTTTGGCACTTCTGGGGATTCAGAAGGTACACGTGGCATATTGTGACCTCAGAGAACCCATATTCTGTTGTGGGCTTCTGAGTGTCCAGGAACATCTGGAGAATAACGCAAGTTGTACCTGAGGAGGTGGAACAGTGTAGTGGGTAGAGCCATAGGCTTTGAGGTCAGGCAGTGCTGGGTTTGCAACCTGGTTCTCTTATTGACTAGCTGTGGCATTTTGGGCAAACAACTTTAGTCAAGGCTCAAGTCAGTGTTCTCATCAGGGGATAGAAATAGCACTTACATCATAGAGTTATTTCAAGATTCCATTAAAAGACAAGACAGAAATCACTTAGCACATGTCTGACACATAGTGCTCAAAGATGTCAGCTAATGTTCAAATCTTTATCATTATATGTTAGTGAAGTCTACTGTGCTCTTTCGAAGCACACTGGAGAACAAAATCAATATCTCAATACACTTAGAGGTAGAAAATTTGGGCTTTAGATCTGAAATACCTAGATTTTATTGATTGACTTACTGGTTGATTTAGCTCTGTTTGTGGGGCTCAGTATAGCCATTTGCTCACAGAACTTTCAAACTTTGAAGAAGAGTCCTCGGGGTAAAGTTAGGAATAGTGGTCATATCACTGGAGTGGGGGTGGGGTATCTTCCATTTAATTTTGACTTATTTGTGTTGTGAGAAATGTCCATCCAAATGATCTCTGTTCTTGGACAAAGGACTCCTGACTGGTTGTCAATTACTTGAGTTCCCACCTTGCCTTATCTTGGACACTCTTCATTGCTAATAAATTATGCCCTTAGAAGAAAACATTTGAACCAAATAGTACAAGGCATTTTGAGAAGACTTGAAGTATTTTGTTTGGTGATCTAAGATAAGCTAATTACTTGCCAAATCTTCTTCCTTCCTTCCTTCCTTCTTCCCTTTTTCTTCCTTTTTTTTCTTTCAAGTTTTTTTACATATATATATATATATGTATATGTATATACCTATTATATATATATATAATATTTCTTTTTTTAAACAGGGAAAATAAATTAAATACAGGGAAGGGAAATGGCCTTAACAATGTATCTGTACAATTTAAAATATAAAAGTTATGCCTATTTTGAAATGAAAGGTTTTATAAGTAACTTTTCAGTCAGTCTATTAATAGTCACTTCAAAGTGGTAACATATAACAGAGCATATTAGAATATTAGGGATCCATGAATGTCTGTCAGCTTGAATTTGTATATATTTTCTCATCACTAAACATCCTGTGATCTAGTATGCAGAGTAAGAGAACCCCCCGTAAAATAAGACTGCTGTTAAATGTGTTTTTGTAAATTGATTTCTCTATATGCAGAACCATAAATCTAAACATACTTGGTAATTAATACTAGTAGAGATCAAAGACTCGTCACCTAAATCAACCAATTAAGCTACTTTTTTCTAGAATCATCTAGATATTTATATTCATTCTTCAAGTCAGTTTACTTGTCTAGACAGAATTTCCTTCAGAAAATTGATCAAATAGAAGAAAATTCTTACAGTAAAATAACAAAAATTAGAAAGTCTGAGAAAAACCACACACAACCCCAATATATTAGAGTTGGAACCTGCAAAACGTGAATTAGTACCATGCCATCTTTTAAAATATGAGAAAATACACACTAGAAACAAGAAACAGCCCTAACTCCAACTGAGAGAAGAAAAATCACTTCCCTATGAAAGAAATCATTTCCACAAGTGATAGTTTCCCTCTACTCCAGAGTTTGCAGCTGTGCAGATAGTTCCAAAGCCAGGAAACATGGGGTTCTTCAGTTTTCCATTTTCTACCCATTTTCTGAAACATCCACATCAACACTGTTCTCTTTACTTGTAGTTTATTTCTGCATAACCACCATCACCCATTCCTTTACCAATTCAGAAGATGAAGGCAAAAAAAGCACAGTTCTCTGGGAAATTCTAGCTTACCTATAGTGTATGTCACCCTGTCGCATCACTCTCTGCGTTGTTGCTCTCTCAGTTCTTTTCAGCATGCCCACAGGGCTCCTGAAATGATCCAGGAGTGTCCTGCACACTTGGATAGGATAAAAGAAAAGAAGGAAAAGAGAAAGTGCCCAGGGGCATTTGTACCAAGATGCAGTGCTCATTGGTCAGTGCCCTGCCTGGCTGTGTGGGGCGTGGGGCAGAGCATTCAACCATGCAAGGTAAATAGCAACCGGCCTGGTGCCTGGTACAATTATCCAAAGGTAGCAGAAGGGCCACTGAAGCGCAGGGCTCAGAGGGGAGAATATTTACTCCAGCACTCCTCTCTTTTACAGATAAGAAAGCCGACAAGTTGGAACATCCATTTATTTATAGTTTAAAAAAACTGGAAATATGATCCACAAGACAGTCTATGTAGTTTGGTGAAACCTCCTTCAGAACACATTGTGGAGGATGATGGCAAAAACCTGAACGCTGACAGAAATGGGAAGGACCTGAAAGGTGATCTAATGCATTCACCTGGCTTTACAGATGAAAAAAACCCAGGCCCAGAGGGTTAAAGCCCCTGTACCTGTACTGTGGGCACACAGCGCAGAAGACCCACAGATCTTGTCAACGTGCAGTGCCCCTTCTTCTTTAAATAAAATTTACTGGGGTGATGATGGTTCAGAAAACCCTACAGGTTTAAAGTGTACAACTCGGTAAAACATCATCTGAATACTGCCCCTTCTTAGTTACCCCAAATACATCTTTTTGCAGTTTTGCAGGTTCTACCTTGCTGCTTCTCTAGACTAGCAAGTTTTTCTATTTCCCTTTGGTTGTATTGTAAACAATGTAGCAATGGAATTCTTGAAGTTATCTGTGTATTCTATGAGCAATTTAAAATTGGCTTGGCTAAAATGAGAAACTTCACACTAGTCATAAGAAACTCTAAAGAGACGCAACAATGCAATCTGGTTAACATAATAATAGCAATAAAGAAGAAATTGAACATTTTTTCTTCTCTTGAAACAAGCTAAAAACAATTTACAAATTTACTCATTAATCCTCATGGAAGAGCTTCAGCCACGTCACTCCCTAAGAATGTGAACCACAGATGTCACAAGGCAGGGTGTGTTCAGGATCAGCAAGCACTGGTGTGGGGAATCAGAAGACTGAATTTCAGGGTGTCTTGGCGGTGCTCACTTGCTGTTTAATATGGTTGAATCACAGAATCTCTCTGAACCTCAGCTTATTTACTATTTACATGGGAGGAGTTCAGTAAGGTGGTCTGTAAGATGCCTTCATGGACAAGTTCTAAGTGATTTCACAGATGTCTGAGTCTGCAGCTTAGATTTCCTCTCTTGATACTCTTGCTTAAAGTCTTTCCTAAGGCTCTATGACTTTATTGTTCTTCTAGATCTTTTCTTTTTCTTTTCCTTTTTCTAAGAGGAACAAAAAAGACAGTAGTGTTTTTTCTGTGTCAGGGCTGGTGAACCAATAAGCAGAAAGAAAATGACGCCATAAATGGGCAATTACATTGCTTGTCCCTGGTGGGATCCTGATAGTCATTTGGGACATTTTAAGTTTTATTTTTTCCATGACTCACCTTTATTCCTGCCCCCTTACTCTTAGCATCTGACTTTCTAGTTCTTCAGATAAACCACCTGTCATGAGTTCTTTCAATATCTTCCTTCAAAATGTGTCTACTCTTAACTCATCCTTTTCCATCCTAGAGAAAGACGAGCCTTTCTCATTCAAAAGTCACTCACTATTGGGGTCTTAATCCAATGCCCAATTCTTCTGGGTCAGTGGTTCTCATACATGGATTCATAGTAGAATCTCCTGGGAGAAATAATAAATAATACAGGTGCCCTCCCTTCCCAAATAATTCAGCTAGGATTTTTGCAGATCAGGGATAGGCATTAGCATATTGTAAGGGTCCTAGCTGAGCCTAATGTTC
Source organism: Sturnira hondurensis (assembly GCF_014824575.4). Lineage (NCBI taxonomy): Eukaryota > Metazoa > Chordata > Mammalia > Chiroptera > Phyllostomidae > Sturnira > Sturnira hondurensis. The sequence continues at coordinate 431,729 of NW_028077910.1, forward strand.
AGAAAGGCTTGATAATCAGTGCTCCGGGGTCTTGAAGTAGTAATTAATCTTTGTTTATGCTTCAGTTCTAATCCATTTTACTGGCTCCTCATCAATCTATAAATGTGCTCAGCCGTCTGTTATCTTAATAAAACACCTTTCATTGTGCCTCAAGCTATGATTGCAAGCATTGTCTTTCTTCCCACTTTACCTTTTGCTTCTGGCCAGTCCTGAAATGACTTTCTTTGAAATCACCACATGGCCAGCAGAGCCCCTCTCTCTTCATCATCCCCAGGCTCTCTGCAGGACCCAGCTATCTGATTACCATCATCTGTGTGAATTTCTCTCTTTCCTTGGCCTCTGTGACCATGCATCTTGGTTTCTTTGCAAGGTCCCCCAAAGCTCCTTTAAAATTATCTCTCTCTGCATTTTATCCTGGTGTCTTTAAATCCTCAGTTTGTTCTCTCCCCAAGGCGAGTGCCTAAATTTAAATGGTCACATCCGTGAAAATGGCTCTGAAATCTTTCTCTCCCTCCTGAGTTGCAAGTTACATGCTGCAGAAGACATCCTCATCTGGATGTCCTTCCCTCTCCTCCAACTCAGTATGTTCCAAACAGAGCTCAGGCTCCCAGCAGTCTCGCTTCTCTGTGATCCCCGACTAAACTCCAGCCATCACAGTTTTTCCAGGTTTCTGGGCTTAAAACTCTGGGTTTCTGTCATTTTTGCTTCTCTTATTTACATTCCATATCCCATGAGTCTCCAAGTTGTATCTATTTGTACTTTCTCAGACAGCTATTTTCTCCTCATTTCTAATTATTATTCAAACATTTTCTAAGCCACCGATCAATTATCCAGTCTGCTATGATATTGCATACCAGTTATTTCAAACTCCCAGTCAAAATTAGCCTTCCATCCTTGGTGGTCCCAAAGCACTGCTGGGGTCTAGCATGCAGTTTAGCACTTTCTACCTTTTAATATATCAAGGCATGTACAGGTTTCATTAGTTAATTGTTAATATCTTGATATTAGAGACTATATCTTTCTTTTTTGGATATAGTTAGTATTAAAAGCAAGGCACTTACAATCAATCTGATTCAACAAACACACATATACAAACATCTATAATACAATGGAAATTGTTTTGAGCTATAAAGGGTGATGACATAGGGATTTGTTAACATAGTGGGTGCAGCTAATGCATTTATAAACATTAGTTTGAACTGATCACCATTATGCTAACAAATAGTTTTATGTGTCATTTCATTCCACCCTCCCAACAAACCTGCAGGGCCAGTATTGTGCAGAAACTTATACAGAAAACATTAAATAATTTATCCAAGGTGACACAGCTGGTATTGGAAGAGCAGGGGTCAAATCCAAATATAAAATCTTGTGTGCTTAATGCCATGGGAACCCATTAGATTAAATCACACCCCCTGCTCACACACTGGGAGTTGATGGACTAGGGAAGAAGACCCTTTGCTAGGGGAAGGTTTGTGGATAGTGCAGAGCTTTTATTCCTGAAAAGCAGTAAAATATTCTGTTAATTCCTTTTCCTACTTGCGTTGTTCCTGTAATTCCCCAGTTACAGAGTCAATCCGAGGGGCAGGTGGTGTGAGGGCTTTCGGTTGTAGTGTGTGAGGGCACTTCTCCAACATGCCAGGTTCTCTGGTTTGTCAGTCCATCATTTACATCATTTCCCTTTTCATCCTGAGAGCACTGTCTTTAAGAGATCTCAGTTAAAACGACAAGAACCTTGGTCTTGGTCGTATGTTTTTATCAGCTAACTGCTGTGGTAGGATTTGTTCCACAGCTTCATGGGGTCCTCTCTAGCCAACTGATACCTGTGACAGAGTGGGTTGCAGATGAAAGGGATATATGTCCTTCACACAACACCAGCATGCTTGGGGGTCCCACCAGTGCTTTCTTTTGAAAAGTAATCAATATTAGCTTGCAAGAAATCTGAGGACAAAGGAACATGTCTTCTAATCTTTTTTATCGATCTTATTATCTTCCTAGGCTATGGCTCTGAATGTCACATATACTTATTCCCTAGAAGTAGTGTGAATCTGAGTTCTTTATGGAAAATTAGAGGCACCGGTTCCCTATCTTTTGAAAGGGAACCAGTAACTAATTGTTAGAAAGAACTGAATTAAGTTGGTTTGCAATCGGGTATTTATTCTGTATCAGAGAAAAAGGAAGGAATTGTCTTTTCTAATAAGGTGCTAGGTGATTCTGATAAGAGAAAGATTATTTTTCTCTAAAAATAAATGTTTATATATACTATGAATTTCACTATCATTTGAAGGTCTATTCTAAAGCAATAATAAGGAGTAGTCATGGTGTTTGGTAGTGGTTGTAGTTTCAGGATTTGCCTCTGATAAATATTTCAGGTTTGAATTCTTATTTGAAGTTATTCAAATTCACCTATAAGAAAATGCTCTGAAAGTTGTCATTTAAAAAACATAGTGCTTTGGAGTTTCTTGGCCATGGTTACTAAGAGTACAGACTCTGGAATCAGAATTGGATCACCTGAGATTGAAAATATGCTTCAGTTTCCCTATGTGAAGAATAGAGATGATAGGAAAACCTACTCATAAGTTATTTATCAGGAAAAGATGACATAATATAGTGTCTCACTCACACATAAGTAATCAAGAAATGTTAGTGATTAATTTTAATATTTTTGAAAAACAGTTTAATTCTGGTATATTCCTTTTCAGTGATTTCTTCCAAGTCCTTACACTCTCTTCTCTGTCTACTCTCTCAAGGTTTTGTTTTTGGGAAAAACAATTGGAACAATCCCGTAGTACCATTAAGAATTCTGGAAGGGTGGGATCATGGCAGCGGCTAAGGAATGGAACTGGGAGAACAAGGAAGAGGAGGAAGTGGAGGCAGAGCAGCTGGTTCTGGTGGAATTATTATTGATTTAGACTTCCTCTCAAAGGGTGAAAATTAACTCATGATTTTGGAAACTGACACTGGTCCACTCTGCAGGTGGACAGCTACGTCTCTGATGGAGATTATGAAGACACTGCTGGGACCTGTGTTATTTTTGAAGAAATTGTTGACCATGTAGATGCAGAAGACAATAATAAAACAATGCTAACATCTAAATGTCATACAACAAAGGAGCTCAATGTGACAAGGACTCATTAGAAAGGAGAAGGAAGGAGAAGAAAACATACGGTGAGATGGAACGGCTGCAAATCAAGGATAACAATTTCTCCTACAGCACCAACCCAATCTGTAGCTTCCTACATGAAAATGAAGATGAAGTTGAAGCTCCTCCCACCCCACATGGATCTCTGGAGTGGAATGAACAAAAGATTCAAATGAAAGGTAATTCAGACCCGAGTTATGAACAGGGGAAACCACCACACTGGTCCTCTTACTGATGTCCCTTCTTCTGAAATACAATGTTTTGTTTTTATGGAAATGCAAGGTACTTCCTTAGAAATTACTACTAGATGAAATGTTTTTCATAATAATTAGTCATGAACTTTTAAGAGTTTTTATATATAAAATAATTGGTTGTGCAAAAAAAAAAATCTCTGGAGCTGACCAGAGAATGCCGGATGTTGGGTGACATTCTTGTGCTCAACCACAAACTGTCCCTTTCTGTCTCAGGCATATTCCCAATCATTTCCTGCAACCAAATGTCTTGTCCATGCATCTGTTTTCTAATTTTGTTCTCAACAGGCCCAAATCTATTTCGTGTTTCATAGGTTTTTTTTTTCATCAAACCTTGTAAAAAACATCCAGACCAAGACTAGCTCCAAACCAGATTTTTTTTTGCTTGTTTCTTTCTTCTAGCATGGTGCCAGATGGCACTTAGGTAGGCTAATAGGGGAAGTCTGTTTCCTTCCTCACATTTTATATATCTGTCATAAATCTTAACTGGCTTTAGATGAGCAGCAATTTGGAAGTTCAAGTTTTAGGTGAAGGCTCTGTGTGAACTTCACTTTAATGTTTTATTAAAATTGATGACTTTGTGAGTATAAATTAATTTGATACCATTTTAGGGGAAGCTTGTTGACAAGCAGTGATAAAAATCCAGCCAAGATAATGCTTTGGCTCAAAGCAGTTTTTTTCCTGCATATCTTTATGAAGAACTACCAATAAGAACACCTTAGCTCTTATTATTCTTTTGCAATGCGGATAACATCAAACTCTGCATACCTAGCAAAGAAGAAAGAAATCTAAGGACTACTAAAGAGTACTGTAAGAATTCACTGTGGTATTTATTCATAAATCTAGCAGACTATTGAGGCTTAAAATGTGTAATGGATTAGGTCACTTCTTTTGACTAGAAATTTTAAGTCTTAATTTTCAGGGTAATAGAATATTTGAATATATACAATTTAGGGAAAAGCAAAAGGGAAAACAATTATATTTGTTTGAGTTAAAACAGTTACTAAAAAATATGAAACTTATGGAAATGGAAGGGCCTCTGGTCCAAATTCTACCTAGACAGAGTATAGGGCATTGTATAGGAAAGTAGCCCATATGCTGCATTGATGAGGCCAAGGTTGATTTGGGGAAAATGGGATGGGAAGGAAATAAAGCTTATGATGCCATTGATATACATCGAGTTATGAGAAGTGTTAGGTGAAGGGAATTGGGACATAATTTATATTTTATCTGAAAGGGCTTAGCGACCTGAATTACCTTAGAAATTAGTGACAGAAGAATAGAATAGAATCATTTTCAGTGTTGTTATTCAAAAAATGAAACTGCAGAAAAATAGAAAAACAATTTTCCTTATGTTAAGGGGAAAAATATGAAGTTGTTAACAAAACATTTTGCTTACTTGCCTAACTCTTCTTTCTCTTTCACGACTTCTCAGTGTGGAAGCTTGTGATGGGAGTACTGTTGAATCATTGTTTCATAGCTACCATGGAGAATCATATCTGTAAACCTTGGTCAGCATCTGGATGAGGGCCAGCACCACATTAGGGGTTTACTTAGTGAGTGAGGAGAGAGCAGAGATAGATGTTAATCCACATGAAAGCAGATTGCCTGGGTCACCTGCCTCATAAGACCTTTGTGCATAAGTCATGTGCTCTCCTCTGTTCCCCGGAGCTCTGGGCAGGCCTCACAGTCCAGGCCTGCACCCCTGGGGCCTGTGTACATTGGCATGTGGGCAGAAAAGGTGTCAAATGGCCAGCAGGTGTCAAAGACAATGCTTGAAAAATTGGGAGTTAGGCTGACTCCAGCTTGAAACATACCTACAAGTTGTATAACTTTCTTTGGGCAAGCTGGTCACTCTGAGCCTCCGTTTTCTGAAGTGTAAAATGGGAATAATGTAAGCACGGATTCCCTTAGGCTGTTCTGACCTGTAAATGAAAGAATGCATATCAAATGCTTAACACAATACCTTGTACCTACTAAGGGGCTCAGAAGCTACCACTCATATTGTTGTGTAAAGTTCCTGTCATCTACAAAGTGCTCAATAAATGGTGTGTATCCTTGCAGTCATTTTAAAAGTCTTGCTAACAGTGACCATATCACAAATTCAACAGGTATTGTCTCTGGAAATATTCATGTCTTGGTGAAATAGGCTCCAGAGGCAGAGGTAAATGGTTCCTAGTTACATGAGGCAGTGTGGCCTGGGGTTTAAAGTCAGCTGGAAGGCCGAGTCTGCCATTACTGGCAGTAGGACTTGGGGCAGGTACTTTCAATGTCTTTGAACTTCAGCTTCCCTGCTTAAAAAGAGGGGTGAGGATGCCCACCACCCAGAGTTGTGGGACTCATACGTGATGAAATTCATGTGTAACATACAAAATAAAGCAAGATACTATTTCATCGACTACCCAAAGGCCCTCCCAGCCAGCCTATGGCTCCTGCATCCTTACTGGCTCTTTGTCAACTGCCCTCACTCTTGCTTTCCTTTGGAGGAAAGATAATTCCTTGAAAGGATGGCCTGTTTCCTCACCATCTGCTCAGTCCTTTCATGCCATTGAAACTAATTTTGAGGTTTAACCTTGTTTTAAAAACGACCTCCCATTTCACCATTGACTTGGTAAAATCCCAAAGTACAAAATCTAAAGTCCTTCCTCCTTGAATTCTCTGTAACATTTTATAGGATTATCCACACTAATAATAACTGGTGCCAGTCTTCGAGAGGCTACTGCATGCTGCACTATCTATGCTAGCACCTGGCATACATGATATTATTGAACTTACACAGAACCTCTGGGTAGCAAGTACTATGGCCCCATTTTGTGGATAAGGAAATTGAGGCACAAAGATGTCAATCAACTTACTGAATGTAACATAACTGCCACACAAGTGGAGAGAGAGAGAGAGAGAGAAGAAGAAGAAAGAAGAGGAGGAGAAGGAGGGGCGGGGAAGGAAGGGGACAAGAGATTATAACCCTGTTACTACTGGTGCTTCTTGGAGATTTGTCCTTTTCTATCTGAAATTTTTCTCTGTGCATTAAAATACCCAAAGCATTGTGTACCTTTCTTATGGCATTTATCTACTCTTAACTCCTGGGACTTGATATAATTCCTAAGTAATTTGTAATCTCCTTGAGAACCTCCTTTAGCATAATGCATTGTTGGCACAACTTTTTTTTTGTTTAATAAAGGGAACATTCCACAAAGAATCTTTCTTTGGACTGATAAATCGGAGGACTTAACACTTAGTAAGAACATAAAGGCAACATCAACTCCTTCCCAGCTCATTTACCTTTATAACCAAATAACAGTGACCTTCTCAAGCTAAGAGTTTCCTCTGGATTAATCGGTCAAGAGGCTTTTCCATAATATTGCAGAGGCACAGAAAGGTAGCTGAAGAGGCAAAATGTGCCTGCTTTTCTTAGAAGTTGCAGTTGGAACTACCATTGCTGTTCTGATTAATGACAAGGAACCCCAGCCAAGAAGGGGTGTGATGTAATTTAGACAAACTCAGGGTAAAGTAATGCTCAAGAGAGAAATTAGAGCAAGTTCGTGTGATGCCCAGATGGACCATAAACAAGAGACAATGAGTATTGTTAGTTTTCTTGCTGACCTTTATTTAACTGAACTCTCTCATTAGAAAAGAGCTGCTTTAGCTTACTATTAAAAATGCTGTTTGTTCACCTGCTTTGAAAAGGGACAAGCAAGGGTAAGCACTGAGGTAGATGAACGGTTTGCCTGCTTGGTACTTGTGCAGTGCTCCCTAATTATCTCTTCAGGACAAGAGTGATAACATTTTTATATTCGTATAACTTACAAACATATATATTTTAATGGGCAAAGGGCTGATGTATGAAGTGGATGCAAAGCATAGTCTGGAACACTATTTTAAAGCAAAGTGTACTAAAATACAGAGAACTAATGGGTAAAGTAAAATTTCCATTTTCTGTAGGTGAAAATAACTGAATATAGGCAATTTCAAAGGGTCAAGTTTTGACAAGACACTCCACTCATACACCTTATAGGATATACAAAATCCTATTATGTAAGTGACATTATCCCACTTAATGAATAAAGACAAAACTCAGAAAAGTTAAATAACTTGTTAAAGGACACATACTAGATGGATTTTGAACCCGTTAGCTTTATTTCTATTCCATAGATCTGTCTTTTCATAAAATATACCTCCTCTCTCCATGATATTTGTAAGTAGAAGAAAAAACAGAAAACAGTGTATGTGTGCAACTATGTGATAAGTAAGTAGAAAAAAGTAAAACCTGCTGAAAGACTTCAGAGACTGGACGGGTCACTTTTAGCCTGGAGGCCAAGGAACGGAAGGAAAAATGAGAAAGGAATGAGAGCAGGTCTTTCCCAGGGAGGCGGGTCACTGGGGAGTTTATAGGAGTTTGACAGGTGAAAATGAAAGGGGAGAGAGAGTTTCCTTGGGTGTTTCAAAGGGTTAGGCTGAGAGACAGAGGCATGAAGATCTGATAGGTACATTTCAGGGGTGGCAAGTAGTACGGCTCAGTTGTATCGCAGGGTGGACGTGGGAGGTAAAGATTAGGTTGGACATCTATCTGGACAACACATGTTGGAGGATAGTGATATCCAGTCTCCGGAAACTTTATTTGCTTGGTTAAGGGACAGCCACTGAGGGGCTGTAGGAAAATTCCACGATCAAGGTCGTGTTTTGGAACTATTTATTAGGAAGAGCAATGGAGAAGAAAACAGGGATGAAAAGAGGTTTAAGCAGTTTTCCTCAAAATTTATGTGTGATAGATCTACCTAGGGTGTTTGTTAAATTTCCAGGCCTTATAGGAAAATATTTTGATTAAATACAAGTCACATAAATCCACATATTTTTTAAAAACTTCCCAAGTAATTCTTGCACAAGTAATTTCAGGATGGCATTTTGAGAGAAGAAATCAGAGTGGTTGCAAGGTTGGTTAGCAAACTATTGTAATAGCCAGTTTGTGAGAATGTGAGAATAAAGGGGCTTTATTTATGTATAGAGGAATAAAGGCATGCATGCAAAACACATTTTGAAGGAAGGATCAACAGGACTCCAGCCAATTAGGTCTATAGTTGGAGGAGAATTCAAAGGCAGCTGTTGGCTTTAAAACCTGGGTGATCAACAGCACAGTGAATAGAAACATGAGGCAGAGTGGATTTACTAGGTCTTAACAAGAGTGTAGTTTTTTCCAAGTAAATTTTGACATGTAAAGATGGCAGCCACAGGAAAATTATTACTAGGAAACAGGCAATAGGCCTTGGGTTGGGGAGGAAGGTCACAGCTGGAGAGATGGTTAGGGGTGTAAGTTAGACAATGTTTCTAATTACTGAAAAGGTGTAAAAAAAGAAGAAGAAGAAAAAGGCACTGTGAAGAGAAAAGTTGGAAAAGAACAATAATGTGGGAGGGGACCTGGACAGTAAAATATAATTTTATGTATAATTAGAGAGACAGAGAGAGAAAGAGGAAGTCCATTGTTTTGCATGTTGTAGAATAATCGAGGGCCATGAGGACTGTAAAAAAGACAAATTGGGTGGTAAAGAGATTCTTGGGAAGTGTGAAAGGGCCATCACAGAAAAGCGGTGTGTCTAGAATGTATACAGTAGTGCCTTGAAAAATGAATGGGGAGCAAGGAAGCGGAGGCAGTAAGTACGGACTACAATTTCAAAATGTTTTTTGATGACAGGGAAATGCAGTCATGTTCCAGTTTTCCATAACCCCACTATCTATCCATTGTTCAAGTCAGAGACCTAACACTGTCCCTGACACGTCCTTTTTCTTTACCCACCTGCTCTCAGGTTCATCCCACCACTACTCTCTGATATGACTTTCAGAGCGCCTTTCCTCCTGGCCACTTCTCTGCTGCCCTGCTGCTGCCTGGTCAAAGGTACCATCACCTGCATTACTGCATTTCACCTGGCTTCTCTGCACCCACTCTTGCTCTTCTCCATATTGATCACCACATTGCAGCAGATACACCTTGGCAAAGCACCAATATTTTACCAATACCCTGATTAATAGCTTGGATGGCAAACTCAACAAGACCTGTAAGGCCTTACCCAGCCAGGTTCTTGTCTGCTTCTCCAGTCTGGGGTTTAATCGTGTGCTGTCCGATCCCTGCCCTCCAGCCAGCTGGCCTTCTTCTGCCAGAGGCACTGTACTCATCTGTGCTCTGTGACAGGCTTTAATAATCTCATTTATTAATTTTTATTGACTGCTTTTCACTAGAATGCAAGTTCCGTAAGGACAGGGAATTCTCTCTCTCTGTGTCTCCCACCCCCTCTCTGTCTGCGCGCACTCAGCGCACGGCCACTGTTGTATAGCTGAAGGAGCCCTGCTGGAGTCTTTGCACGTGCTCTTTCTCTGCCTGGAAAGCTTCTCCTCTAATTCCTGCTGGGTTCACACTTGCTTATTTTTCCACAGTTATGCTCTTTATTTAGCATCTCGGTTATATCTTCCTCAGAGAAGCTTTCCCTGGCATCCTCAACTACATTAATGTCTTCAATGAAATGATCTGTTAGCACTTAATACATTTGTAACTTTACGTTTATTTGTGTGGACATTTGGACAGTGTCTTTCTCATCCAGAACTGTCACTTCATGGTTGGTGGGGAGCAGTTCACTTCCTCTTTAGCTCAACAGTGTATCCTCAACACCGCAGCCTCAAAACCCAGATCAGTACCTCGTCCATAGATGTTGCATAAATATTTGATGAATCCACAAATGAATAATTGAATGAATGCAGATGTGTAATGAGGACTGATCTGCTAAAGAGGAACAGAATGGAGAAGAATTTTTTTTTTTAAATCACATAGTCACTTGAGTACATCCATAGGTCTAGGGGAAGAATCTTCTAGTAAATGAAGCATCATCTGAAATCAAATTTCACACAGGCTGCTTTTCATATAGACATATAAATTGAAGCACAACTCCTATTTATATCATTTTTTAAAATTTCGGTCCTGCAGACACTTAACCTACTTGTCAATGGAGAATTAAGCCAAGAAGATAGAGAAGCAGGTTGTAATAGACATTCTCTAGCCAATATTCTCTGTACCACGGCTCTTGTCTTTTACACACTCAAAAAGATATTCTGAAATTTGGTAACATATTATATAATCCTTCTTTCTCCTTTAGGTATAAACTGTGTTTCTCTCTCAACTTTTCTTTTGATTCTTTCCAACAGAGAATTGATTCCTGTGCTGTTCTATTTTTATGTTTTTAAAACAAATAATTACCTGAGTTGTCTACACAGAGAGCCCCCTATGGCTGTTCCCAAGCATCACATAGGATCAAATAAAACCACTAAGAAGTGAAGCTACACCAGCCATTGATGATGCCCACAGACAGGAGGAAACTTGATCCATCCTCTTAGAACTCTGCCTCTAAAGTTCGCTATTATTTTCTTCTGGCTGGTTGCTTTTCCTCCCTTAGTTCCTTCATTTGGAATATACTAGGAAATAAAAAAAATCCAAAGACAACCAATGGTTCTAGATTTACTATAGAAATACAATCCCTCTAAGGAAGTATACTGTACTTTAACTTGATGGAGTTACAAATTCTTCACGTGGCCAGAAATTTTCAGATGCTTACACAAAACCAAACTCAAGACATTTAAGAATTATCTCATAGGAGAGATTTACCAACTGCTTCTCTCTCCTCGTAAAGTGAGAAGGTACTGCCTTATATGGCAGTACCAGAATGATCCTCTGCATCTATGGAGAACAAGAAAGAACCTAGATTTGCATTTAAATTGCTGCTTATTTTTTAAATTTCTCAGAGTTTCACTTTGAAAGACACTTTACCTTTTCGAATAAGAGTTATAGAGCCAGGTGCTTGACCTTTACCAGGTTTGGAGTGAAATTTTTCATAATAAAAAAAGAGACTTAAAAAGTCTGACAAAACTAGAGTCATTATTTATAAAGTCCTGAACTATAAAGTACAGAGGACAGTGAAATGACCCAGATACATGCCATGTAGTAAGAGCTGTATTTTGACAAAATTCCAAATTGAATCCTCATTTGATAGAAGCCTGCGTGGATTGGTTTTGTAAATTATTTCCAATCAAAGAAAGTCTGTGAGGATGTGATTCTGTGAATAAACCGGCAAGATCAGAACTCACAAACCCTTTTTTCCTTCCTCTTCCTTAAAAGCTGTACCTCAACAACAAAGGAGGTGCAGTGAAATTAAAATTTGTGTAGTTTGTAGACCCAGACGCTGCCAGTCACGCAGTCTCATAAATAACGATAAGAAATCTACCTGACTTATCTAATATGGCTTTATGTCCGGGACCAGTGTGAAGAGGGGAGTGTATATCGACCAAAAAGTTATTTTTAAAAACTGTATATATTTAATATATTTTGATTCACCTAAGAATTATAAAAAGAAGGTATCTGCTCTCAAGGAGTTTAAGCCTAATTATCTGGGCTAAAAAATTATACTTTAAAATTACGTTACATATTTTACTTGCCTAGCTATACTCTTTTACAAGTTGAATGAATTTGTTGAAAACTGAAAATGAGCTCCCATGTCCAGAATATTCTGGAGTTTGAATTTCACACTCAGAAAACCACCAAGATGACAAGAAACCTGCATGTGGGATTCATCTGACATTTTCCCTGTTTAGTACAAATGCTAGCAAATGTAAACCAAAGCCCTCCTGTCTAGTAATATAAGCATCTTCTCTTTCTTTCCTAAGAAGTCAGCAGTCTTGACATTTTGACAGCTGATGTATTCCCTCCCCTCCCCCTGAGCTGAAGTTCTCACTCAGCTCATCTGTCACCCTAGCCTTGGTGAGGAGGGGGCTTAGGCATTTGCTCCAGGAAGCTGTCAGACTTAAACTTAGCTTTGAGTGAAAGGTTTTACCATGCTCTTTACAAAGATAGGGTAGCAGCTCTGGACAGACAGTAGAGTGGAAGGGATGGAGAAACTGCCCCCAAAAGCATCTGATATGGGCTTGGGAATGGAAAGAGGAGAGGTGAGAGGACAGGTGAATGAGGAGTTAGTAAGCACAGGACAGGTCCAGGCTTCATTATTATAACCTTATTGTAATAGTCCTATGCAGCACTATTTTGGAAGTGCATGATTTATTTGTTCACTTGGTCCTTTACCCTCAGGTCAAACTGGACACCAAGATATCTAATATTGAATGTATATTTATCACTGGTTTAACTCATTCAAGAAATACTTATTGAGCATTAACTACTGCCAAGAACTCTGCGAGGCACTAGAAATACTGTGATAACTATGACCCAGTCCTTGACCTCCTGAGACTTATGATTTAATTGGGGAGGAAGGGAGCAGATTAGTGAACCAAAGATCAGAACCGTGTGCCAATGACCATGGTAGAACTATGAACAGAGTATTCTTGCAGCAAAAAGGAGCAATACCATGTGAAGATGTTTTTTAAAAATCAAACTTTGAAAATCTGTGAAGAAGATTTTCAAAGAATTAAGAAAGAGCAAAGATGTGTCATTAGAGACCAAGGCTAGTATCATCCACACTCTCGTATTATCACTTACTATATACAGACTCGAAAGTTGGACAGTGAAGAAGGCTGATAGGAAAATAATTGATTTGCTTGAAATACAGTGTTGGAGGATAGCTCTACAAATAACCAGGACTGCCAGAAGGATGAAAAAAGCGAGTCTGAGAGAAAATCATGCCTAAAACATTGATGGGAACAAAAATGCCAAAACTGAAGCTATCCTACTTTAGGCACATCCTACAAAGGTCCTGTGGAAAAGGCAACAATGATGGGAAAAATAGCAGGCAGCAGGAAGAGCGGAAGACCAAATATGCGAAGGACTGACTCCATAAAAAAGCCATAGGCATGAGTCTGCAGGAGCTGAGTAGGGCTGGTGAAGACAGGACGTTGCGGACCTCATTCATTCATAGGGTTGCCAGATGTTGACATATAACACACACTCACTACTGTTGGAACGGAACACTCCACCCGCACTGGCGAGGGCTAGAATGATACGTTTTTGATGAATGGACTCTTTTTATCATTATGTACTATTTCTCCTTGTCGCTTGTAATTTCCTTGTTCTGAAATCTATTTCATCTCCTATTTATATAGACACTCCAGCTTTCTTTTGATTAGCTTTTCTGATATGTCTTTTCCCATCTTTTTATTCACCTTCTTATGTTATTTTATTTAACATGATTTACTTGTAGACAACACCAAATTAGGCCTTAAAAAAATTCCAATCTGATAATCTCTTAAATGCTTTGCTTAGATGATTTACATTTAATGCAATTATTGATATGGTTGGATTTAGGCCTATTATTTTATTACTTGTAAACTGATTTTTCTTATTTTCTTTCTATTCTTAACTTTCCTACCCTATTTTGAATTGTTTCAATATTTCTTAATATTACATTTTAATGTGCATACTTTTTTTTAGATACAGCTCTCTTATTTTGTAGTTGCTCTCGTTTACAATATATATCTAAACTCTCACAGTGTAACGAGTGGTAATATTAAATTACTTCAAATAAAATGTAGAGAGACACCTTACTGCCAAATATGTTACTCCGTCCAAACCTCTATCGCCTCCATTGCTGACCTTTATGTCATGATTGGTATATGTATTATATGTATTTATCTAAGAAACTTTTATAAGAGTTTACTTGAGCCAAACAAATGAGATAAGACAGGGAAAAAGATCTCAGATGCACCAGAGTATAGCAATTTTGTAGCTTCTTTTATGCTTTGGAAAATAATGAGGGAATGTAAATATTTGCACTTACAGAGGTGGATTTGGGAAATGACAAAATATTAAAGGAAACACCCACACAAATACAATCATTAGCAACACAAGTCTTCAAGGCTTTGAAATTTGAGAAGCTGTTTGGTACAGGATGACGTTCAGAGCTGATTAAAGGAAAGTTTAGCCTCTGTAGTAGATTAGTATTTGAGAGTTTCCCAGTAGTTTGTATGGAGGTGCTAATTTTTATTGAGCAATTAAATGAAAGTGAATGCCTTTGCATTAAGCAATTCATAATGTTAAATCTGGAATAACCGACTGATGCTAATTGTAAATTTCATGCACACCTGGCACTGAAGTTGTATTACAAGGTAATGCATTTGTTCATGGTCTGTTTACCAGCAATTCATCCCATGTAGTCACAGGCAGAGTGAAGACCAGTAATGTTGAAACTGGAGCCTGACAAGGTCAAGGAAAGGCAGTCGGTTAAAGCTTTTTAAATATGAATCCATAAAATTGGGTTATCTCAGAAAAGCAGACATTTTCTTGATTTTTCTAGAATTGCCTCTTTTATTTTGGGTCTAATAAGAAACAATCAAATGTCACACATTTCAAGAAATTCTGTTTCTGGAGCTGGCCAGATGCTCAAACACCTTGACTTCTAACATAATACTTTGGTAATTAAATCACTTTTAAATCACATCTATTGAATTAACCTAGAGGCATGCAATATTAAGAAATAAAAACTAAAGGAGTTATTTAAACCAAATCTCTCAGTGTTATAACATATTTATAATGTTTGACATTTCATCCCATATAGTAATAGCTAAGGTGCTAGTAGGTGATATGCATTATGCGCATAATTTGTGCCAAGCACAGTGCCAACGGCTGTGCACAGATTACCTCATTTAATCCTCAAAACCCCATGAGTGATGTACTATTACTGTCTACATTTCTGCTGAAAAAAGAGCAGGTTTAAAGAACTGGCAAGGGGCAGGTCTTCAGGGCCACAGAACTTGTGTCTGGATGCTGCAGTATACTGTACATCTAGGGATTGAGGGGTTGGTTTTTTTTGAGCTTTTCTTAATGAATAAATTGGCTGTCACTTAAGTCACTTCACAGGAGGTTAAGTCTACTTTTTCTTCAGGGAAGGAATCCATAAGGCTCCTCCATTGTTCACAGAGGAGAGGAAAACCTTTTCTTCAGATTCCCCTTTAAAAAAATTCCTGTAACCACTGGCAGCCTGTAGTCACTAAATATACTAAAAGATGGCTAATCTGGCACTCCATTTATCAGGACTCTTTATGGCTGAAGGGAGAGTAAATTTCAATAGCTTACTAGTTCTTTGGCCTTGAGCAATATGATTAACTTTTCTACACCTTAGTTTTCTTATCTGTTCAATGGAAAGTATAATATCTGCTACTCAGGCATACTGTGAAGATTAAATGACAATGACAGTGAGAACACTCTTACTTTTTAAGCTTTTTCTCTGTGCCAAGTATTCTAACACATAATCACATTTAATCTTCAACCTGAAGAGGGAGATGTTACTATCACCATTTACCAGGCAGGAAACTGAGGCATGATAACATTTTATAAACTTACCCATGGTCCCACAGCTATGAAGTACAAATGTGAGATTCAGGCCAAACCTCTTTGTTCTTATAGCCTGTGCTTGTCTCAGATGCTATGTCCTTTTCGTATCACACTATCTCCCTGGATTATAGAACATTCTAGACATATTGGGCATTATTACTTGCACCCAATTTGTAGAATCGGAGTATTTTATTCTACTTTAATTATTTGAAAACATATACCTTATAAGTGGTAGAGAGGTCACTGTTGACTAGACTATGAGACTAACCATGCTGATTTCAAGGGCAATAAATTAATGCAAATGAATGGTACGTATATTGATCAGTATTGACTGATTCCTTGTGCCACACAGGCTATGGGGGCTTGTATTCTCAGGAAAAGGGGTATTGAGCCCAACTAATTTCCAACCTGGTTTTGCCATCCCTTTTCTTGCCACCAGGGGAGATCAGAGAAAACACAGGACATATTTATGCCCATAGTCATTTGTGCAAATCTGTGAAGATATCTTTTTGAAAGAGAAGTGATCTTTTGGATAAATCAAAATTCAGGCAAATTGAATTTTTATTTGCTTTGACATAGATTGGAATCAGTGATGTGCATTTTTACTCTCTTATGTAAAAAGGAGAAAAAATTATCTTGATAAATCTCCTTGACTTTCTTCAAGGTGTTTGGCATCTTTCTGTTTGGAAAAAGTAATAAGGTACTATGACATTGAGCTTTGACGCTGAGGTTGAAAAACTTGTGCTTGGAGTCTAATGCTATCATTGAATTTTTATGGGGGAAAGAAGCCTTGAATTCCTACATTCATTAATTTGACGACTATTATGTTAGGGAACAAAGCAAAACTTCTCCTCTCATAGAGTTTACATTCTAGCAGAAAAGAGACAGAAAAACAATAAAAACTTAACATAGGATATATTGGGGGTATAAGTTGATATGTGATGGAGAAAAACAAAGCAAGGACTAGGGATGGGATTTGTGCAAGAGGGTACGATTTAAGATATGGTTTGCAGGGAACCCTTCTCTGACGAGGTGACATTTGGTGGAGACCTGAAGAAAGTGAGACGCTGAATTACGTAGGTGTATGCAGGGGAAGAATTTCCCCAGCAGCAGGCACAGCCGAGTCAAAGGCCCTGAGGCTCGAGAGCATGGCAGGTTTGAGGACCAGCTGGCTGCAGTGCTGTGCTAAAGGGGGAGGCAGCAGAGAAGCCAAGGAGGAACCTGGGCTGATCACCCGTGGCCTCCTGTGGGCCACTGTAAGGATCTGGCTTTAACCTGTAGTTAGATGGGGGGATGTTGGAGACTTTTGAGCAGGAGATATTATGTGTTAGCTTCAATTCTGCAATGACCACTCATGTTGAATACAGACCAGAACGTGTGTAGGAGAGCAGAGGGAGGCAGAAGCAAAAGGTCAGTGGTGAAAATACGTGCAATAATCCGAGAGCTGGCGGTAACTTGCCCACAGTGGTAGCAGTGGGATTATCAGTAATTGAATTCCAGCTGCAGTTTGAAGGTAGAAACAATGGGATCTTCTGTGACAAATGGAGGGAAGAGAAGATTCAAAGTGGACTTCAAGATTTTTCTTCAGAGCAAGTGGAAGAATGGAGTTCCCATTTAGATGCATGGGGGAAAATTGGGGAGGACTATGTGTGGAAATTCAGAAATGTGGTTGTGAATATGTTAAGTGTGCAATGTGCAAAGTACATTTACATGAAAATGTTCTGTAGATAGTTGAATATTGAAGTATGCACGTTAGAGAAAAAGCCTAATTCAGGCATTAGAATTTGTAAGCTGTTTGAGTGGATTGAGCGTGGGCCTGCGAACCAGAGGATCGAGGTTTGATTCCCAGTTAGGGCACATGCCTGGATTGTAGTCCAGTTCCCTGCAGGCCAACTCCCAGCAGGGGACGCACAAAAGGCAACCATACATTGATGTTTCTCTCCCTCTCTCCTTCCCCTCTAAAGATAAATAAATAAATAAAATCTTAAAAAAAAAAGAATTTGTAAGCTGTTTGGGTATGGATAGTTTTTAAGGTCTTGAGACTAGCTTGAACTCATCTAGAGAGTAAATATAGGTAAAGAATAGATTCATAGCTGAGCCACAGAGCACTCCAGCATTTAAATATTTAGGGGATAATAAGGAGCCAGAAAAGGAGATTGAAATATTATCTATCTATAAAGTAGTAGAGAGAACACACTCATATGTACACACATACACACCTTTTCTAGTAAACCTGAATTAACACGTAGGAGTCAGTCTCTGAGAAAGATGATGCTGAGTTTTCCATGATGTGCCAGGAAACCCAAGGAAGAAGGGGCATGGAATTTCTGCTCAGTTTTTGGGGGACCAACAAATGATTTTCGAATTTGAGGTGAAGATGTCGTGGGTTATATGAAGTATGGTAATGGGAAAGATGGCGATGTGGTTGGGATAGGAGATGTAAACTTGAACGATGTCAGTCTTCCTGTGACTGTTAATGCAATGCCCGTTTTGAAAAAAAATTAGCAACCCTACAGATGAATAATGAGAATAAAATGGTGCACTTCTTTCTTTTTTTCCATACACAGGTATATATTAAAATCAGAATTATATTGTAGATACATTGTTGTAGTCTGCTTTTTATTCAATGTAATAGCAGGAAGATATTTGGAAGGCTCTTTTTTCATCATATTTTGATGAGAGAAGAGAGACGATAGAGAAGATTGTGTTAGTTTGTGAAATGTCTGGTCCGATATCACCAATAAAAGTAAAATGACGACTGTGTATATGAGAGAGACAGAGAACAAGGACAATCCTGGACTTGGTGACTTGTGTCTTGGTGACTGAATGATGACTGTGCCACCCTTGGGCACTGAGAAAACAAGAGACTGAAGCTTTGCTTATTTTTTATGTCAGGATGGATTCCTGAGTTGATTTCTGTATAGCTTGAAAATTGCTCATTTTTATTACTAGATGTACCAAAAACTGAAAGGGAAGGATATGTGGAAATGCTTTGATTGATACCTACCAATGTAAATAGGTGGCAAAATTAATTTGTGACAAGTAGGTTGTTTTGACTAAATCACTTGGTTTGGCTTTGCCCACAGCTTGCAAACAACAAAACAGTTGCCTCCTATATTTTTCATGTTGTGGGCGTTTAGTCTAGACACACATACCATGGAGATTTAATATAGGAACTTTTCCCATAAATCTGTGAAAATTGTGAAAAGTCATTTTAGTTTATCAGTAAAGTGTTATGAGCACAACCACAGCAAAATGACTTCTCCTGTTGACAACTTTTATGGCACAAGCCACTTCGATAATAAATGCTTGATTTGATTGGATTTAGAAGATATTGGTAAGACCAGAGACAGTGGAAGTTCTTTTAAAATAAATAAAATTAATGAAAACAATAGAAATTACATTCACTTGTAATCTGACTACCGTAAATAAAATGTGTGTGTGTGTGTGTGTGTGTGTGTGTTTCTGTCTGTGTATTGCGCACTCTCCATGCATGGGTTCTTGACTGGTGAGCACAATTGGCTAGATAATGGGACTTTACAAGGTCAAGGTCACACATTCCACTGGACACATAGAAACAGAAAACTATGTAATAGCCATAAATTGCATCAGAAATTCCATACAGTTATTTCATGGACATGTGCTCTTGGTCACAGAAAGACTAGCATAGAGAGTTTCAGTAATTTTCATCACACTGGTAGGAAAAATAGACATACAACTTTAAGCATAGGTGTCACACACTACGGGGCAATGATTTCAACTTTAAACGTGAATGGCAGCATATATACAGAAGCTCACGAATGCACAAACTCAACTGTACCAGGGAAAAAGCCCATTTAACTTCAATTCCAGTATTTAGCTAAAACAAACACACTATAATTCTCATTCACTTTTATTTCTAGTCAGTACTTCATTAACATAGAACTTTTGGAAAAATGTTATATTCTGTTTTAAATATACAATTATTCTACATATCTTTGCCATTCATTATAACTAAATCAATGCATCAGAACATAGCATTTTTCAAAATCTATAGCAGCATCTTTGCATGTCAGAGTTGGTGAAGTCTATCAGGGAAATAACACAAGAACATGGAGAAATTCACTTACTATGTTCCTGCCACTTCACATCAGGGGTCATGTGCAATGACAAATACCAAAACTTGCACCATAGATCAAGTTGGGGAAACATTCATTTTTGATCATTGATTGCACTTTGCTTTAAAAACCTCAGCCGCCTGATTTCCTGACATTTCCTACTTTGACCAAGCTGCACGGATCCCATAATAAAGTACAAAGCAGAATAAGTTCCTCTGCAAATCTACTCATTATCCACTGGAGTTTGGAACCTAACTGCCCCTCTCATCTTTCAAGGAGAATTGTGCTTTCATGCCGTTCATTAAAAAAAAGAAGAAAAGAACAAGACAAACTGTCAAGTTCACAATCTCTAACGAATCACCATTTTCATCTGCAGCCCTGATGGTTGTTGAAAAGCCAAAGCAGGAGCAGAGGGAAAGCCCCCCCTTCGAGTCTAAAACTCCTTCTCTGCGTTAGCAACACCATCCGTGCAAACAGTGTGGATCAGCCTTTCAACATGCAAAATGGATGGAGGTACCCAATTTTCTTTAATAATAAATTAAATACAAAGTAGTTCTTTACGAGGAAAATCCTTTGTAATCTTCCAATGTCCCCTTTTAAAAATTAGAGTCTGGTTGTTCTTTTTATCACATGAAAAAATTATTTATCTAACAGGTTTCAAGTCTTAAGGACAGCATTCTCTTTATTTTTCTTGGACCTTTTTGCCCCCCACCCACCAAAGTCTTCACTTAACCCTACTAACAGCCCAGCGGGCACCACAGATAAGAAGCAAACTGCTTTCTCCATGACCTCTAAGCATTTTACTCCACGGGAAAAGCAACGTGGAATGCTCACTCAGCAGGCACGGAGCCTGGAGCCACTTTGTCCTCGAGGCATTTCTGCCATAAAACACAATACTATCCACTGTGTTTTGCTCTAAGCAGAGCCGTCTCCCACTCCCCTCTATCCGCTTTCCTGCTTCTTGCTCCGCACCTGGCTGCAATTCAGGACCCACTGGCACAAAGCAAACAAAAAAAAGCAAGAAACAGCAACAGATCCCTTTGTTTGACATGCAAATCTTACCTCCTGTAGTTGTCACATCTTCCTCAAAAGCCACGCTTAATTTTTAAGGACAGCGATTCAGATCCAGTGCAGTCCTCCAAAGAGCCACCGGTAATCATCATTACCTCTCGTGCCTAAAGCTTTTCTGTACCATTAATGCCACAACCCTTGCTAACTCATAGCTTTAATACTCCCAGCTCAAAATGTCTGAAAGAGTTTGGAAGGACAATAGGAGTGACTGGCACGCTAGACAGCCATGCTTGAAATTAGTTATCTGAAGCTCTGTGAGAGCTGCTTCATACTGTTTTTAAAGCGTACAGGAGGTAGGATTATCAGCCTATGATAAGCATGCTGTTTCTGTTTTATTAAATACTGTAATAGGCTGTCTGTTAGCAATGCTGTGATAGGTCTAGCACGCTTCCCCACTGCTTTCGAATTCTTATATTAAAAGGGAGAGAGGGCTCAGACGTCCTTCCGGGACTGACAGACTGGATCAGATTTCCAAAACCCCTTTTACTACAGAAGAAAGCATTCCTTTTGCAAATAGGTATTTTTACTCAAGAGTGAAGTTGGGAATAAACACTCTAGGATTCCCCAAACAATTCTCTCACTCCCACTAAGGGACTGGTACTCTTCTGTTACAAAAATAAGCCTTCTCCAGAGTTAGGCAAGAGAACCAGTCCCAACAGGAAACATTCTCATCATCACTGAGCAAGGATTCAGCATATACATTTTGTATAAAACTTCAAATTAGACATCAGATGACCAGAATGGATCATGAGCACATTTATTGTTTCACGCTGATTGACAAAGCTTGTGTTCTGGTTAGAAGCAACCATTTGCTGTGCCCTACTGCCCAAATGGTGGGTGGAAGGGACATGCACACAACCGGATCCCCTTTGGACGTTCGTGATCATGGAAGGTCCAAGAGGAATTTCTTACTATTGGTCAGAGACAAGGGTATTATTTACTTCCTTGAAATGCTACTCTGAAAAGTGCTAAGTACTTCCCCAAATAAGGAAGTAGGAAAAAGTTTTGGTAACTAACAATAACACAGAGAATGTGTTACACTCCAAGCACCCAGATTTAGACCTTTTCTTCTGCTGGTCTTTCCTCCTGCTACCCCGGGAGCCATAGTTTGTAATGGTTACCATAGAAACCAAGTAGTTCTCCCTTAGGGGAGAGGCTTAGGGAGAGTAGCAGTTGGAATAAGAAGGGGAATGGAAATGTGTTATACTGCTCTATAGAATTGAAAATGAGGTGCAATTAACAAACAAAACCCGCTGCAAAACAAAATCTCAAGGGGAATGGTTATTAATCATCACTATTTAATTACTGATAGTTTTGTTATCTAGAAATACTATTATGATCATAGTATCCATTATTTTAAGAGAGAACTGATTATCTGAATTGTTCAGTTGTCTGATAAAGAAAATATACTTCTCTTTCTGTTTTTTTTTTTAAATTTTTGGTTTGGGTTTGAGTACGTCCTGATTATTTCCAAATTTTAGTTTTTACTTTACTGGTTATAATTTTTTTCTCAGGAATAAGGTGTGATTTAATAAAAAATACCTCTTTGTATCACAAACTGTAACATGTTTCATTCTAATTGGGTATCTTTATTGTGGTACCCCTGGGCAAAATCAAAGTCAGAAAATACTGTAATTGGAATTTCAGAAAATAATCCTGTTCCCATTATGTTCGTAAGACAAAGAACACTTCTTTCAAATTTTCAGTTCTTCAAATAGAAAAAAATAATATTCTGTGTTATGTCCAAAACCTTTCACCAGCCTCATAATCCTATTAACTATTAGCCCCCCAAAACTATTTCTTAGCCAAGGAATTAAATGTTCACAGTTGTAAGGAGTCTGCGAAGAACAAAATTATTGTCTTTAGTTCCTCAGTTTCCCAGTTTGTAATGTAAGTATTCCATCCAAAAATTTGGCTAAGGATTATTTCAGGTGAGAAGAATTTATGATATTCTCTTTATAAAATAATGGGAGAATAATATTATGAGCTGTATATCCCAGTTTTTTCAAATGTAATAAGGGTTTAATTGACAACCTGACGACCTAAACACCATTAACAATACCACAAATAATTTGGAAAACAGAGAAAGCGACAGAGACAGAGTCAGAGAGAGCGAGTGAGAGAAAAACTCCTCAGTTAGATACTTCTCTCCGATATTAATGTGATTAATTTGGAAGACGGATGCTAATGACACAAGAGATAAGCTGCTCCTGGGATGAAATAAGAGGGGTTGCAGCAAAGACACTCAGTGACGTCCTTGGAGAAGAAAGAATCACTTGACCTTTCTGAGGATGAAGGAGTTTACTAGAAAGGGCTGTTCAGATGGGGCTTGGGGTGGGGTGGAAGATGGTTTGCTGAGTGATGGAGGAGGACCAGAAAGTGAGGGAGAGAAGCTGAAGGGAGGTAAAGAAGTGGAAAAGATCTATGAGGGAGAAAGGAATTTCTTGAGGTAGCATCATATTCGAAGAGGACACAGGCTTTGAAATAAGGAGGCCTGGCTTGTTTCTGTTAGTTCATGTAAGCCTCAGATAAAAAGGAATGATGATGGTAATATATATTGTAATACCACATGTGATAATCAGACAAGGTACAGGAGAAGGTAGGAGTAAAGCTCTTTGCTGATTAGCACTGAGCAGGAAACAAAAGGGAGGGGCATTATTAAAGAGAGGGTAAGAGACACACTAGGAAAAAAGAGGAGAAAAGAAAGAGTAGAAAGAAGGCATGACCGGGAAAGAGAGTGAGGGTTCGGCAGAGAGAAGAATGCTAGCTGTTAAACGTATAAGATAGAACCTCTTGTTTTTGTTTTGCTTCCTTCCAATAACTATTACTTTAATTTCCTTCCTATAATGAAATCTCAGATAATAATGTGTCTTTGGAGCTCATCCCTTCATCAACAAGAGAAACCTACACTGAATTTGTTGAAACCTATGCTGAATTTGTTAAAACCATGTTCTGCCATTTAAAAAACAGCTGATCTGAAGATTGAATTTAGTAATTCTTAGCATTGTGTTTTTGGATGGTTCCCCAGAGAATGAAGTTTGGGACAGCAGAAGGCTAGAACTGGAGTAATATTTCAAAACTATATTACCAGACACATTCAGCAAGAGTATTCTGTGCATCTGTAACTTGATAGCATTTTCAACAGCATCTGCTCTCTGAATGCACATTAAAAACGAAACAAAACTAAAAAGTACCTTGTTCTGGAAAGAACTGTGTATGTTAACAAATATTATGTTGACAAATAGAGTGTGGGCCAGCATGATGGGAACACATATGCAGAGGATTTTCAGTTTACAAGGACAGCCCGCAAGTTAAGTGGTTTAATGAATGGAACGATGACTGCATAATTTCATTATGAGTCATTGCTATTAAAATGAAAATTTGATAGATACATAACCAGAAGGTGTAGCTCTCTGTTACAGCTACAAGTGCTAATTATATTTTGGAATATATAATGTATGCTTTGAGTAATACAGAGAACAACGGTTTTTGACCTGTTGTGACCATTTTACTAGAACAACAGGATAGTTTAGAAAGTGCTTCTTTCCTGTTACATTCTCATGTAAGAGGAAAGCTGAAGCCAACTCACTTTAAAGTCCCAATTTAATTCATAAAAGAGGCATTCTATAGGCAACATCTGAATTCTTAGTCCTAAAAAGTAATTAAAAGAAAGCATTTGAAGAAATTCTGACATGAAAGCCCTGTGTCTGATACTAAGTCACAGTGAAGGGTCTTTCATGTGTCCACATCACTTTTCATAAAGATTTTCCTTCTGATTAGAGATTTTTAAAAAGTTTACTGACGAGCCCTGGTTGGTGTGGCTCAATGGACTGAGTGTTGGCCTGGGAACCAAAAGGTCACTGGTTTGATTCCCAGTCAGGGCACTTGCCTGGGTTTCTGGCCAGATACTTGGCTGGGGTGTGTGAGAGGCAATAGACTGATGGATCTCTCACACATTGATGTTTCTCTCCCTCTTTGTCCCTTCCCTCCCCTCTTTCTAAAAGTAAACAAATAAAATCTTTTTAAAAAGTTCACTAATGAAATGACAATTTCTAAGGCTTTACATTTATAGGGTAATGAATGGAACAATGTTTGATCCTCAGAACAAAGTTATTGAGTGGCAAGGCAAATATCAAGTTTCATTTCCACCTGGAGAAACTGTCATGAGGATGACAGAGGTTAAATGGTTATCCCTGATCACAGCCTGTAAGTATGTCTTCTAACTTATAAACCAGTGTTCTTTTACTTTATGAAACTTTGTTTCTGGCTCCTAATACTTCACCTAGAAATATCCAGAAATATAAGCACCAGAAGCATTTTTTTAAATGGTAAAAAAGTATAAAGCATATATTTTTCTCTTTCTATCTGGCAATATTCATGCCTGGTTGTTTACCTTTTATTTTATAGCTTTATGTTTTCAAGGTAGCCAACGATAAACATTTTTAAAAAGATAAACTATAGATTTTTCCAATTCGTCTAACTGCAGAATTGACATAGCCTATAATTCTATACTAATGGTGGCAGCTGAACAGGACTCTCTGATCTATGGGCTATAAGCACAAACTCATCTAGTGAGGCTGTGATTTGAATCATTTTCTTGGATTTGTTTATTGCATATCTGTCTGTCTTCATAAAAATTAGGATGGAAATTCCTGCAGGAACCCCCTCCTTCTTCAGCAGTTAATCCTGTCTGTAGGTTTCAGTGAATTCACACTCTGTATGGGTAGGATTGAATTGGAAAAGGGGGTAGATAATAATATAATACGCACATTAAATAATTTATCTGAATTTACAGACTAGGAAAAATGTGCTCCCTACTATGCCCCCTCCCACCACCAAACCCACTGAAACGCTGAGCCCTGGAGAAGATGCCCATGAGAAATCACTGGCACAGCTTGCTTAACCAACTTTCTGGAACCATCATTCTGTGGCTGAACCATTGCACTTGGCACACAGCTTATTGGGCTGCATTGCCATTCTTCCGAAGTTGACGTTATTGTCAATGCCGTGACTTACGGTGCTTCAGTACTGTGTACCCTCCATGCCATGTAGCAGTAGATATGATACCTGCTGCTTTCGATGCAAGTTAATTAAAACAAAGCTGTCTTAAAATCAAAACAAGACAAAATAAAGAAATCCCTGGTATGCAGAAGGCCTCAAAAGTTGGGTACAAAGGACAAAGATTTATATGTTTGTTGGTGTTTATATTCAGTTGTATATTTTAATTACCTACTTTATGTTGCTAAATTTTTAGGGTGGGATAAGAGCCATTTGACAAACAAAATGCTTTTCAGCAAGTGTGTGAACATTTATTATAAAAGGTCCTGCTTGACAAAACTATAGCAAAATCCTAGGAAATCTATTACATATTTGTCAGTTGGGGAATTTCTATTTATTTAATGCTAGGCATCTAAGAAAGTCTTAATAAATATTCATACATTTCGTAATTTACTTAGAAAAAGAATCAGCAAAATGGATGTAACCAAACAGACTTGTATACTAAAATGTATTTGTGAAGGTACTTTTATCAAGGGTATTGGTTAGATATGATGGCCATTTCACTGCATGCTGTCCCCCCCCTTAAAAACAAACACTTTAATTCTCATTACACAACTGACACATGCTCATGATTGGAAAATTAGAGTATACCGAAAACATAAACAAATGTCTCCTGTGATTCCAAAATCCACAAATATTTTCTGTTTTTAATGTAAAAAATTAGGATTATATTGCATATGTAGTTTTATATATTTTGTCATTACCATGTCATTTTGAAATCTTCAAATTGTTTTTTTTCCTCACCCAAGGACATTTTTTCATTGCTTTGAGAGAAAGAGAGCGGCAGTGGTGGTGGGAGCGGAATATCAATGTGAGAGAGGTACATCAATCAACCAGTTGCCTTCTCATACATGCCCAACTGAAGATCAAACCCATGACCCTTCTGTCTACAGGACAATGCTTCAACCAACTGAGTCACAGCAGCCAGGTGTCTTCAAATCTTTTTAAATAGGATGCATGATATTTTGCAATATGGATCTTTTCTAGTTTATTTTTTAACCCCGCTGTTGAACACACATTACTATAATGCTTTGCTGAAGGTCTTTTCAACACGTATTTATCTACATATCTGGTTATATTTATTTAGAATAAATTTTCATATCTGTAACATTGGCTTGAAATATCTGGACATTCGAAAGCAGGTGTCCCTGACCCCCGGGCCATAGAGAGCAGTAAGAGTTCTGGTCTGTTAGGAACCAGGCTGCACAGCAGGAGGTGAGTGGTGGAAGCAAGTGAAGCTTCATCTGTATGTGCCCCTGCTCCCCAAAGCTCTCATTGCCGCCTGAGCTGTCTCTTGTCAGATCAGCAGCAGCATTAGATTCCCATAGTAGGAGTGTGAACCCTACTGTGGACTGTGGGGCAGTCTAGGTTGCGTATGGGGCATCTAGGTTGTGTGCTCCTTATGAGAGTCTCATGCCTGATGATGAGGCAGTGATGCTAATTTGAGGCAGTGATTTGGGGAGTGGCTGCACATACAGATTATCCCTAGCAGAGAGGTTTGAGAGAAAGGCAGAGAGAGAGGTATATCAATGTGAGAGAGAAACATTGATCATGCATTATGGTGACTGCACAGGGACCATAATGAATCAATTGCTTGCAGACTCCTATCAAAACCCTATCATTCAGTGGCAAGTGACAAGCTGCATCTGGTGACAGGCTATAAAGCCATCCTCCCCCAGTGGAAAATTTTTTTTTCACAGAACTGGTCTCAGGTGTCAAAAAGGTTGTGGACCGTTGCTCTGAAGGCTCATGGTATATATTGTTAAGTTGCTCCATTAAGGGGCTGTACCATTTTGATAGTTCCACCAGTGAGGTGCGACCTTGCCCCAGGCAGGGTAGTCAGTGTGGCAGGAAGAGAATGTTTTGTTCCTCTTTGTCACAGAGACATTTATTAGTTTACATTCTTCTTGCTTTGGGACTGAAGTGGAAATCAGGTGTCATATGACAGGAGGGGAGAGAAAGGAGGCAAAGGAAGAAGGTTACTAAGGTTGGAATTTTTGTTTGTTTCCTGAAATGGACACTCTTATTTTAGGGAGAGGAGAAGTGAAGAACTACTATGAAATCTGAAGCTCCATGCATGTCGTTCTTTCTGTTCAGGGCAGAATTCCTTCCCAACCATGTCTTTTGAAACCTGGAGAACCTTTACTCCCAGGGATTTCTGTTGGGTGCCAGAGAGACACAAATCTACAAATTAATTCTGCTCTGTCCTTCTGGAAAATCAATTTGCTTAAAAATTTTGAGAGCAACAGTTTTGAATTTTTGTGTTCTGTAAAGTTTTTAGCACAAGCTTAATTCAGTAGAATTAAACCAGGAGTTGTTCAGATAACCTCAGCAAACAGAACATTTTTATAAGCTCTGGAAGTCATTGGAAATCTGGAACATTCTTTGTCTTTAGGGAACTCTGTGGCATTTGTCAAAATGGACAGAGGCCACATCCTCAGTGAGAACCATGAAAGCTAATACAGAAAGGTAGAGCCATAAAGACAGCTATGTTACTTGTTACAAGAAAAAGAAGTTTGTTACCTTTCTGAGATTCAGTAATTTTTTGATGTCACACATGCAAAAATGTTCCACACACAAATCAGATCAATATCCTGCTAAAATTTATACTCAACCAAATGTTAATTTACCCAAGCACCCATGTTTTTTTAATTTATGCCAGAAAAATTACTGACATTTTATGTGTGTGTGTAATGTTAAAGCCATTTTGACTTTATTTTCTTTAAGCCTACTAATTCTACAGTTATGTTTTCAGTTGGGACCACTGACTAGTGGTGAAAAACAGTACGTCCTTTGTAAGCAAGCTTGGACTATCAGAAAACATGCAAGATAGTAAAGGACATGCAGGGTAACCTGAAATCATTGAGACGTGTGTCAGAAATGATATTCCTAAAGGTCACCACGAAGCACTTGAGAGCAGCAGCAAAGGTGGTAGCATGACCCAGCTACATCTAGTAAATGGGAAGCAGCATTCAATCAAAAACAGTGTACAATATACTCAAAAATTTATTTAAAGTATGGGTTTATTATCATGGAGATGGGAAATGACCTTTTTTGTATTTTTCTTGGGCAAGAAAACACTAGATATTTCATGAAGCCATTACTTCTGCAGGGAAATTTAAAAAGCAATCATACTATTTCTAAATAAAAATGTCTCCAGAATTTTGTCAACAAAAAGAAAGAGCCATGGGTCGCTTTACTATACTGCATTGCATTATAATTCAGACAAGCCATTCACAACTGCTTAACATTATCTTTAACTTCAAAATGTTATCTTTTCTATGTCCTCTGGAGGAAGACACTCATGGAATACAGGGTAATCGGTGAAACTTAAAAGTAGACATAACTAGGTGGTAACTTTGTGAAAATTAGAAGCAAAAAACTACCCCCTTTTCAGGACATTTCTCAACTATGTGCTAGAAAATTGCCCTAATAAGTAGAAAAAAAACTATGATGTCAACAAAATGCATGGTAGCCCCAGAATTGTAAAGTAGAATACCTGCAGGACTACACATGGGGCCCTTGCATGTCTGAATTGAGGAGAGGTAGCATAGGCAAAAATTGTGCTGTCAAAAGAGTGTTTTAAAAAAACTGAGAGTAACCCTACTCTTTATCTTATATATTTTTTCTTTTTTAAATATATTTTATTGATTATGCTATTACAGTTGTCCCATTTCCCCCCAATTATTCCCCTTTGCCCTGTACATCCCCTCCCATCTGCATTCCCCCTGTTAGTTCATGTCTATGGGTCATACATATAAGTTCTTTGGCTTCTCTATTTCCTATACTATTCTTAACCTCCCCCAGTCTATTTTGTACCTGCCATTTATGCTTCTTATTCCCTGTACCTTTGCCCCATTCTCCCCTCCTCTTCCCCACTGTGACCCTCCATGTTACTTCCATTTTTGTGATTCTGTTTCTGTTCTAGTTGTTTGCTTAGTTTGTTTTTGGTTTTGGTTTGCTTAAGTTCAGTTGTTGGTAGTTGTGAGTTTGTTGCCATTTTAATGTTAATAGTTTTTTATCTTCTTTTTCTTAGGTAAGTCCCTTTAACATTTCATATAATAAGAGCTTGGTGATGATGAACTCCTTTAACTTGACCTTATCTGGGAAGCACTTTGTCTCCCCTTCCATTCTAAATGAAAGCTTTGCTGGATAGAGTCATCTTGGATGTAGATCTTTGCCTTTCACAACTTCGAACACTTCTTTCCAACCCCTTTTTGCCTTCAAGCTTTCTATTGAGAAATCAGCTAGTAATTCTATGGAAACTCCTCTGTAGGTAACTGTCTCCTTTTTCTCTTGCTGCTTTTAAGATTCTCTCCTTCTCTTTAATCTTGGCTAAGTTAGTTATAATGTGCCTCGATTTGTGCTTCCTTGGGTCCAACTTCTTTGGGACTCTCTGAGCTTCCTGGACTTCCTGGAAGTCCATTTCCTTTGTCAGATTGGAGAAGTTTTCCTTTATTATGTTTTCAAATAAGTTTTCAATTTCTTGCTCTTCCTCTTCTCCTTCTGCCACCCCTATGATTTGGATGTTGGAACATTTGAAGTTGTCTTGGAGGTTCCTAAGCCTCTCCTCATTTTTTAAAAATTCTTATTTCTTCATTTTGTTCTGGTTGAATGTTTATTTCTTCCTTCTGCTACAAATTATTGATTTGAGTCATTGTTTCATTCCCTTTGCTTTTGGTTCTCCTTATGTCACTTTTCACAGCCTTCACTTTTTCCTCTACTTTGCAACCATACTGAATCATTTCTGTGAGCATCCTGATTGCCAGTGTTTTAAACTGTACATCTAATAGGCTGGCTAACTCTTCATTGCTCAGTTGTATTTTTTCTGGAGCTTTGATCTGTTCTTTCATTTGGGCCATTTTTTTTGTCTTGGTGTGCCTGTTACATAGTAAGGGGCAGAGCCTTAGGTATTGACCAGGTTGGGGCAAGCCATATTGCCGTGCTGTGGTACTGTGTGGTGGGGAGGGGTCCAAGAGAGAAAAATGAGGCCCACTCTGCTCTCTGCCAGCTTTGAGTTCCTTCCTACACTACCCACAAGCAAATTGGACCCTTCTGGTGCTGATTCCCATGTGGATGGGTTTATGTATGTTCTAGGACCCCGTGGGTCTCTCCAACAAACTCTCCTATGAGGCTGGGAGTCTCTCCTGGCACCTCAACCACCACAAGTTTTTCCAATTGGTACTTTTAGGCTTTATTTGCCATCCCTGGGGCCCTGGGTTGTGCGGTCTGTTTCACTCCCCTGTTGTTCCACCTGGTTTAAACGCCTGTGAAAGAGGGATTGACTGCTCTGCCAGCCTCCACCTTGCCCACCCCATCCTGCAGCTGCCACCTTGCCGCAGGTCCTCTTCACCTGGCCACCTGTCTCTGCCCATCCCTGCCCCTCCTACTGGTCTGCATGAATGTTTCTTCTTTAACTTCTTGGTTGTCAGACTTCCATACATTTCAGTTTTCTGGCAGTTCTGGTTGTTTTTTGTTTCTAAATTTGTTTTTGTCCTTATTTTGGTTATGTGAGGAGGCACAGTGTATCCACCTATGCCTTCATTTTGGCTGGAAGTCCCCTACCTTACATTTTTATGCTAACTTCAATGTTAGTAATTGTTCATTTTTATTTATTTATTTATTTAGGTTTTATTTATTTATTTTTAGAGAGAGGGAAAGGGAGGGAAAAAGAAAGGAAGAGAAACATCAATGTGTGGTTGGAGACCTGGCCCACAACCCAGGCATGTGCCCTAACTGGAAATCGAACTGGTAACGCTTTGGTTTGTAGGCCGGCACTCAATCCACTGAGCCACACCACCAGGGCTGTTCATTTTTATTTTGATACCTCATTATTAATAATAGTATCTGTGATGATAGTAACTAGCAAATTACTCAATGGTCAAATAAATTATGAAGAAATATTTAGTGGTGTATTTAACAAAAGCTATAGCAAGTGCAAGAATGTATAGACAGAGGGGATTTTAAGGTTACAGTAAGCTGAATGCAGCACACTTGTGCTCCGTCTCTTTCCCTAATCAGCTATGGCTCTGAGTATGTGTGATATTGATCCCCTTTGGATGTTCTCTGGAGAAAACCCTAAGAAATGGTTAAACGCCTAGAAACTGACTTCTGGAAGTCGGGGGGTGAGGACAAGGAAAGAGCATATCCTGGAAGGGTTGACTCATGGGGTTTGTGAATTTAGAGAAAGTCTTTACTGGAATGTTTGTTTTTTACGGAATCTAAGAAGAAAAAACAGCAAAACTTGTAGGTTGACACCTCTCTGGCCATGAGCCTGGGAGAATTGAAAGATATCTGAAAGCAAGGAGGTTTCTTTCAGGTGCCCGGGGGGTGGGGGTGGTGCTAACCACCTGCGCACTTCTATGCCATGAGAGCACAGACCATCTGCTCACAAGTGCTGCTACTTGTATTTGCCAAGGGTCACATGGACACCCAAATCAGCCAACAACATTAACAAAATAACAAATCCCCACCAAAATTTACCAGTTAGAGAGAAACAGAAAATCCCCAACAAACTGAAAAACCACCAGCAAAATAAGGTTTCCAGAGTAGACACATGTGTACATTTGAGAGATATTTGAGAGAGAAACAGAGAAAAACACCAAATACCTGATTTTGCAACTATTTTAGATATTAAAGAGGCTGGGCTGGTCCTTGTTAAAACGGAAGGTTAAGTGAAAGATACATTTTGAGGCCCACAGCGAAAACATAAGAGACTTGGAGATTGAAACTAGAAAATCAAATAGGTATTACAGACGCAGAAGAAGGAAAAGATGAAAAAGAGCCAACAAATTTTTTTCAAGTATCAAAGAATCATTTCTTCTGAGCGGAAGAAAAATCTGACACCTGTTGCAAGCAGAACTTACAGCATTTTTCACCATCATCTTGCAATAGTGCTAGCGCAGCAGATCTTTGTTTGCTAAGTGAGTGATTATGGAAAGAACCAACAACGAATGGAGGCCGGAGAGAGACTTGGTAAGCAATGCCACTTGATACCCACATTCATACTGGCACAAACACAAACAATTAGATAGGAAAGGTTTGACTGGCAGTAAGTATGCCGTCAAATTGTCCTGTAAAGCCACCTGAGGCAGAATGGTAGGACAGAAGGAGTTCTGGTAAAAGCCTGTATGCAACAAAGTGGGAGAGTGTAAGTAAGAGCGTTCCAAAGGACTCCTTGGGGAAGCAAGGAGAAGGCCAAGTATTTTAAATATCATCCGGAGAAAGGGCAAGTCGATGAGAAATACAGCATCTTTGTCGTGGGAACAGTGTTCTGGTGTGAAAATATTTATTGTTTAGAAGTAAAAGGAAAGATATTCATTGATAGAATGGAAAAGTACATTAAAACTCCCAAATTAACAAAAGAAAGAAAAATCTTCCACATTAGACAACACCACTATTACACTAGCCAAAATAAAAAAAGAGGAACAAATAATGTAAAATAAAGTTAAAATTGAAAGGAATACATAATTAAGTATACTGGTTATTTTATTATTTGCACATAAAATTTTCCCTTTCTATGACTGAGACTATCAGATTGGGTTAAAAACAAACTCAACTCATGTTTATTCTATTTACAGGAAAACAAAGTCAAAGTGATAAATAAAGGTTAAATGTAATGAGGTAGGAAAAGAAATATCAAGAAAATAAAAAGCTGGAAGAATGTGGGAGCTGCAATATTGGGGGAAGTCAATATGTTTAAACTTAGAAGCACTACTCTGAAAATATACAGTCTTAAATGCTTTTACTATTAAAGGAAAAAAGTAAAAATGTAAAGCAAATAATACGCATTTGAAGGGACTAGACAAGGAACGTTAAAAAGCAAGAAGTAGAAATGAACTAGATAGCAGAATTCAGTAAAATAGAAAATGGGAAATAAAAATAAATTTAAAACATTAAAAATCTAACACAATAGACTTAACCGTTATGAGCATGATTAAGGAAAGCATAAGGAATTAAAATATATAAGGTATAAATGAGAAGGAAGTTTTAACTGAGCATAGAAAATTAAAAGAATTATAAAGAAATAAAATATTTGAAAACTGATATGAAGTGGATGATTTGCTAGCAAAATATAAGTTGGTAAAGCTGACTCAAAAATGAGATGAAAGCTTTTGTAAGCCAGTCAGCATGAAAGAGATCAGACCAGCGGTTAGATCTCCAGACACATAGAAAACCCACAAACGCCTGTGTTCACAAATAAAATGTTACCTTAACCTTAAATATCAGGTCATTCTAAAGCTGTTTCTGATCCAGGTGATAGAAAAATAAGTAAACTATTTTATTTGATTTTATAAAATCAATAAACTTAGTACCAATCTGGAATAAAGTTATGTCTGAGAAAAATAAAAGAAAAAAGAAAGAAACAAAAACCATGAAAGAACAGAAAGAATATCAAGATCATTGATGGATATGGATTCTGAGATTCTAAATGAAATACTAAAAAACAGAAACATATCAACATATAATATATTGTGGAAAAGTAAGATTTATTCACAAAATGCAACATCCATCAGTCTATCAACATAGCCTTGAACAAATTCAAGGACAAAAGCCGTATGAGCTTAATGAAAGATGTTGAAAGACATTTAATAAAAGTCAATAGCCAGTCCTAATAAAATTCTAAGTAAAACAGGAAAAAAACTATTTAAATATAATACAGACTATTTATTAAAAGCTAAGCAAATTTCTTAAATGTGAAACTCTAAAGTGACTTCAGTTAAAATAAACAATTAGTGATCCTCAGTTTTAAATTCTTTATTGGTTTCACATTGAAAAAACTCAAGCATCTTTATCTAGGAAGCCATTCTTTTATGGCCCCCACCTACACTTTTTAGCTTCATTTACATATAGCTCATGCAGATCTGCATCTGGTTCCCTCACACGTGATGTTGTTTTGCACCTCTTTGCTTTTGCTCTGTCTGCCCTCTTTTGCCCTCTTTGCCTATTCAACCCTCTTCTAATTAAGTCCTCATTTTAAGCTTCTATCCTCCCATAAATGGCCATGTATTTCCCCAATATTGCTCTTAAAAGCTGTTGGAACACAGATGGGCTTCTGCTTTTCTTTCTATATCTAGCACTGTGCCTGGCACATAGAACACACATAAGAAAAGTTAACTCACTAATGTATAGAGAGATGAACAAAACTGTGAGTACCTTGGCCTCTGTTGATTTGCTTCCTCTGGGTCAGTTGTCCTTACTAACAGTAATGGGGTGACTTCCTGCTGAGAGGCCCAGTCATAATGATGACAAAACCCATCTCTTTGTATATAGATAAATTCTCTTCTGTTTTGCGGCCTACAGGCGTACTTGACAAATGATGCTTCAATACGTTTTACTTGCCTTCTGTGTCAGGAACTGCTAATCGTGTGCTAAATTATTTGTCTGCTCCTTTGTTCTCACCATTGCTTGTGACAGTATGGGGGTGAAGGTGGGAGCAGAAGGGGTTCCAGAAGCTTTGTTAAGTGACCCAGAAGAAGTCTTTCCCTTGCAGATGGTGATTCATACGAAGTCTCCAGTGTCCTGCTGGGGTGCTTTCCTTGGCAGCTGACTCGCTTGACATTCTGACAACTGTTGCTTACAGAGCATGCACCTTACCGCTTGGCTACCATTCTCAGGACTGCCTAGGGGGAAACGGATCCTGAATGGATTCAGAGCATATTCAGTGAGGTTGATTCTGCAGCTGCTAGAATTTGCTACTTCTTGTTTTTCTCTTCCATTCTAGCGTTGGCCATCTGCCATCTTTACATAGTCCAGGTGTGCAGGGGGTTTTTGGCTCTTCTGTAAATGTGACTCTGCCATCCCTTCTTTGTCTGATTATTAGTTATTGAGTTGTTCATGCTTTGACTGACCATTCCTCAAAACATCTGCTCCAGATGCTTAAGTTCATTTGCTTTCTCCTAACTCAACTTGCACAATTTTCAATAATTTATGTAATTTATACTCAGTGGTCCAATGCATTTGGGTGTGTGTAAGATGAGCCATAGGGAAATAATATCATGGTTCCCATCTTCAAAACTCGTTTCAAGTACCAGGTTTTCAGGGAAGTCTTGCCTCACTCATTCCAGAATAAATTAGCATTTCTTCTTCTATTCATGTCAGTATTTTAAATGTGCCATGATTTATTGCAGTCTTACTGAAGGGTAAAGTTAAGTTGAAATATCTTTTCACTTTATAACCTTTTTATTAGCATAATTAGCAAGTACTTAGACATTAGTAGGTATTCATTATAGAAATAAAGCCTGGCTGACCAGCTACCATAGTTTGAACTCTATACACTCGTGGGGTTGGGTCCCTAAAGATGCAGTAAATAGTAAAAAATATCCTAATAATTTTTTCCGTCATACTTCTTTAGAAGCTTGATTTATAGGCATAAGCACTAGATTTGTAGTTGGAAAATCTGGGTTTCTGTATCATGGTTGCCATTTTTGAATGATGTCTCGTTGGAAAAGTCATGTACATTTAGCTCTCTTGTCTGTAGTGTGGAAATACTAATATGTCATGGCCACCTCACAAAAGTGCTGTGAGAACCTAATAAGGGGGCATTTGATAATAATATAAAGTGATTGAAGTTGCAGCTGCTCATTCTGATATATTCAACGTACCCACATAGGTCATATGATACTTTGACATTTTTATACTTACATACCATTTAAAAAAATAATTTGCTACCCAAGCTGTATTCAGAACTCTAAAAGTGATGATGAAAATGATTTTCCTTCTGGGTCTAATCAAGACTTTAGTAATGCCTTAAAGATGGAAATATGGCAGGTACAAAAATGAAAAAAAGCAAATAATTGGAGTATCCTTTTGCAAAATTGGTTGCTGACTCTCTTTAGTTCTTTTCTGAGACTAAATGGGGTTCCTTGTATTCGTTAGTGCAGGAGTCATCTGATCAAATCAGGCTGTCTACATAAGAGTTTAGTAATTCTGAAGGAATTTCTCACTCTTGCCCCCCTTGATATGAGATCACAGAATTTACTTGGCTCCAAAAGGCCACACACGTGGCTACTGGGAAGTTGCTTTAGTTTCTCCTCTCTCTACACATCCTGCTGAGCTTCCCTTGATTGATGCCCGCTAGCTTTCCATTTGTTAACTGATGGATTACTCACCAAGCACTATCTCTCTGACAGAGTTTAAAATGACTTAAAAAACTCCAAATTTTACTCTCATCTGAGAGTCCAACAGTAAGTACCCTCTCTTTCCTAACTTTGCCAAAGCCTTTTAATCGCTATTACCATTGTTCCTTTTTGGGACTATTCAAAAAAACAGCTTAGAGACTGAATTATCACCTCTACCCTGGAAAATTTGGTACACAGGGCCTTTATCAGGTCCCTGTGCTGCCGTTTTCATCGTCTAGGACAGGCATTTCTTATCTGTGATCTTAAATTAGTTTAATGGCAGTTAGTGGCACCTATCAAAATATTGGGGCTAATTTGTTTCGTTCACCTTTAAAAAAAGATTCAAGGTCTATTACAATGTTTTCAAGAAATTCCATATTCTTTTATCTCATCCTCTTATTGCCTTTTTTTCAATTGTAGTTACTTGGTGTTTTAGAACCAGTATAGTAAAAACTGTCCGTGATAAAACAATACAGGTCTCTTCTTTGAAAAGGGACAGACAGAGGAGACTGAAGGGCAGAAACAAAAATTGAGTAAAGATGGGCCCAAAGAAAGTTCATAAAAATATTACAGATTTCTTCACGTAAATGCCTTTGAGATACCATGGATTCAAATGTTACTTGCCCTGGTCACAAGACTTCACTCTGCTGACCATCGTTTGTCACATCCTAGGCTAGCATTTATTTTCAAGGATCATTCTTTGCTTATGTTTCTGGTCTGAAAAACGTGCTGACTTACATTCTGAGATGCT
Source organism: Sturnira hondurensis (assembly GCF_014824575.4). Lineage (NCBI taxonomy): Eukaryota > Metazoa > Chordata > Mammalia > Chiroptera > Phyllostomidae > Sturnira > Sturnira hondurensis. The sequence goes on from NW_028077910.1 coordinate 469,526, forward strand.
GAAATAGTTGTCTACTGTTTGTGGTGGGATATTAGCTCAATTAGTGAGAATGGAACAGAGGTTCCATTCCATTGAGTTCCATTCCAGTTCCACATCTGGAAACATGCTTGAGATTGAATGGGAAATCATTAGCCTGAAACCTTAACTTTTAAACAGAGGAAGCTATTACAAAATTTTTTTTCAGAACCCTAGCACTGATAGAGTGTTTGGCCTAGGAATACCTATCTTCCAAAATGACTTTTGCCATTTACTTTCATGCAAATCAGGGCAAGTCCCATAACTTCTTCATGCTTCAGTGTTCTCATTTATTGAATAGGACTTCAAATACCTACCTAAGGAAGTGCCATTAGGTTCAGCTCCATAACAGTCCTTTTAACACTCTAAAACACTGTACAAGTTCTAGTTAGCAGTATGGTTGTTGCTTATTAAGATTAAGCCCCACTAAAAATAACTAATCTCATTTAGGGCAGGATAGTTTTGCTTCCTGTAGATGCCATTTCCCTTGACCTTGGTAATGTTTCTAAATTGATCTTTGTAGCACAATATCAATCCTTATGGAGATGTGGCTGAGAGAACATACAGTTCTTCAGTGTGTTTCTAACATTGGGTTGGAAACATCACCTGAGAATGATCCTTGGAAATAAATGGTAGCCCAGAAATGTAACAAGTGATGTTCAGTAGAAATTAGTCTTAGGACCAGGCTAAGTCACATTTTAATAAATGACACAGCAAAGAGTTGAATGAAGATTCTTATTTAAGGATACCTCTATCAAAGTCATATAAATTATTACTCTGATAAAAGACAGATTCAGAATTCAAAATGACCTTGGTGATTCAGAAATGAGATCAGAAATAGACACAAGAAAGTTGTGTCTAACTAGGAACAGAGGTAGACACAGGAGGGGGAGATGTTCCAGATGAGTCCATGCTTAACAGGGGAAAGACTTGGCTACGTGCATGAAGGAGGAGAGTGAGGTTCTGGGTGAGTATCAGACGGCTGTGAGTCAGCAGTGCACTGCGGCACTGCAGCTAGAAAGCAAGCCGAGTGCTACAGGCATGGCAGGAAGGTGGCCTGGAGCAGAACTCAGGTGCAGTGTCTCTTAGAGGGAGGACAGGACAGGCCACATTCGGATGGTGAATTTGGGGAGCTCTGTGGGCTTCTCAGCTCAGGGTTCTGTCTCTGATTAAATACCTGTAAATATTTATTTAGGGCACCTAGCCTGATTATCGCAAAGGTTTTGCTTTCCTCTTTCCAATGAAAGCTAGAGAGATGAATTACTTATAGGAAAATGCAGTGATCTAAAAGCTGAATGCTAGATCCCCAGCCATCTTAACCTCCTTTATTAAGTTATCTCTGAGCTGTTTACAAGTTTACAGAGGAGTTTAAAGACATCTTAATGATCAACCCCTATCATTTCTTGAACAAGTAATTCCATAGGTTAACTACCCATAAGGGTACTGTGCACCGCAATCATTGCACACCTGTCTTGTCTAAGCTCACTACCTTCCCGGGCAGCTTTCATCTGTGTGCTGAGGGGCTCCTCATCCTCAGGTCTCAGCGGAAGCCTCACTCCTGTGTGAAGCTCTTTTTGACCTTCCTGGGTAGAACTTCATCCTTTGTTCTTGCCTCTGCTGCATCTTGAACATTTCTGTTAAAGGCTCATTAATCACACTGGGTAGAATTAGAATGTGAACTTCTTGAACATATGAATAAAACCTTATTCATCCTTGAATATTCATTAACTAGAAGGGTCCCTGGCACATGGTGCCTGCTCAATAAATATTTATTAAATGCTTAAATTAGGGCATGAATAAAGGTAAATATATGATACAAGATCTATGTGAATAAGTTAAGAAGAGAAAAAAAACCTTGGCACTTGACCTGAAAATAAACTTCCAACTTTGTTCATTCCATAGTGTATCCCACAGGTACATAGGAAACTGTATTTCAAGCAGAACTTTAAGAATTTCCAGTGAACTGCGTAAGGAAGTCTTTGCCAGTAACTACTAGGAAGAGTCTATGAGTCTTTCCTCCCTTCACCTACAGGGGAAGAGCTAGATTAAGTCCCTTTGACTCTAGGACCCTTTATTGCCTCATGCTCCAGCACTTACTATTCTTTGGCTTAGCCTAGTTGCTTGAGGGTTCCTGATAGAGACAGAATCAGTCAGAAAGGGTGATTCTACCTGCAGCAGCCTGCAAGAGACTTCCTCTGTTAAAATGATCCAAAAGTTTAAGGAGTGATAAAATTTTCATATTGCTACATATTAATTTAATAGCGAAGAGCAGTATGAATCCAGCACTTCCATTTTTTTACGGCTGCCATGCATAAATGCATCTTTTTGATTCAGGAAGTGTAAGTTTGATCAGAGGAAAACAAAAAACCTTTACCATAGCATTGTCCCCAGATGGTCTGTATCAGTCCTTTGAGTGAATCCTTTGATGCCTGTTGAGGATTTTAATGATGTGCTCCTGACTCTGAAACTGCTGATCTCTGAGACACATTTCCTCCATCCAACACCATTTTTGTTTCAGAAACAGTGACAGGAAATGCCAGCATTTGTTTGTCTAATAGCATGTTAAAAAAATCTCTCTCCTTGTCTCTAGCTCATTTTTAATATTTATCTTTCCATGAGTACATTCAGCTGTCTTTAATGATGCCAACATGTTCCTAAGCAGGCTAACTGTAGTGCGAACAAACATCGGCCAGCAGGATACCTCCAGCCCCTGATAATTAGAGAAGACTTCCTCCAAACTGTGAGCTTACAAAGCACCTATTAGATAATTTTAAAAAATGTTAGACTCTCAACAAGTTTATTAATGTCAGGATTTAATTATATGCTTAAAAATGCCGCGATTCTCACTGTGCCTCGTGAATCTATTAGCTCATTTTCTTAACAAATGAGTTATGAATATTTTAATTTATAGTTGAATTCTTAAGAGTCTAGGACACACAATTCATCAGCCACAGCATTAAGAACTCAGTAAGGGATCTGGAGGTGGTGAGAGCAGTAGCTTGGGAACCGGGCTCCCCTGAATCTGAATTAAGGCCCTGCAAAGTCCTGGCTTCATGACCGAGGGAGGAGCCGCTTTGTGCCTCGGTTTCCTTACTTATGAAATTACGTTGACATGAGCCCCTTTGTAGAGTTCCTATTAAAATTAAATGAGTTATTACAGGTAAAGTTCTTAGTGTAATTTTAGATACGTAGTGAATTGTTGACAAGTGGTGATAGTGATTACGATGGCGCAGCTGAATATGCAGTTGTTCAGCAAGCAGGCTTCACCCTGACGGGTATGTTCCTGGACTGTTTGAGAGAACACAAATCTTTATTTGTGAAAACAAATTTCACCTTTCAGGGTGAGAAAAATTTAAAGATTTTCCCAGTGTTAATTTTCAAATGTCTTGAAAAGCACAAAACAGCTAAAAGCCTTACTGTTTAGACTTTCTAACAGCAGCACTAAAGATAGAAGACCCATTCCGTGTAATTTTGACACTGCATTTGTCATTTATTTCATGAACTTAACACATATCTTGGGTCTTTATTTTGTTTGAACACTTGGGTGATAATTAAACTTCGGAATATCCGTGATCATTGCATTCGGGTGACCTTCCCTTAGTCTCTGATAGGCAGTAAACACAGATTTTGACAAATAATAATATTTTGGAGAAATGTACAAAAGAGGATCAAGAGGATCAGTAGAATAAAAAGGTGTTACTATTTTAAGATAATTAATATTTTGGTTTCCTTGGCAATAAAAGCAGGACTTTGCCAGATGGCAGATGTCTTTTTGGTTGTAATGGCATGCTGTATTTTGAATGACAAGCTGGCAGGAGAAGGAGTTGTTGAGAATGGCCTTTTCAAATCACACCAAGGCAGGCAGTAATGGGGTTTGGGAATGGAAGAGGAAGTGAATAAACAAGTAATGTATTTTTATTGCCTTAGCTCATGACCTTCTTTGTTTTCTTAAGAAAATGTTACTTTTTCATATGAAATGGCACGCATGAGGGCTGTGGAGTTCTGTGTGGGGTAGATGTGTTGGAAGTGGAGCAACGTGGAAACAATAAAATTTCCTTATATCGCTGAGCAGGGGGGTTCAGGGGCCTTGAAGGGATGTTCCCCTGAGGAGCCTTTCAGAAACTCTGCAGGGCTCTTCTTTTATCATACAGGGATTGATCTGAGGCCCATATAAGCCCCTGGGGAAGACACCAGAGAAATAGCAAGTGTCCACAGAGTGGCTCACAGTCTGATAGAAATAGTAGAACTTAGCTCCCATTTATAGACAGGAGCCAAGGGTAGACCAAGGCAAGAGCAAGGTCAAGGTTCCTTAACTAGGGCAACTGGTGGCAGTTAGACCTGAGCCCAGGCCTTTTTAAAAAAAAATTGATTCTCTAAATGCTCTCCATATTGCCTTTAGGGGCAATGGGGAATGAAATGATGGAACCATGGATGGGCCTCAGAGATAGTAATAACTGACATTTATTAAACAGCTACTGTGTGCCAAGATCCTTACACGTGGAATTTCTTCTCTCTTGGTGAACCCTCCAAACAGGTATTATATCTTCATTTCACTGGAACCACAGGGAACTGAGGATCATAGAGGTGGAGTATCAGCTCAAAGTTACACTGAGCTGTAATTTAGAGTCATATTTTTCTGGAGTCAAGGCTCATGTTCTTCCCAAGATACCACATGGTTCTCTAGAGTATGCCTATGTCTTCTGGCCTTAGTTGAAGATGAAAGAACATATAAGTAGTTCTGGAAATGCTTTAAGGAAAACAAGCAGAGATAAGAGTGGGTGAGGCTAGCCTTTGACTTGGTCTTTCATGAAGAATGCCCTTACACAAATAGTGAGGAAGCCATTTAAGCCATTCCAATTGGAAGAGAAGGCAAAACCAAAGCCCTGAAAATGGGAATGAGCCCGAGAACGGCCTGGGAACATTTCTCAGATGTTCCTTTCAAAGTGGAAAGGATAGTTACATAATCTTATACGATAAGATTATGTAATTAGATTTTAATGTGGCCCCATAACATGAAATATACATGTGTCAGTGTTTTTTTCTATCTCATCATGATGAAGCAGGATAGTATGTGGAAAAGACAGTAATTTGGAAGTTAGGCCAAGCAGATTTTAGTCTGAGTGACACCAGGACAAAGCTGTAGCCTTGGGTAAATCACTTAACCTCCCTTTACCCCAGTGTCTTAAAATAAAAATGTGAAGTAGGCTAAATTACTATATTTCTACATTTTCCTCCAGGTCTAACCCTTAGTGATTTTTAAAGGACTTCAAAACCATTCACTAACATGAACATTCCCTCTCCAACAAGCACCCTGTTTTTACGTGAGCAGGTTAGGATACACATATAGCAGATGGCTTATAGCGGATCCACTTTGAGAGTAAACAGAGTCTTGCCCTCCTGAGTGAGTCCTCAACAGTGCTCTGAGTAGATTCAGAAACACACTTTCAAAATAATTACCAATAGTCATGAGGCTAAATAACACACACAGATTTTTGGAACCAGAATACAATACTTGGAAATATCATCTGCTGCCAGAAATGTGTACTGAAGACCCATGTATTTCCGCATCAGCTAAGGCATGAGAGCGAAAGCAGATTCTTTCATATGTGCTCTGTGGGTATGTTTTTGTAAATCTCCCTGCCTTTATTACTTACTTTTCTAGACTTGTGAGTTTTGTTGAAAAAATGCTAGTGAGAGAGTTGAAAGCTCTAAAATGCCCACATTAACATATGGTGTCATGAGGAGGCTACTAGTAGCTGATGACTTGTGGAACACCTGCTACATGTAGGTTCTCTACACCTCATCAGGCCACCCTTCTTAGTGACCTTCTAAGGTAAGCATTGTGGGCTTGTTTTTTAAAAATCAGAATTATTGAGATATAATTCACATTGTCACCTTCCTCTTCTCAGCAAGGATAAAAAGATCTTAGAGAATTGATGTCATGTGCTCAAGGGAACCTCTGTTTACTAGTAAAGGTACTACTTGAGCCTGATCTATTGTGTTACAAGGGCTGTGTGTGTTTTCCATTATGTTCTCTTTGAAGAAGAGAACGTGACCATGGCAGATAGGAAGGGATGGCTGCTGTGATGTCAGCCGTCTGATTCATGCGGTGTATGCCAACAATGGGGCTTCTCGCTCCAGAGCGTGGGTGCCTGGGCTGCTCTGTGCAGAAGCATGGTTCCCCGCTGTACACCAAGGCTCTACAGACATGTCTCCTAAAGATATGCTTTGTTTTAAAATGTTGCTCGTTGCCTGACCATGCTTTCAAAATCTTTGCGCAAAATTGAGAGGTCATCTATTTCAGTCCTCAATTTTATAAATGAGACAATAGACACTCAGGAAGAGGAAGTAACTTACTCAAGGTCACATGCTCGTCTAAGGTTGACTTCAGATAGAACTGAGTCACATTTACTTTGCTGCACTCTGTACGCTACTTCTTTCATTCACATTAACCCTTGACCTTCTTGTGTGACAGGAGGGCGACTCAGACTTCTGGAGCCATGGTAATACTTTAGTGCTGTTAGTGCTGTGGAACAGAAGAGCGAGCATGTGTCACCCATAAACATTTGGGAAAAAACACGTTGTTATAGAAAAAAAAAGTTTGTCTTACTGGGTTTAATCTAGACATCTTAGAACAAAGAAAGCATTTTTCACTATTGCCTCTAGTAGAATAAGCTTAGTAGGAAGTTCATAATTTGAATATATTAAACAAATTGGAACACAGTGGTTTCTGCCTAAGATAGACCAAAGCAGAATTTCTCACCTGGACCATTTATTTTTTTTCTACATTATGAATATGCAGCATGATCAGCAATTTCATGTCACCTAATTAACCCACAGTTTTAATATTTTAGGAAAATATTCCTATTATGCTGCTGCTTATCCTTATAAGCTCTTCCCTCTGCTTCTCTACTTTTGCTCCAGTCTCTATTTGGTTTTACTTGCTTTCTTTAAAAAAGCACAAAAGTCTTCCATCATGTAAATGACAATAATTTTATTTAAGCTTTTGTAATTGGCTGTGTTAATGTACAAGTCTATGTGAAACATTTTTTAAAATGATCACTCCTTACTTCAGGGCATGCTACACTATTGTTCAATATTTTCGGATGGATTTTTAAATAAAATAATATTGTCACAGGTTGGCTGCCCTGGCAGTATACACTGAGCTAGGGTTTGGGTATGCGTCAGTTTCCTAGGGCTGTCACAACAAAGTACCACAGACCTGGTGGCTCAAACAAGCCAAATGTGCTGTGTCACAGTTCTGGAGGCTGGAAGTCGGAGATCAAAGTGTAGGCAGGGTTGTTTTTTTCTGAGGGTTATGAGGGAAGGATCTGCATTTGTGAGGGAAAGGTACAAGAAGCAGTACTGGGCAGAGGAAGAGGTGAATCAGAGATCCAGGCTCCACAAAGCCTCAAAGCATCTGACAGAGAGCTGTGGGACAGATATTACCCATCAGAATGTCCCCCTGAGAGGAGGCTGCAACCTGTCTCTCTCAGACATCAGGTGCTGGCTGCCTGGGAAAGACTAGGTCTAGGGCAAGGCTTCCCTCTGAGTAAAGGCAGGCCCTGGAGAGGCTAAGAGTTAAAGGCCAGCTGCAGATTGCACTACTAATCTGGACAGCGAGTCTGTCCTTGAAGGGGTACGTGGGTGGTGCTCTCTGTGTCTACCACAAGAGTAGTATGTTCATAAACCCTATGAAGGTTAAAAAAATCTCAATCTCAAAATCTTAATCTTATAAAATATCCTTCTCTCCTGCTTAATTGCCTAAAATGTTCTCCATTGCCTATAGGTTAGGGTACACACTCCCTAATGTGGCTCTCTAGGCACTCCGCCCCTGGGTTCAAATCTATGATTCTCTATACTTGTCAATAGAAACCTCTTCTCTAGCCAAGCTGGTTTTTCTCTGTGTTCGATGTGACCTTCCCATTCCTGCCACCATTGCTTTATTTAAGTGGAACTCTTTCCTTAATATCTTTTACCTGTTGAGAAGCACAGAAAGATTGAAAAGGTAGATTTCCATAAAATTGGAAAGACCTTGAAGCCACACTAAGATGTTTTTAATTAAATCTATAGTCTAATCCAAGAGTTGACCAAGAATAGCCTGTAGATCAATGCAGCCTGCCATCTGTGGCTGTAAATAGTTTTATCAGAACACAGCCATGTCCTCTTTCTTCCATACAGTATTTGGCTGTTATTATACTTTAACTCTACTGAATGGCAGAGTTGGGTAGTTACTACAGAGACCATGGAGCCCACAAAGCCTAAAATATTTACTATTTGGCCCTTTGCAGAAAAGTTTACTGACTAGTCCAACCATTCCTTTGTCATTGAAGTACAGCCTTTCTCCTGAAGGTCTCTCTGGATGGTTGCTGACCTCAATGACTGTTCTAACCTCCAAACCCAAAAGGCACAGGGCAGTCTTCCTATGTCAGAATTTGTGCTTCCAAGGTCCTTGTTCCTGTGATATTGTGATGTATATTAAAAATACATATATTTGTTGTTTATATGTAAAATAATACAATAACTAATACATACTATAAGAATAAACTGTGTTTTACATTCTCACAACTGTAAATCTACTTTTGCCTACCTTATATGTATGTGTGTATGTATATATATGTGTATATATTTTGAAATTTTAAAAAATCTTTTATTTACTTATTTTTAGAGAGAGGGGTAGGGAAGGAGAGAGACAGAAGTATCAATGTGTGGTTGCCTCTTGTGTGCCCCCAACTGGGGACCTGGCCCACAACCCAGGAAGGTGCCCTGACTAGGAATCGAACCTGGGGCATTTTGGTTCACAGGCTGGCATTCAATCCACTGAGCCACACCAGCCAGGGCTATGTATATATATTTGGTCTTTGGTCTTTGTTCATTTCTGGCACAGAGTTTCTGAAACTTTTAGAATTTTCTGAGTGATGAAAGAATCAAGGTGTCTTTTGCTATGACTTTTGGAAAGCCCATACGTCACCTAAGGGTAAGGCTGGTTTCCAGGGGACTGAATCATGTGATTAGAGAATTGGAACTTTTTAGTCTCTCCGTCACTACCACCACCACCCAGGAGAGAAGAGCTGGAGATTGAGTTTAGTTGCCAATGGCCAATGATTTAATCAATCACATCTATATATAATGCAGCCTCCCTAAAATCCTAAATGGATGGGGTTGGGCAGCTTCCAAGTTGGTAAACGTGGAGATTTGGGGGCAGTGACACCCTCAGAGAACATGGAAGCTTTGTGTCCCTTCTCAGAGACCTTGCTTTATGCATCTCTCCCACTTGCCTGTTCCTGAGTTGTATACTCATGCACAGACGTGTGCAAGAACAAGAAGCCTCAACTAGAGCTCAGAGTTTTTACGGGTGACATTAATGTCATTTGGGCAGCGATAGTCTTCTGAGGTGAGGGGATTTCCCTCTCTTTGCAAGATATTTGGCTGCTTGTTTTCCTCTGACTGCCAAGTGTCTCCACCTCCCAAGGTTTCAGCTGTAATCACCCACAGACATTTCCAAATGTACCTGGAAAGTCACCAGCACCTTGGATAAGAACCACAGGACATGCGTTCCATATTTTGCCATGTATAATGTGCACTCACATTTTTGGCCCAAACATTCAGAAAAAAATCTTTAATTTTAATTTTTTAATTAAATTTATTATTTATTTACATTTAGATACTTATTTTTGTACTATAAAGGAATTTTAGCATTTATTTCTGAAAATATTATGGTACAATAAATTTTATGTAAGGGATAATTACTAACCACAAGAACAGATAAAAGTTATTTCAGGTATTACCCATGTGTACCCTTATTTTTCTCTAAATTTTTTTTTGGGAAAAGTGCACATTATACACCAGAAAATACAGTACTTCGAAAGTGGTAGGGGTTCTGGCTGTGTCTTAGAGAAAGCTGAGGAGGCCAGGTGAGCTTGAGGAGACTTCCAGAGAACAGCTCTACTTTGATCTGCTTTGCATTACTGAAGTGTTTGAGAAGATACCTACAGCTAAAGTTTTTGAAAATAGAAATGTTGTTGTATCCGTTAAGTCAAACATTGCTAACCGAACTCTGACAGCATCCAACCAAAGCTGAGAAATGGTCCATTCAAGTCAAGAAGGCATGGAGCTGGAAAAGAAAAGAGTAAGGAGATCCTGCCTTGTCAAGACCAATACAGCCCCTCCCCTGTCCTCTGGAATGTACACAGACATTGACACCCTATTGCCACCATTATAATAATAATAACGGCCATCATTCAGCACCTGTTGCGAAATACACATTACACATGCACCATTACTACACTTATGACTGTTTGGCATGGTGCGTATTAGAGAGGCAAACACAGTCTTATACAAATTGAGCAGTGTTTCTATATTCACACAACTAGTTGGTGACTAAACCCAAATTCAACCCCATATTTTACTATAAAAACCTACCAAACCATGGTACGATATTATTTGTAATGTGTTCTTCATCTAACATTTCAAATTTACCAATATTTATATTAGGCATGTTGCTGTGTTTGCTATGCTTATGCTTAAATTGTAAAAGGTTATACATGACATTGCATATGAAAATTTGATTTTTTTCTTCTAGTCAATCCACTTTTTTCCTTATAAAGCCTTCCTTTGAATGATTAAGCAAGTCACTTGCACTGGTGACCCACCAACATCTGCGATGTCCCGGAGCCCAGATTGGGCATCCTGAGCATGAGGCATCTCCTTTAGAAGAAAGGGCATTGAAACTCTCTTCCTATGTCACTTATCATTCAGGTTGCTACAATGCACAAATCAAACATCTCCGCAGGGGCCAGTTTTTCTTTGTGCAAGTCTTAAGAATAGTTCTGGGAAGCAAATAAAGCTCTGTTGAAAGCTGAGGACTTTTGATTCTCTTAGGCAGAATAAATGCGTGCCACTTATAAGAGCTCTGAGTCAGGCCTGTAGATGATTAAGTGTATTGCGCTTGTTAAATAAATAGGACAAGTCAATTGATTTTCATCTATGGGATAGAGGCGTCTATCCTGCAAAATCAGCTAATATACCTAATCATGCACAGAAGTTAGATATGAGACATTTATGTGTACATCAATAATAACCCATTCTTATGAAATGCATATACAGGGTTTTCCTCTATTTTGCTCATAAAAATTCTCTCTTATGTTTCATTTTTGACAACAAAGCAGCAGCATGCAATGTTTCTCACTTCTTTTCTGGTTTATTACATAGATCAGTTGCCTGAGAAATGCCACAAGGACATTTTTCTATATTTACTTAAATTGCTTACATAAATTGCTCCATTATTTCAGGACATGAAGTTCCATAGGAATCCATAGTTTATATATCTGTCTGAGGGTACATGAGGAGTTGGGGTTTCGTTGTTACCCCTTTTGAAATAAAATATAATATAATGAGATTGGTCTAACCAACTCTAGACAAAAGCATTTTGGCCAAAACTTCAGAGGTGTTATATTTTTTCCCCTCACTCTTTTTTCACTGTTTTTTTTTGTCCCTTTTCATTTGATTATAGTAAAAAGTGAACTGCTGAAATGAAATCAAACTGAAATGTGAGTGACCACATTAGAAGTAGGAGAACACTAAGCTTGTAGCTTAAAAAGCTAGATATTTCTTGCTTTTGACTTTTTTGCAAGACCTCTAGATTGGCTGAGTGGCATTGAGCACACCGTAGTTAGTCTAAGCCAAGGTGTTCTCACCTGCCAGGTGAGTGGGTTGGCACAAGGACAAGGCACTCAACAGGTGCATCACCACTTCCTTGTCCTGCATCCAGCTGGATGGTGTGGATTAATCACGGCTTTAGTGACCACAGACCCAATGTCTGGCTTCGTTGTTCTTTTCAATATGGGGTTCTAGGCAGTATTTCCAAATGATTAATTAAATGTGGTTTAAAAATCAAGATATCTTCCCTTGTGGCATGATTGGTGGTGGGCTGTTTCCAGCTCCCTTTAATGAGTTATAAAGTATGGCTCTCCTAGAGGCTTTTTCATATGTAAAAGATTATTGTGGAGCACAATACTTATGCAAAGTAAGTACTTCTTGATAATAAAAAGTACAAATGGGCAATGGAGGCTTGCTTTGTATCCTGCAAATGATGTGCCTTAAATATTACCCTGTGTTATTTCCCTGTCCAAGATCATTTTATTTGGGCATTTATAAGCTAGGAGATTGCAGTCGATAACTTAGAATTAAAAGTTTTCCTAAAAATTGAAAAAAAATTATTTTTTTGAAATTTAAATAAAAATTCTGACCAGATATTTGATAAATATCTCAAGAATCTCATTGGAAATAACTACATTCCACCCCACCTTTTTGGTGTAGTGGGTAGGAGAAGAGTTTCTATAATATATAGTGCCAGTAACATAGACATGCTTGTATATTTTATTTTTTTCCTTTTTGTGTTCTGATGAGATGGAAAACCCAGTTAAAATCCCTATGAATTATTTATAGCATCATTTAAATCCTTGTATTGAATGAGAGACAGATATTATTAATTTGGGAATGATTAATGTGTTTTATATTAAATAATAAATAACAATAGTCCCTTAATGATGTTTATTACTTTATGATAGAAAAATGCTTTCTAATATGTTTGTTTTATGTGATTACCTTTTATTTATTTAATCAATCAGGAGCTCATCACACTTTATAATGACCTTATTTTAGAAAGAAAAAAATACAGGTTGAGTGGCTAAACTGAATGTCCAAGGTCACATGTCTGGAATATTATGGAACAAAACTTGAATCTCAGTCTCTTGATCCTTTGTTCTGAGCTCTTTTGCCTACATTGTGCTTCTTTTTTCAAAAATTATGTTTTGGGTATTATCCCAGCAGTAGAATTGCTGGGTCAAAAAGTAGTTTCATTTTTAGTTTTCTGAGGAAATTCCACACTGTTTTCCACAGTGGCTGCACCAGTCTGCATTCCCACCAGCAGTGTGCTAGGGTTCCCTTTTCTCCACATTCTCTCCAACACTTGTTGTTTGTTGATTTGTTTATGTTGGCCATTCTGACTGGTGTGAGGTGGTATCTCACTATGGTTTTAATTTGCATCTCTTTGCTGGCTAGTGCTGCTGAACATCTTTTCCTGTATCTCTGGGCCCTCTGTATGTCCTCCTTGGAGAAGTGTCTGTTGCTGAGATTATACCCTAAGAACCCCGAAACACCAGCCCAAAAGAACCTATGCACCCCAATGTTCATAGTAGCACAATTTACAATAGCCAAGAGCTGGAAGCAACCTAAGTGTCCATCAGCAAATGAGTGGATCAAAAAACTATGGTACATTTACATGATGGAATTCTATGCAGCAGAGAGAAAGGAGCTATGCAGCGACAGCATGGATGGAACTGGAGAGCATTATGCTAACTGAAATAAGCCAGGTTGTAAAGTACAGATACCATATGATCTCCGCTTTAACTGGAACCTAATCAACAAAACAAATAAGCAAACAAAATATATCCAGAGACACTGAAATTAAGAATAATCTAACAATAGCCACAGGGGAGGGGAGAGAGGATAGTGGGGAGAAGTGTTTTCAGGAACTACTATAAAGGACACACAGAGGAAACCCAGGGAGAGGGTGGAAGCAAGGAAGAGAGGTGAGTTTGGAGGAAAAAACAGACAACTGTAATTGAACAACAATAAAAGAATTCAAATTTAAATTTTTTTGATTAAATTACGTAGAAAAATTTAAATATAAATAAGAAGCAATGGATTCTAATATGAAGAAAGGGAATATCACAAAACTGCCAAATTTTGGACAAATGTAAAGAATTTTTACGAATGTGGTTGGGTTTCTTAGTTTACAAAAAGCTGATATTGGCCTCAAGTCTGCCATTGATATGATCTGCATAGATGTTCTTTGAATTTACTGTTAACCATGTAAACATGCTGAGAACACACATGAGAACCTCCCCCCCTACACACGCACCTCTCTCTTTTTCTCCAATCTTAATTCCATTCTCTGTCTATCAGGGGAAGTATATTTGAGATGATCACAAGAAACACATGTGTTCAGGTTGTCATTTATCTTGTACATGCTGACAGATCTGTTTATTTTTCTTTTTGATGGGATTGTGGCCTGTTGTAAATTATAGGCAGCACCAAAGAAAATACTTGTTCTTTTTCCACATACCTCTTTGTTTCTCTCGAACTCCAGCTCCTCTTTCAACTCAAATTAGCCAAATGACTCATATAACATTATAATAACATCACCCCAAACAAGCTCATTCCTCATGGTCATACCAAAATTCTTGGTGCCAGAGGCCTGTGAATTTTTCTGTATCCTCATTGAGATTTGACCTATACTAAATAGTGACCATATTTGTTGACTTGAATAGAGAGCTCTTTGTTATAAAGGACATAAATTTGCACACAAAAAAGAAATGCCATAATGAAGATTCTAAGCATTAGAAGTGGACAGACTGAGGGATTTACCTTTGGCTTCCTCATTTACAAGCTTGTCTTATTCAAATTCTTTATCTTTTTTGAGACTCAGCTTTCCTATCTAGAAAATAGGAACAATATTCTTACTCAACCGCACTTAACAAAGTTCCTGATGCATAACAGGTGCTCAAAATCAGTTGTAATTGTTATTATGTTATTGTTGTTATTATTATTTGTTTGTTATTTGACAGCAGAAATCCCAAATATGAAAAACTCATAGAACTTGGCTATTTCTGTTTTAGCTGAGCTGGGGATTAAACAGTTTCTGTAAGGGAGAGAGTCTATAAGGTCTGCTCTGATTTCACAAAGTTGAGAGAATCCTGTACCAGTATATGGAATGAAATTTGATTTAGAGTATAAAATAGGTTAAATTCATACTGTTCCATAGGATTAATCTGCGTAATTGTACCTCTTAGGAGCTGGTTATACAAAGACCCAGAAAAATCCATTAACTTCCATTTTGATTTAATTTTTATCTAAAAGTCAATGAACAAATGGTGTTTATAGAATTTCGCTATACATCCTACATGACAGAAAAGAACTACTTTTGGTGGCAGAGGTACCCTGAGGTTACTGAAATTTCTTTTTCTGCTTTACTTTAAAACCTGTCCCACCCCATCAGATATTCAGGCTCTTCATTCATTCATTATTGATTTTCTTCAAAAGCATCATTGTTTTGAGTCACACGATAATAATGGTATTCTCTAATATTTCTGAAATAGTTACTCTGCTCACTTTGCTGGCCCTGGACAGAAGAAGGCAACTTGGATACAGGCTCTGCCTTCATGTTGCTTACTGTCTAGTAGGGAAAGATGCACACAAATAAATGAGAACACTAAATTGTCAGATACCCTGATGACACTGACTAAGAAACAGGGAGAGTATGAAGGCAGGAATAGTTTACCCCCAATTACTTGTACAGTATTCAAGGCCCTTTCGGATCTTGCACCCACCTTATGGTTCAACCTCATTGTCCACTGTTTTTCCTGCCCCAACCCTGCTCCCTACAAATACACGTAGGCTCCATAGGGTATTAAACTGTATTAAGTGCGACCCTGTATTAAATTACATGTTTGCTCATGCCCAGTTGCATGACTTTAGTTTGAGAATAATCTGAGGATGTCTCTAACTTGGTAGGAGACCTAGGTCTTGGCTGAGGTTTAAATATAGGTATTAGTAGAAAAGAAATCTTCCAGGCAAGAGATTACTTCTTCATTGAGAATTTTGGGAGTCATATTTCTAAACTAACTGCCCAATTAGTACCTGGTTTCTTGAGCAAAGTGTGTAAGGGGAAAATATAAAGGACTCCATTTTATTAACCAATCCAAGGAGCCAGCAAAAGCTTTTCTTACAGGACTTTCTAAATGCAGGAAACAAAGTCTCAGGGGTTAGGAGCATAAGCATATTAACTCTCAGCATATCATTTTCTCTAGCGGGGCAATTATGGGCAATAGGTCCGAAAACAACACCTATGTTGTCTCCACCACAGATTTTTGACTCTCATATCTGATGTGATGCAAGTATCTGATGAGTTCATGGTAACAACTTTATACCCTGATCTCAAGAGACATGTTTTGCAGAACTGCTGTCTCAGGAATTTGTTTGTAGTGCTAGGCTTTTAAGCATACCTCTTCATCAGGAGAATTCAAGCCTGACAAGTCTCCTCTTGACTCTTCATTTATTCTACAAACAATCTTTGATTACTTAGGGTGTTAGGTAATGCTCAAAGAAATAACCTAAGTTTCTATGTAAACATGGATAATTATTAAAAATCCTCCAGCTTTCCATTGCTGAGATGACATGGTGAAAGCAGTGGTCAGGTTTTGATGGTCAAGTCCACAGCTGCTGTCTCAAGAATGATGAACATACTAAAATTCTGGCCATTTTTCTTGAGGAAAACAAGAACACTTTTATATCACTCCAAAAGGATTTCTTTTACACTCAATTACTGGACATGCTTCCAGTATGAGATTTGTCAAAGGAAGCCAGACTGGCTAAAATTTTCCATTATCTGAGTCACTTCCTCAAAATACAATTTACAAAAAAGAAATACATATATTTTGACTCACTTTTACTGATGACCATGATATGGTACCAAACTTTAGGAAGACTGGTAAGGATGTCCTCAAAGTTGTGACAAGGAGAAAGTCAGGTCAGGAAATACTTGCATGTCTGCCAGACTGAATCTCTAGTTTGGGAATGTGAGGGCCAAACAAAAGGGTCAAGTCTCTGGTAGGTACAGAAATGATTTAGAGGACTCCTGGGGTCTTTCAGTCTCATATTTCCAGGAATTGTTTAAATCAGAGACAATTAATCGTCACTTTCAAAAACACAGCAAAATGATTTTAATGAGGACTGAGGCACATACAACTCACCACCCCAACATCTTGACCACATGTGTCTTTGAGCCATGCATGGGTGGGAAAGATTCATGCCTGCGCTCCTCATATGCCAAGGGACTCCTGCAGGGTGGAGACAGAAAGATGTTTCATGGCCTACAAAGGGACAATAACCCTGGAGTGTGGAGAAGAGTTTAGGCAAAGGGTAGCACCTGAAGTGAAAGGTTATGAATTGAGATTTAATGGAAGACATCAGTTTTCTAAAAACTGGTGCACACTGGGGAAAACATGGCTGGTTCCTGAATTTCTTCCATATACTCAAAGGTCGTGATATTAAACAGAAGTGGATTCTATTGCTTTAATTATTTATATGACCTTGAGCAAGTGTTTTAACTTTTTGTAGAGGTGAGTTTCCTCATCTGTAAAATAAGGAGACTGAATTAAACAATCTTTAAGATCCCTTGCAGCTTGTTATCTATGAGATTAGAAGCACTGACACTTAAAGGGATTAAAAATGTTATCTGTCCTCCATTTCTCTTCTCCCTAACAAAAACAAAACAAGCAAATAAAAATATACTATATCCCAAACAGAAATTCCAAGCTGCCCTGAGCTGGATTGTGGAGCCAGCTCATCCCTGCCTCTCCACACCCTGTGCTTCTTCTGCTCCCCTACTCTATCTGAAGAGCTGAGGTTCTCCTGGAAAATGACTTTCTCTCACCTTCATGCGTTTGTGCACCAACCTTCCTCTGCCTGGCTAACTCTTGCATATGCTTCAGGACTCACCACGATAACAAATTCCACCAAAAAATATGACCTACCAGACACCTTATTTCCCCTCAGCAACAACAAAAAGGTCTTATTTAGCCAGCTCTGTCTCTTTGGCTCTCTAGCAACTGAGCACATCTCTATTACTGTGAATAAATGAATAAATAAGTAATTTAACTATTTGGGAAAAGATACAAAGACAAAGCAACATCTTTAAAAGACAACCCAGAAACATGTCTGCTTTTTCTAATAGTATGTTGCAAACTAGAGTCCTGTCACCTTCCCATTTGGAAGAGTCTAAGAGCAGAAGTGATACTAATCATTTTCCCTTTGCACGCAATTTCCAATTTTCCTGAGCCATGTTTGGCTGGTAGTGATGGAGTCTCATCTGGTCCCATCCACTGGAGAGCATTCCATTCTAATAGCTGCCTTGCCATAAGTTGGAAATGCGTCACACACAAACTACTTATTTCTGCACCATAAACTTCTAATACTTCTTTAGGCTGATGGGGTTTTGAATTTTTTGCAGTTGGGAGATGAGCCAAATATTCTTTTCTTTTAAGCAATGTCTTAGATTGCCCCCCCCCTTTAGTGCCACCCCCATCTCAACACTCAGTGGAAACCTGAGACTTCTCAAGTTTTCAGCTCTCTTTTCCAAGATGCTCTTTTCTCCTTAAAATCAAATACAAGTTTCCAGATTCTGACTATAGATAGGAGGTCAGCTATCCCTGGACTTAATGCCTCAAGGGGATGCACATGTCTCAATTTGGAGACACCCTTTAGTCAATTCATACTACTCCTTCCACCCTCAATATCGCTTGATACTTCTCTCCCTTATTCTTGGTGGTGGAGGGCAAGTGCATGATGGGGCAGGGAGTGGACAATGACCCTCAACACAGAGCCACTGATGATCTCAGGATTCATCCTCAGTGAGATGGGCATGGGAACACAACAATGAATAAGCCAGAGCTCTGAGATTCTAATAAGGAGACAGAGAATTAAACTCTAACATATTGTAATAACTGTTGACATAGGGGTAAACCCATACTGTTTTTTTAAAATTTATTTAATTATTTTTTCAAGTACAGTTTTCTGCCTATTACTCCCATCCCAACCCACCCCCTCCTTAGTCCCCCCCTCCCTCCCATTTCCACCCTTCTTAGTTGTTGTCCATGTATCCTTTGTATTTGTTCCTCTAAATCCCTCCCCTATTTCCCCTGAAATTCCCTCCTCTGTCCCCTCTGGTTGCTGTCCCCCTGTTCTCTATTTCAGTGTCTTTGGTTGTATCTTGCTTGCTTGTTTGTTTTGTTGTTCAGCTTCCTGTTAAAGGTGAGATCATATGGTATGTTTCCTTCAACACCTGGCTTATTTCACTCAGCATAATGCTCTCCGGTTTCATCCATGCTGTTGCAAAAGGTAGGAGCTCCTTCTTTCTTTCTGCCATTTCTTATTTACTTGACATCTTAGTGGAGGGCAGTGTGTAAAATGTAGTCTCCTACTATGCTGGAATATCTATTTCCATTTGTTCCTTCACAAGTCTGGGGCCAAACTTCTCCAGTTTGATTAATTACAGTTATCAATCTGGAGCAGGTGGAGAGGAAGAAAGAACTATGACCTGACTCTGGACATACCCACTGAGGCAGTTGCCCTCTACCTCTGTGAGTTGCCTAGGTCATAGGGAAGAGACTTCCATGTCCTTGTCCTCAAGGAGCACACAGTCTGTTGAAGGAGATAGACATTTTACATGTTTGTAGTCCAACCTTCCTTGACCTCATGGAAATATTTATGGGGGGCTAGTGGGGATAAGAAGAAGTCTACATTGAAGGGTGCATTGAAGAGGGGTGAAAAGGGTTTTCATCTACCAGAGACTTGGAGATGAGTGGATGTTCACCAGGCTAACAAAGCGACAAATTGGCTTTTTTAGGTGAAATGGATCTGAAAATCGGGTTAGAGCCAAGATTTGTAGTCACAGTGCAGGTATATGATAGGCATTAGCAATCAAAGGCTAGGAGTCCAGTGGGTGGACGAGTATACAGGTAGTGGATGCAAGCAGTCTTTGCCCTAGAGGAAGTGCATGAAGCCGCAGGGAAGAATTATGAAGTAAACATCATCTTACCTCTGCAGAGAGAGATGGCAAGGCAAAATGAGCTCTTCAGGATTCATAGCTAGTGGGCACTCCAAGTATGGAGGGCCACACAGGAACTCAGTGGTTATCAGCAGATACCTTCTTTCAGCACACTAGGGGAAATTTTGAAAATTCGGTGCTAGCACACTGAGAACGTAAAGAAAAATACTGCTGAGATCCATAGATTGGGCCAAGGTACAGTTACTCCAGTTGCTGAATGAAGCTCCTAAGGGCTGGCTCAGCTGGGGTTGTCTCAGGAGCTGCAGAGAAGCAATGAGAGACCCACAGGTAGAGGCATGGAGTGGCAGAGGCAGAAGATGGAGTTTTCTTAAATCACCACTTCCATCATGTTATCGCTTCTCAGATCCTTAGAGTGGGTCACAGGTTCCATCAACTGGAATAGGCCTCCTCAAGGTGTGCTACTTTGGCACGTGAATTATTTTGAACTGAAGGTGATCAGTATCTGTGGGCTCAGGAGAAACTTCTCCCCCTTCCTTAAGTACTTAGAGAAATGTAAGTTGGGGATCTTACCCATAATATAAGTTATTATCAAAATGACTTATTGTGACCTATCTATATGGCAGGGCAAATATCTAATTACTGAACACCTGCTTCTTTTATCATCTTGCGAATTACCCTCTCCCCTCTGAAGCCTGAGACCTCTTACCTCACTCCTTAGCTCGGGATGTCATATATGCCTCATTTTACCTTTCTATTTGAAACTTCTCATGAATGGGGGAGTTCCAGCATGCACGACACTACATTTGATTTTTTCCTGTTAATCTGTCTTATGTCAATTTAATTATTAGGCCAGCCAAAAGAATCTAGGAGGGCTAGAATCTAGAAAAGTTTTCCTCCTCAACAGTTTTAAGCTCAAACTCCCCTGTATGGCCAGCTGGGACTTTCATATTGGATTCATGTTCCCTCCCTCTTTATTACTACTATCACTTTGAAAGGAACATCTGAGAAATGTTCCCAGGCCATTCTCGGGCTCATTCCCATCTCCAGGGCTTTGGTTTTGCCTTCTCTTCCAATTGGAATGGCTTAAATGGCTTCCTCACTATTTGTGTAAGGGCATTCTTCATGAAAGACCAAGTCAAAGGCTAGCCTCACTCACTCTTATCTCTGCTTGTTTTCCTTAAAGCATTTCCAACCCATACCAGCTACATACACTAATTACTTTTCTAATAGTAAAAGCACTTAGAATCAGGATCTTGCCACTCAGTGTGTAATTATTCCACAGTGATTTTGAGATTATTGGCTTTATCTTCTGTGATAGTAGCTTCATAAGTTACTGAGGGGTGTTTGTTTTCCCCCATATTCTCATTCATTCCCGGGCACCTAGCACAGTCTGGGAAAACATGTGGGGCTAAAATATAGGTGTGCAAATTTTCCAGGTGCTTGAAAATTTTTAAAAAGGTACATCTGAGGTCCACTGGACACTGAATGACTTATTTGGGGTTTGAAAATCCTTGGGACCTTCTTGGCATTCTAACTAGCCATATCAGTTTTCATGGTTTTATTTTTAACAATCACAACAATTTTTGACATTTCCTATTATATTTTGTGTGAGTTTTCAGCTTTCATTTTACTTTAAAAATACCAATAACTGAGAGTTCGGAGTAGAGTAAGGCAGGAAACAATGACAGATCACAAGCACAAAGTTTATTTTTCCATTCTAGTTCAAAACATTTGCTCTTTTGGGTTATGCAATTTGACCTCAAGCCATTTGGGAGCCTGAGAGTTTTAAAACCATTTTCATTCTTGGCCTGAGAGCCGAGGTTTGTCTTTAAATAAGTAAGAGTTTGCTTTTATAATGATTCCAAGTAAAAACAAATGTCTATTAATGGCAATGGTGGTTTTTAGGAAGCTTGGGTCATGAAAGTTGAATGTTCACAGTCACTCTGTCCAGCTGTTTTATTTCAATACCTGTGGTCCCATAGGTTGTTACTACCTGATTTTATAGGAGTCTAAAATCCATCAAAACTGCCTGTGACAGAGTAGATAAAAACCGAAAGGTGACCCCTTTGGAGAGGTGACAACTATGGCCTGTTAGTCACATTCACTAAATGTTATCAGACTTAGTTGCTGTCAGTTTATGAGGCTGCATAGGCAGCTTGGGAAGGCAAGAGGTCTGGGATGCGCAGGCCTGGTCTGAATCCTACCCACCACTTCTTAGCTTTGGGACTGAGAACAAATCACTCAATCTTTCTGATCATCAGCTTACCAGGATGATACATGACAATAATACGCACTCTACAAAAGAGCTTATATTTATACATTGTCTAGCACAACATCTGGCACTGGTTGACACAGTAGCTGGCAGTTTTTATTATTTCAAAGACTATGGTTTGCAGAGTCAGTCTCGGAGGCAGCACAATGCTGGGCATAGAACAGCGACTTTGGGGCAGGATCTGGTTTCCAATTCTGTTTTTTTCACTTATTATCAGCAAAAAGGTAGTAAATTATGTATCATCTCTGGGCTTCAGTTTCCTTGTTTGTAAATGGGGTAATAAGAAAACCCACTTGAAAAGGCTGGTATGCAGATTTAAAGATTAAAGCATATGAAGAATAAACCCTGAGCATACTGCTTAGTACATGGTAAACATGTGAAAAATAGTGGCTGTTCTTGTTTTTATTATTTAATTTCATGTCCAAATCTTAAGGAACACAAAATAATATTTTAGTCCTGTTCCTCTCCAATGTGTATGGTAGATCAAAGGTGAACACCATTCTTACTGTGCGTCTGGCTATCCCTACTGCTCCCCTCCCTCCTGCCCCAAATACAGGCCTAGCTAATCTGTAGCATTTGCTGATTTTCATGGTGTAAATTCTCCCACCCCAGCCACTCAAACTGCTGATGTGACATCAATGAACAGAGCTGAGAGGAGACACTAATAAGCAGCTCTTGCAGCAGGTAGAAGCTCCCTGCAGCTGGGTTTTTCCTCTTCCTGAACCCAAACAATACACAAGAGCTATAAAGTCTCATCACCTGGGTTGCTCCATATGATACACTGACCAAGTGCCCCCAACTGAGAACTCTGACTGTAACTCACAGGCCTGGGAATCAGAAGACTTGGATTTTAGTCCTGACTCTCCAAGAACCTTCTGACCTCGAAAAAGTCACCTAGCCCCTTTGAGTCTCAAGTAAGTCAACCCCTTACAGGGTTTCTAAGATTTTTTTCTAACACTAAAAATCATTATTCAGTTATTCCAAAGATATATCTTTTCTATTGCTTTATTCTAGTCTTTTAACCTGAGACAGAATGGAGAGAGACCATGGATTTTAGCAAGCTGTACAGGGAGAAGAAGAAAAGACCTTTGTAGGTCCTGATGAATGTTTATTTTCTGAAAGGGATTTTATTAATCATTACAAGAGTATATTCTGAAAAGAACCCTGCTATGATTAGATATTTGCATAAAGCAGGTTTTACCTTGACTTTAGGGTTGTTATATGGTTTAATGGGGTAATGCAGCTCAGAAATGCAGTTTGAAAAGCGCGTAAGTGCTGCCCTCTCTTAATATTATTTTAAACAGGCCTTTTCTACATTGCAAAAATGTAACCACGCTAAGACAAGTAGGTTTATTTATTTTTGAACATGTACTGTAAGCTTCAATATATACTTTTTACAATATCTGCCTACAAATAAATGATGATTTCATGCAGAATGATGGCATATTTTAAATAATGAGTGACCTACACTTTACTATTAGGAATATATAATCAGTGCTTTGCAAGAAATCTCAGGAAACATATGAAATTAAAACAATAGGAGTTCATTTGACTTTGTTTGGTGCAAGCATAAGGCCATGACATTTCAACATGCCTGCCACTGACATATGCAGGTTACACTTGAAACAGAGAGACAATCTTAATGAAAACATAGAAGAATTGTCTTTGATTAAAGTATGGAAAGTGTCTAAATTAAGAATTTAGAATGATGTAAAAAGTATTAATAAATAATTTATTGGCTTAGAAACTTACACCAGAAACCTACCAATTGTCTCTTCTCCTTTTTGCATCAACAATACTTAAAATCTTTATCTTGGCAACACTAAAGCACTCCATTGATTGTGTTATTTCAGACTGTTTGTTTGTTCTTTCACTGAACAATTTGTCAATGGTTAGGACTAAACAGACAGATTACTAGGTATTCATCCATAGCACAAATATTTGCTGCACACCTACTATGTGAGAGTTAGGCTAATGATATAAAGATGGATCAGACTTAAATTCTGCAGCAAGCTGAATGGTGGCTTCCCCAAAGAAATGTCTGTGTTCTAACTCCAAAGAGTAGTGATGTTACTCTATTGGGAAAAAGAGATTTTGCGAGTATAATTAAGAATCTTGAGTTGAAGAGATAATCCTGGGTTATCCAGGTGGGCACTACAGCTGACGATGAGAGAAAGGCAGAGAGAGATTTGACACAGACAGAAGAGGAGCCAGTGTGGCCACGGAAGCTGAGATTGGAGTGATGTGGCCATAAGTCAAGGAATGCCACCAGCCATCAGATGTTGGAAGAGGAAGAAAATTAATTCTACCTTAGAACCTCAAGAGGGAGGTTTGACTCCAACCTTCTGGCCTCCATAACTGTGACAGAATAAATTCATGTTCCTTATGCAACCAAATTTGTAGTAATTTGTTACAGTAGCCTCAGGAAACTAATATAGATCCTGTCTTGAGGGAAGAGAACATATTTGTTTCTACATTATATTGTCACTTTAAGATTGATTAAAATAGAAATTTAAAGAAGAAGAGATTGCTTTTTATGGGAGGTACCAGAAGATATTTACTAGAGAAAGAAAGATTTAAGGATCCTTTACAAAATGAATAGGATTTAGATTTAGAAAGATGGGACCAATGACAATGTGCTAGAGGGTGGTGGTGCATGGGGAATGGCTGGCACAGATGTGTCTGGGGTGGAGGCGAACAGTGTACTCCAGGCAGAAGGAAGCTTGCAATTGGAGCCCAAGGTTGTAAAGTGAGAGAGCTGTACAAAGAATGAGGAGTTTACTAGCTTTGGAATGGAAGAGAAACATAGAAGACTAGAACCAGAAAGAGTTGCGTGTGTCCAGCCAGAAGATGGACTTCATTTTATAATCTGTAAGCAATTTGGAGTTAGTTTTTAAGCAAGAGGATGCTGGGGGCAGAACTGTGTTCAAAAAGGATTTCTGGCCAAAGTATGATTTAGGTGGGAAAAAGTGCTGGATGTGTGGAGAGGCTGCTTTGGAGGAGATGATGTTAGTCCAAGGAAGAGTATTGTCATGGGCTGAAATACGTCTCCTCCAAGTCTATATATTTAAGTTCTAATCTCTAATGCCTCTGAATGTGACTATTTCAAGATAGGGTTTTTATAGAGGTAATGGAAGTCAAATAAGGTCATATGGATGGGCCCTAGTTCGGCATGACTGGTGTCCTTATAAAAAGAGGAGGTTGCAACACAGACAGTGCATAGACCAAGGGTGGCCCTGAGAGGACAAGTGAGAATGTAGCTATCTGTAATCCAAGAAGGCACAAGAACAATACCAATTTTATAGTTGCTATAAAACTGCATTCTTTCTCAGGACATTAAAGAGGATCTCTTCTGGTTCACAAACTCCATGAATTTTGCTCCTGCCTTCTTGATTATAAATAATGATATGGGACAAATGCTGCCTTCAGGTCTTTGTTGATTGAGTTATGAAATATGCTCATTGCCTGAACTTCTGGGCACCCAGATACAGTAATCCTTCTTGATCATCTTCTTTCTTTCTTTCTTTTATATTAAGAAATTTTTTTGTTCTCACCCAAGGACATTTTTTCATTCTTTTTATAGAGAGAGGAAGGGAGAGAGAGAAACATTGAGTTGAGAGAGAAACATCAATTGGTTGCTTCCTTTATGTGCCCAGATCAGGGATTATAAGCACTCGGATCCGGAATCGAACCCACAACCTTTTGGTCGCAGGACAATGCTCCAACCAACTGAAACACACCAGCCAGGATGTTGATCCTCCTCTTTCTAACATGTCTCACATTCAGGCTAATGCCTGATTAAATGGATGCGCAGTCAGTCAGGCTAATGTCTGATTAAATGGAGGCGCTCATCCTGAAGTTGAACAGCAGTTGGGTAGTAAATGAAATAGATATAGACTACCTCTGTAGTTCATATTGCAGGTATCTAACTGGGAAGAAAATATAGTTGGGACACATGATTCAGTCAAAATGCATCTCCAAGAAGTGGGGTCAGGAGCCCTAACATATGTCAAATCAGATTTTTTTAAAGATTTTATTTATTTATTTAGGGGAAAGGAGAGAGGGAGAGAAACATCAATGTATGGTTGCCTTTGGTGTGTCCCCTGCTGGGAGTTGGCCTGGAGGGAACTGGCCTACAACCCAGGCATGTGCCCTGACTGGGAACTGAACCGTGATCCTCTGGTTCACAGGCCTGTGCTCAATCCACTGAGCTACACCAGCCAGGGTCAAATCAGATTGGCCAATGGGGTTAGTGTATTATTCTTCAGCCCTCTGCAGTGGGGAAATTACAACTCATGGAAAACAACGGAGATCAGAAAAAGTCTTGATTTTTCCCATTTACACATTTTTTGAAGGTCTTATGGAAAACACAGCTATTGACCACCCAACCCTGTGCTTGCTGCATGGGTCAGCCATGAAGCTGACTGAATCTCTGAGCACCCAGCACCACCCAGTGTATTTTATGGGAAAAGGAAAGATCCAGGCTCTCAGAGAGCTGATGATCAATCTGGGAGGGAGGTCACATACTTAACAGCTTATCAATATTGGAAACGAAAGCAGAACAGACTGAGCTGAAATTGTCGTACTTGCTGTGGGATGTTAGACAGCATCTGATTATTTCCTAATATGTGATTAGTAATAGGCCAAGTGAGAGACTATGAAAAGAGAGAGACCCATCTCTACCCAAAAAGTTCTTAGGTCAGCTGAATACCCAATACTTAGATGAAACAGCCAGGTAACAAGAAACAGTGCCCAAATGAATTATGTCTTTATGTAGAATTTCTTTCTTTATGTGAAATTTCAGAAAATTAAGAGAACTGTATAAGCCATTTTCTATCCACATAGTAAATACTGTAAGTTGGTTACAATGTTCCAGTTTCTGATAAAGTGATGCAGAAGACAGACATGATTCCTATCTTTATGGAGCTTATAGTCTAATGTGAGACAAATGTTAGTCACACAATTGCACAGATACTATAAACTGTGGCAAGTGCCTTGAAAGCAAATTATTAGGGGGAATAATTTGGAGAAGTAAACGGTGAGAGCAGCAGTTAATCAAACATTCAAAGTGTGAGTAACAATCAGGCCGTGGCGGTGGGGAGTATTTAGGTACAGGGCACAGTGCAGACAGAGACTTGAGGTAGAGAAGGCACTGTCCACCTGCAGAAAGACAATATGCTGTTGTGACTGGAGCACTGAGTGGGGCAGAAGGGCCTTTGATGGAGCAAAAGGGCAGTTCTTGTTGCTGAAGATTCTGGGGGTCATGCTCATCTTTAAAGATCTCTTGATAGCTGTGCATGCTCTCTTCACAGACATGCTCATCCATTCCCTATTCAGGAAGATCATAGGTTTCCAGAAGCCTGTCTGTGAACTTCAGAGATTCTGCCTTAGGAACAGATGCAATGTGAGATAGCTCTCAGGAGGAAAAAGGGTTTGGGCACTAGAGAGTGTTGGGAATCAGCAGTGTTTGCAGGATTGCAGGAGACCAAAGGTTCTCACCAGGCAGGGTTTTTATCGGTCTCACTCCAGTTCTACTGAACACTCTCAATTCACAAAAGTCAAGGTGAATAATAGGGGCAAGGATATTTCTATGCTCGTGTGCATCTTAAATTTGCTTGCAATGCTAATAGTGGCATTTGGCCTTCAGATTATGACTTTTCTTCTTCTCCTCCTGGCTCAGTTCTCTCTTCCAGGGCAGTTCCCATCAGCACCAGTGAGCAGGTACAGTGCGTGAGGCTATGGCAGAGAAAAAATAGACTCCATGGCATTGATTTTCTGACTCAATGGGCTTCAAAATCATCAGCAAGAATATTAGTGAAGCTGTTGAATACAAACCTTTCCTAATGCATTTTTAATTAGTGTTTGGTCAGTCAAGTTCATTAGTTTATAAAATATGAGGGTGGAAATGCCTATTAAAATGAATTCATGTTTGGTGAGGTAAACCTTTTATAAACTTAAAACTACAAACTAGGTGCTTCCTTTAAATGGGAAGTGTGGGCAGGCAGGTATGCAAGTCCCCTACAGAGACTATTTTCGATATTAATTATCTTGCTGTGCCCTAAATGGGTTTTGTTTGGGTGGTAAAAGGCTTGTGAAGATTAGATTATTTAAATGGCAGAAATCAATTTTCCTGAACTTGAACAGTTTTTTGCAGTCAACCGTAAAAAGCCAAATCAGGTGGGGAGAAGGGGGAGTTTTATGCATCTCATTTCCTCTATTTCAAATGTGAAAACAAAGTGAATTGTTGGTACAGAGGAGAAAGCAGGGTGTGCGTGAAAGGGAAAGCAGCAGGTATGAAGCACAATTGTCTTTCCTGGGCTCATGCAGGACCAGGTGGTGAGGGGAATCCAGCAGCCATGGCCATGGCCAGAAACCTCTTCATGAACTACACTCCCAGAGCTCAGAAGATTCTTAGTTCAGGTGTCAGGAGGGCTCAGGCAGAAAATGTGAGATAAAAGTGTGCAGCACGACTGCTCAGAGGAGGACCTGAAATATACTCTGAGGAAAGGGAATGTCATCCCCTCGAACTACAAATGCCTTCCTTGTTTCCAGGGTCAGTGTGAAGCTCAAGCCAAGACTTGATTTCAGTTCAGCAGAGCAGTAAACCTGTAGTCTACCAAAGACCTGTGCGGAGCTTCTTTTTAGGCCAGGGAGAGAGGCCTTATGTGTCCATCAATGTCCCTAACTGTGCTATGTAGGGGCCATGATGAACAGGCCTAATGTAGGAAGCCTGTAACGTGTTTGGTTAAGTGTATTAGTCTGCTAGGGCTGCCATAACAAAATACCACAGACTGGGTGGCTTAAACAATAAAAACTTATTTTCTCACAGTTCTGGAGTCTGGAAGTCCAAGATCAAGGTGTCAGCAGGTTTGATTTCTCCCGAGGCCTCTCTGCTTGGCTTGCAGATGACCACCTTCTCTGTGTGCATATACCCTCGGTGTCTCTTCCCCTTCCCATAAGGATACCAGTCCTCTTGAAGTAGGGCTCCACCTTGCTGACCTCATTTAACTTCAGCTGTTTCCTTCAAGGCCCTGTCTCCAAATATAGTCACATCCCCAGATCAGTCAACACAGAAATTTGGAGGAATACAGCTCAGTCCATAACAAGGGGTGAATAGATGACTAATCCGATAAAAGGGAGAATTAAAAACACAAGTCCATAGTGCTATGAAAATAAACAGAAAAGCAATATTAATTTTGACTTGAATTAGGGACATTTCTCAGAGGCTGTATAATTTGAGCAAAACTTGAATAATGGAGAGAGCACAGAGGACAATATGAGGGAGGGAAGAAAAGTGTTATCTTGCAGAGGGCACAGAGGACTCACATGAGCCTAAGCTTAAAATAAAATTATCCTCTGCAAATCTTAGTATAGAGCTTTCCACAAAGGAAAAAGATGGTGAATTGAACATTAAAATCTCATCATATATATAAATTACTGAAATACATATAGTACCTCCATATTATGACAAATTAAAAGAGAATGGGAAATTGGAACATTTTAAATGATGGTGAAATATCTACAGAGGTAGATATGTAGATGTCTATGCGCAGAGAGGAGAAAAGAAGAAAATGTATTTAGGAAAGAAACGGAGAATGGGTCCTTCTGTCCCCTGAGGATTCTGCCATCTGTGGGACCACGAGGGAAGGCAGGCAAGCACTAAGCTGTTTCCTTACTCAGTCATTCATTCCTCATGACAGCAGGAAAACACATTCAATTTAGCTCTGAATGGGCTAACAGAATGTTCTAGAGTCTAAGTTTGAGTGGCTTATTTCACATGATAGTTTTACACAAAGAAATTTTATACATTTTTTAATAGTCAAATCATTATTAGTAAATTGGATGAAGAGCAGAGAGAAGTAATTTTGAAGAAGAGAGATGGAGAAAGAAGAAAGATAAGATGAAGGGACAACTAAAAGGAGGACTGAAAGTGAGAAATGGTCATTTTTAGTGAGGGAGAAGGGCAGAATCAGGAGTCAAATAGGCTTATAAACGGAGTGCTAGTCAAAGGGAGCACATTAGTTTGTGAATTTCTGTTGTAGCTCCTCCATCGTTTTCACGAACTATTGAAAAGCAAGACAAGGGGGATTAATACCTCCCTTTATAGTATCCAGTGGTTAACCTGTGATTACAGTTCTTCTACTCTTTTTCCTGAGATCCTAAAAGGCTGTGTTCTGAATGGCGGAGGGACAATAGACCACATGGAACAGATTATTCTCTGGCTTCAAAAACAGGAATTGAGCAAAGTCATCCTATAGTCTAGCAGACTGATTCTCAACATTTTCACTCCTTCAGTCACACCTGAGTGAAAGGCACTTATATCATCCAAGCTGATGGTCACAGCAGGGACCCCCTTGAAGGTAGAGATGCTACAGACTCCTGCAGGTGGGGGCTTCAGAATTTCAGTGGTGGAGGGTATTTAGAGGGTGGGGCATAGCCAGGTGGCTGATGTAGTATGAAGGAAATTTGCTAGGAAATTTCAAGGTTCTTTTCCAAACATAGCCCCTACTCCTAAACACACCTGATTTTAAAACATTGTCATATAATTCTATCTACATTAAGGCTCCCAGTACTAAACCAAAGCCTAATACCCAGCTCAGAGGAGGCAGGAGGCCATATAAATTAATCTGGATAGCCAGAGGGCAATGGGAGGATAAGCCATGGTTACCTGGGCCATTAGCCTTGTCTTTTCACATAGCAAGCCATTCCACCCACAAGGCGTCCCCAGGGAAAACCCCTACAATCGGCTCTAACCTCGTCCTGCACCGTAAACCTTCCCACACGTGCCCAGGCCCAGGCACTGTTCCCCACCCATTTCCCCTGAACTTTCTGCCGTTTTGATAGATGATGAGGTTTAATGCCAAATTCCCCATCATTCTTCTGTGCATTTATTATACTCAGAGCTATAAGGGATAATTTTCTAAAAGTTTAAACAATCCTGGTCTTTGAGGAACTTAACATTTATAAACTATATCATGTAAAAACTCTAATTAATCAAATAAAATGGTATAACTAGTGTTCCTTTGATCATTTCCATGTTGCAAGGCAAATTGCAAACTTGTTCTCTTTACTGCCTTTTCAAAAAAATCAAAATCAGGTAAAAAGAAGTCCAAAACGAAAGCAAAATAAAAAGAAAAGCCAAAGGCAGCTTGGAGACAAAGGCTATCCCAGTGGTGACTCTGCAGAGGCAGGAGGCGTTTGCCTCCTGACCTGGGTTTGGCTCTGGTGGGAGGTTTAGGGCTGACTGAATATTTTTTAAGCCTCAGATAATACTGGGCCCCAACAGATGAGCCATTTTTTTTCCTCGGCAGCCTCATTGCACATTAACTAGAGGCCTCTTACATCAGGGCCATGTTGATTACCTTTGCCATGTCCAAGTATGTTCCTAAGAGTGGTACAGACACAACTGGCTGGTTCGGTCACTCAAGGGAAAGTTAGAAGATTGGAGTCTGAGTAGGAGAAGCAGTAGAAGCAAGCTCTCGCAAGGGACATTTCCCAACTGATTTAAAAAGACATTATTTGTGGAAACAATAGATATTTAGGTGGATCGAGAAGGTTCCTCTATTTCTCTCCATTTTCGTGCATTACAGATGGCAGCCTTTTCTCGGTGGGATTATTTCCATTAGTGTTGCATTTTATTGAGATCACTGCCTCTCACTAGTGAGAGCCATTAGTGCTCTGATTTTTAGCCACCGTGACCTCTCATTACCCAGGCTGTTTTGCCTCATGATCACATAAAGCCATAATAATAGAACAACTGACATTTTAGATTTCATTACAATTCATATTTTGTTTAGCACTTTTCCTGCCGTACTCTTTAATTTCTGTGCATGGCTGAACTGCCTCATTTCCAGAGAAATGAACTTACTACCCAAAGCCTACATGTGCTTTGGTTCTAGAGGTAGTAATTTATTTCTGAGCTTCTGTGTCCTTCTACCCCTAGTGGATAAGCACACACATATATGTACACCGAGTACTTTGCCTTTTCAGGACTCTATTATTTTTATTATCTTTCCTAAGATGAGATAGGAAAACAAGTCTTTGCTTTGCCCAGTTGTTTTTAATACCAAAGGCCATCAGAAGTCACAGAGCAAACACATTTGAGTGCATGCTGGGTGGACATGATAACCAAAGGCTCCTTCTTACATAGATATTTCCTACTGTTGGTTGTATACATAAACTTATACACACACAACGTAGGCTAATTTTACTGAACTTACTGTTTCATAATGGGTGCTTTAACTTTAAATGCTTCCTGAATGAAGTGACCGTATTTTCCCTCTTGACTTCAATTGATCCATCAATATAAGGTATCATGTTATTTTGAGTGTGTAGACAACACTTTAGGTGCATGTTGAAAATATATTTGCCTTTCTCATTGTTTGCATGGTTGTATAAAGGGTCCAATAATCTGAACATAGTCCCAAATAAAGTAATGAGATCGTATGCTGCCTCTATGAGAAATTTTTTTTTTTCATGTGTGTAGCTTGAGAATTACAGAACTTCCTGTTGCTACCATATGTGGGGCCACACCACAGGTAAAAGCTCTGACTTTCCATGAGACATCCATTGCTATAACTGCTTATTCCAGAACCATGAAAGGCTGTGGCTGGGTTGCCTGTATTTTAGCATCATGCTTCAATCTTGTCTTTCCTATTTTATGCTATCTTAGCTACCAGAGCACCTGGACTTGAGAGAGGAGGCCTTTTGCTTGCATTGTCTTTCAGTTTTTTTAAACACTTTAATATTTGATTCATTTCCTCTCAGCTGTTCATTTAGTTTCCTGTCTAGTCCTTTTTATCTTGCTGTACTTCCTTACCTCTTGGCCAATTTGTACCTCAGATAGAGATCTTCCCTAACCTAAACAATGCCTGGATCTTTTAGCACACTCCACCAAATAACTTGAGTTCAGTGAAATGCGATGTGATGAGTTCTGGTCCAAAACACTGAGAAGGAAGGTGTTTGGTAGATTTCTGGAAGATGAAAGGTGGGCGGAAAAGACTGCTGGGTGAATAAGCGTAGGGAATCAGTGTTGAGAGCATACACAGGGAACGTTTGTAATAGATGCAAGAATCATTTTTCAAAAGATGGTCCCCCTCCCAAAATGTGATGGTGGACATGAGGAGTTGAGGTGGGATGAGGGCTAGAAGTCAAGGTGATTGTTTGGAAAGCTGCCTCCTAAAAGGCCCTATGACTGAGCCTTCTCACTTTGACGTTTGCCTCTGGAATGAAGCATAGGTATAGATCCCTAATGACAGTGCCTCAAGTAGTCCTTCCTTTTGCTTTTCCTTTTTGGCTTTCGGGGGTTCTCAGGCTACCTGGTTCTGATCCACATGTGCATGACAATGAAAGCCTGCCAGTCAGCTGGTCCCACCACTGTGCCAAGGATGTTGCTGCAGCCCTCCCTTGGGGTGGAAAGGAGAATTGGCTCCAGGGTGAAGACAAAGAGGACTCTGGAATTAGTGCATTTAAGACGTGCAGCTAAGACAGGTTTAGAAGAGATGCTTCTGCATCTGGAAATGTGGAACGGGTGGGAAAAGGAGAGGACAGCACAGCCAGTTGGAGAGCACAGTAGTGAAAACAGAGACAGGGGATCAAATGTTCAGAGCTCAGAAATGCCTTTCGTTACAAGAGAGTGTGAGCTTAAAACTCATTACTATTTTTCATAAACAGTAAAACTCTTGTACATGAGATTTAAATATAATAAATGTATATATTAAATATAAATGATAAATATAAAATACAATAAATATAATGAAATTAGAGGCCAAGGCTTACTTGCTGAGCACCCCCTGCCCTGTACGTTAGTGCATAAAATAGATTCCACAGCATTTCCATAAAACACTGGGGTTCCAAAGATACAATTTAAAGTCCATTTGACCAGACTGTAAGTTTTTGAGGAGGACTGGAAGAATGTTAGCAGGTTGAGCTGGGAGCATCTACTCGGAAGACTTTGAGTTTGCGTTTTATTCTGAAGTCACTGGGGACTGAAATCTGGGCATTTAAAATGTAGGAATTTGGAAATAAATGCTGTACAGGTTGAGAAAGGTTGAACTTTCAGTGCGAGGTGGCATCGGAATGGCCACATGAGGTGAGACGTCCAGGAAGTTTTCAGGTAGGAGGACCTGAGCCAGGATGGAGGAAGCAGGAAAGAAAAGAGTAGGATGCTGGGAGAGGTGGGCGTGGTTGACACTGGTGGAGTGCGGTTGGTGAAAGTGGGCGTAGAGGCAGAGTAGGACAAGCCTGCTTAGAATCAGTGATCGAATATAAATGCTGCTTTTAGCAGTGACAAGAAATGAGATCCAAAAGGAGAAGCAGCAGGTTTGAGAAAGGGGGAGCTTTGCTTAGGGAATTCAAGATGCTGACCTCAGAGTCCAAATTAACTAGGGATCACAAGGGAAGCTGAGGACACGTTGCTGGGCTGAGAGAGACACTTGAAAGTGGACATTGGGGAAAAAAAAGGCAAAGAGAGAAATTCACTTTTAATTGCTTCAATTCATACTGCCCTCCAGTTCAATAAGATAATGAGATAGGAAAAGAACTCCTCTATAAACTTTCTTCACAATTCCAATTCCAGCCTGAGAGGCTTCCAGACCTTCCCAAGATGCCCACCCTGCAGGATAGTTGGCATTAGAGGTCAGTCTGGGGAATGTAGACTGCCAGAAAGAGGTGCCCAGCAGGGCTTGTTTCCCAGGCGGAGGGAGGAGGGGGCGTTGCATGGCTGCGAAGGGGGCTGCTGCCTCTCTCTGGATTGGAAGGAGGTCTCTCTGCAATCCAAAGGCGCACTGCTCCTGTGTCACCTCACAGACCCTGCCTCTCAGGAATCGTCCTCTGAATTGTATGGCTTGACAACTTGCTGAAAACTCTTAAAACACCTGGATTTGAAGGTTAAAATTCACAGACACATTTTGTTCCCATAGCAAGTGATCATCATTAGTCAAGCTGTTTAGAAGACAATAAACTTGCCTGTCTTACTTGCAGGTGTCTTGGCTGGACTCCCACAGATCTCCAGTCCCTGGTCCTGGCCAGCTGCCCCCGTGAAGGGGTTCATGAAGCAGGGGGCACACGCTCTAGTGCCAGGTCTCTCTGCCAGCTGCGGGCGACCCACCCACCTCTGTCCTCTAGGGTGGCTGCTGAGGATGGCACTGGGGCACAAGCCTGCCTCGGGTGCAGGCTGGAGGATGGGGCACAGGTCGGGCAAGCCCCGAACCCCTCTCCTTGACAAGGCGGCAACAGGGAGACCCATCGGGCCTTTTGTTTTCTCTCTTCTGCTAATTGACATGGACCGGGCTCCATTTCTTTGGCTTCATTTGCAAAGGTCTTCAGGATTAAAGATCCCATATAAATGGAAATTATCTTACTGAAAGGAAAAATCGCAAGTGTGTATAAGATGATGAGAAATGATTCACAAAGGCTTTCGGTATTATTCATCTGTCCTTTTCACTGGTTGTGCATAATAGATGACAAGCAAGGACAATACAAGAACCTTGCTTTCCTGTTGGCACTGTTGCAGATCCATGCCTGTATCGCTCCTAGATTATTTCCATAGTTCCCTAACTGGCCACTAGATCTTCAGTCTGTCTTCACTATGACACTGTTTGACATGCACGACAGGATACTACCATATTCCTGGATAAAGGCAATCAATCGGTGAATCAATCAATCGATGCAGGGATGTTGAGGATGTGGAACAACTAGCAACTGCAACTTTATAGACTGCTGATGGGGATGCGAATTGGGACAGGCCCTGGAGATGTTTAGCATTATCCACTGAAGTTGAACATCAGCATACTCTTTGACTCAGCATGTATGTGTTTCTTGACCTGAATACTGGTTACATGACTGTGTTCACTTTGTGAAATTCAACAAATTCAATAATATAGATACATTATAAATTAAATAATAAATTAAATGTACTTATTCCATGTCTTTGTTATACTCGACAAAATATGTAAAAGCAACAAAATAAAACTCCCACTGCTCTGGTCACAGTACTCTCCTGCATAGAAACCCCAAGTACTTCTCTGCAGCTTCTAAGTCAAAGTTCAAACTCATTACAATCTGTCATCACGTATCTCTCTCACCCCAACTTCTACTCTTCCCTACAAAGTCCCCCTTGCTACAGCTCCACTGGAAGTTTTAAACCATTAGTTTACCATGCACTTGTACACCTTCAAGACTTTGCTTGTGCTATTTCCTCTGCTTGGAATATGTGTCTGCCATCCTTAAATTGATGTCCCAGCTCAGATAAAATGTCACTTCCTTTAAGGCACCTTCCCTGACTTCCCTGGACAGATATATTCACTTTTAACGCTTAATTTCTCTGTTAAAACACACCTTACCTAGTTCTCAATAAACCCTTAAATGTTTTTGCTAGATTAATGATTTCTTTGTGAGCAGGGCAGCCTGAGATAATGGGATTTATATTTCAAAGAATCCTCTGGTATGGAGAGATGCAAAGACTGCCACTAGAAATTATAAACTTTACTGTTTTTCATTCTGTATCCTTAATGCTGCTGCCCCACCCCTCGCAAAGGAAACACATCACTGTGGCTTCACAGCATTTTACGTGGCTACGTTAGTCACAGTGCTATCTTTTGACGGTTCCAATTGCAGCTGCAGACTGAAGATAACTTTATTTTGCTCTTATCTTTTTGGGGACTGGGGAGAAATAAGAAAGATACAGGTATTTTAAAATTTCAAGTTAAAATAATATTTTAATCTACAAAGATGAACAAGAATGAAATAGGGTCAAATTCTGCCATATTCATCGGACTCTTTATGTTTCTTGTGCCCAGTTTCGTTTTTCCAGCTGGGTCTCTGGAGAAGATGTCAAGATTTCATTTTTTTTTTCTTGCTGGATTAGGTCTCTGCACATTACCCTGATCTCAATGTATGTTAAATTTAAATAACTCAGCTAATCTGATCTGGATATGTATTCTGTTAAGTGGAAATAATAACTCACAGAGTTTTGAAGTCAGTGTGAGTAAACAAACACAAATAAAGCTGTTAGAACCTGGCAGATCCTCAAGTTCTCTTCCTTTCCTCCCTTGCATACCAACACAAAAGCTTCCTTGGTAACTTTTGTTTGTGATTGCTCTCCTGACCCTAAGCCTGGGAAAAACCACAGAGTGTTAGTGCAGTAGTTCTGAATTGACTGTAACTGCTGTTATGGGCATTGGCAAGACTTTAGTTATTTTATCTTAAAAATATCATTGAAAGTGTATTTACCATTGACCTACGACAAGTTGTAGAATCAGGACATGTGTTCCCTTAGAAGTTAAGATGAAGGAGAAATCAATGGAGAACACCTTTTTCCCTCTTTACCAGGTCTGACATCACAATGTGCATTGTTTTCTCTGGAATCAGCAGAATATGAATATGTGTATATCACTGCACCAGTAACATTGTGGTTGGAAGAAAGACTTGCAAAACCAGATAGCTTGGGTTCAAATTCCACTCTGCCCCCAAAACAGGTGTATGACTTCGGGTTCTAGTTTTATTTTCTTTGTCTTCTTTTTGTTTAGTAGAATATTATTAGAATGCCTTTAATAATAATCTTGAATTGGGGGATTGTTTTGAGGATTATTTAACTGCATATGAAGCCCTTAGAAAAAAACATGACCCCCCTGTGAACATCTCATCAGTCTTTGCTTTGACCGACCCACCCCCACCAGCATTACTATCATGTAGGAAAAATCTTGGCCAGTCCATAAAGAAACACATCTTATGTTAATATGAGAAACAGTAATTTCTTATTTGTTTGCCATTTGTGTTCTTCCTGGATTTATTTCTCTTTTGCATTCTTTCTTGAAATTTATATTTATCTTCTCTACCCACTTAAAATGTTTAACTATTAGTAATTTCAAATAATTTATATATATGTATATCTTTTATATATAAATTACTAATTTCAAATAAATAAATAACTATTCAAAGTAGATTAGGTTTGCGTCAAGATAAAGTAAAGACAAAGTTTGCTTAAAAGGGTCTAAAGCAAAATTTTGAAGTTAAAATATTCTTAGCATTTTAGCCACTTGTCCTATATTTTATAATATTTCTGGTAAAATAATAAGTTGACACAATTGATCACAACTGTTTAAATTGCAGCTGGTGTTTTAGCCAAGCAATCAATATTTAATTATGTATTTTATTATGAAAATATTTCCAAGAGCTTTAATCCTATGTTTAAGCAAAATGACAAATGTACCAATCCAACTGTTTTTACCTAACTATATTTTCAACTTGATTAATGGGCTTCAAAATTACACTACAATTTTTGGCTAAGAGCAGGGTGATAGGATAAAAGATGAATAATAAACATGCACATATCATTTTTCCTATGCAATTTTAGTTGCTGAATTTACATACAACAATATAGTTGCAATTAATTTCATATTTTTAATTATTTTTTCTTTACAATTTTCCAAATTAGCATAAGATGTAGCCATTGAGCTTTTAGGAGACAAAGTATAATAATAATGACAGTTAACAGTTATGGCATTCTTACTTTGTATCAGAGAGTGTTTTAAGCACATCGTATATATTTAACTTAGTTCTCACAAATAACATATGTAGTTATTTTACAAATGAGAAATTGAGGTATAGGAAGTTTATTTTGCCCAAGAACCCCCAGCTAATAAAGTGGGATTTGAACCTAAGGAGGATAATTTTATGGCATTGATTTAGAAAACACTTTCCAAAAGGGTCAGGTAGTAAATATTTCAGGCTTTGAGGGCTGTATGGCTTCTGTATGGCCATGTTCAAAAAAGCCTTTAGTCCTGGCTGGCGTAGCTCAGTGGATTGAGCGCGGGCCTGCGAACCAGACGATCGCGGTTCGATTCCCAGTCAGAGCACATGTCTGGGTTGCAAACCGGTTCCTTGCAGGCTAACTACCAGCAGGGGATGCACAAAAGGCAACCATACATTGATGTTTCTCTCCCTCTCTCCTTCCCTTCTAAAAATAAATAAATAAAATCTTTAAAAAAAAGCCTTTAGTTATGAACACTGGAATTTGNCTGCGAACCAGACGATCGCGGTTCGATTCCCAGTCAGAGCACATGTCTGGGTTGCAAACCGGTTCCTTGCAGGCTAACTACCAGCAGGGGATGCACAAAAGGCAACCATACATTGATGTTTCTCTCCCTCTCTCCTTCCCCTCTAAAAATAAATAAATAAAATCTTTAAAAAAAAAAGCCTTTAGTTATGAACACTGGAATTTGAATTTGATACAATTTTCATCTGTCACAAAATAATATTTTCTTTTGATTTAAAAAACCTTTAAAGAACTGTACTAAACATTCCTAGTATGTGGGCTGTATACAAAGGGGGTGGGGGCACATGTGACCCTTGGGTGGTTAGATTGCCGACTTTTGTTCTATTAAGATCTTCGCCTCTGGGCCCCAGCAACTTGCACAAACCAAAGAGTGAACAATCAAAGGCATGTCTCCTGCCAGTGGGAAAGTAAACTCCGTATTTTATTTAGGACCAAGTTAATTAACGTGACCAGAAGATACTGCTTATTAGAACTTCTTTCATTTGGTTTGAAAGTTAAAAGTTGATCAACTGGATTGTTAAAGTTGTCCTGGGTGTTTGCATTTCTTTTACCCTCGATTGGCATGAATAACTCTGCAGGCTGAATCTGTACAGTAAAAGCAAAGATGAGTAGTTACTGGGTTGGCTTCATGAAAATACCAATTTAATGGAATAAATCAGAGTGAGAAAGCCCAGTCTTAGGTTTCGAATTATGCTGCTGTACCATTTACACTTATGAATTTACCTGATTCATCACCAAAACAGCATTTTGCTTTGTGTTGTGTGGCTACAACCTCATTCATAGCACAGGCATCTGACTTATTTTTTTCTTTTTTATTATGGAAGAGAAATTCCCATTAAGCCACCAGGAAGCATGATTAAATTTTAAAATAACATTGGCTTTGCAGTAACATCATTTTAATTGTTCTCCCTGCCAGCCTAGTTTATCTGCTGGCAACCACCTCATTCATTAGCACCTTGTCCAGAAGGCTCTCAGCGCATTATGTCCCAGACAGTCCCAAACAATAAGGGCAGTTCTATGTCTAGACCCTGTCGTGTTGACACACCATATGACCGTGGCTCGAGCTGCCGGGTAGGCACTGACAGCTTTCTCTCCCTGAGTCCAGAGTTTCTCTTTGGAGGAATGAGACAGGAAGAAGTCAGTGGTGTTTGGGAGACAGGCCTCTCAGCCTCGTAAAACTTAGCACACCACCTTCTCAACAGATAATGTCAGAATTCCATTTATTAGCCATGCCAAGAAGGCAGAAAAGTTTATCTTAAGAAAATGAAGAACCGTAAGAGCTGTTCATATGAAGGCCTTACATTATCGCATGGGGACAAGGTAGCCAGATCATTTGGGAGGGTCTTTGCAAGCTTGGAACTGTGGCTGCAAATGCCACTTGTGCTTGTTTTACAGTCCTTAATCAACGTCAGGTGCTGTGTCGCCCACGATCGCTTTTGGCCCTAATAGCGTAACTCAGTTAAGCGGAGAAGGTGTCATCACCTCTCTTCCAACTGAGGGAAGCAGGACTTGGATAGGGTTTACTGCTCCACTTAAAGGGACTGGGAGTGAAAGTTAGAGCAGGGACTGGAGTGTGGCTCTAAACTCCCAATGAAACACTCTTTCTGTGGGAAGTACATAATGTACACCACCTAGGAGTGGTTGTGTGTTGCCAAAGCTACCAGCTGTTTGTGTGAGTCAAAAGGAATCTGAAGAGGAGCTTGATTTCCTATTTAGGAGACTGATTCCAATCACTGAGTTTGGACATTTCTAGAAATACAAATCTGAGCTTGTCATTTATGAGTTTAAGCTCTTTTTTCCTCTTCTATAAAATGGGAAGAAGATGCCTTACAAACTTACTGTGAAAATAGAGTGAGACAGAAGCATCTAGTACAGTGCCTAACACTTAGTTGATGCCCAACACTTATTAGTTCCTTTCTCCCTTTTTAAAATTGTCCATTCTCTCAAGCAAAGTCTGCATGAGTAAAGCATCAGACATAGTGCCAATCATCAGTGCTCTCTAATGAACATTCTTTAATTTAAAAATAGGGTTAGCAAGTGCCACTATAATTTTAACTTTCTCTTTTGTCTTTAATAGCTCCTTATACTCTCAGCGAACTGAAACATGCAGACCAACAAAGAAGACTGGGATTATTTAGGAGCAGTGCAGGGGGCAAGGGGCCTTAAAAGTAACTTTAAATTTTCAATGATAAATTTCTTTATTGTGGTAAAATATATATAACATAAAATTTACCATTTTAAGCATTTTCAAGCATACCTTTCAGTGGCATTAAGTACATTCATGGTGTTGTTCAACCATCACCACCATGCACCCATGTTTCTCATTCCAAGCTGAAACTCTCTCCCCATTAAACAGCAGTCCCGCTGTGGCCTCCCCGCCCAGTCTCCAGTAACCATTTTTCCACTTTCTGTCTCTATGAATTTGACCATTACAGGTACCTTGTACGAACTGCTTTTACGTATCCACTCTCACAAGTTTTCCTTTCAAGTATCTGGAAACTGAATTCCCCTGTTGGTTGCAGTGTTGTGTTGTGTAAGCTCAGTATGAAGTTAGTTGATGAATTTTCAGCTCAGAGGAGACCTTCACATTTAAAATTACAGATAGGTGGGACAAACCATGATGGACGGAGCCTTGACTTGGGTGGTGAACACACAATACAGCGTACAGGTGAGGTGTTGTAGAAATGTGCACCCAAAACCTGTATACTTTTGTTAACCAATACATTCAATAAAAAGGAAAAAAATAAATTTAAAGGCAAATAAATGAAATTATGTCTTTATTTAATCAACAACTAATCTTCTAATCTAAAGTAACACTGGAACTGAGAGAATTTACAAAATAATCAAAATTTTTTCTAAGAGGAAACACTACATCAACAATAATTATAACCAGGGTAGAATGGGCACCTACAGGCACACCATGTTGGGTAAATGTGTTCAACAAAAAATATCACTGCCCCATTAATTATCCAAAATGAAATAACACTAGAGGTTCTGTGTTACTGAATAGATTTTATTTGAACTTATAAAAACAAAATTATAAAATTTAAATTATTGAAAATAATTACATTGCTTTTGACTTTTTTGTAATACATGTATTTGAATATGTGAATAATTTTGCATTGCATTTCACTGTGAACAAAAATTTTTAGGTTTATACACGTTTATTTAGTAGGCACCAAAGTTTCTAGTAGCTTTTCAATCTCTCTTAAAACTTTTAAAATCAAACCAGTAGTAACTAAAAATGCTGCTTGAAATGGCTAATAAGTTCCGTTTTAGAATCTCATCAACCTGCACTTCAGGTCCAAATAATAATTGGCTGGCATGCATGATCTCAGTCATGCGGCAACCCCACGAAGGGAGGTCGCACTTCCATTTCACAGTTGAGGACCTTGTGAGGGTTCAGAGACACTGACTAGCTCCCCCAAGTCACACGCAGAGCCACGCTGGCCTGGGAATCAGACTCGGGGCCTCTACCTCTAGGTCCCAGACTTGTTATCTCAAGGCTGCTGCACTACACGACCCCAGGAGGCATCGCTTGAGGTACACACCGCATCTTTTCTCTTTTCCATGTTACCACTTGCTTATGGCATCCCCCTTCTCTCAGTTTCTAGTGAGAGAAGGTTTTCACTCTAGCGTTTTAGTATGTAGTACAAAANCACGCAGAGCCACGCTGGCCTGGGAATCAGACTCGGGGCCTCTACCTCTAGGTCCCAGACTTGTTATCTCAAGGCTGCTGCACTACACGACCCCAGGAGGCATCGCTTGAGGTACACACCGCATCTTTTCTCTTTTCCATGTTATCACTTGCATAAGGCATATCACATCCATAAGGCATATCACATCCATAAGGCATATCACATCCATAAGGCATCCCCCTTCTCTCAGTTTCTAGTGAGAGAAGGTTTTCACTCTAGCGTTTTAGTATGTAGTACAAAACTTTATTTCCCTGAAGTCTAAAGTATCCTTAGTCAGCCTGGTATCCTCCATGGGACCTCCTGCGTCACTCACTGAAAGCTTTATGGAATGAGGCAGAGTTGGTGCAGCTGCAGAGTGTACCACGTGAGGCCGTCTTCCTGGTGCCAAAACGTTAGGACAAACAAGTGGAAATTTTAGTCAATTTTCCAGACGCTCTGCTTATAAACCCCTATTTGGAAGCAAATAGGACTCCCAAAACACATGGCTGTGCCTTTCATGTGGCAACACGAAGAGTAATAATACATAGCATCATCTGTACTGATAGTGGAGCTGAGTCTGTCGCTAGGTACACTAGTTGTCTTTGTGATGTCCAGTTAACTATTGAAGTCAGTCTTTTGTAAGGTTTCAGGAAGACTACACAAGCTTAAGAAAAATTCAGTTTTCTCATTGGTAATGCAGTGGATCCCTATATATATCCACAGATAAAATGGCTGCCAAATTTTGATTTTTGTAATTTGGTAACAGAAGACAGCCTATGAGATAGGTTATCATTAGTGTGTCAAAATAGCAAGATTATTATAAGTTTAAGTTATAAATTAAATCCTGGACATTTAGGGATCTTGGGTCTAAGGCTGTTTTATATTTACGGCTCTCTTGATTATATAAATATATACATATTCATTGATAGTATATAACTGATGTTTTAGATTCATCTTCCTGTACTATGTTGCGTAGGTGGCCCATCTGTCAACTATTTCTCTTTTTGGCACCTCAATAACAGGAAATCTACTGGGGGTCAGTTGGAAGTCTACATACTTGCTATATATTATTTGAGCCTATATATCCATTTATTTAAAATTTTATGAAGCCTAAGACTACACTTTTTCCTTAGGCTCTGAAGAACATACTATCTTCTGAATTGAATGCCACCATAATTGTATCTCCTCTGCCGATAACAAGGCTTTGTGTCCTTTGGGTTTTAGACAACTTTAATATAAACTTTCTTCCCAGGTATTTTACAGTACCCTATAACACAATTAACTAACTCTATTTTATAAGCAGTCTTAGAAAGAGAAGGTAAGAACTGTCAGCCACAGGAGAAGTGTTTCTGGATGAGAGCAGAGGGAAGACCACGAGTCAATGTGATGCCTGTCACTTTAATATCTACAGATGTCAGCACCAGCCCCAATTAGTATTGACTTGATAGAAGTACAACC
Source organism: Sturnira hondurensis (assembly GCF_014824575.4). Taxonomy (NCBI): domain Eukaryota; kingdom Metazoa; phylum Chordata; class Mammalia; order Chiroptera; family Phyllostomidae; genus Sturnira; species Sturnira hondurensis. The sequence continues at coordinate 513,634 of NW_028077910.1, forward strand.
TCCTAAAAGCTTAAATGGCCTTTGGAGAGAAGAAAGTTGCTAGTAATTCTCCAGCCAGCAGAAGTGGAATCGGCATAATCTGAAACTAATTGAGGCTGAAGAACTAAGCATTTCTCTGGAGTTCTTTGACTGGAACTGGACAGCTGGAAGTGCCATATGTTTTGGCTTTTGCATATAATTCCACAAGTCTGGTGTCTTCTATGACCATTGCCCATTAAAGGGCCCTAGCCATAGCATGCTGGTTACAGAAGGGCCAAGGGTAATGAGGTGCTCTTGAGGAGGTTTAATTTTCCTCTTGACTTCTAAGAATCTGAAAATGCTCAATGAGCTTTCATCATGCATATCATTCTTGACATCTATTTTCTTATCCTTCTCTCCTTCTTTTCTTCCTACCTAAACTTTTTATTCCAAATTTTCATTCTGTGTGATACCCTGAAGTCCAGAGTAACAGATAGGATAGAAATGTGCTAACCTGACCACATCCAGGCTTAGCATAGAGGGGGAAAAATGAACCATTTTGTTCCCTCTGTACCTCAACCATAACCGTGTCTGTAAGAGGCTTCTGAAAACAGCTTCTCTTTGGCAGAAAAACTTCCATGATAAGAAAGATGGACTGTGAGCCTCTGAAAGGAATAGGTAAAGTAATGCCCACTGGATAATCTTAGGACTGTCCCCAAAAGGGGACCCATATCAACCAGTTCCCAAGTATTGGGAGCTGTAACATACACCTCGCTGACATTATCTCATGCATTCCTCACACTTACCCTATAAAACTTGTTATCATCCTCGTTTTCCAAATGAAAGCACATGATTAGAAAGGTGAATTTATAATCTCTCATTTTTTCTCTGAATTTGGTGTCTAAGTGTTTACCCCTCTGCCATACCGGCTGCTTCTGTGCTCCCTTGACTTTGGTATTTGTGGCCTGGCGCTCATCCCCTGCTTTTCCTATCAGTACTCTGACCATTGGCTTCACACCATTTAATTTCATGTGGGAACCAACACTACTGAGATCCTAGCACCCATTTTATTTACCACCCCTATATGGCCCAGCTCCAGCTTCATTGGCTACATCTCCTTTTCAGCTACTGTAGCGGGTATCTGGAGGTTTGCAGACCAAGCAGCTCCCCTCTGTCACTTTGGGAACAGCCTGTCCTATACAGGCTTGGTGGGACAATCAATCAAGCAGCTCATTTTTTTTTCTCTTAGTCAAAAAAGTGGAAAAAGACCTAGCTAGGCACACCAGACCTCTTTTTGGTGTATTAGCATGTAGAGCAGAAAATACAACACCCGAAAATGATGGGTTCCCCCTGAGAGTGGCTTATCCCCACAACGTAGACCTCAGGAGACCCTGTCCTTTTCACAGGTGGGTTCTCTGGTTTTCTTTCAACGCTGTCAGGTACCTCCTACTATACCATTAGATTTTTTTAAATGATAGCCTGAAGCAATTTTGTTGTTCAAAGGGCATTAACCTCAAGTGAAATAGGTTCAGCAGGAGAAGCCCTGGAAAACCCAGTCCTACTATTTGAGTTTCAGCAACGTAAGCCAAGTCATTCACGTATGTCCTCCTCTCCTGATGTGTTCATATTGAACTATCGCAAAGGAAGCTAGGAAAAGAAGCTTTTCACTAATCAAGACTCTGGGAAATGAACAAACTAGGGAAGGTCAGTACACAGGAAATAACTTCAAGAGGCCAAGAGAAATATGAGAGAAATCAACACAGAAAATGAAGTTTGAGAAAAACAATCAGAGATGAGAAATGGGTATTTAGTTGGGCAGGTCTTCCAGAAAATAACATCTCTCAAATAAATTGTCACTGATATGTATGTCCTGTTCAATTACATGACTAATACTGTGCTGTGTGGCACTTATAATCTAATGTAATTTGACTGACCTAATCCATCAGACATGACACATCAAAATGGGCCTGTCAGCATGAGAAATAGAAGAAGAAGCAACTCTTTGAAATTTCATTTTTAAATGAACTTTGAGAATGTTAATAAATTCGATTACCAACATTAAAGAAACATTTTTTTTAAGTGCCCTTTCCCATCCCTATTGAAAGCCTGATGCCTGACAAACCAAACATTTGGCATCTCTGATCAAGTCCCAGAGAGACCAGCTGCTCTGTGATCAGTCTCAGGGAATTTACATGCTCGAGATCACAGTCTTCTGAAAAATTCTTCTAATGTCATATTCTAAAATTTTCATATTCAACACATCGAGCTATCTGTTTTCTTCTCTCAGTCACTCCCCTTTTGGAAGAAAGAATTACCATATAAAGGGTAATCATGAAGTAGTCTGCCCTAACAATTTTCCTCCTTCTGAGTTATAAGAATCACATTCCTTCCTCAGGGTCCTCTTTTACTTTTTAGTAAAAGGCACTTAACTATTATTGTCTGTGCTCTGTTTGAGTAGCCAAGTCAGCATGGGTGCAATGGTTCTGCCTGCCCCTTGCCTGGCCAATCTCAGCCTGGCTGGGGTCCCTGCAGGTGTACCCTCTTACAGTTCTTCCACCATTCCCAGTGCAGGCAGGCAGTATCTTGGAAGCAGAAGGAAGCTGGCTTTAGACTTGACGGCATGTACCCCGTTTGCTGGCTGGATGCAAATGGTTCTGAGGCTTTAGGGGATGAGGGACAGCCATCCACTGACCAGAAATGCCCACCCTGGACTGTTACACAACTGAGATATAAATTTTGCTCACATGTGACCACCAGAATCGTAGGTTATTATGAAAGATTAAAAATGCTACGGGCTCCTCTGAATAGACCAATGATTTAAAATAGAACCAAACTTCAATAATACTTTACACTCTCACTATAAAAATAATCTACAGAAACTGTTTTATACAAGAGGAAAACAAAGGCAACCTTAAAGACTCTGAGAAGCGACTGGTGAAATGCAAAAGAACTCATTGTACAGATGGCAAACTTTAGGAACTGAAGAGGCTTAAGTGTTTATCCAAACAAAGAGTTCATAGTTTGTATTGGTTCAGAATAGACATGTAGCTAATGTATGTGTAGGGTACGTGCTAAGAGCTGTGCATGTGCATCAAACCCTCCCTTCAAAAGGAATTAAAATGAACAGAGCATGTGAGATCGTGGAGTGGACTAGGACATTTACTAACACTAAAAGCATTTCCAAATATAACATCCCAAGACTAATTTCTTCAAGAAAAACAAAACAAAACACTGTGATTACAATTGCTCCCAACCTGGTGGAAGCCCTAGACACCTGCAAGCATAATGTACCATAGTCTTCTTTTAACCTAGTCACACGAGCCCAACGAATGGGAAAAGACCCAGCTAGGCACACACCAGATGGGCTGGCCTTCGGCCTCAATTTATTTTGTTGGGCCTCTAAGTTCCTGCCATACCCACAACCCTTTCTTCACAGCCTCAGCCCATTTGGCTGGGACCTGGCCTGCCTTGCACATGCTAGCTCTTTCTTCAGGGATTGATTTTTTAAAAAATAAATAGGTAAAATTAATCTTTATACCTTTTTTCAATTACAGTTGACATACAATATTATATTAGATTCAGGTACATAATATAATGATTAGACATTTATGTAACTCACAAAACGATCACCTTGGGAAGCCTGGTACCCATCTAACACCATACAGAGTTACAATATTCTTGACTAAATTCCCTATGCTGTACTTTACATCCCTGGGTCCATATTCAATGGAATATTACTCAGCCATAAAAAATGAAACCTTGCCATTTGTGAGATGGATGGATGGGCCTAGAGGGTATTATACTAAGTGAAATAAGCAGACAGAGAAAGACAAATACCATAGGATTTCAATTATATGTAGAATAAAAAAACAAGGCAACAAACAAAATAGAAACAAACTCATTGCAAATTGATGGTTGCCAGATGGGAGGGGGAGGGAGGGATTTGCTTGCATGTGTCTAGGGCTCCCACCAGACTGGGAGCAATTGTAATCACAGTGTTTTGTTTTGTTTTTCTTGAAGAAATTAGTCTTGGGATGTTATATTTGGAAATGCTTTTAGTGTTAGTAAATGTCCTAGTCCACTCCACGATCTCACATGCTCTGTTCATTTTAATTCCTTTTGAAGGGAGGGTTTGATGCGCATGCACAGCTCTTAGCACATACCCTACACATACACATACATATGTGAAAAAAGTAAAAGCATTAAGAAGTACAAATTGGCAGTTATAAAAACAGTCACAGGATTTATTTTTTATCATCAGTCACAAGATAAAAGCAGGAGTAGCCCTGCTCCAAATAGCCCCGTCTACTCAAAGTCTTGGCACCCTCTGCTGTCTGATTTCAAGGCTCTCATATCGTCTGTACCTGTGGGTTATAGCCCACATATTGAATTGGACCTTCTAACAGTGGCCAATCAGACCTTCTAACAGTGGCCAATCAGACTGGCCAAAACCTTTGGATACTGACCCTCAGGGCGCAGCTCTATCATCAGATCCATTTCTTTACCTCCAGGTCTACTGGCTTGCAATTTCCCCCCACATTTTCCAGAAGCACAAACATTTTAATGATTCCAGCATACCTTGTGGCCACCCTGAGTGATGTCAGGTTCCTGTGCGTCAGAAAGAGAATCACACAGTTCGGGAGGTAAAGGTACGGCAGAAAAGTTGTTCAGAAGTATCTGCAGAGAGAATTCCTACTGGCAATTAGCAAGGACACATAAAAACAAACATAGAAGGAAAACAACATTACTATTTTATGTTTGATTCACATGCGTAACTATCAGTGAGTGTTGGGGTGCAGGTTAGAACAGCACTCAGCTTAAAGTGGAGATCAGTAGTTATTGCATGAATAAATGATTTCCAGTAATTATATTATCAATTGTGAATAATTCAAACCTCTGCTCAAAAAGTACCTTTTGTAACCTTCCATTCTCTGATTATCTTATAAAAATCTCCAAATTCTTTGTCTGGGTCTTTATGGCTTACAGGAGCAATTTTATTCCAAATTTGGCCATTACACCTACCTGTATTAATAGGGTCATTAAAAGCAAGAGACTAATAGGGGAGTGGTAGGGAATAGAGCTTTAATTACTGCAGAACCAGTAGCAGGACAGGGGAATCCTAGGTTTCCACACCTGTGAAGGCTGCGTGATGGTCTTTGAGGTTCAGATGTATGTGATCAGGTGACGAATGGCAGGCCCCAGTCAGCACTCAGTTGGGGTCTGAGCTCTCAGCATGGGGCAAGGATTAGACAGTGCCTTCAACAGTTGTCCGACGCCATTACTGGCAGCAAACAACCCCAGAAGGAGCCATCCCCAGCCAACAATTTTCCGTTTAGCCCGTCTGCCCTGCAGTCCTTAGAGTAGCTACACTAGGAGACGGTAATTGATGGCTTTGATTTACCGAAGAAGAAGGTGGGCAGTTATCCAGTTAGAGGACAAGCCCTTGTGGATATGAAACTGTGCCCTTTCAGTAACAGGGGACTGTTATAGATCTTTCAAGTGTCATTTTTCCTGTGAACCAAGTCCAAGCAAGTATGAGCTTCTCTGTCCCTGCCCTAGTCTGAGAACAGCTTGAAAATTCACCAGGCCCCTGCCTCAGCTGGACATCACTCCATAGCACTCATTTACTTTCTATGCGCCCCCCTTAGGGCCTGTGATTCCATTTGTCCTGTTATTTTGCCATTTTGATTAGTCATAGTGTATTATTTGCAGGCAGTGTCAGGTGTGCACATGTAATCTCCCACAAGGGAAACAACTTGCAGTAGGAAGGAAAGAAACTCTATTGATGCCATGTGCTAGTGGAGTGTCCCCTCCCCCCAATGCACTTCACTGAATGACCACTGGCTTCACAGGCGTGGGCGTGTATATCCCTTCCTATTAGTGAGAGCATATCTGAGGACATAGACAAAAGAATGTGCTGCAAAATCTTATAATTTATATTTAAAATCCTCCTGAATTTTGCATTCTCATCCATTATCTCTATATTTATTATGATATACAAATAGTATTTAAGTTTTTTAATATAGAACAAAACATGTACTGAAAAGAGGGAGCTCTCTCTCTTGCAGTGTCTGATTCTATGCTCAGGCCATACGCCCCAGGATGTGCACGGTCCTGGGGATTTGGAGAAACTATCAAACAATAGCCCTAAATGGAAGGCATTATTGAGAAACAAACCAATTGAGCCTTAGGGGTATGGAAGAATTTGCCCAAATTCATGGACTGACACATGGCAAATCTGGGATCCAACAATGAACAGTCATTTCCACCAAGACCACGTGACAGGGATTCTTTTCCAATAATTTTGTTTCTTCTTTTTCCTCTCCTTTCTCTTACCTTTGCACTGGTTATATATTGTGTTTTGAAAATTAAGTCATGAGTTTTTGATAATATTTATTTATTTTGCGGGGTAAAGCAAATGCTTCATCCAAAGCCCTGTGTGAAATTTAGAAAGCAGCCAGTCGTCACTTTCCGCTGAGGCTGCGTTCTTCTGAGCGGACGTGTCTGGCAGAGTGACTGAGTAGCAAATCATCAGATTCAGGTTCTAACTCCAATGATGCCACCAAATTACCTCCCTATGCCCTTCTATTGTTTGTATTATCGAGGGACTGAATTCAATGTCTTCAAGTGCCCCACACTGCTGTTTTCCTCCAGTGGAAGAATCAATTGAGAATGGAGAGAATCCATACCTACTAGCCTTTTCATAATATTGCTTGGGCTGATTCAAGGCAGAGTGGTTTTTTTAAGCGGATGTTTTCTCAGCACAGTAATGCTATGGGGCTTATTCCATATGCAGTTTTCTTTTCTTGGTTTGCCCTGGTATTCCATGTTCTACCAGAACTTTGTGAACTGCAGACCAAGGTTAGCTGATCCTTGATGAAGCCCTCAAATCCTGGCAGGCCAAGGCTCATTCTTTGGCTCCAGCTTCCCTTGACTATTAGCGGCTCAGGCCATTGTGTAAGCTTCATCCCAGCTGCAGCAATAGGCCCAGTGGAGTGTTGATTTGTCCTGGCTAAAATGCAACTCACAGTGTTATTTTTACAATCTGGCATCTCTGTGTAAAAAAGAAATTCTTTCTCCATCAATTTTCAGCTATCCCCAATTGTCCAAGAACCTTTGGTCCTCAATGATTCAGGAAGCAAAAATATTATGATCTACTGACCTCGCTTTTTAGCATCCTTCACATGGGGAAAATGATCATAAAGAATCAGCCATTTAATTGACTTCCACGGCCCTCAGATGTGTTTCTCCTGATTTTGTGTTTGATTTAGTACTCTTTTGGAAGAAAAAAAAATGAGCCTTAGGATTTTGTGGAGAACAATATATGATTGATATTTGAGATTTACTTATTTCTCTTATAAGCAGGAGTTAAAAACCAATTGAGGTTCATCTCTTTGTGCAAATGCAGAAAACTTCAGAAGAGCATTTTTTAAGCTGTACAGTTTCATGGATTTTAGATTTGGCCAAAGACCATTGAATGACAATAATTAATTTGAAGGCTTTGGAACATCTACCTTTGGACATGCTTACTAGGTCACTCAGTTAAACTCTCCTGATCAACAGTCACCTAAAAAGTTTGGTGTCATCTTTGACCTCTCCCTTCTCTCTTATTAGCAATGACCAGTTATACCAGGTGGAGGTAATTTTATTTTTCTAAATGTTACTCTAGCATCAGTTTATTTATAAGTTTATTATTTATTGAAAAATAATGGTATAATATTTGAACATTTTACCAAGAAAATATAGTAAAGGCAAATGAGCATATACAAAATTCAACATCACTAGTTTCAAGAAATGCAAATTAAAACCACAGTGAAGCACCACTAGGTGCCTATTAGAATGGCTTTAAAAAATGAAAATTCCATGTGCTTGTGAAGATGTCTAGAGCAACTGGAACTCTCCTACATGGCTGGTGGGAATGTTGAATGGTACAGGACTTTGGAAAATGGTTCTGCAGTTTTTTGTTAAGCATACACTTATTATACAACTCAGCATTCCCACTCCTGGGTGTTTACCCAAATGAAATGAAAAATTATGGTCACACAAAAATGTGGAGGATTCGTAATCTTCCCAACTGGAAACAATCCTAATGTCTTTCATCTGGACCATAAATAAACTTTGGCACATACGCACCATACACACAATAGCATGGATGAATCTCCAATGCATTTAACCCAGTGAAAGAAGCCAGATTCAGAAGGCAGTGTGCATATCTTTGCCAGGGGTTAGAGTCGAGAGACAGGCTCTAAAAGGCCAGCATGAGGAAATGTGGGCAGTGATAAAACCATTGTATATCTCGATTGTGGTAGTAGTTACACTATGCTATATAACTGCCAAATTTGCAAACAAAGTAAATTTTACTCTTTGTAAATTATTCCATAGTAAAAAAGAAAAAAACCAGTTGTTGCTCTCTAGGACCTTACATCCCAATTCTGTGTTCACTCTGTTCTGTGACCACTGTCAGCACCAAAGTCCACGCCCTACCCCTGCCTTTTCTTTGTTTTCTTTTCTACTTGAACCTTCTATAGCGACCACTTACTTACCTTCCAGCTCTCCTCTTCTCCAGTCCATGAGTTGTGGCCTCTTAGCCCTGTTAGAACACTTTTCTATGCTTAGAATTTTCCACATTATAGGTCCTTCCTGCCCAGGGAGATTTTGGAAACTCACTTTTCCAGTCTACCTTGCAGCTAGAGTGCTGGCACGTGACTTGGGTTCTGCTAACCAGGAGAAGGCTGGCAAGGCTGATTTGAAAGACAGCAATATGAGGAAGTGCTGTGTGCAATTCAGTTCTGTTCAGGGCGACAGAAATGGCTTTCTCCAAAGGACTGGTGGAGGTTTGGCCAGGTTGTGTTCAGGCCAAGTGTTCAGGTCATTTGTGTGGCTGCTGAGTCTATTCAGTGGGTGGAGGTGATTCATAGTGATCTTTACTAGAGCCCTCAAGCCTGAATTTTGTCTTTTCCAGAGTGTCTACGAACTATTTATTAACCTTTAATAATTTTTCCCCCTTAAGCTAGAGTGGTTACTGTTTTTCATTAGTCTAGCTTTCCTCTGAATCTCCACTATACCTGCCCATGAACCTTCAATTACTTCCTATCACCTTAGGAAAACATCCACACTTCTAACCATGGCCTCCAACAAACAGCCCAGTCCATACTTTCCTCTGTGGTTTAGTCCCCCTGAGCTTGCAAACATTGCAGACATCACACCCTAATTTATATCTTCATGTCTTTGCAGGTGATATTCCCTTTGTTTGGTGGAACTTTCCCTAATCTCTTACCACTTTATAGCTCTCTTCTTATGTCGCCCTTATTCACCCTTTACTCCTGTTTATACTCCAAAATCCAACTCAAAATATCATCAACTCCCATGCCTTCTGTGGAGCTTTTCTTGAGCCTTCCCATGGTCTCAGGTCCCAGATGTGTTTGTTTCCTCCTCTACCTGAGAATGTCTTTGTATTCTAATGAATTAAAAAATACTCATTGAGCACACAAATAAAATGTTAATGGTGAGTAGCAGTTAAGTAGGTAAACAAAGAATAGAGTGGGACCATGCAGAGAAGCCAGCACAGGAACCTGGCGGGCAGGCACATGGCTAGTATGAGCATTCCAGTGAGGGCACAGGGAAGTAGGGCAGGGGGAGAAGGGGAGTCTCCTCCCCTCTCTGTAAATTTTTTGAAGTAGGAGCCAAGTATTACTCATTGTTGTGCTTCTAGTGCAGTCAAGCTGGGCATAGAGTAAACATTCAGTGAATGTTTGCTAAATCAGTAAATGAAGGACCAGATCATTGTCTCTCCCCAAGACTTTTGTCTGATACTTGAATTGGAGAAAATAATTTAAAAATATGTTTAATTTCCTGCTCACCAATTCAGGGCCAGGATACAGGAAATGCCTTTAATTATCAAGCAAAATTTCTTATGTCCTCACATTAATAATGCAGTGTTGTATTGATATAATAGTGGTAGGCTACCTTCAAAAGTGTTGTCTTGAACAATTATTCAGGAACCATAAGTTTACTGATTTTTAAGTGCCTAGTGACACAGCAAATATCCCTGATCCTATCATTATTTCAACCTCACAAATCAGCTCTCAGATGTAATCTAGCATTATAGCCACTGATGTGTTCTAACTAAAAGAGGCAAAATGATTTTCCAATCATGACACAAGAAATCAATGATATAATCAGGTCATTCTTCCCCATACCTCTCATTTACTGCTATGGGTCATTTTTTGGGCAAAGAGGTATCGAATGAAGCAAGGCCCACATGTTTAACTAAATCTGTATAGTGTAGCCACCTCAAGTAGCCCTGCACCCCCAGAGGATAGAAGAAAGTCTCCGTGGCAAGGTTACAAATGGTGGCACTGAGCTTCACTATTACCCACAGGGCTTGTGATCAAAATGCATGCCTTTGCTGCTCTGGAGAGTTCTGAAAACCTGCTCCTACCATCGGCTACCAATGCCTTTCCTGTGATTCGATACCAAAGTTAAGCTAAATTTTAATCACCTCCATCTCGGAGAAACAGACTGAGAATTAGAGATATGTTTCTAATATTGTCAATGAACCAGAGGCACAGACTTTGCTGTCATCTGCATTCAAGGACAAATCGTAATTGGCTAGACTAGCAAATTGCTTTTTCTTTTCTATTGAAAACTGCCATTGGCACATTAGATTGAAAATAAAATCTTTACTGTATGGATGTGATGTGGTTCGTGCAGCTGTAAGTGAAAAGTTGTTTTTCTAAACTAATGTTTATAGAGATAATTCAGTTTGTGATATGGAGAGATATAAATTCGGGAGATTACTGAGAATGATTCAACTTTTATTTTTTTTCTTGAACTCCTACAATTGCTTTTCTTTTCTCCCTCTTTAAACATATGATGGCACATCTGTCTTGTTAGGAGCATCCTCAGAGGATATAAATGAGCAGTTTTCCCTAGGAGGAAAGTGAGAATTGAAAGGTGGAATATGCCATCCTCACAGACACTGCCCCTGGACGACAGACATGGCACTTCCTATTGGTGCCGTCAATCATGGTGCCGTCAATCATGGCAGTCTGCTCCACAGTTCTGGACTAGACACACGTCTGTGTGCCCAAGGGGATCATTTCTCATGTTAAAGATGGTTGGCTCTGTGCTCTACTTTAGTGGAAACTTGGGGTAATAAATGGGGGTGTCTGCTAACCTGGACATGAGGTGCTCAGAGCAGTTCCTCATGAATAAACAAGGTATCACATGTTTCTGACACAGAATAAAAAAGTTCTTGCAATACAAACAGGATTCCACACCTACCTAAAAATAATTGGCTAGCTTTAATTTGATAATGATAGCACAACTTGAACATCTATGTTTTATAGTTCAATTGATCCTTCCAGAACTCTCTTCTATAGTTGCACCACAGATAAGCTTTATAAACAGGCATAGAACGGGACAGCAAAAATGGCAGAATTTGGAAGTTGTCTGTCTGTGTAAATCAAGCTCCAATAAGTGTGTGGCTAATGGCTATTTTCCATGACAATGGGCAATCACCAAAATATAAAGACAATTTTGTTCTCGAACTGAATGTGGCAAGTTCAATAGTTAACACAGTGCCACCCTAAGATCTTGGGCTCTAGTTTCTCTATGTCCTCTTTTACAGCAGGCTTTGAAGTCAGAGGTCAGGGTCTCACCACTTACTATTGTGGCCCTGGACCACAAATAACCGTGTGAGGTTATTTGGCCTCAGTTGCCTTATGTTTAAAATGAGGATGGTAGCATTTTTGTGAGGATTAAACAATACCTGCTAAACACTTAAAGCACAGTGCCTGGTACACGAGAATGACTCAATAGCAATGACTGTTTTCTATGTTTTATAACATCTCTGTAAGTAGATTCATGCTTCTAAACTCCAGTCCTATGGCTGGGGTTTGGTTTGATTCCTATCAGTCTTCCTGAGGTCATTAGATCTACCTGATGTTTCCAAAGTATATTAGGGGTACTGAGTGGCAAGTGAACTCACTTTCTATCACTTTTCTTAGTGTGGTGTCTGTAGACTGAAGGAACCTGAAGCAGTCAAGAGACTCACTCTCTAGACATGCTCTGAGGCAGCGGCTACGTGTGTATGGGGGGTAGTTATAAATTTATGTAAGATGTGAAATTGGATGGTTAATAACTGGAGGCACCTCTGTGGTAAGGCATTGATTATTTTAGTAAAACGCTAGTTGCTATTGAATGAGTCATCTAATGTGTGAGATTGTTAGGCTTTGAGAAGATACGCAGAGATTAAAATATCAATTCTCTAAATACAAGAAGGGTGAAGGTTAATCTGGGCATTTTGATGAATAATTGTATGGGCCTTTTACTGTAGGAATAGTTATGAGTAAAACAGTGTAATTATTTGTTAACTCGTCTGATTAATGATGAGCTAGCTCCTTGAGAGAAAGAACACAACTTATTTGTCTTTGAATCCCCAATGCTGACCTGGTGCCTAGCATAGAGTAGGTGCTCACTAAAAGTTTGTCAAATGAATTAAAGAATGAATAAGTGGGACCCTGAGAGGAAGGATTTTCTCTAAGTCAGATTGGGGTTTCAGGGTGGCAAGATTTGTTTTACTCTTCAAAAACTTATCATTCCATGTCTACTTTCGAGGAATCCAGACATAAGTAAGGCTTTCTCTGAGGTTCCTATCTGCATGTGAAGTTGTTAACTTTGATGTTGTGGGCAGAGTAATCTTCTACTCTGGGAATAAGTCATATAACAAATCTGGGAATAAAATAAGGTTATGCTAAGGTTTGGAGCATTACATTGTTGTGTCATTACATGTCATCTATTTTGGGATTGTGTTTCATTCTGGGGGTGATTAATTTACAGAGTTAAAGTTTGGGATATCTGCTACAATTGGTGGTATCAGATCCTTATGTCGCCTTTTAGAGGCATCAACTAATTTTCTTAGGAAATAATTATTCCCAGGGGGGGGAGAGTTTAAGGTTGGCTATATGAAAGTGTCTGAATTTCTAAATGAATGGAATAAAATTGCTTCAGGACAGAAATTACAGGTAGGAAGGTGTTTAAAGAGGTCGAAGTTTCCTTGGTATTGATAAAATGGTGTTGAACAACAAATCCATGGTTCTTCCATGCTATATGGTTAAAGGACAGATAAGGAGCTACTTGTAGACATAAACATCTTAAATTGCTGAATTCTATCTCCCTAATGTGGAGACGATGATGTTAATGGAGCAGCCTGAGATTGCACAGGACTTTCTGGCTCTCAGAAAGTTTCCATGTCCCCTAGCAATAAAGGCCCGTTAGGACTGCTGCGCTAGGTCTATAGTGAGAGCTGCTTCAGAGTGTGCTGATACAGGTCACAGGAGTGAAATTAGGATTTATGAATACTTAATGGCACAAAAAGTAGTGGATGATGAGCTGGAAGATCTTTCATGTGTTTCACTTTCTGAGATAATGTATCTTTCTTTGTCCCTTTTGGGTTAACTTCAAGCTTAATGATCACCTTAACTGTCACTGGTCCAATAACGCAGAAATCAAGCACAATGGATACTTTTCATTGATGACGATCACATTTAAACCTATTATTTTCCACCTCTCTTCTTGATAATTAAAATTCATATTCCTGAAATCCTGCTGGAGAGGGTAAGGACTGTCTGGATAAACCTGTGCTCTACTGTTTGGACTATATTCTCATCTGTTAAATGAGAATGAGAGGGCTGGACAGATAATTAATGTTCTCAGCTCTGACACTAACGGTCTAGGGTTCTATGTCCCATGAAGCTTCATTCCCAGGGATATCTAAGGGACACTTGCTCACAACAAGAAAACACTTATTGGCATGATGGTAATACATTCACCTTTATATTACGAAGGAGTCTTTGGCTAATAGATTTAGAATACAATTGTAAGACTCACTTCTTTTGTCTGGTGGTTGCTTTTTCTTGACTCTGGTGCTCCCGACAGTACATTGACAATCTTGATGGCTGAGTGGTGCTGACAGTTACTTGGAACATGTGAAAGGAAAGTGCCTTAAGGTTCTGCTCCTTCATCCCACCCTCAAGCTCCTTCCATTGCATCCCTGCTGTGCAGCTTCCTGATTGACTCTTCCAGAAGCCAGAGCCTGGTTGTCAAAAAATTTCCAGTAGTACGTATTTATTCTATTTATTATTATTTATTAAATATTGTGATTTCCATAGCTTAGGTCCATTGCATTTAAGTCACTGAGTCATAAAATCTGAAGTTCAGTAGCTCAGAGAGAGATCATTTATTGTAATATCTTAATCCTAAAAGTTTCTGTGAAATCATGTGGCATGTGGGTCAGGGATCCAAGTTCAGATGCCTCACCAGAAGCACACAGTCCTTCAGTTAGAGCCTCGCCAACTGAACTAACAAAGACCCCACCCCTAGGTGCTCCTTCGAATTGAGTCTGTGCAGCCAGCTGGGATAACAGGCCTAGTTGTGCAATAGGCAAGTCTCTGCCCCAGAGTCAGTGGGGACTGCAGCTCTCAGAGGTGCTACCCGGAGGGCTGGAGTGGAGAGAATGAGGTATCCTGTGTGTGAGAAATTTAGCTGAGTCTTGTGGAGAAGGTGGGCTTGAGCTACATAGAAATCTGCACTGAGAGGCGTCCAAACTAGCTCCCCTGTGCAAATCAGGCATTTGGCTGATGACTCAGACATTTTGGATGAGGAGACAACCTACAAAATATAGATATTACTTTCCTGAGGTATTGATTCCATTTAAAATGACAAAGTTTAAACATTTAGTGAAAGATGGTATCCTATAAACAGGAACTATAAACCCTGAGTATCTCTTTAGAAGGTGGAAATAAAGCATCCCATTTTCAGTTGTAGACTCTTGGTTATGATTTTGTGAGTGGCAGATAACATACAGCCAGAATGTCTTGGCAAGCTTTCCTAAATGAGGTAATATAGACATATATTTTAATGTGTTCAAACATAAATACAAGTCTATACAAGATGGAAAAAGAAAATAGAGCAGGTACTACTTCTGGCCATATTTTCTTTATTCTTGCTGCAAAAATTATATTTTATAAGATGAAACAGAATCTAACTATGCATAATGTTTCCATAAAGTAGTAAAAAACAATATTTGCAAGGATGATGAAGATATATGTGTCAAAGTGTAGTCAAACATGACAGCCATTAAATGCTTGGTTGGAGGAACATCTTAATTATACAGGACATTAGATACAGTTGGATTGAGAAGGGTTATTGGCCAAGTGAACAAAATTGCTCCTGAGGTTAGATCCTTGTTGTGGGAGTGAATGGCATCAAGGTGTACATTTTCGACCACACTTAGATTTTTGGCACCACTGGGGCAGCCTTTCTGTTCCCCTGATCACTGGCTGTGTCTCCTTCAGAAGGACAGTCTCTTGATTACTGAGGAGTGTGAGCTGTCAGAATGGTCACTGATGCTTAAAAGCAAAGGGATCCAGAGGTTTCTTAAGAAGAAGAGCTGATAGTGTAGGAGCAAGAAATAAGGGGAAAGCAAGGGTAAGGGCATGCAGAGGTCTGGAAGTGTTCCAGGTCCCAGGGTCTGGGGCTGGACCCTTCCCTTTGGAAAGAGATTGGCAAGAACAAATCTGTCCTACAGTCTTGGATACTCTGGAAGGATTGTGGGCTGATTTGGTCATGTGTGATATTATTAGCCGAAGTGTATAGCATGCTTATTTTATGCTAAACACTGTGCACACACTTCGCTTAAAATTCACAATGACTTGATGGGGTAAATATTGGTATTTTGCTCACTTTACCTGTCAGGTGCTGAGAGGTTAGGTAACAAAGTTTACAGAGTTAGCTAGTGAATTTAGGGTAACTAACTATCTGAGTTTATACTTGACTGATGGGTTTCCTGGGACCATGGACTTCTAATGGTAAAACCAGGACAGTGCCAGGAAAACTGAGACAGTTGGTCACCCCAGAAGTGGTGATACCAGGACTCAAATTCAGAGCCTGAGATATCAATTCCCATGCTTTTTATTGCCTTCCCATGGGAAGGGATTCAGGTTCAAGACAACAAGGAAATAGATTCAAATTTAAGAACCTGGTACAAAGGGTTTTGTTTGGGGAATAAGGCTCACCTGCAGTGTTGACCAGAACACATGGAAAGGTAAACGGAGTGTTGAATCACCTTCTCAACAAGGGAGGGATGGCTCCAGAGCCGTAGAGGGGAAGAGGCCGAGTTTGCAGTTCTGGTCAAAAAACCCACAGGTGTAGGGAGGCTGCGGACAGCAGGAAGCTCGGGCAGGTGATTTCTCAGAAACATCTAGAAGCAGCAGTAGCATCACTGTCCATGGTTTATTCTGAACTTTGCCTCTGACAGCAATACAATATTTAATAGTAGTAGTAATGATAATAATAGCAACAATAATAATAATAAATAAAGGATGGTAAAAAGTAATAAAGTTTTACTGACACGTCCTTTTGCAGAGCTTAGATACCTCTGGGAGTGGCGCTGGCGGGTGTCCCAGTTGTTTTCATAAACTCAGGAGAGGAAAGCTGCTAGGCTGATGCTTTGGGGACCTACTGTGGCCCCCTGGCCACACTTGGCTGGTGTAGAGAGAACCTGGATGAGAGAGAGGTCCCAGAGTTTGTTTCGTGTCCGCTCTCTGAATGCCTTTGCCTATTTTCTTTGATGCCTTGAGAATGTATGGTGAACTATAAATTGCACAGAATTTGGGCTCAAATAGTTCTGTTTTTAAACATTGTCTCTGTCTCCTATTAGCTCTCCGCGTTGGGAAACTGACTTAACTTCTATGAATCTTGGCTTTTTCAAGCGTAAAGTGGGAATTTGCAGGGCTATTTTAAAGATTAGAAATAATGTGAGGTACGCGCTTGGCACCCACTAGGCACCGGACAAACGGGACTTGTGTTGCTACAGACCAGGCCCAGGGTGTTCAAAATGGAGGCATGGGAACACCGGTGTTTAAACAAACTCCAACTCCTAGTGTTGTATTTGTTATTTCAGCCCAAGGCTGACCTCTTGTGGAATTTCCTGATAATTGAAACCTTGTTATCTGGTTTGTGGATGGCACCAAATCCTTTCAGTGGAAGCTGAACAGGATGCAGATTGGGGAATAAATACTAGCTACTTATGAGCAAAGCAAAAGTAAATTAATTTTTGGGAAACATTTTAGGAGATTATTTCAGAATTTAATTTGAATTTAATGGTATTGTTTAGTTAGTGTTTTTGCAGAAAGAATATTAATGCAAAACTTAAGCACCCCCCTCACTTTTCTTAAATTATCTGACTCCTAACCATTATGCAAAGCTTGGCACAAATCTTTCTTCAGCATTTACTTTCGCTAACCAGTTGTACACTCGGTGAGCACTTCTGAAGACTCCTATATTGTTTATGGGCAAGAAGGGCTACAGAATTTTCAGGACCCAGTATAAAATGAACTGAACCCTTGTTCAAAATCATTAAGAATTTAAAAATAGAAACAGCAGAGTATTAAACCAAGAAAGGAGCCCTTCTAAGGTCCTCTCTGTCTGACTATCTCTTATTAAGTACTTAAAAGAAAGTAACAATCCCTGGCTTGTGTAGTTCAGTGAATTATGTGCTGGACTTTGAACCAAAGGGTTGCTGGTTCGATTCCCAGTCAGGGCACAGGCCAGGTTCCTAGTAGGGGGTGTGCTGGAGGCAAGCACACATTGATGTTTCTCTCCCTCTCTTTCTCCTTTTCTTCTCCTCTCTCTAAAAAAAATAGTTAAAATCTTTAAGTAATAAAAATATTTAACTATGTAGTTGAAATATAATTCTTTGCTAGCAGAAACAAAATATATTTTTTGTTTCTTATCTTTGTTCTAATTTCTGAGACCATTTCCTCTTCCTCAAAAACTGTCCCATTAGAAATAATAATAGCCCTGGCTGGTGTGTCTCAGTGGATTGAGTGCCGGCCTGTGAACCAAACAATCACTAGTTCAATTCCCAGTCTCGAGCATGTGCTTGGATTGCTGGCCAGGTCCCCAGGACAAGGTATGCTAGAGGCAACCACACATTGATGTTTCCTTTCCTCTCTTTCTCCCTCCCTTCCCCTCTAAAAATAAATAAAATTTTAAAGAAAATTACTCCCTAAAAAGAAATAATAATATAAGAAAAAACAATTTAAGTAGACAGTTCCCTTAGGTAGCATTTCTGTACAGATAAAGCTTAGAGAAGGCAATCTGACCATAGCGGGAGAGTCATAGGCCACCTGTCTCGAAGTTGCATCTGCATAGTAAGCATATGATAATGTGGGAGAGGCTCGGGAAGTTACTGATGCAGACTGTGGCCTGGCTGTTATCCAAAAACTACCCCTTATTTGGACTCACATTCGCCAGTGAAGAGCCTGGGTTTTATCTTAAACCATATGTTCTAGGTATTTTGTGGATTCTCATTTCTTGGAAGAGAATCAAAAACCATTCTTGGAAGGGACAGCAGTGGTGGAGACTGTTAAATGGACACATTGACCTTGGTTTATAATGACCATTTCATTGGAGTTAAAATGACTTAGGATTTTGATCGGTTCACTCTTCACTGTGCTGAGAGCATAACAAATGCTAAATGGCTGTTGACTCAGTGGAGACAGGGATCCCCAAATGGTTGATGGTGACTGCTCAGTCAGTTGAGAACCTGGATGTTATTGATTATGGCTCTTCTCCAGCCCAGAGCTGGCAGGCATTGAGAGTGGGAAGATCTGGGCTGTGTGCCTGGAAGCAGGTAGTTTCAAACGGTGAACACTAGAAGCATTCACCTTTCTCTCTTCTGTTTCCCTTAATTCTAGTTTGCCCTCTAGGATCCTGTCGCTCTGAACTGTCTATAGCTCCCAGGACACATTAATTTCTCTCTTACCTTGAGGCTTGTGCCTGGGTTGTCTGCTCAGCCTGAGTTGCCCTTGCACAGTCCCATCCTCCTGGCTAACACCTGCCTGTCCTAAGACTTATCACAAATACCACCCACCTCCTAGTTCACTCATTGTCATCATTGTTATTAATTAAAGGAAACACCTTGCTTAGTAAGTTTCTCCATGTATAGTATTGGGATAATATGCTTTTCCAACAGTTTGGTGAATTGTAGGAATACAATGAAAGAAAGGGAAATGAAGTGATTTTCACAGAGTAAAATTAATTTATGTAACATTAATTTATCTAGAGTCTAATAAATTGTCAAATGAAAGAATTTTATTTAAGGTCTTTAAAGATCTCTTCTAATAAGAAACTGTGATTCTAAGTTCCCTAAATAATCTCATTTTGTATACAAAATACAAAATGGTTTTATGGTGTGGCCTTATTTAATTTTCTGTGCATTTATTTAACTAGACCAAGGCTTAGAGTGTATTATTTGCATATTGGGGAAGATCACCACCTGCCCAAAGAGGTACAGAGAACTGCATAGAGTTCTTTTGCCATGACTGGCAAAGAGGACATCTTTATAGTGTCCACCAACATGCCCATTCACAGCATTTCCATAACCATCAAAACAATACTATTTGGGGCAAAGGAAAAATGCATTTGTAACACAGTCCAGTTGAAGCCTTCTCTAAAGTACCAGAAGTCCTCACCTTGTGCTGCTATAAGTCCAAGGTGACTGCAATGACTTTGGTAATGGAGGAAGAAGAGGTAACTGAAGGTTTAAAAAGCACTCTTGTATGTATAGATGCATAACCTTTGTTTCATATACATAAAAGTCTGCTTTAAATTAGTTTTAAAGCAAGGTGGCACATTCTGAAGAGTTTGACCACAGAGAGCTTCCTGACATCTGTTTACAGAGATTTGAGCTCAAAGGATCCAATAATGGATGGCATCGTGCTCAAGACTGACACACTCTTTTTTTAAAATTTTTAAAAAATTTTATTTATTTATCTTTAGAGGGGAAGGAGAGAGGGAGAGAGACATCAATGTATGGTTGCCTTTCGTGCGTCCCCTGCTGGGAGCTGGCCTGCAGGACACTGGCCTGCAACCCAGGCGTGTGCCCTGACTGGGAATTGAACCTCGATCCTCTGGTTCGCAGGCCTGTGCTCAATCCACTGAGCTATGCCAGCCAGGGCCAAGACTGACACACTCTTTTCTTCCCTGGGTCTGAGGGGAAGTGAGGAGAGCCAGGGCAGCCATGGAAGAGGGGTTTGCAATGGAAGCCACAGTCACTGAGGCAGGGGAGGAGCAAGAGGAATAAATACCCTGACCTTTCTGTTTCCCAGCTCCTCTGGCACCTCCCATTGGTCAATCCTAACCAGGAAGCCAGAAGCAATAAAGGGTGGGGGGGTGTGCTTCCTCGTAGTGAGGCTCAGCACAGGGCAGAGAAGTGTGGAGAATGAAGGAGGTGCAGGAGCAGGTGGTGCTGTCAGGCAGCCCCCAGGCAGCAGTCAGCAGCTGTTAGGCCAGCTCTCCACAGTCACATACATTTGGTTGGTAAAGAGACAAGCAGCCCAGATGGACTTAGGTCATCAATTACTCATAACACAACGGGCAGCATGAGTTGCATGTCTGCATCAGGTCCCTTTGCTCCTCAAGTTCCATGGAGGCCATGTGGTGGTGAGACCAGGTGGATGCTCTGCACACAGTGAGTCGTGCCACGGCCAAGGAACACTGAGCTTGGAAAACTCCTTCAGAGGGATGCAAGCAAACATGCCTGACCTTTGTCCCTGGGGAAGACATTATTAATGTTATCCTGCTCAGGAAACAAATTTGCTCTCTGCCCTGGAGGTGGATACTACTTCTACCTTCCAAGGCTGTTCACTATGCCTACATGCTTGAAAAGATCACCCTGAACAGAAGCTGTAGAAAAGCCCTGGAGAACTGCCTTCCATCCAATGCACATGGGGATTAAACAGCACCACTGTGAATACATTTAGTATCCCCATGTTCTATAGATGGGCCCGGCTGGCCGTCAGGCATGTTTGTTAGCCTCCCTCTGAAGGAGTTTTCTAAACTCAGTGTTCCTTGGCAGTGGCACAACTCCACCTTGCTCCATACTCACACCTAAAAATTGCCCACATGCTGCAGTCCTCTCCTTTCCTTCTAAGGGTGCATTTATTTATTTATTTACTTACTTACTTATTTTATGACATTTTACATGGAGCAGGGAAGTAGTGCATTTTAGTGAGCCTGGCTTGGACTTAAACAAACCTACTAGGTTACATGTCTGTCACCATCCTCTAACTGATTGACCTTGGCTTTTGTTTTCTTCTGTCAAGTGCGGATCATCACACATACTTTTACATAGGATTGTATGAATAAAATAACAAAGTGTTAAGGATCTAATCCAAGGCTCAGCCCAGAGTCGGGTACTGTGTGGTTAATAACCTGGTGGAGGAAGCAGAGTCAGATGGTGTGATTCACTCTTAGGTCCCCAAACCCCCCATGTTTTCTAGGATAGTCCTGAGTTCTGCCAGTCACAGGGAAGACACAGAAGGCCCCATTGCTGTTGAAAAGTCCCGGCAGCACGTCACAGTAGACTGCGAAGTCCCCCCATGACTTAGCATAAGCTAGAGCTGCTGTCTGTTCAATCCAGCCGGGCACTCGTGCCAACTCACCCCCGCTGGTGGGTGCTCCCCATTGCACAGAGGGAAGAGGGGTCGCTGCAGGGGTCTTATTCAGGTGCTTGAGCTTGGATGAGTGTTTGCAGAATAAATACACATTTTAATAACCCCATGTAGTCAGTGACATAATGTAACATCCATGTGTTTAGTATCTATTATGTACACTGTTTGTTGGAATTTATGAGAAGTAACACCTGGGGACATGAGACCAAATAAATACCTGAAAGTCTTTTCATAATATGAAGCTCTGGGAGCTAAACAAAAAGAGAGGTTGGTCTATAGTTTTTCAATAGTATTAGTAATTTGGAAATTCCAAACTTCTTTAGTGCCACATTTGATATTTAATAAAGTACTTTTTTCTAAACCAGTTGTAAATTAGAGAGCAAAATAATGTTGCAGATAGATATTTAGTTAAGTGAAAAGATTTTTGAGTTACATAAAAGCAGACATGTGGAAATGTATTCATTTCGCTTATCTGTGGATGGACGCAGGTCAATGACAGCAAGCTCAAGCTTGGAGACTGCAGAGATTTTCCTGGTAAGACCCCCCCAGCCTGCCTTCTGGCCTGAAGTCCCGCTGCCTTCCGTCACACCCTGCGCGCACACACGCACTCTGCTTGTCTCCATTTCCAGGGCCCCAGACAGCGCTATTGATCACATTTCTCTGAATTACTGGGCAGACCTGGATTTCCCGTTCCCTTTTTTTTTTGTTACATGTAAACCCTACTTCAAAGCCCAGCATATAGTAGGAAATTGATACATGTTGGCTGAATGATGTGATTCATATTGAGAAAAAGGGGATTCTATGGAAAGTAACCTCACAGGGTGAGCAGTGGCAGGTTGTGGTGGGTAGTCAAGCCCCAGGCACACATTTTTTTACTAAAAGGTTTCTATTTGCTGTAAATAAGCCCTGGCCATTGTTTCCATGCATCTAAGTTAACAGGTCTTTGAAATGTCACCTTTCAGACCCCTGCTCCTAATACCTGATCACTTTTTTAAACCCTTCAGTAGAACACAATGGGAACTACCCTGCAATGGCGTCTCCCCATGAACCCCCCAAAGAGCATACCAGCTGAACTCTTTTGTAATTTGACTCCGGAATTACTTCCTCTAACCTCTGTGGAATCTTCCCTACATTCTCTCCTTAATCTCAAATGCTACTATTATTCTTCAAAGCATTTATTTCAGTCTGTTGAGATCTTGCTTCTGGCTGCATCCTGTCTGGCTCAAATAAATTTTTATAAAAATTCTCTATAGGTTCTTACACCAACAATATGTTTATCTGAGTTGTAATGGTTTTTATAGGCAAAATGAGAGGAATTCTTGTCTTAGCAAGCGTGAGGCTAGTTCCCTGAAAAGATCTTTGAAAGTTCTGCATAAAGGGATGCCCTGGCATCTCATGTGAATCGTATGTGTCTGTCATAATGGAAGAAGGGCTTTCGCTTCTTCTGGGTGTTTAATAAACACTGAATGAGTGAGTAAATATATCACTTGAGAAATTATTTTTCTCCTTCTATTTCTCACATTTGGTGTTATGCCTAAAAAATATGTATTCTGACTTGTAAATGAGTAGTATTGCTTCTGTTGTGAATATTCTGTTAGTGACTTGAATAAGAGATTTGAAATCCAATATTAAAGTCATTTTTTGGTGATTCTTTTTATAACCAATTATAAAGTTATGCTTGCTGTTACGCCTACATTCAAAACCTAATCAATAACGATAATTCTGTAAATGAAATTTCTATTGATTTTTCAATATTTCTCATTAAAAACCATGAATTTATATCAGTTTTCTCATATGAATACAGATTCATATCCGTATTTCCAGAACAAAGTAAACTGATAAGCTATTTCACATCATCTTCCCTGATAGAATCATAGACTCTAAGGTCAGGAGCGGCCTCTGTGAGTGGTCCCCAGCTAGACCGCAGTCACTTTGGACTGTGACTCTCCTGGCCCATTGCCTCCTGAACAGTAATGCTCAACTAAATTGCCTGGGATGCTGTTAAAGTGCAGCTTCTGGAGTGGGACCAGAGATTGGGTTTATCCTTAATGACCCTCAAGGAAGACACTTTCCAGCTTCTTTTTCTTTAACTGATTGGAAGACAAAACTGAAGGAGACAATGTGGTAGGGCTGCCAGATTAAATACAGGGTGCTGAGGTGAATTGAATTACAAATAAACAGTTTTGGGGCAGAAACAAACTTTCTTCTACCCTCAAGTTTCTTCTGGATGGTCTAATAATCAAATAGACATGGGATAGATTAACAAGAAAATATAACTAAATTAATACATGCATATGTATGGGACCCCACAGAAATGAAAGAGCCAGAGACCCCGAATGCACAAGACATTCAGAGACAGAAGGGATATATAGGTGGGTAAGGTGTCCTGAGCTAGGGATGAGGTAATGCACAGTGGGGGCTTCAAAAGTGGCATTGTGGAATGATGAGCAGGTGTTTAGTAAAGAAAATTTGTCATGCCCTACAGGTGGGTCAAAAAGATTATTGCTGGTAATCTCTTGTTATAGGCAGGCCCCTAATTCAAGTTCTTCTGGGTAGTTAAATGGAGGGGGAGAAATTTCTCTGGAGCCTGAAGCCAAAATTGCCTTTAGCTCAAAGTAATCTGCATACCACAGAAGCATATCTTGGGGTGGCTCATTCTGAACCCTATGCAATAAATAATTTGTCAGTATAAATATGTCTCAAATATTACATGGGACACACTTATATTACAAAAAACATTGTTATGGACCTTGAGAAAGAAGATAGCTACTAAGAAGGGCTCCTGGGCTTAAATTTAAATTTAAATTATTAAATTTAAATTATTACTTAAATAATTTAAATTATTACTTAAGTAATAATTTAAACTTAAATTATTACATGGGACACACTTACATTACAAAAAAACATTGTTATGGACCTTGAGAAAGAAGATAGCTACCAAGAAGGGCTCCTGGTGGCTAACTGGGCTTAAATTTTAAAAAACCAACAAAGAGAGTCTAGCAGCCATTGCTATACAGGGACCTTTCATGAAAACTTTACTTCAGGAAGAAGCCTGTGTTGAACCACTTACCCTTGCACTAAACTGCTCGCCTACACTGTGTTCCTGACAACCGTTTTAGAGGAATTCCTGGAATCCTATTTCAACCAACAGAAGTGAGACTTTCTCTGTCCAACTGGAGTGCTCCATTCCCATCAGCATGTTTACTGACCAGTCAGACCAGCACCATTCTGACCAATCAGGACAGTGCCTCTTAGACCAAGCTGTGAGGATTTGGAATCCTCATTTGCATGAGGATGGACCAATCAAGGAACGAAGCAGAGACTTCTGTCCCTATAAGCCAGCTCTCCTCTGGCTCAGGAGCACTTTCCTTTTCCACTGAAGACTGAAGTCTGTGTTTCCCTGGCTGGAGCTGGAGCTAGAATTAAAGCACCAAAGATATCTCTCCTGAGCGGAGTGCAGTGGAGCAGACAAGTGCAGGCAGAGCAGACCAGAATGGAGTGGAGCAGAGCAGAGCTGAGCAGCAAGGAGGAGCAGAGAAGGGCTGTTTGTCCAGGAAGGGACCTGGCCCCAGGGCCACCTCACCCCAGGGCCTTCTAATACCTGTTTGCAGACTTGCTGTACCACAATTGAGCTGTTTGAACTGAATAGAGTTTCCTTCTTCACCACACCCCCAAATGAGGATTCCTCTTGATGCTGAACTGATACCAACAACCTTTGATGGATGCTGTTTAGCAGAAATTAAAATTTAACTGGGCATTTTTTATTTTTTTTTTCGCTAAACCTGACAACTTTAAATGGGCATAAAAGAACAATAGCATAGGCTTTGGCATCAGTATTGAGCTGACTGAGTCCCAGCTTATCCTTTACTAGCCGTGTCAGTGAGGCAGTCTTATGTTCAGAGCCTCTGTACCTTCATCTGTAGAAAGAGAGGTAAGAGCATTTGCACTATGGGGTTGTTGTGAGATTAAATGAGTTGATACATGAAAAGTGCTAGGCCCATATTAGGTGACTAATAATAAGGCCAAGCCCCAGTGGCTTAGTTGGATTTCATACACCAAAAGGTTGTGGGTTTGATTCCCAGTCAGGGCACATACCTGGGATGCTGGTACAGTACCCAGTCAAGGTGCATATGAGAGGCAACTGATTGCTGTTTCTCCCTGTCTCTTTCCCTCTTTATCTCTCTCTAAAGTCAATAAAAACATCTCCTTGTATTAGGATTAAAATAATAATAATAATAATCATAATAATAATAAATAAAATGCCAACGCCAATGATACTGATGAGGTTTGCCTACACTATTAATTCTGGAAAAAAAGAGCACTGGCCTTGTTAGGTGATAACATTTGTAATGGTACATTTTTATGTTTCCTCAACATAGAAAATCATTACCTGATTTTCATGCACAGCTGGTTTTCTACGAATAATCTTTATCAGTGGTTTTGACATCTTTGTTTGCTACAGAATCACCTGGATGACTTGTTAAAACACAGATTACTGGTCCACATCCCTAGAGATTTTGACTCAGTTGGTCTTGTGTGGGACCCAAGAATCTGAATTTCTAACTGGCTCCCAGATGATGTTACTGCTGCTGGTTTAGAAACCAAGATTTGAGAAGCACTGATCATGCTGCAAGGATTCTAGCTTTTTAATGCTCTCGATTTCTGTGGTTAAAGTGATGCCATCTACTGGGCATAATAGAAATGGCAGCTTCTAGTCACAATAGGAGCTTAAAGCATTTAAAAAATGATTGAAGGTCCCGTCTAGATCGCAAAAATCTTTGTGCTCTTTGTGACTTGGAGTAGACAAAAAAATTCATTGTCACCCTGGCTGGCGTAGCTGAGTGGATTGAGCACGGGCCTGTGAACCACATGATCGCGGTTCGATTCCCAGTCAGAGCACATGCCTGGGTTGCAGGCCAGTTCCCCAGCAGGGGACTCACGAGAGGCAACCATACATTGACATTTCTCTCCTTCTCTCCTTCCCTTCCCCTCTAACAATAAATAAATAAAATCTTTAAAAATTTGTATTGTGAATACAATAAATATTTGAGTAATAAATATATTACTCAGAATAAAAGTAAGAATTTTAAGTAAAGAAAACATTAAGGCTTCTATTTATAGTTAAATGCATAGGAGCCTTACTACCACTAATTAGCTGCATTGCTGCCAATCACTGGTTGGTTTCCAGTTCCCTCAATTCCATGGCAGGAAGGAAGAATAGGCACAAAAACGACTTTATCTTCCACCCTCTCTGTATTCATGTGTAAAGCGAGAAGATACTCTCAAAAAGCATTCTGTAATATTCTGTGATTCGACCCGAACATTATTTTGCTTCCCTTAGCCTCAGGATGTAGAAAGATAACAAACATTCAGAATGAATCTCTGTGCTCTGACCTCTGACCTCCTGTTTATAAAAACTAATTGAAATGTTTTGGGGACTACCAAGCACTGTTGCTTTTTCTTCCTGGGACAAGATTTCTGTGTCAGTAAAATAATAATGACGCCAATTTCCCTGGAGTTCTTTTAAGGACACAGCAGGAGTGGGAATAGTTGCGGTGTTAGATTTCTAGGGCTGGCAGACAAAGCACCACAGGGTTAAACAGTGTAAGTTTATTTCTCCACAGTCCTGGGGGCTGGGAAATTCAAG
This sequence comes from Sturnira hondurensis, assembly GCF_014824575.4. NCBI lineage: Eukaryota > Metazoa > Chordata > Mammalia > Chiroptera > Phyllostomidae > Sturnira > Sturnira hondurensis. Next base: position 540,760 of record NW_028077910.1, read on the forward strand.
ATCAAGGTGTCGGCGGGGTTGGTTTCTCCGAGGCCTCTCTCCTCGGCTTGCAGACGGCCTGGTTCTTTCTGTGTCTTCACATGGCCTTTCTTTCTCCGTGTGTCTGTGTCCAAATTTCCTCTTTTTGCTAGGACACCAGTCATACCGGATTAGAGCCTGCTCTAATGACTTCATTTTAGCTTAATTACCTTTAAAAAAAATTGTTGTCTGACTACACTTGTCCCCATTTCCCTCCCCCGCCACTCTCCTCTGCCTTAACTACCTTTTTAGACCCTGTCACCAAAATGTGGTCACATTCTAAGGTGCTGGGAATTAGGACTCAACATATGGATTTTGAGGTGACACAATTCAGCCCCTGACACTTGTGTTTAAAGCACATACTGTTTTACAACAGAATTCTATCTGCTGGATTTACACTTCCCACATTTGTAAAACAAGTACGTTTTCATGAGGGAGTTGTGAGCCGTAACAACTGTCATGTTCTGTTGGGTTCTCATCTCTCCAACTTCTCACGGTCTATAGCTAAGGAGAGGTTTCCTCAGAAGCCACTGTGTGCCAGGTCCTACGAGAGAGGACCATCCACGTTCAAGTCGTGTAGTTGAAAGAGTAGAGTGAAACAACTGGGTTTGATGCCAACTCAGCAATTTTCGTATTGAGGATCTTGGATCCAGCCTCTCTGGGTCTCAGTTTTCTCCTGTGTAAAATGGGACTGTTGCAACTGCCTAGACTTGAGAGTAAGAGATACCCAGCACAAAGATCACAGAACAGCTGAGGCTCGGTAAATGGTCGTCACACACTGCATGTTCAGCCTTGCCTCTCCTAAGGGAGAATGAATCTTGCAGCAATGTCTTGGAAACTGCATCCCATTCTTCTCGGAGGTGACTTCTACAACCACGTCTTTCTTCTTAGACCACTAGGCGGCAGAACTCCGGGCAGTATTTTTTTGTTTTGAAGAGAGAGAGGAAGAGACGTATTGACTGGCACCTTGACTGGGCACTGAACCCACAACCCAGGTATGTGCCTTGACTGGGAATCAAAACAGCAACTTTTCACTTTGTTGGGATGACACCCAACCATCTGAACCATGCCAGCCAGGGCTGGGCAGTCTTAAGTTACTTCGGCGCTTTTTCCCTATTTCAAAATAACCCGAAGCACAGACTACCAGGTGTCTTCTGGGTTAGGCTCTCGTAGGAGGGAAAGCTGTTGTATCATACTTGGGTAATTGCAGTATTACATAAAATGTGAAAGAACAAGTAAAGGCATTAATAAGCCTAGCACTCTAAAACAACTCTATTTATTTTCTGTAGAAAAATTTCCAGTCTAAGGTTTACATATGTATACATTTTAAATAAGGTAAAAATTGTATAGAAATATATTTTACTTTAATCATTTTTTTAATTGTTCAATTACATTTGTCTCCATTTTCTTTCATGAATCTCTCCCCTGCCTTGGGAGAGATTCATGAAAGAAAATCCCCCCCCCCACCTCCCACATTCAATCCTCCCTGTTGCCTTTGTCCATGGGTCCCTTATACATGTTACTATTTTCACTGAGTCTTAGCTATGAAGCAATTTTTGTATCTATCATTTTGATGCTTGAGTTCTATTCTGTAGATGAAATGAAGAAAAATTTCTGCATTTCCCTATCTTTGAGCTTCTAGGTTTAGGATGCTTCTAATATTATAAATAATGTTGCAATACACATCTTTGTGCATATATTTCCCACTCCTTCCTTCTCCTAAGTTGCTTCCTTCCAATACATTTTTTAGAATTCGGCATAACATTCTATGTAAATTAGACTTAAAAAATTAAGTACCCCTAACTTTGCTGCTAAGTGATGTACATAGTCTCTTAAATCTTTGATTCTGTGTAAAAGGTGGCCTCACTTAGCATTAAAACCTTCAGTACTGAGGCATAGGAGAGAGCGCCATCTGCTGCCTTGAAAACATGACAGCCTGCAATATCCTGCTTATTCCTGGAGACCCAGACCAGATACATGCCAAGGTTGGGTCTGCTCTCAGGTTGGGTATTAAATGATGATCACAGAAGAGGGCCCATTAAGTGAGGTCACATTGCCAAGTAACCAGTCCCAGTGTAGCCTGCATTTACAATGAAGAATGCAGCCAGGCACCATTCCTGCCTCCTTTGGGAAATACCACGTCCTAAACATTGGTTGATGGGTGTTTGTGATGCCAGTCACTATACAACAATGTGTGCTGTGCTCCGGGCTGTTGGCCACACTTTCTGTCCAGTCTAGCTTCCTCTTCCCACCAGTGTCGATCTGACCACTTACGTCATTGGACTGGTCTTCAGTCCAGCTCTACTCCTTGGCCATATTGCTCTACTTGTCAAATGACTTTTTCTCAGTGGCTGTGAATTCTGCTTAGCTTTGGAGCCTCAGCACAGTGCTCCTTCTTTCCTCCCCAGAAGCCTTCCCAGATTTTCGGATCCCTGCAATATCCCTTACAGTTGCTACTATACCACCTTCCACAACTGCTCTTTGTTTATTATACGGGCTTTTCCTTGTCACAAAACAGTCTTCATGATTTGCCTCTAACAGTTTCCCAACCTCATTTCTCATATTAGTTCTTTGTTCCATATACTTTAGGATTGCATTGTCCAATAAATGTCTAATACAAACCACATACAAAGTGTTAAGCATTCTAGTAGCCACATTAAAATAGGAAATGCAAATAAGCCAACCAAAACAAGCAAATAGCCCCCAAAACAGCAGGTAACACAAAATATTATCATTTTAACATTTAACACACACATTTTAAGTGCTCAATAGACATGAAATTCTACTGTTGGGAGACTGAAGCTACATATATGTTCCCCAAATACATGAGTTACATTTCAACTTCTAGGCCTTTGCACATGTTCTCTTTTTTCCTGGAATGAACTTTCTCCCATCTGGCTAACTTTCACTTATCTTCAAAAATCTAGCTCAGCCCTGACCAGCGTGGCTCAGTTCATTGGGCATCATCCCACAAAGTGAAGGGTCGCCAGCTCAATTCCTGGTCAGGATACGTGCCTGGTTGAGGGTTTGGTGCCCAGTCAGAGCACATTCAGGAGGCAACCAATCGATGTTTCTCTCTCAGACTGATATTTCTTTCCCTCTCCTTCTCCTTCCCTTTCCCTCTCTCCAGAAATAAATAAAAATAAAATCTTTTAAAAAACCTAACACAAATATCATCTTTTCCAGAAATTCTTTCCTAACTCTTTGCAAACTTTTCTTCTCTGCTCTGTCACTCTGCTTAGTACATGCTTCTTTATTTTCATTATGTCTATGGTGATATAGTGCTTTACATTTATAATGATTTATTTATAGCTTTATACTTGATTTTGAGCTTCTTTAGGGCAGGAACACTCATCTATCATGTCTGTATCCTGAGAGTCAGGAACAAAGCCCATTCTCACTATCCATGTGCAATACTTTGGTGAATGGACAAACAAATATCTATTAATCAAATTACCATCACCTATACTGAGTGCCTATCTCTCACCCCCATGTCTCCTTACAGGGCTTCAGTGCAAGCCTGGAGAATGACTTATTTATTTATAGATATTTATGTATAGAATGATCTAATTTATCTATACAAGCCATGGTTTCTTTTATTGTTCCATTTCTCTGTTAAAACAAATTAGAACCCAAATCAAATAACTGAGAAAAAGGTCACAGGCCCGATTTTGATGGATGACTCCACACTCATTTTCTGCATAGCCCATGACAATTGGCTTTTCAGATTACATAGAGAACACGGTTTTAAAATACAGAAACTTGAATACCTTCAGACTTTCAGTAAGGTGTTCCCTTGAGCAAAGCTTGTCCTTCACAAATCTGCTCATACTCGTAATGCCTTTTGGTTCAAGTCTCTGACTCTGTGCTTCAGGAAGATGGCTATTGAGGAAGTCTGGAGGCAAGATTTCTGGCGTGGTTGTTGTTGACCAATATAAAACGTTTGTCCTTCTTCTTAAATTTATATTCTACTTCTTTCATCTCACTGAGTATTTTTTTTTAATGAGCACTGTTAAAACTATTTAATTTCTGGTAGTTTGTGCAGGGAAGTAGTGATAGGACAGGTCTCATTGTATGTATCCAGTTACCCCTACGTGGAGTTATGTAAATTATGCATTTGGAAGGGTTGAAGCCACAGCGGAAGAGGCTGCAGTGTATGCCTGGACGCTCTTTCTTCTAACATTAGAAATTTGTTACTGAAACCAGGTAACATATGAAAGTATAATATAATAAATATGAAATATACTTAATATAAAAAGTAATATCAGTGCATGTAACTTAGTATCATTATTTTAAATCTATATGTTGTATATACATGTATACCTACATTATACATATATCTCTTTTGAGTAGATCCACTTTAAACACTGGGCATTACAGATACAAAATATAATGCCAGGGATCAATGGCTTTTAGGTTCTATGAAAATGTCTCAGATTTGAAAGATAACAGTTACTGGCCAAATAGAAAAAATTATGGTGAAATTAAGCCAAAACATCTAATTATCTCAAAATGTAATAATATATAAGCTTGGTTCATATTTAGCATTTACTAACATTTTATTGTGTTTGGATAATTTGTAGGTTAAATTTCTTCACTTTACAAGAATTTGTGAGTATGTGCAATGATTGCTGGATAATTGATGAAGATAAATTCAATGGACAGGTCATACGCAAGTAATTTAAAAAGCAAAATTATAAAAATATTATAAAAATTATTAAAATACTACTTTATAGCAACAATAATATTTACTGTGAAATGAGTACATTTTAATAGATTTGAAAGAATGTGAGTTACAGCTTGAGGGCCTACAAGGAAATGGTCCTGGTTTTAAAAATTAATACACTTTATTTTATTTTATATTTTGCTTTATTTTATTTTACAATAAAGCACTTTTAGGTTTACAGAGAAAAGAGGAGTGGATAGTACAGAAAGTTCCATTATACCTCCAAACTCCCACAGTTTTATTAACATCTTGCATTAACATGGTATCCTTGTTCCAGCTGATGAGCTAATATTATTACCTTATTGACTAAAGTCTATGGTTTACATTAGAGTTCACTCTTGGTGTTGTACATTTTATGGGTTTTGAGAAATGTATAATGACATGTACCCACCATTAGAGTATCACACAGAACAGTTTCACAGCTGCACAGCCCTAATTTGAAGAGCCAGATGTCTAAAACACGAGATTTCATTGCAACCTCCACACATGAGTTCTGCTTCTCAGGGCAATTCAGGACTGCCCTGTTCATCTGTGCTCTCTATAGTCAACAAATGGTATGAACTGGTCCAAAGTTATCTTTGTTGTTATTTTGGGGGAGGAGATTCTAAGGTACTATCCTGCTTCCTTTTCTCATTTATTTTTAAATGATTATCTGGCATGGCTCTTAAAAAATACATATATTTTTTTCATTTTAGTAAAGTTTTAATCAGCCTCTGCATGTTGACTAATTTAATCTCCTGGGGTGTGTTCCAGTGTTGGAGACTTAAAGTGCTTTTTTGAAAAAAAATATTTTATTGATTATGCTATTACAGTTGTTCCAATTTCCCCCTTTGCCCCCCCTCTACCTGGTATTCCCATTCCCTCCATCAATTCCCCCCCTTAGTTCATGTCCATGGGTCATACATATAAGTTCTTTGGTTTCTCCATTTCCTATACTGTTCTTGACATCCCCCCCGTCCATTTTGTACCTACCGATTATGCTTCTTATTGTACCTTTTCCCCCATTCACCCCTTTCCCCTCCCAACTGATAATTATCCAAAGATTCTCCATATGTATGATTCTGTTCCTGTTCTTCTTGTTTGCTTAGTTTGTTATTTAGATCCAATTATCGATAGTTGTGAATATATTGACGTTTTTAATGCTCATAGTTTTGTTGTTGTTGTTGTTCTTCTTCTTCTTCTTCTTGTGTACTTCCCTTCAGCATTTCATGTAATAATGGCTTGGTGATGATGAACTCCTTTAGTTTACTTTGTCTGGGAAGCACTTTATCGCTATAAGGATCATTATCATTGTTTTGTTTATTCAGGGCATCTATCAGGTACTTGGTTTTCTGTCTTTTCCAGCTGCTAGGACCATACTTCTGGCTGTGTTCCAGATTTATTTTCATGGATTATCACTTATTTTAGGGTTTCCTTCTTTACAGATACCACTCTAAAAACCCGGAAATTTGTTTATTGCGAAACTTGTGTTGTCTTAGAGTTCCTGTCTTTTGGGATATTCTGATTGATTGCTTAGCATTCTGTTAGCCAGAGAGACAAGTGATTGCGGTGGAGATAACATAGGAATTAAAAATCTGAAGTACCTGGTTGGTGTGGCTCAGTGGATTGAGTGCTGACCTGCGAACCCTGAAGGTCACATCAGGGCCCACGCCTGGGTTGCTGGCCAGCTCCCCAGTAGGGGGTGCGTGAGAAGCAACCACACATTGATGTTTCTCTTCCACTCTTTCTCTCTCCCTTCCCCTCTGTCTAAAAATAAATAAATAAAATGTTTTTTTTAAAAATCAGAAGTAGTTTCAGTCTCTATCACACACTGACCTGGTAATGTATGCCCTCAGTAAATGGGAATAATGATGCCCGATATTCCTGTGAACATGCTGGGCTTTCTGCCTGGAGTATTTTTAATCCTCTCTGAAAAAACTTTTATTATGCCTTCAAAATCCAGATCATAGATCAGCTCCTTTAGGAAGCCTTCCCAGACCCTTCCAGACAGAGTCAGTCATTTCTTTTCTGCCCCTCATGCTTACTGTCACTTGCTATGATATTAATTTATTTTTATGTTAGTAACAGGGCTATTATTAAAACAAAACAAGATGTTCATAAAATACATTTCAAACTATGTAGTTGCTAAAGATCTGTTTTTAGTCTACATCACACACTTGCCCAAGTTGTCATTCTCAGAGAGCTCAGCTTGTAGTCAGTATTTGACAGTACAGGTGTGGTCGTTTGTTTATTCCTTCATCAAAAGATGTTTATCCGGGTACCAACTGTGTCCCAAGTGCTGTGTGTGGAATGTATAGCAAAGTGAAGAAAGTGTTTCCAAAATGTGATAAAATATAATACTTAAACACTGAAAGAAAGCAAATAAAGCCAAGAATTTGGTACAAGGAGGCTCTGAAGTTGAGAATTTACATCTCAGTTTCTGGGGGAGGGGGGGCTGTGACAGGACCCTGCTCTGCTGGTTACCATAATGTGCTCTTGAAAGAGAACTCAGAGTTGTTAGTATAACTCACTGAATACCTTTTAGTTAGCTGTTAGTTAACTTTCAGAGTTTATTGTATAAATATATATTTGGTGTGCTCTGCTTCCTTCTCATTAAAAGATGTGGCTTTAATCATTCTTTTTATTTATTTATTTTTATTTTTATTTTAATTGCTGTTCAAGTACAGTTTTCTGCCTTTTACTCCCATCCCAGCCCACTGGCATCAGTCATTTTTAATAAATCCTTTTGTCATAATGCCTATGGTCAAAAATTCCTGAGCTACATATGGTAATTACACAAAACTGAGTTGAATGGCTCCCACCTGACTATTAGGGTCAGGATTCTGGTGCCCACACAGGATACATTTAGGAAACTTATGTCTTCTACAGAAATCTGTTGTCAAAAGGTTTATTTCTCTCTGGATATATATTACTTAATAAAATTTCTCCCTCAACTTGCTGTCCTCATTTAGCTTGCATGTAGGGTTTCCAGAACCTGTCCTGACCATTTGACTCTTTGCTGTGGGTTTATTGACCAATCCTGTTATTCTGCTTTTCTCTTGTTCTCTTTTCTCCTGTTATTCTCCACTTAAAGGTGATTTTCCATCTTTCTGACCAGAGTGCCATGTGAGACCTTCAGTGCTTCCTAGTACCCACTAACGAGTTGTTCTGCCCATTCTTCTGGCTGTCACAGACCCTGTCACACCCACATGTGCTGCCCCCAAACTGGGCCAGCCTGATGGCTTGATCCGTGGTCAGTTAACTTGGGTAGATATCATTCATCATGGAGAATCACTGTGCTGCCAGTCTTATGAAAGTATAGCAAGTTTTTCATTGTTCATTCATCTGTTTCACACTTGTTGAGAGTCAGCCCTGATGCTAAGGTCTGGAGATACAGAGACAAGTGGTCCCAGCATGGCCATTATGGAGTTCACAGTCTCTTGTGGAACAGTAACTACTTGTGATGCTATGTGGAGTTGTTAAACCCAGTGCAGACAACTGTGATGAGTGTGTTTCCCTTCCCTTTCCTTTTGTTCATTGGTTTATCCTTTAGCCTTTGGAATTCCTTGACTACACATCCAAGGGACCTAAAGTGGACTGGCCTTGGATTAGAGGTGGCTTCTTATGTGACACTTGCCCCTTCTAATCATGATCTGACATGTGACCTTGGAGAGGTCTTTATGACTCTCCATTCTGTTTTGTGGATGGCACTAGAGAGATAAGGGGCAATTAACGCATTTTAAAGAATGTTGGCTACTTAAAATGCAATTTTAGTTTGAAGAACGGGATTCATAAGTGGTTTCTGTGTTTTCTTTATTGTTTCATTTGTAAAAATATCCTTAAAATAAACATATATGGATAAAAAAAAACCAAAACACTTTACATTACACGTTTTGGAGCTTAAAAATAGACCTTGTACTGTTGAGGAACTTACTCATTATCTGGGTAGAACTTGGTGGAATAAAAACTTATATTAGCAAGGTGATGAAATACATTTTGAGTTCTCACTGATCATAAGACTTCTTATGAGGCCAAGTAGACGGTCTGTTTTACACCTGATTTGGGTTTTATAGTCTCTTTTCCCCATGAAGAAAAATTTACAGTCTCTTGTAAATCTCCTACTAGACACCTAATTTTTTCTTACCATAGGAGAGCTGTCCTGGCTAGATCCCCAAAGACTGAGGGATGTCAGCAATGGTCTTATGTTTAGGGCAACCTGAAGGTCCTCGGACCCTGCCATCACTCTTCGTCATGGGAAAGGTAATTGAAAGGAGTGGGGGATTGCTGGTGGAGCAATATTTGTCTCCTTTCTTGTTTGCCCTTAAACTCACAGCTGATTATATTCCAAATCAGCTGAGTGTGCTACCAAATCTTTAAGAAATGGTGGTGCCCCTGCAATAGGGATTTACAGATCACCTTCCTTATGGGAGGTAGTATTGTGCAGTGGCTAGAAACAAAAAAGCATTTACTAGCTATCACCTTAATATTTCATCAACTGTAACATGTGCTCTTTGCTCTGCACTTTAATATCTCTGAAACTGGGGAACAAATTGCAACTGATGGCAGGCCGCTGTTAATTGGCTGCATTTTTGTCCTTTATGAGCGGTAGATAAAACAATAATGGGACTGTCGGCTCAGATTAGGTGATGACATGGCACTAGCTGTGCGAACTGTAGGCAAGACGCTTAAAAGCATTGTGCCGCATATCCTGCATTGGTCCTTGCTGCACAGCACTTGGCTCAAAGTAAACTGCAGACATAAAAGTATATGCTTCTTACTCCACTGTTTTATATTTCTCCTTAGACTGTCTCTCTGATACAGGGTAGAACGTAGATCAATTCTTTACATTAATAAGAATAAGTAAGTGGGATTTTGGTGATTATTTAGTTCAAACTATTACTCTAGCATGTGCTGATTTATTTTTATAAGAAAAAATGATCATGGGAGGGACAGGGAAATAAGTATGGAGGTGAATAATAATACATATTTGTGTAATGCTGGTGTCTTCTTTTTTAAAAGTGTGATTTTATTTTATTTTTTATTTTTTAACTGTTGTTCAAGTACAGTTGTCTCCATTTTCCTGCTGCCAATTCTCTCTTCCCCGCCCACCCCCATCTTCCACCCCCAATCCTACCCTCCTTTGGCTTTGTCCTGATAATGCCTCCTGTTTTCAAAACCGCTGTAAGGTCTCATCCTCCTTTAAGCCTTACCCCTTCCCCTTGAGGTAGAGGGCAAGGCATTATCCTCCTTCACAGAAGGGAAGAGAATTAGTGGCTTACTCAAAGACTCAAAGAGGTATTTTCTATTCCTAGTCCGGTGCTCTCTTCTGCTTTGAAAATCTTACCCACACCCACAGTACTAATTCTCACTCTTTTTCAATCGCCATTAGTATTTCCAGAGGTCCTCTCTCGTTTCTGAGATGTTCCCACTATATATATCACTATCACCCTGACCTGTCGGGCATGAACCATTTGTCTTTTTCCTGTGACAAATCCATTGGAGATTACTCTTTAGGTTTAATTCTTTCAACAGTGCAATTACCCTCTCACAGGAATGTGCAGTCATATTTAATTCTCCCCTCTTCCTCAACATCTTCCCTCACAGTTTGTCATTACTGGTTTCTTTCCATCATTCTTCTCTAGTGTCTTTTCCTTTAAATCTCCACTGCTATCTTTTTCTGGACAGGACTTTTGAAATAGTCTCTTGGTCTTATAACTCATCCAGTACACAGCCAGGTTAACCTTTGGAAAATTCCTTTTATAATGTCACAGAAATCTCCAATGGCTCAATATTGGACAGAATGAAGTCTAAGGACTAAGGTCTGATTAGTGTTATCATTTGGTCACAGAACACTGGGTAGTAATAGGCCCAGGGCCCTAATGGGCCTCTTTGACCAAGAGAAAGTAAAATTGTGAGTTCAGCCGAGAGAAGATAATGCCAGTCCAGACAAGCAAGGCCTTTCTAGGTCTTCTCCTCAATCATTTAAATTGATCTTTTATTATCCTCAACATAAAGCTTCTTTTACACAGCCAATTCTTTCAATAAAGCCTGGACACCCTGCTCTCATTTCTGCCCTGTATCTTTGTTTATATTGCTTCCTAATCATTCAAAGATATATTAAAATGAACATTTATTGAGTACTTACAAGACAAGGGGAATATAAAAATGAAGAAGATCCTGCTTCACCCTTAGTAGTTTAGAGGGAATTGAGGAAAGAGGATAAATAAGCAATTAATGACAATACATTTCAACAAGTGCCACTGCTTGTAAAGCATTTCATGGGGACATAAAGAAGCCATAGCTCTATCCAAGGCAGACAGGAAAGGATAGAGATTGGGTGACATTTGAACTAACCTTCTTCTTCCCCAAAGTTGTTTTAGAACCTGTTCAGACATCTATCCAATGGGCCAGTGCTGCTCAAATGCCCAAAGCCTCTTCTGAGGTGTCAACCTATGTTTATCACCTTTCAAAACTCCTTAGGAAATTACTGTGGTTATGTCCTATTTTGGCCTTAATTATCATCTGTTGAGTCAGTGTTTCCTGTATGGTTTTCTTCATCCTTGCAAGTAGATCATAAACTCCTAAATATCAGATATCATATTTTACGTGTTTTAGTATCTGTATCCAGACACAGAAACTAAGTCCATGCTTATTAGACAAATTATTTACATCTTTTGTGTACATATTAATTTTCATGATAAAGAAGTTATATATGTACAGTCACACATCAGCAAATATAAGTTCTGATGATAAAAGTGAGTTTTTCACAGAGAAGAATGCACTACGAAGATATGTGTCACTAAATAATTCAGTGACATGTAGAATGTGTCACTAAATAATTCAGGTTACATATAGCAGATCTTAAGCTGATTTCTATAACAGCCATGCTTCTGTTATTTAGGGATCATGGAGAAACGTCCACATATATGAAACCAGTACTGAGGGCAAGGCAAAGTGAAGGCGTGTGGTCAACAATATGTGCATCGGAACGAGCATGTGTGAAATGTAGATTGACTTTTTTTAATCCTTGAATAGAACTATAAACTACTTAATATTACATTATCAGGATCATGCTTCTTTAAACAAATACAGGTGACTGCTCCTTCCTGTTACTCTGTCACCTGTGATCACCAGGCTGGCATCATGGTGTCTCCTCTTTCCTGCCTCCCTGAGCCATAAGGAAGGCGTGGGCTATGCCCAGGTTTGTTTGACTTATTTATAGCGAACAAAAAATATAGGTGAAAGTGGATAAAACTGGGTTACTTTATGACAGAGGAAGTGTGCATGCTTAAAAAATAAATTAATTATTCAAAGTTGACTCAATTCCATTTAGGGAAATTCAATGTAGAACAAATTTAATGTGCCAGTATTTGGATTTTAAATGCCCAGATTAATAATGATTTTTGTTATTTTAAAAATGACAAATCTAACAATATTTTTAAGTTTTAGCATTGTGCAAATGCTTTGCTTTGTTGCAAAAGAGCCCATTAAGATAAAATTTAAGGAGAACACTGTTACATTTTGTACAATTTGAAGGCATTTGAGAATGAATGAATTTTATCTCTACAAACAGTTATATCATAAGATCTGTTATGGTGAACAGTAGCAGAACTTAAACTTAGGTAACTAGAATGAATTTATACTTTCCCAGTTGGGGATTTAAATTTATAAACAATTTCTTCAAAAAATATTTTATTTGGCATGGATGGAACTGGAAAGCATTATGCTAAGTGAAATAAGCCAGGTGGTGAAAGACAAATACCATTTGATCTCACCTTTAACAAGAACCTAAACAACAAAACAAACAAACAAGCAAAATATAACTAAAGACACTGAAATAGAGAACAGGCTGACAGTGACCAGAGAGGAGAGGGGAGGGGATTTCAGGGGAAAAGGGGGAGGGTTTGCAGGAACAAGTATAAAGGACACATGGACAAAAACAAGGTGGGCGTAGAAATGGAAGGGAGGTGGGGAGGGCTGGGGGGTGGGCTGGGATGGGGGTAAAAGGCAGAAAACTATACTTGAACAATTAAAATGAAATAAAATTTCAAAAATATATACTTTAATTGAATTTACTGGGGTGACATTTTAAACAAAATGATATAGGTTTCAGGCATACAACTCAATAATACATCATTTGTATATTGTATTATGTTTTCACCACCCCAACTCAAGTCTTTTTCCATCACAATTTATGTGAACAATTTCTTGAATAGACTCTATTACATTTAGAAAATAGATTAAAAAGTTTATTTAGCACTTTGAAATTATTATAGAAAATAATATTGTATTTTATATAAAACATATTTTTAGAGATTTTATTTATTTACTTTTAGAGAGAAGGGAAGGGAGGGAGAGAGGGAGAGAAACATCAATGTGTGAGAGATACAGTTGGTTGCCTCTAGCAGCATGTCCCCAACTGGAGACCTGGCCCACAACGCAGGTATGTGCCCTGACTGGGAATAGAACCAGAGAACTTTCGGTTCACAGCCCGGGCATCAATCCTCTGGGCCACACCGCCCAAGGCACAAAACATTTCTAAGTCATAAAAAACAGTGCCAAAATGCAGAAAAGAAAAGCAGTACTTGTAAAAATTCAATAGGTGATTTCCTATTTCTACTATTTTAAGATTGCTCAGAGAATCTCTACGTCTGAAGTTGCTTTTTGAATGGTCTATAAAGGCTTCTGACACTTTCTCTTTTTATATCCACTAAACAGTGCAGGACCCTAAACATAACATTACAAACACTGAATCTAGTGTATTGGCATAACCTCATTTCACAAGAAAACATACAAATATTGTTAGTAATATAATTGATATGAATTGTTAAGAGATCAAAGACAGCTCTTAAGTATACATTTGCATTTTTGGTTTTCAGATACATTTCAAAAAAGTACATTTTTTCTAGCATTTGCTTTTTCACAACAACCATTCTGGTAGCCTGGCTGTCTCTTACGGTGAGGTTAGTAATGGAGGGTTCTTCTTTGTTGACCTGAACATTTGAGTAAAAGCCTTCTTATGTGTTCAGGGTCAGGCCCTCACTTTAAGTTCGTACTGTTGTGAGGCTTGAAAGACAGTTTTGGTTTGGGGCTTCTGTGCTTGAATTTTGATGGTGGGGTGTAACCAAATACATTTGTTTCCTTAACTTTTCAATGTTATTTCTAATCTTATTTACGGTAAATCAGAGAACAATAATTTTAAAGCAATATTGCTCGAGTAGACCTGTGCTGACATTTGTCATGCTTTGATGTCTCCGTGAGAATTGGCAGCCACTTTCTTAATAACATGGGTTCATCTTTGGTTCCAGCACCTGCTTGTTCCTTGTACTAAACAATGGGATACACAAACAAGACCTTACAATAAAATGTTAACTTTTCTTATCAAATGCAATTTTACCCAATAGAACAGTGAGTAAAAGGTTAAGAGACTAACTTGTAAGTTTGCAGCATAGATACTCAACAAATTTGATTGCTTTTAAAGTTTTTTTGTACTTTTTACATTTTACATAAATTAAGAGGAAAAAAACACTCATACACTTTACAAAATGCTCACACACCATTTCTTGTTTTGATACTACATTAAGTCATATTTCCCTGTTGGGAAGTGGGAAAAGTTAGAGCAATATTCCAACAGGAATAACTTATAATGCAGTAACACTACCTTAAAAAAATCCCACCAATCATTAAAAACATTACTTACTTCACTGTATCTGTGTGATGTTCAAAGTTAAAGCTCATTGTTTCAGATAGTAGGGAGGCTTCTGTGCTGAGAATTTTCTGGCTTATTCATAAAAATGTCCTAAGCTGAAGAACAGGATAGCAGTGAGTGAGTAAAACAAACACAGAAACCCAGGAGAAAAGACATGCCCTGAAGACCTGTGCTAATGGCAACGGAGGAAGCAGGGGGAGGGCTCCTCCTCCGGAATTTTCCCCTGATCTACAACCTGTGTTAGTACAAAGAGCTCACAGACAGACACACTTTTTAAATACTGAAATGCCTGCTTAAGCTCGGAGGTATGCTGAGACCATTTGTCCTCCTGCATAGAGCAGGCACGTCGTTCACCTGTACACAAATGTGGCATATGTCTGCAAAGACAGTAGTTGTTGACATCTCTGGATTATATAGAGCACTATACAAGGGGCATTCCAATGGGACCTGCTGTTGGAAATACTTTAGTTTGGTTTTCAGCTCCAGTCATAAAACAGACTTGCTGTTTTAAATGCCCAGTTTTATAGCAATTTCTGGCTGGACAACTTGTAAAAGATCATATAGACAAAGTAGTTGATTCTGAAATGAGGTTACCTAGTTTCACTGCTCTGAAATGATTGGCATCTTTGCTCTCTACCTCCATGTACAATAAAATTAAAAAATGTTGTGCACTTACTTCTAAAGATGAAAATCTATTTTTGTTGTGGATTTCTTCATGTGTATGTCTTTTTAAACAGGAATACTCTCAAAAATGTTTTTGATAATGTAACATAGTGGACCTGAAAATAAATTTTATTTAACAATTCATAAAAATAATGTATTCATGAAATTTTTTTCTTGGTTGTAAATTACAATCTCTCTCTCTCCTTCCCAAAGAGTAATAGGTGATGTAGCTTATTTGTCAGTAAAGATCCTGGTCCATTTGCATCCTTTAATACATGCAGGAAACTTTGGTTTTCTTGTTAGTGAAAGATGCAGTGTTGGGATTGGAAAGTGGTACCCAGTCTGGTGGGCGTGGGAAGAAGACACCTAGGAAAGTAAACCTGGTTATTGAGTACTACTCTGTGCTTCACCCCCAAAGATGGTGACTCTTGGAGAGTTGAGAGTTGCAGAAGTGGGTGTACGCTTATCAAACAATGTTTTCTCTTGTTTGACTGAGTTTATGCATTTTGGAGAAGAATCCCAAAGGGGTTCTTTGAAGAATCCCACAGGGGCAATGAGATACATTTTTAAAAGTCTCTTCAAGCATCGATCTCTTTTTCTGTAAAATGCAATGATATACGTATCTTCCTCGTAGGTCTGCTGTGAAAATTAAACAAGGCAATAAAGTAAGGTGCTCAACATAGGACTCGATGTTTAGCAAGTCTTTGGCAGACGTTAGGTATACAATCATAATCAGATTCTGGTTTCTCCTACATTCAGGCTGCTGGTAAAGATGGACAAAAAGTATATTTTGAGTTAGCTGAAGTTTTAACAGGCAAGCACATATTAGAGGTTTCTAAACTCTAATCCTCACTCTCAATATTTATTTGAGGAAAGTCAGAAACTTAATGGTTACGTTTCCTTAAGAAGAACTTTTTCCTCCTAGGACTAAAGGAAGGGAAATCCAAAATTTTAGGCTCAGCATCAACTATACCCTTCCCTATAAAGAGGGATATCTTCAGAACTCAAAGATCATACTTAGAAAGATTAGAATTGATAGTCCAGTGGGAAATGAGGGGTGTAGAGTTTAGTTGACATAAGTATGTTAAGCAATTTGAATTTTATCTTGTGAATCATAGGGAAGAAAATGAAGTATTAAAAATAGAGATCATATTCACTTGTAAGATAGAGGCATAGTCAGAAATGCTTTGCTTTCTCAAACAACCAAAAGAAGGATAACAACTAATTTAAAAACAAAGAGCAACCAGGACTGCCAGGAAATCATTTGCATGGAGTCCAACAATCAGGAAGTGAAAGAAACATTCATCCAGGCTGGTAAGAGAAGCAGATTTGGGCAGCCGGGGAGGAGAGGACACACAGCAAGGCAAGGTGGTAGATGGTCTGGGTGATCCCACAATCCCTCGAAGATAAGCAGGTAGGAACAACGGGGGAGCAACAGATCAGCAAAACCAAGGGTTTCAGCGTGGGGAAACTAAAGACTCAAAACCCCTGGCTGTAAAAAATCTGTGGGAGTTGTGGGAGCAGGGAAAACTTCCAGTCTCACACAAGAGGCTATTGGAGAGGCCCACAGGGTCCTAAAACATACATGAGCCCACTCACCTGTGAATCAGCACCTGAAAGGTCACAATGTACTTGTGGGAAGCAAGGGAAGTGATGGAAAGTGGAACAAAAGCCAAGCAAACAGCATTGTTCCTTCTCTGACCCCTCCCCCACAGACAATACTACGAAGCAGCAAAGAGGGTTGCCCCTCCCTCGAAAATACCTAAGACTTTGCTCCTTACTACATAACAAGTGTGCCAAGACAAAGAAATATGGCCCAAATGAAAGAACAGATCAAAACTCCAGAAAAAGAAGTAAGTGGCAAGGAGATAGACAGCCATCTGATACGGAGTTCAAAACACTGGTAATCAGGATGCTCACAGAACTGATTGAACTCAGTTGCAAAATAAAGGCTACACAAAGTGAAATAAAGGAAATTATACAGGGAACCAACAGTGAAGAGAAGGAAACCAGGACTCAAATCAATGATTTGGAACAAAAGGAAGAAACAAATCTCCAATGGGAACACAATGAAGAAACAAGAATTCAAAAAAATGAGGAGAGACTAAGGAATCTCTTGGACAACTTCAAATACTCCAACATCTGAACCATAGGGGTGCCAGAAGGAGAAGAGGAAGAGTAAGAAATCGAAAACTTATTTGAACAAATAATGAAGGAAAACTTCCCCAATCTGGCAAAGGAAATGGACTTCCAGGAAGTTCAGAAAGCTCAGAGTCCCAAAGAAGTTGCACCCAAGGAGGAACACACTAAGGCACACTATAATTAAGTTACCCAAGATTAAAGATAAGGAGAGAATCCTAAAAACAACAGGAGGAAAAGACTTCACATAGGACTGCCCATAAGGCTATCAGCTGATCCCTCAAAAAACAAAAACAAAAACAAAAAACCTTGCAGGCAAGAAGGGACTGGAAAGAAGTATTTGAAGTCATGAAAAGCAAGGACCTACATCTAAGACTGCTCTATCCAGCAAAGCTTTCATTTGGAATGGAAGGGCAGATAAAATACTTCCAAGATAAAGTCAAGTTAAAGGAGTTCATCACCATCAAGCCCTTATTATATGAAATGTTAAAGGGACTTATCTAAGAAATAGATAAAAAACTATGAAGAGTAAAATGACCACAAACTCACAACTATCAACAATCGAACATAAAAACAAAAACAAAAACTAATCAAACAACTAGAACAGGAACAGAATCACAGAAATGGAGATCTCATGGAGGGTTATCAGTGGGGGAAGGGAAGGAGAGACTGAGGGGGAAAGGTACAGGGAAAAAGAAGCATAGTAGGTAGGCACAAAATAGACAGGGGGAGGTTAAGAGGAGCATAGGAAATGAAGAAGCCAAAGAACTTACATGTACAACCCATGGACATGAACTAGGGGGCAGGTAACGCTGGTGGGAGTTGGAGGGGGGGCAGGGAAGAGGGGGATAAAAGGGAAAAAAAATTGGGACAACTGTAATAGCATAATCAATAAAGTATACTTAAAAAAGAAAGAATTGATTGTGAAATTATCTATTCTTTTAATTCTTGGTTTTAACTTTTACTCTTTCTCTAAATAACCATAACTTATTCATTTGCTGATGATTAAATTTTTGTTTTTCTAAACACAACATTCTCATATTTCTCAATAATCTCTGATCATTTTCAAGGGACCAAGCTCACTTAGATGGAAGCCAATGATGTAAAGAACAATGAGAAGAGTTTGAGGTTTCCTATGAATAACTATGGTGCCCTCAAATTCAGCTAATTTACTTTTTATTTTTAACTTTTATCTTCATCCAAGGATGTTTCCTCATTGCTTTTAGAAAGACAGCACAAGGGAGAGAGAGAAACATTGGTTGGTTGCCTCCTATATGCACCCAGACCAGGGGATGGTACACACTGGGCCTGGTGATTGAACCAGCAGCAACCTTTAAATTCCAGAGCAAGGCTGCAACCAACTCAGTCACACTGGCCAGGTGTGGCCAGTTAAAATTTACTAAATTATTAGAGAAATAGTGCTCAACATGAGTAAAGTTGACTAATGATGAGAAAACAATAATTGCTTTCTTTTATTAAACTTCTATGAACCAATGTCTATGCTACTGTTTTAAATACACAATCTAACTCTCACAATAATCCTTCGTATTAACTATTGATTGACTACCTTACTGAGACAAGCCTCAAAGATACTGTCACTTGCCCCAAGTCCGTAAACTGTAGCTCTAGGTTTTAAATCTACATATTCAGAATTTGAAACTCTGTTGTCATGAAAGTACTGAGATGAGAACAAACGTGTGAGTTAAAATAAAATGACAGAGAGTTCTTCATCACAACCAAACATCGTAATTATTGGAAGCAGCTTTTTGAAAATACACTTTCCCCAAGTCTATTGAGATATAGTGAATCCTCACTGTTTTGTACAGGCACATGGGTGATTTAGATACATTCTCTCCCTTGAAAAAAGTTAAACAATTTCCGAAATGAAGTACTAACAAAAGACTTGGATTATATTGTATAGAAAGACGAGGACATAGGTCCTTGGAAGGGCAAAAATATAACCTTAGGAAAAGAATTACTTGGGACTCTTTAAAAAAAATAAATGAAATTGAGGCTGTGAGATTTGATTCTGACTTATCAATTTGATATCCCAATCTTATTTCTTAGAAGTTACTTTGAATGACTCTTGGCTGTTTCAAAACATGCACCTAGGAAGATTGAAATTTACTACCATTGAAGCTATTCAAAATATCTGCTTAAGGCTCTTGAAAGTAATTCCTAAATAGGAGTTTCATACACCATTTGAGTGGTGGTGACTGTGTAGTTTCTCAGTGGCAGAGGCCACGGCTTCCTTGTGTAGATCAGACACAGATTTCAAAAAGGTGTCTCTTTTCTTAACAAGAATGTTTAAAATAGTCACATAATTTTGTGTTAAAAGTGAATTTATTGGGGCTTAATTCATAATATAAATGTATTCTCATAGTATACCATAACATATGATTAGGTTGTCATTACAAAGGGAATAATAGAAATTTGGCATTATATTTAAGGGATAGTAATCATTTTTTAAAATGAGAGTTCAGGTGTTTCTATTCTTTACATCTATGAAAATATTTAAATAAGATGTGATTTATACAGTTTCAGGTCTGGGAGTATCTTTAACCTCTAGAGTCCAATGGCTCATTTTTTTTTTAGTTGAAAACTTTTATTATACCCTCACTTATCGATGGGACAACAACATATGATGAGATGAATCCACTGATGAAAATCTCATTATTTCTTTCGAAGCCCATACATTCTTGAGAGAATCCTGATATAAAGAAATTTCTTCTTTTGAGATTGAATCTGCCTTTTACCCATTGTTTTCTTTTAAAACTTCCTAAAATCCTACCAACCTGATTATTTCCCTTTGTGGCTTTCCAACTTTCAAAGGCCTGGTTACTGAAATGTCTATCTTCTCTAGACTAATAACCAATCAGCCCCATTCTTTTCATTGTTCTTCACGCAGCACGATTTCTAGTTGCCTCTGCATCTAGCGTGTGCTTTCCTAAAACAAGTTCAATTCCTCCACTTTCCTCTCAAGTGCCTGTATCCACAAGCATTTTGAAATTCAAGCCCTTCGTTTACTAGATAAGTCTCATCACATGGTGTTATTGTAATGAGTATAATGCAGTGGAAGGAATCCCAATTAGTCTAGATGGGATAATTTTTAGTAATTTCTCCTTTAATGCCTGCATCTCTTGTTACTTTTTGAAGTAAGAAAATACATTTATGCTGGCCATTGTGCTACCTCACATGCCTGGCGCGTTATGTCTGTCTGACACAATTAGTATTCTCTAAGTTTTCACTAACTGAATGATAGGTGGTTGGATGTTAATCAAGGTCTGTGGTGTCATTCTTATTTTAACTCAATAATAAATTTCTTACTCATAGTTTTGGTAGGGTCTGATATGAACTGTTCATGATAGTAAATCTCATAGCTATTTCCTCCAAGAGGAAAATCTTTCCTAGCATGACTTTTACAAAGGAGAAACATCACGCATCAAGAGGATGTATCCTAGAGGCTAAGGTGATTCTGTGATTTCTGACCTGTGGGGTATTCCAGTTATGGATGTGTGTTTTTCCTTGTGAATTCTTTTATTGATTTCTCACTTTGGAGGGAGGTGAAATGTTAGGCAATTATTTAGTTGATCCAAAATAGCCTTGATAGCATTCTCTCAGCATCTTAATCAACATTATAGATGAGGAAGCGTATGAGAGGCGGATCGATGTGCAGATAGCATGGGTCTGGAATATACTGTGAATGCTCTGGAATCAGCATTCCAATCTGTCAGCAGATTGGAATTGCGGTGCAATTTCCTTCTTTTTTATCCAATGCCTGGAAAAGATATAAGAATAAGTCATAAATCACACAGCCTAAATTGAACAAGAGCTCAAGGCAGACAAGGGGCCCTGAGAATCTCTACAAAGAGGGAAGCAGACAGGATGCTGCGTTTGTCATCTGGGTTTTCAATAGTGAGCTTTGAGGGCTATTGTA
Source organism: Sturnira hondurensis (assembly GCF_014824575.4). Taxonomy (NCBI): domain Eukaryota; kingdom Metazoa; phylum Chordata; class Mammalia; order Chiroptera; family Phyllostomidae; genus Sturnira; species Sturnira hondurensis. The sequence goes on from NW_028077910.1 coordinate 561,931, forward strand.
GAATATTTTCTGGGGCAACTTTATCCCATGAAATGGCACACAATCAAACAAAGAGAGATGCAAAAAGCCTAGAAATGTTTTGCTAATGCTGAAAGGAGAAGCAAATGCTATCTGAGGCTGCAATAATACAATAAAGAAGGTGGTAGTCCAGTCTTTTAATGGATGCTTGGAGTTTTATGTGCCTTATCAGGTATCATTGTTTTAAAAGCAAGTTTGAAAACCAATATATGCCATAAAGTAGCAGCTGAGATGAAGAGGGTGTTTTGGGATCTTACTTAATGAAGGACTAAGGAAGTTGAAACAATGGTTCCTGACTGGGCATGCATTTCAGACTCGTTTGAGTTTTTTGTTTGTTTTTGATACATATAGACGCCCTTCCTCCTATGAGGATTCTTATTCCTCAGGTCTGGAATAAAGGAAGGCTGTACATTTTAAAGAAGTTTTACAGATGCTTCAAATGCATTTCTTTGGTTGAGAACCATCAAATTAGAAATAGCTTAGAGAAGAAAGTTAAGTGGGATATAATGATTGTCTATAAATGCAAAAATGTCGAAGATTCCATTTACCAAATCCCTTGGAAAACCAGTTGGCCAACTACCTCCTGGAGTCTTTATTTCCAAAATAATAGCTAACCAGCTGTGGCTGAGGGAAATGCATTTTAGGTAATCATCAGCAGAGTGGGCTGGCTGGGATAGATATTGCTAGAGGAGAATCTCTGTGCTTCTCTTCCTTTGTATCTACAACCAGATGCTGATTTGGATTTTCTTGTCTCATTTTCACTCCCTCCTTCAAACACTCATCTTGTACTGTACCAGAGGTAGACCAGGTCTTGGTGGGTGAGGCAGATCTGGACTAGGACTGGGACTTGGGTGGGTCTAGACCTTAGATTGTCTGTGGTTCATAATTTGGTGAAAACATTAAATTCAGTAAGTCTTGATTAAACTCTTTATTCAGTAACTCTCTTCATCTCTTCTCTCCTCCCCTTCCTTCTGTCTTCTCTCTAATCATTTCAGCATCAGTTTTGCAAACAGGCTTTACTCATTTGGAAGAAGTTGTCACTCTTCCCTCCTATAACCTTGGCTATTATCTTTGAAAGGTAAGATGATTTCCTGCTTTAAAAAAGCAGAAAAAAGTCTTGAAAAAAGTTTTCAAGACTTCTTATTTATGACAAAATAGGTAGAGTTAGTCACCCCTGTCCCTAACTTTTCTCTCTCTGTTCGCTATACTTTTCTCTCCCAATTTGGTAACTCATGGCCAAAATGGGAGATTTATCTAGTTGTGTTTGTGATTACCTGAAGTTGAAAATGAGGAAAGGTAAAGCAGTCTCAGCTGTACTGGAAATTTCCTCCCAAGTATTCTTACCATTTTCTCTTCATGGAAAAACAGTCAGAGATCAAGTTTAGTTTAGAACATGAGTATGTTTTGGCTTAACCATACCACAGTCCCAACATAATTTCACTCTAGTATCTGAGACTTGGCTAGAAAAGGTTTTGTTTGCTTGAATATGGCCAAGGGCTGTCTGACTAAGAAGCTAAAGCAGTTGTGATGCAACAGCCCTTGGGAGAAAGGGACCAATCAGAACAAGTCTGCTTCTCACACAGAGAGATGGAGTGGGAAAAAGTTAGGAGTTTTTGGAGGAGGTTCTGAGATCCAAAAATACCCTGTCACTTTCCCCTAAAAGGACAAGACACACCTGAAAATAAAGGCTCCGTGCAGTCAACTGTTGTCTAGAGCCTCTTCACATTCCCTGTCAGGTGATCTATGCATCCGAAGGACAAATGGAGATGAAAACAGAGAGGCAGGTACCTGGTTACTTTATCTTTTTCATGTTTGTCTGCAGCAGACTAATAAATAGGCCATTCCCACCATTCCTTTGTTTTATTTCAGTACTGGTATACAGGATTTTAAGAAAAATAGTTCATTATTAATTCCTCAAGCTGCAAAACTGGCCTCCTGCTCTTACCTACAAGAAAGGTACGGATGGCAGTTTTTCCCATCTCTGGATGGATGTAAGTCATAATGGTAACTCTCTCAGGCATGTTTTCATGTTAAGTCTCTCATTTAAAAAATATATATATCTTACTCATTTTAGAAGAAACTTTAAACATGGTAGACTGAGGTGGGCCTGTATGAGTGTGGGGTATATTCCAGAACCTACAGTTGTCTCAGGGCTCCTGCATTCGAGTCAAGGATGGAAGCACTGCCAAGCCCTAAAGCTGGCATCTCACAGAGCAGAGCAGACTCCTCCATGAAATCCCTGTCACCTGAGCTCCTCTTGGCCTTGACTACACATAAAAAGGCCCTTAAATGCATGCTAATGACTTTAATCTACCAGCAGCCACCAGCCACTAGCTACACTCCTCTGTTGACATTCTCACCCTGGTAAGTTTATCACATTACTTCCAGATGTTTGGCGGAGACCTTTAGGATCAGCGAGGTCATAGTGCATAGTGATTTCAGGTTTTGACCTGGAGTCAGAGGAAACTAGGTTTTGAATCCCAACCCTTACACCAATTAGAATAACCTAGGATAAATTACTTAACTTCCCTGATTCTCACATTCCTTACTTATAAAAAGGAGATGATGGTGTTCAACTTCCAAGGAAAGAGAGAATATCTATTATGTGCCTGCCTCACTATCTTAATATCTATTAAGCAGCAAATAAATGATGGCTAATATTTTGAATGTCACCTTACTACTGAATAGTTGCTTGTTCCCTCTCTTCTCATCAGCCAAGCCAAAGCATTAAAAACCATAGTAATAAAAATTTAAAAAGCTCCTGATATTAATTATAATTTCACTTCACATTTACTAGAGTGATAAATTTATAAGGCATCATCTGGCATATCATAAATGCCATGAAAACACCCAACTCTGTGACTTCGTCACGGAAAAGATAACTGAGGAATGGTTTAAGCCGGAAGCATTTTATAGCGGCTTCATCCCAGGGCTTTCTGGATAGAATGAGGGCTGCCTCAGGCCGCTGGCTGCTCAGGTATTCATTAATCCTAAAGAAAGCTTCAGGTTGAGGTCATTACTGCTTAATTACAGTTTGTGATTACACGCACATTCTTCAGTGACCTTATTCTGTGTGCTGGCCTGCTTGCTCACCAGAGAGCCTGTGCAGCTGGAAATTTTGGCTGGCTAGAAAGTATAAATGGAGTTCTTTTCAGCTTGAATTGAAAACCGTTCTTGCTGAAATGTCACATTTTTCCTTCCATCTGGGTATGGTTAATCACGGTGCTTGCTTTCATATACATTTTCCATAAGCTCTACTTTTTGAGATGTGCCTGGACTTATCAAAATGCTGATTTAAAGCTGAGCTTTGAGGAGAAGTGTTCTTCTGTCAGTATTTACTCTTTGGCATCACAGGAGATTCTCTTATGATCACTTTACTGTGTTTGAACTTGGGGTCTTGGGACCGTCCAAGACTACGTAGATACTGGTTGAAACTTTAATTGCACAACTACTCTAAGAACGATGTGCAAAATCATAGGAAAGGAGGCCTGGTCTAGTAGGAAAGAGGACTTGGGTAGGAAATGAAAAATCTGGCTGGATTTTATGCTTAGTTGCAACTGAGTCCTAAGCAAAATAGTTTCACTCACTTGTTCATGCTACGAATAATTAGTGCTTTTTGTGGGCCGCACATGAGGGAAGGTATTGTGGGTTCTGAAGTCATTGAGGTCTGGCATGGTAGTTTCCTTTTCATTGTTGTATCTACAATATTGTCCTCTATGTATGATAATATGTAGACAAATGAGTGTAGTTGGGCTCCAGTTATATTTATGGACAATGAAATTTGCATTTCATATAATTTTTTGCATATCATGAGGTATGACTTTTCTTCTGAGTTTCAATTTGGCCTATGGTTTACCAACCCTTGATTTGGCAGAATTTTTTGGTTTTATGAAAGTACATGGAAATTTGGGGGTTTATCCCAGGGAAATGATAACTTCTATGCTGGGACCAGAAGTATGAGAAAGACTGGCTCTGTTGAGGCCAAAGAAAAGAGCAGGTGCAAAGACCCATAGGCAAGACCATAAATACTGTAAGTGTATGACTGAAATGCAGACTGTACAATGGGAAGCAGTGATAAATATGGAGTCTGCTTAGGTAAGAAGGGGTCATATTATCAATAGCTTTATATACTGTATAAAGGATTTTGGAGCAATAGGAATCCTTTAGGAGGTTTTTAGTAAACAACATGTAGAAGATTAAATTAATGGTTGAAAATATCTCTGTAGATGCACATGGAAGATGAAATAGACATGGCTGTGCCCCAATACAACTTTATATTCAAAAACAAGTAGTAGGTCAGATTTTGCCTGTGGACCATATTTTACTGAAACCTACTATAGACAGACAACCTGACTAAAATCTGGTTCAATAAGTAAATTCTGGGGGGCAAATTACTAAAGTTCTTTACTGTCATGGTCTTGTTGTACACCTCTAGGCTTTTCAAGGAGAAGTCCATTAAGTCCATAGATATACATGAAGAGTGGAAACATTTTCATTTACTATGTTGGAAGAAAATAGTAACTCTGGAAAGATGTTCAGACAACAGCTGCTTTATCTTACTGCATTGAATGCTATTACCAAATGACCCTAGGGACTGGTTCTTCCGTAGGGTACTTTGCCCCATCACTAGTTCTCATGTCACCTTTCCTTCACTTTCCAATCTTGATTTTTCTCCATGACACCAGCCATATGTATCTGAGTCATAAGATGACCAGCCAACAACTTAAAATCTTAATTTTAACAACTTAAAAGCCTTAGTTTTCAAATTTCAGTGACTTTACATTTCAGCAGAGAATGGCAAAGACTGTGTGTCAAATTATTTGCTAATTTTGGTACAAGAAAGAACAATTTCTTAAGTGGTGAGGTTTTGAAGATTACCTAGAATGCAAATGTATATAAAAATGAAGTGACAAAAATGATAGGTCCAAGTGAGAGCATTGACAAAGATGAATATGAACAAGCTTCATGGAAGTAAAAACCTTTTCATCAAAGGAGTCAGCACATATAACCAATGTAGAGAGTTTCAGCTATAGAAAAAGAAATAACATATTTGAATAGTCATGAACTCACTGGGTATGTTTGACATTCTGAAAAAATTTTGTGATTGCATTCCTGTTGGGAACGGCCCTTCCCAGGAAGGGTTACACCTTCCCTTTCAGAAGCTGTAACCTCCCCATGGCTAGGGCTGAGAAAGTGGCCTGCAGACCATAAGCCACTAAGGAAACAAAGCTTATCTCCCCAGCAGGAGCACTGCTTCTGCTCCTTTTACTTCATCCATAACTGGCCCTCAAAGCTTTCTTGGTTAGCCAATGACAGGTAAGATTCCCCAAGGGGGGAATGACCTAAAACAGGCACAATCATGTGGAAGCCCCAAGGAAAGACTTGGGGGTCTACAACAAAGGGGCGTGATGGTCTCTGCCCCTCGGCTATGACATAGAGTCCTCATTCTAGTCTGCAAGAAGTCTCCTAATCTCTTGGCTGCCTTACTTCCCTGCCTAATTTAAGCCTGAGACAATGCCTTAAGCCTGAAACAATGCTGGTGGTGGGTACCACCCTGTGCTGGAAAGGGTGGGTTCCCTAGGGCAATCAGGCCTAAGAAAGAATATGTAAAATCCTGTGAAACTGGATTTGTTTAGAATGCTCTTAATTAAATAAGGGTCCAACCAAGAAGTGAGTTTGTTCTTCAAAGTATTATAGCTCTTTAGCTATAATAATATTTTGACCCTGATTCAAAATAGGCTCTCAGAGTTCTTTGTTATCTATTGTTTGATCCTTATTGCCTGACAATGATTAATGAGCTTTACCTGTATTCCTGTGCAAAACAAACCCAATAGAAGCCCATTGAGGAAAAGGCTCTTGGCCCTTTTCCTTTGAAAGATCGGCCATATCTCCTCCCCAAGCAGATCATGTCTTGGTAGACTTATTGTCATCCATGGCAGCCAGGGTGGCCCTGTGGGCGGAGCTCCCCACACACATTCCTTTAAAAAAAAAATTCAAGGATCTCTTCTAAAGGACATTAGCATATGTAATATGAGGTGGGAAGACCCTTGAACTGGGGATCCATAAGACCAATGTTACAGCCGAACATTTGCAATTAGCTAGCAGCTCTTTGACTGTGATCAGTGTTACGATATTCTGAGAAATGAGGAAATAGAGGATGTCACTATCTTCCTTCCACATTGGCTCCCTACTTCTGCCAGTTTATTACCCCAGAGATGATCTGGACTTCAGTAAGGCTAACTCTTCCCAACATTAGTCAATGTGCACACTGATAACATTGCATTAGTACAACTAGTCACTCATTTCAAATTAATAATACATGTAGATTGAAGGACTCACATACATAGATGAAAATTCTTCCAAAATTGATATGTAGATTTTAATCCCAAGCAAAATTCTAACAGGCAAGTTCTACTTCTACTTAGGATGATGGAAGCTGGGAAAGAATGTTGCTCCCATCCTAAGAGTGGGAAAAAAACAGGTAGTCCACAAGTTTGTAAGTGATCTCAAAGCCATCAGAGCGATGAGGCCACAAGAAAGGCAATCAAGAAACCTTAATTCTGAAAAATGACAGATCCCTTGCCTGGAGGAAGGCAGACACCGACCTTTTGAACTACAGCAAAGCACAGGAAGACTATGTGGCTGCCATAGAAGCAAGTAAGACGAAAATTAGTAAATATTGTAAATACTTTTTTTATTGTATTTTTTCTTTTACATTTTAGTCCCCTGATACCCTCCTCCCCTCCACAGTAAACACACTGTTGTCCATGTCCCTGGGCCCATTTTCTTTTTTTCTCACTCCCTCCTTTAGAAAAACTGAGAGATTCAGGCACAAGGTTGGTTAGCCCTTTTTCCCAGACTTTTCCAGGGGCCACAAAGAAGTGCTCACAGAGAGAGATTGAGGGCAAGGCAAGAGACCAGAACATCCTCCCCACTCTCTCTCCTATGGTAGGATAGATGTACAAGAGGGTGGTTGAATGTCACTTGCTGACAGGCAAAATACGGTGCTCATTTTACCAGCTCCTTTTCCTATATGAAAAAAAAAAGCCTTAAGCCACTTGGAGAGGACAGTGAACCCTTGCCACCAGGGATGCTGATGGAAAGGCAGGAAAACTTCTTCATCCAAGAATCCTGCACCAGTACAAAGCAGAATTTTGCTACCACTTGTGGAGGATTAGAAAATTATCTTTTGCCCAAGACTTAACGGAGATTTTTCTAAAAACAAAAAAAGTTTGGCTGCTGTGGATAGGGAGAAACAGAAGGGATGCTGAAAATTCTTCACCAATAAGGCCTCTGCGAATGAGACTTGCCTGAGCCTGAGATTGGACCAGGAGAACCAAGAACTCTCCCACCCCCACGATTAACCTACCTGGCATTAAGCAACAAACAAGAGGCAGCCCACCAATGGGTAAGAATGTAGAGACACCCCTTCTGTGATTCAGGCCTGTAGCGCTGCTCCTTCACTAAGCAGAAGATAATAGCAGCCCAAGACTGAAGGTATGTGAATCTTATAATGCACTGAGGATAATAACAACAGAAAAGCCACACCTAATTCAGTTCCTGATTAGTTTATTCAACCTGCCCTCCACTTAATAGCCTGAGAGAAGAAGAGTCACGACCAGTTGTGGGAATAAAAACTATTTGCCTCAGCCTCTACTGTTCTATGATATATGATGTTCCACCTTCAGTCAAAAATTGCATTATACACAAAAACCAGGAAAAAGTGACTCATTGAAGAAGACAAAGTAATGTACAGAACTAGACATAATGATACAATTAGAAAAATTACACAGGAGTTTAAAATTATTTTGAAAAGATTTTATTTATTTATTTTTAGAGAGGGGGAAATGAGGGAGATAGTGAGGTAGAGAACACCAATGTGTAAGATACATTGATGGGTTGCTTCTCACATATCCCCAACTGTGGACTTGGCCAACAACCCAGGCATGTGCCCTGACTGGAAATCGAACCTGTGACCTTTCAGTTCAGAGACCAGCACTCAATGCACTGAGCCACAGCAGCCAAATAAAATTATTTTTATTAATGTTAAAATACATAGTTAAAAAGATAGACAACATGCATGAGCAGATGAGGACTTTCATCAGAGATACAAAAATTATTTTAAAAGACAAATTAAAATATTGGAAATTTAAAAAATGAGTTATTGCCCTGGCTGGCGTACCTCAGTGGATTGAGCACAGGCCTGCGAACCAGAGGATCGCTGTTCAATTCCCAGTCAGGGCACATGCCTGGGTTTCAGGCCAGTTCCCTGCAGGCCAACTCCCAGCAGGGAACGCATGAAAGGCAACCAAACATTGATGTTTCTCTCCCTCTCTCCTTCCCCTCTAAAGATAAATACATAAATAAATAAAATCTTTAAAAAAATGAGTTATCAAAAATGATGATTTCCTTCAGTGAGCTGACTAGCAGACTGTAGGCAGCTGAGAAAAAAAAAGAGTAAATATGGAGGTTAATAGAAATTATCTAAAATAAAATGTAAAGAGACTAAAAGAGCTAAAAAGATAGCCACATAACATTCAAGAGTGGATGGTCTATAACAAATGGTCTAAAATAGAAATAATTGATGTCCCAGAGGGGAAAAGAGATAGAAGGAGGTAGAATAAATGTTTGAATAAAATAATGGCTCAGAATGTTTCAAAATTAATCACACTAATAAACAACAGATACATGAAGCTCAGAAAACTCCACACAAAACTTAACATAAACACATCTGTATACAGAGTGGGGCAAAAGTAGGTTTATGGTTGTGAGTGTGCAAAACACAGAGCTTATTTTTGTAGTATTTATTAATTATTGTATTATTTTCTATAAAAATTCACTGTAAACCTACCTTTGCCCCACCCTATATCATAGGCAAAATGTTGAAGACCAAAGCTAAGGAGAGGTTCTGAAAGGCAGTGGAAGAGAAGTAAGACAATACAAAGAGAGCAACAAAAAACAGAATTATAGCAGACCTCACACTGGAAACTATTCAAAGCAAAAGATAATAGAATGACATATTTAAAGTGTTTACAGTAAAAATATGTCATCCTAGACTTATGTAGCCAGTGGGAAGATATATTTCAAAACAGAAGGCAAAATAAAAATTTCTTCCCAAACAAATAACAGAGAGAATTTACTACCAACAGAAGACCTTCCCCACAAGAAATATTAAAGCAAGTCCTTCAGACAGAGGAAAAAATATAGCAAATGGAAAGCTAAATCTAAACTAAAAAATAAAAAAGCATAGGAAATGGTAAAAACAAGGGTAAATATAAGACTTTCAAATCATGTTAAAAGACTGTTTAAAGCAAAGATAGCAATAGTAGATTGTGGGGTTTGTAACCCTTATAGAAATAAAATCTGTGACAAAAATAGCACAAAGGACAGGAGGGAGAAAAATGGAAATAAGATTTTTATACCACTATGAAGTGGTGTATGATCATTTAGGTATACATTATATCATAAGGATAAGTATGCTAAACAATAGAGAAGTCACTAAAAATGAAATAATTGTATATGTAGGATATAAAACTGGAATGAGCAAAAGAACAAACAAGAAAAAGAAAAAGTCATGGTCACAGACAACAATATGGAGGTGACCAAAGGGAGGGGGTAGGGGTGGTAGGAAAGGGCGAAGGGGTCAAATGTATGGTGATAGAAGATGATTTGACTTTGTGTGGTGGGCACACAGTGTAATATATAGGTCATGTACCACAGAAATGTGCCCTTGAAACCTATGTAGTCTTTTAAGTAGAGTCACCCTAATATTTAATAAAAAGAAAAAAATTTAAAAAATAAGCCAATAGTGGAGGTGAAATGATATCATAAAATTACTTAGTTCAAAACTGGTAGGAAAGAAAAAATTGCAATAATGTATAGGAATACTTAAAAAACAATTATAAAGATGGAATATTTTAATCAAACCATATCAATATTTACTTTAAATATTTATGTTTACTGAAAAAATACAAATAAAAGGCAAAGATTTTTCATATTGGTTAAAAAATGAAGGTCCACCTACATATTGTCTACAAGTAACATGTTTTTCATATAAAGACATAGATATGTTAAAAGTTATGTCCTTGCTGGTGTGGCTTAGTGGAGTGAGTGCCGGCCTGAGAACCAAAGGGTCAAGGGTTCAATTCCCATTCAGGCCACATACCTGGGTTGCCCGCCAGATCACCAGTAGGGGGCATGGGAGAGGCAACCACACATTGATGTTTCTTTCCCTCTCTCTCTCCCTCCCTTCCCCTTTCTCTAAAAATAAAATATTTTTTAAAAGTTAAACAATAGGTCATATTCTATGCTATCACTAATTACTAGATAACTGGTGTGACTCTGTTAATACCTAGTAAACTTCAAAACTAAGAATGTAACCAGGGATAAAGAGGGAAATTGCACAATGATAAAGGACTCAATTCATCAAGAAGACATAATTTTAAATATTTATGCACCCAGCTGCAGAGTTTCAAATATATTTTAGAACTTGCTAGAACTCTCAAAATAGAAATAGACAAATCTATAAAGTTAGTTGAAGATGTCTATATTACTCTGTCAGTAATTAATAGTAAAATTGACAGCAAATTTTTAGTATCAAAAATCTTTAGTAAGGCTACGGAGGAGCTTCATAATATCATCAACCACTTGACTTAACTGACATTTACATAACAATTTATTGAATGACTTCCAAGCACACATTCCTTGCAAGCAAACGTAAAGCATTTACCAAGGTAGGTAGAGCACACTCTTGTGTATTAAAGTACAATAAATCTCAATAATGGGTGTATGCTAGAAATAACAGAACAATGTATAGAAAATCCTCATAGATTTGGTAATTAAATGATATATTTTTAAACATCTTTTGTATCAGAGAAGAAATCTTGAGATATTAAAATAGTTTTTTAATTTAAGAAAAATCAAAGCACTTAATGGTTTGTAGTCAATGAATGTGCTTATAGGGAAATTTATAGCACCAAATATTTATATTGGGAAAGAAGAAAGATTTGAACTCAATCATCTAAGGTTCCGCCTTAAGTGAAGAGCAATCTTCCACAATCCACTTCTTCCCATTGTTAAGCAGAAATGTGCCAAGGTATACTCTAGATTGGTAGGTACTGATATATATCACCTATCGGTGCATCAAGAAATGCCAGCTAAGAAATATTTAGTGTAAAATGGACTTAAAGCATTGCTCACCTCAGCGCCCACACGTTTGGGTAACTAGGCACCAGCAGACCTGAGGAGGAAGGTCTTTTGATAATCTCAGAAGACCTCAGTTTCAATTTACTTTTGGGAATTGAACCCTGATTAGAAGTACTAGAAAATTAGAGTGGAGCTGATTGTTCTAATAATGTGGGAGAAGTAAAATAAAAACAGATTTAAGGATGTTTAAGCACATTAGTAGTGATTTCTCATGCATGACTAGCTTTCTTGCCAATTCGAGTAATGTTAAGCAAAGCTTTGGCCTTTCTCAGAAAATCATGCACAGAAACAGAAAAATTGCTTGGCAAATTACACAGAACTGTGATTTGTTCTGAAATGAATTGCTGACTGGGATTACTAACTCTATTTTTGTATTCGTGCCAAGGGTGGCCCTGAAGATGTGAGGTCATAGCTCTCGCGGGCTGAGGCAAAGGAACCGGCCAACCCTGGGGCTGATGCCTGCGGGAACAGTCCTTGTCCTTTTATCCACAGTGTCACTCCCCCTGGGGTTTTAACTTCCTGATTGGGATTCTGCAATGTTTGTGTACACAAAATTACTTTTTTTATCTAAACAGCTGCCTCAACGCAAAGCAGAAACATTAGTAATGTTCAAATAATAGTTAGACCCTCTCAGGGAATACTTCTGGGCTTTAAATTTAGAGCTGAGAATTTTCCTAACAATGATCTGAAATAACGTTTGTATATTTTTCTAAGAAAATTTATACCCAAGCAATACTCAGTGAGGTCTGGCACAAATAATGTGAAGGTGACAGTTGAGTAATAAGAATTAAATATCTAAATCAGATCATTTACTCTGATTTTAATTTTTTTAAATAACATTTATTGACCTTTCTGATTATAAGAAATAATACTGTTCTGTATAAAATTTTAAGAAACTTAAAAAACTGTTTATTATTTTACCTTGAAAACTGTTAACATTCTGTATAAAACCTTATCTTTTTATATATATACATATGCATCATACATACAACACATATATGTTTAAACTGGATATAATCTGATTTTTAATTTAATTATATGTTTTGAGAAATTTCCCTTGCTATTACATTTTCTGTAAAATGTGATTTTAACAGGGGCACAGTATGATAAAATATGTGTATAGTAATACACTAATGACTGATATTTCAATTTTTTTAAACTTTCACCATGTTCTATGGCTATTCTTGTAGACAAATATTTTTATACACATCTGGTAATTTTAATAAAATAACTTCTTACAAATAGAAATACAAGACAAAAAATTCATAACTTTTGAGTTCTTAAAACATATCAAATTACCCATCAGAATGGTAGTAAGTATACGAGGACATCTATGTCCTCTGAGCATTTGCCACTATGGAGAACTGTGTATTTAATTATCTTTCCCAATTTCACAGATGAATAAATGGTATTTGTGCTTTTAGCATTTCTTACCACTTTGCATTACTGACAAGTTCGATATCTCTAAAAATTGTTCTTTGGGCTTTCATATAAGCTTTTCTTTAGCAAGTTGTTATCTTATATACTTTGCTTACAGTTATATTGGGTTGTTTTTAGTTTTCTTAATAGTGAAAACTCTTTCAGTATAAAGTTGTTCTGTCATTTGTCTGCCATATTATCTTCTGATTTTGTTTCATCCTGTTCCCAAATCAAAATCATCCCCATTAGGTCTTTGTATTTTGAGTTTTGGCTAGATGGTAGGATCTGTATGGGCCACTGTTCCCAATCTGTATGGAAGTGAATTGTGAATGGTGAACACCATTAAGTCATCTTCTTTGTGAATGGCACCTTAATATGCTGAAAGTAATGTGAGGCCATGTTTCTTTCTGCATGAGTATATCTAGATACTGAAACAGCTTAATAGACTCCTGCACCCTTTAGTTATTGTTGAGGTTCATCAAACGGAATTTACCAAAAAAAATTAGAGCTTTTGACCAAAAGCAAAATTTCCTGTCTCTGATTTCTTGTAATTGCAAACTTATTTACCTTCTGTCCTATAACTTGCAAACTCAAATCCCCAAAGTGAAAGAAGCTATAATAACTAATATTAACTAGTTATTAGTTAATAACTAATAACTTCTATTAACTTCTTCTATTAACTAATTAATATCTTACTGTTTTTTATGATTCCTTTCCCTTCAGCAGGGTTTGTAAGATATCGCACCTTCCATGGATGTGAATGCTCCTTTAGTTCTCAAGGAGGCTAACATTGTCAGTCATTTTAAATTTTAATCAAAATATTCAGAAAGAATAAAAAGCCTGTGAAATATTCGGAGTAGTTTATGGCTAATCTTTCTTGAAGTCGGTACTTGTTTTACCTTCCTATTAACTGGAACACCTGTGAGCTTTCTTCTTTAACCTGTAATAATGCTCTTGTCGCTCACTCAGCTTGAAGTGCCTTCCAGGTACTTAAATCATCATAGAAAACCATGTGTGTTTTATTCCTTAAAATTTTAGTCTTGCCTCTGTCCCCCTAAAACTTCTAGAATATAAGAGGTGAAGTCTGTTTCTTTTCTCTTTGTTTCAATAATTATGTAAGTCAGACTTTTCGAGATGTCTTTTTTTAAAAAGATTTTATTTATTTATCTTCAGAGGGGAAGGGAAGGAGAGAAGGAGGGAAATATCAATGTACGGTTGCTTCTTGTGCGTCCCCTGCTGGGAAGTGGCCTGCAACCCAGGCATTTGCCCTGACTGGGAATTGAACCACGATCCTTTAGTTCATAGGTCTGTGCTCAATCCACCGAGCTACACCAGCCAGGGCTTCCAAGATGTCTTTTAACAAAACTTTTCTATTTGTAATTTTTCTATTAAATTCTCTGTTGCAATGAAATTTTACTATTTACATAGTCAAACCAATCATATAAAATGAAGTAAAAACCATGGAAATCTATCATTTTTCTTTATAGCTCCTTCCTTTTTTAAAGGTTTTATTCTTTTTTTTTTTTTTTTTTTTTTTAGAGAGAGGGAAAGAAAGGGAAAAAGAGAGGGAGAGAAACAATTGGTTGCCTCCTGCATGTCCCTAACCCTGGATCTGGCCTGCAACTCAGGTGTGCGCTCTGACCAGGAATTGAATCTGTGACCTTTTGGTCTGCAGGAGGATGCCCAACCCACTGAGCCATACCAGTCAGGGCTCCTTCTTTTGACTTTTCTATAGTTACTTCCTCTTTTTTTTTTGCTGAAAATGTCCTTATTAACTCCAAGATCACATATATGTTTACATAAATTTTCTTTTCTTTTGGGATATGCACCGGGTGTGATATTTATCTAATTTAACTTTTTCCAAACATCCAGTTTTTTATACAGCTTTTATTGTATACCATTTTTTTGTATACTAGCTCTTTTTTACATCCTTTGTGTTTGTGACTTGTCTGGTGCTGTACTGTTTTACTTACTTTTTAAGAATATATTCAGACAGTTGTGTAGGTCAATCTCCACTTGCTATTCTTCTCTTTTCAAAAGTATTGTTTGTTTGTCTTGTCTGTTTTTCCATACTAATTTAAAGATAATTTTGTTAAGTACAGAAATAATTCCATGCAGCTTTTCAAAAGGTTGTGTAAGCTTCTGGTGAATTCTCACGTATGAAACAGCCTTCAGTAAATATTGATAAATGAGAAAACAAGAAGAACCATGTCTAGTAAATTACCATTGATGTTACAAATGAAGAAAAATTGTATTTAATTGCATATGCAAAGGATTTCTCTGGGAGAACACCTAAGAAAGAGTTCCTAGTTTGAGGTTTTAAGGACAGGAGTAGGTAGAAGATTTCCTTTTCATTAAATATTTTTTTGTATTTTTGAATTTTTGTAACATGTGTACCTATTGATTAAAACAAATTAAGCATTTTCAATGATCAAATAGCCCTGTAGATAGGTTTTAAATTATCCTGAGGTTTTCATATTCAGAGAATTAAAGCTGGCAAAATAAAGCAACCACTCCGAATCACCCACACACCCTCAACTACACCAGAGAGCCGTTCTGTGCTGGCCTCAGGAGGGGAAAGCAGAGAACCCACAAGAAAACTGTGTCCACGGCACACTTTTTTACTGCTTCCTAGTTTTTGTGTAAGTCATCTTGAATGGAAGATTTTTAGTTAAAACTATCATTCAGTTTCTGAAGCAGCCCCTATCTTTACGAAGTATTTGAGGGTAGAACACTAATTTATGGAGTCTGGGCAAAGTTGTGAAGATTCAGTACAAAGAAGATGAGCAGCTGGGGGGAATGAAGGGACCCAACATCATCTACACAATAATATTTGGCAGGAAAAATTATGCTGTGCCCTGAGCTATTGCAGTGAACTGGTACGTAATAATGACACATAGAAAGTGTCACCTTCCAGCACAAGTAAGAAAGGTGTCCTGACAAAGGGCTTTAATACTTCTCATCCTAATATCAGAGGACAGAGAGGGGCCTTCTGTGGAGAACATTCAGAAGCCATGCATCTTGCTCAGATTAGAGGGACAAGGCGGATTGTCTCAATTCACAGATTGCATTTGGAGTAAAGCAATGCTTTTCTTTTTTCTTTTTGATTTAAACTTTATTATATCTTTTTTCCATTACCATTTAGTCTTCTTATACCCCATTCCCTCCAGCAATCACCACACCGTTGTTCATGTCCACGAGTCCTTTTTCCTTTTTGCTCAATCGCTCCAACCCCTCCCGTCCCCTGCCCCACTAGCTGCCATCGGCTCTCCATCTATGAGTCTGTCTCTGTTTTGCTTGTTAGTTCAGTTTGTTCATTAGATTCTACATATAAATGAAATCATATTATATTTGTCTTTCTCTGACTGGCTTATTTCACTTAGCATGTTGTTCTCCATGTCCATCCATGCTGTCACAAAGGGTAAAATTTTCTTCTTTTTTTATGACTGAGTAGAATTTCATTGTGTAAATATCCCATATTTCTTTTATCTGCTCATCTCTTGATGGACACTTGGGTTGCTTCTATATCTTGGCAATTGTAAATAATGCTGCAGTGAACATAGGGGTGCTTAAGTTCTTTCGAATTAGCATTTTAGGTTCCTGTGGATATATTCCCAGAAGTGGGATTGCTGGGTCAAAAGGCAGATCCTTTTTTATTTTTTTGAGGTATATCCATACTGCTTTCCACAGTGACTGTACCAGTCTGCATTCCCCCCAATAGTGAAAAGGGTTCCCCTTTGTCCATGTCCTCACCAACACTTGTTGTTTATTGATTTATTGGTGATAGCCATTCTGACAGAGTGAGATGGTATCTCCTTGTGGTTTTAATTTGTATTTCTCTGATGACTAGTGACATTAGCATCTTTTCATATGTCTATTGGCTATCTGTATGTCCTCTTTGGAGAATTGTCTATTCAGGTCCTTCAATCATTTTTTAAATTGGGTTGTTATTTTTCTGGTGTTGAGTTCTATAAGTACTTTATAAATTTTGGATATTACCCCTTTATCAGATGTATCATTGGCAAATGTGTTCTCTCATTCTTGGGCTGTCTTTTTATTTTTTATTTATTTTTTGCTGATTTCCTTCACTGTGCAAAAAACTTTTTAGTTTGATGTAGTCCTCTTTGTTTATTTTTTTCTTTTGTTTCCCTTTCTGGGGAGATGTATCTGACAATAAGTTTCTGCGAGTAATGCCCAAGATTTTGCTGCCTATATTTTCTTCTAGGATTTTTATGGTTTCAGGTCTAACATTTAAGTCTTTGATCCATTTTTAATTTATTCTTGTGTGTGGTGTAAGAAGCTAGTCTAGTTTCACTCTTCTGCATGTATCTGTGCAGTTTTCCCAACACCATTTATTGAATAAGCTATCTTTAGCCCATTGTATGTGCATGCTTCCTCTGTTGAATATTAGTTGACTATAAAGGCGTGTGTTTGTTTCTGGGCTCTGTTCTGTTCCATTGATCCATGTGTCTGTTTTTATGTCAGGACCAGGCTGTTTTGATTGCTATGAACTTATAGTGCATTAGGTACTGTGGTTCCTCCAGTTTTGTTCTTCTTTCTCAGGATCGCTGTTGCTATGTGGGGCCTTTTGTGGTTCTGTATAAATTTTGAAATATTTGTTCTACTTCTCTGAAATATGTCATCAGAATCTTGATAGGAATTTTGTTCAGTCTATAGATTATTTTGGGTAGTATAGAAATTTTAATGATGTTAATCTTTCCTATTCATGAACACAGTATGTGCTTCCACTTATTTGTATCTTCTTCAATTTCTTTCTTCAGTGTCTTATAATTTTCTGGTCTTTTACACCCATGGTTAGGTTTATTCCTAGGCATTTCATCCTTTTTGAAGCTATTGTTAATGGGATTGTTTTCTTGATTTCCCTTTCTTTTGGCTTGTTATTGGTTTATAAAAATGCAACTGATTTCTGGATATTAATTTTGTATCCTGGCAACTTTTATGAATTCATTTATCAGTTCTAGTATTTTCTTGGTGGAACCTTTAGGGTTTTCTATGGATAGTATCATGTCATCTGCAAATAAAGACAATTTTACTTCTTCCTTCTCAATTTCTATGGCTTTTATTTCTTTTTTTTTTTTTTTGTCTGATTACTGTGATTAGGACTTCCAGTACTATGTTGAATAAGAGTGGTGAAAGCAGACATCTCTGTCTTGTTTTTTATCTTAAGGGGAATTTTTGTAGCTTTTATCCATTGAGTATGATACTGGCAGTGGGTTTGTCATATATGGGCTTTATTATATTTAGGTATGTTCCATTTCTACTTTGTTGAGAATTTGGTCATAAATGGTGTTAGATTTTATCAAATGCCTTTTCTGCAACTATTGATATTGTCATTTGGTTTTTATCCTTGATTTAGTTTACCTGGTGAATCACATTTACTGATTTGCGAGTGTGGTACCAAATTTGCATTCCTGGAGTAAATTTCATTTGTTAATGGTGTATAATTTTTTTTTTAGATTTTATTTATTTATCTATCTTTATAGGGGAAGGGAAGGAGAGAAGGACAGAAATATCAATGTATGGTTGCCTCTCATGAGTCCCCTGCTGGGAACTGGCCTGCAACCCAGGCATATGCCCTGACTGGGAATCAAACCACGATTGTGGTTCGCAGGCCCACGCTCAATCCACCGAGCTACACCAGCCAGCGTAGTGTATAATTTTTTTGATGCATTGCTATATTTGGTTTGCTAATTTTTTTTGTTTAGAATTTTAGCATCTATGTTCATCAGGGATATTGGCCTATAATTTTCTCTCTTTGTAGAGTCTATCTGGATTTGTAATTAGTATAATGCTGGCCTCATAAAATGAGTTTGGGAGCCCTCCCTCCTCTTGAATTTTATAAAATAGTTTGAGAAGGAAAGGTGGTAGTTCTTCTCCGAATGTTTGGTAAAATTTACCTTTGAAGCCATCTGGTCCAGGGCTTTTGTCTGTTGGGAGTTTTTCTGATACTGCTTCAATTTCATTAGGTGTAATCTGTCTATTCAGACTCTCTGATTCTTCCTGATTTATTTTTGGAAGATTGTATGTTTCTAGGAATTTGTGTATTTCATCCACGTTGTGCAGTTTGTTGGCATATAAATGTTCATAATATTCTCTTACAATTCTTTGTATTTTTTTGGTGTCAGTTGCTATTTCTCCTCTTTCATTTTTGATTTTATTTACATGGGTCCTTTCTCTTTTTCTCTTGATGAGTCTGGTTAAAGTTTTGTCAATCCAGTTTATCTTTTCAAAGAACCATCTCTTGGATTCATTGACCTTTTGTGTCATTTTTCTAAGACTTTATTTCATTTATTTCTGCTCAAATCTTTATTATAATCAATGCTTTTGATAGCAGTAGACTTTATTATTCAGAAGTGTATCCTTTGGCATTTGAAGTCAGATAAAACTGGATTATACTTTAACTCTAAAACTTAGTGTTTGGCCTTGGGACTTGTTCTTTAACAACTTTTTGATGCGAGGCAACATTCCTGAATCTTAGGATTTTTTTCCATCCATTAAATATTTATTATAATACTCTCAATATTCATTCATTCATCTATTTGTTAAATTACATAGCAGTGACTGTTCCAGTGACTGATGATAGAGTGACAAATAAGTAAAAATGTCCATGCCTTCTAAGTAAAATGCTGGGTGAAAATGAATAAAGGTGGAAAGGGAATAAGAATATTACATGAAAGAGAAAAGTAAATATGATATGTCTATAGTAAAGAAAAATGGTTTAGAGAATATGGGGAGGAAAACTAGTAAGAGTAAGGAATAGAGCCCAGGATAAGAAGGGAAAAAAAATTAAAATAAAATTTCTAACTCAACTGATAAAGGGCGGGGGAAAGGCAAAATGGAGTAAGACAGAGGAAGAGTACCCTATGGGGTTTGAATTACAAATAGTGAACAAACAGGAATCCTGTTGTAGAAGAATGGCAGTAACTGTGATACCCCGCTGAACTAGCCGAATTTCATAGAGGTGGAGGTGAGGCTACTATGAGAGGGGAGGGGGAAGAATGTGAGCTGACTTATGGAAGGAGGAATGCTTTCGTGAGGGAAAGTGGAGGAGAAATACTGAGAGTAAGGAATGGAAACACGGCATAGTGTGGGAGGAAACGGAGTTTACAAAAACAGTAGGACAGGTCAGCAAAAGGCAAAATGGAATAAGGCTAGGGAAGGGTGCTATGTGGGATTTGAAATAATAATAATATGAAAAATATGTAATCTGAATTACATATTTATTATGTATTATTACATAATAAATATTTATTATTATTTATTACATATTATTATGTAAAAGAATTAAAAAACAAAAGACCAAGAGTAGTGAGTTAGTTGGAATACAATTGAAGCAAAAGAAGAAATATTAAAAGGCTATGTGAAAGGAAAAAAAGAAGAAAGAAAGAAAGAAAAATACATGCATGTTCTGAGAAAAGGCAAGGTGAAAATTGTCTCAGCAGTTGCTGTTCGCCTTCTGATTTCTTTCTGGGTCTGTCTCTGGTTTTGTATTAGGTCAAGGTCCCCTGGTGGGTTGCCCAACTTCTGGCAACACCGCCTGTATCTCCTTTACCTGCCTCTAGAGGGAGCTGCTACTAAGGTCTAGACTGGGTGGGAGGCACTGTTCAGTCTTCTGGGAAAATTGCGTGTGTTCCCCCTGCCCCTATACCTCCCATGTTAGTCTGTCCCAGTTTATTTACAATAATGTATAGTTTCTAATTAAATAGCTGTCTCTTTCGCGGGGGGCATTTGCTTGCTGTAGATGGCAGCTCTGTGTGTGAGCAATGGCTGGGTGAAAACCTGAATCGCCCTTTTTGCTCCACTTTCTGAACTCCCTGCTTTGATGGCCTCAGTGAAATAGGGCCCTGGGATGCCTTGTAATTTGTCTCCCTGTGAGGAGTTCAAAATGGGTCCTTTTAGGCATTCCTCTTACTGTCTTTCTCTTGTGGAGGAAATGCCCCCTGCAGGGTTGTTAAGCCTGCCCAGCCAGTTTGGTAGATGTTCACCCCTCCCCAACTCCTGCAGGAGGCGGTGCCTGGGTGCAGCCTTCCCTCCCCCAAGGTTCCACTGAGGAAGGGCACTCAGTCTGGCTTTCAATAACCTCCTGTGCACAGTCCCCAGCCTACTGCCGTCACAGCATACAATGACCTGAACTCTCCATTCTGCACAGCTGCTGCAGGCTAGAGTTGAGAAATCACCTCCGTTTGCACTGTTTTTATCAATCTATCCAGCTGTACAGAGTGGGAGCAAATCGAGCCCACAATCCTTTGTCCTTGTTGGCAGGGAAGCTGTGTGTGCTAGGTCCCTGCCCAGCATGCGTCAACTCTTTTTAAAAGTCTCTGGGCATGCCCACTGCAGTGTTGTGTCACTGTTAGGCTTTTCATACACACCACCTCTCCCAAAACTCAAGAGTCTAGCCCAGTCACAGCTAGCCACCGTCCTCCTCCACCCGATCCAGGGGCAGATAGTATCTCTCTCACTCTCCTGCACTCTTCTGGTTGGCCTCAACCATTGCTGCTGTGGGCGTGCCACTAGCTGTGTGTGTGTGTGTGTGTGTGTGTGTGTAGCCGGGTTCTCCTCGACAACTTTGTGCATGCAGGTTGCTCTCAGCCAGGGTCGGAGAATTCCCTGCCCTGGGAGGGAAGGGAGCCCCTAAGCTGCAGTCTCTGACCAGGTTCCATGGATGCAGGGGACATGGCTGCAGGCACAGCAAGCACTGGCGTCATGCCTGGGGACTTTCCCTGTCCCCCTATGAAACCTCCCTACTGTCTGTTTGTAGCGTCTTCTGTGCTCTTTGGCTTCCAAACTTCATATCAGCTAAGATTACATTGACTGCTCATTTTATTTTTTGGAAGATCAGCTAAGCATCCTAGTTGGCTGCAAGAGCAAGTGGACTCGGCTCCCAACTACTTGGCTGCTGTCTTCCAGATCCCCGAGTGCTTCCTGAATGAGGCTACGCATTTCCCCCACAGTCAGAATATTCCAGTTTGATGGACTTAAGAAAATGTACCTCTTTTGAAAGAAAGTATGACTTTTCTCTGACCTATATTATTCATTTAACAGTTATTGACCAAGTCTTTCAAATATCTCAGAAAAGAATAAGAAAAAGAAGAGGCAGTAGAAGGAGTTTATTCAAATTTTTCAAAAGCTTTTTTTATTTGATCCCTCAAGGGTTTGTGATGAGAAATTGATAGCCCAGCCATGAAGTATGTTGAAACATAGACCTTTATCACCAATATTAAAAATTACTTAAAACTATACTGGAATCCACTGAGTTCTCTTCTTAGACGAGAAAATGGTACTTTGAAAGACAGAGTGGAGAAAGCTAAATTTTCCTAGATTAAATATAGAATTATGGCATCACCATCAGGTAGTTCAAGTAAACTTAGGTAGTAGTGGAGATAATAGAAATGCCATGATAGAAAGGAAAGTTCAGAATACCAGACCATAAAGACAAAATGATCCATGTACTTTCTTTTTTAGCAAAAAGCTTTTGGCTGTTCATTTCCATTTATGAAGCTCCGACATATGGCACTACCCATTGCTCTGCAGGCATTTTCTTAATTGGAAAACATGTGCGCCTTTCTTTTAGATCCCTCAGGATTCTCTGGAGAAAACATTTTCACCGTCCACGGACGTTCACGTCTGCTCATCTTTATCCACATCAGAAGCTCTGTGTTCACAAACCCAGTTCCATTCATGTGACAACAATCACTATTTCTAGCTAAGTTAAGTGTTTAGGCCAAGGGTGGGGAAGGGAAAATTTCCCTAGAAAAGAAGTTGATGTTTTTAAAGTCTTTATTATATTTATTTTGAAGGAAAAATACCTGACAAGGTCAAAGAACTAGAATGCCTACATTTTTAAGAGGATGTATTGGAAAGAAGGAGATCTTTTCAAAGACCTTCTACGCCCTCTCTTAGCAGCCAAGACTGAATTCCAAGGGACATTGTTCTAACAGCTAAATGTTCTGGGGTTTGGGAGAAGGCCTCTGCTGAGAAGGCTCATTGTTGCCCAGCAGCCTCTGTCTCATCTCCCAGCAACCTCTGGGGAGGGATGCAGACAGGATAATCCAGGTCTGGCTTATAAAACATCTTGGGTGGGTAGGAACCCAGTACTGACCAACTCTTAACCTCAACTCTTAACCTCATACCATTGTCCTCTAGGAAAATTATATGTCAGGACTCACATTATTTGCTTAAAATCAGTGCTTTTGTGATTAACACACTGGTCTTTTGCACACCCAATGGCTATCAACCCAACACGACAGGTCTTGAAGGCCCTAATAACTCAGACTTACTATACATCATTTAGATACTTAAGGGCTCCAAAGGATAATGTCTTATTTCTCCACCTGCTTCCTTCGTCTCCAATTAGGTTGTGAAGGTTTATCTGTTGTGATGCAATTCTGGGTAACCGAAGTATAGAAAATAAGTAGTGTATAGAGACTGACTGGAGAGAGTGGCCATGCTGAAACCAACATGTAAGGTTTCTCTCTGCAGGTCTGCCCTCCCCCACAATCCTCCTCCTGGGAGAGGTGACAGAGATGACAGTCAATGTAACAGTCACAATGTGACCGAGCACGAATTTGGGATCAGCCTGCCTGGGTTTGATCGACTCCATGTGCTAGTGTCTATGTAGTTTGGGGTGAATATTTTTAGCTTTATGTGTCCAAATTTCCTCTTCTCTGACGTGGGTTAATAATCTACTTAGAAACTCATGGTAACTGGATTAATTGACACTTGAAACAAGTGTCAGGTTCAGTCCTCATATTGTTTATCAGAATCATCTCTGAAATAAAAAAGTTTAAGAACTAGGGGGGTAGGGTGGGCAGAGGAGAGAAAAGGGGGAAGTTGGGACAACTGTAATAGAACTACAATAAAGTATTTAATAGAAAATTATGCTACCAAAGAATATTTAAGGACACAAGAAAACACTATTGATGACGTTAAGTGGAAAATCATTTCTATAATTATATACAATAGAATGTCATTTTATTTGTATATATAGACATTAAGATACTTTTATATTAAAGTTGTCATCATTAAAAAATGTTTAAGAACCGTTGTGCTAGACTATCTAGTTCTCTAAACACCAAGGGCTAGTTCCTATCATCACGATAACTCTGTGAAGCATTATGAATTTTTGGTTCCTATGAATAACAGTGAACCTTCATCTTAAGTAATCTTTAAGAATTTATTTACAGGGTATCTGAGAACTATTGGTTAGGTATGCTATTTGCCACAGTTTTCTTTGAATCATTATTTTGTATCTATAATTACAAGGAGAGTCTAGCCAGTGAAATCCAAGGGCCAAATTAATTAATAAAAGAGAGCACGCCACATTGACTGTCTCAACGTTTTGAGTTTTTCCCCTCATCTTCAAGCTGCCCTGCATTAACACAATGACCCACTAGATGTCAATGTTTCCATGAGAATGAATAAAAGCATTCTGTTATCATCCTTGAAGCAAAGAATTAATTGATCACTATAAAAAAAGTTAGACAAAATAAAATGTTCTCCTTGCTCTTCAAAGGAAGATAAGCTAATAACTTTGGACACAATTTTACTCCTCCACATTCACCAAATGTCCAATTACATATCCTCGCTGCCTGGACTTTCAAAACAATATAAAATTGAATGAAGGCAATGAAAAAGTCACAGGAGGATTTCTGTAGAGTACCATGCGGTTCAGAAACACAGCAATTCCATGTGGGTCTCCAAGATTTCTAAATGCAATGACTTAGTAAGTATTGTTCCTTCCATGGAACATTGTTCCTCTATGTTCTTTTTTTTTTTTTAGCTTTATTTGGGACATTTAAAAAACGTCTCTATGAAAACTGTTTTCACCGTCTTTCTTCAAGTAAGCTTACTTAATTAGGACAAAGATGGTTCTATTAGAATCATAAATCTGCATGAAATAGTTCTGTGTTCAGAGGTTCTGTTTTCGCCATTTGAGCACAGAGTTTAGAAGATGTGCCTCAACCATCAGACACAGATAATTAGGAGAGCTGCAGAGAGAGGCAAGAAGACATCGTGGGTGGGATGCAGGATAATTATACAATCAGAAGTATCAAAATGAGTAGAGAGGACGCTGAAACCTTAACTTAAGGAAAATAAAACACACGTGCTTCCTAAGATCTGTGCCCTTGTGGTTTTATTTAGTATGTGTCTTCGTCCCTGCAAACAGAAAGCAAAGCCAATGCGACTTTACAGCATTCTGTTACACATTCACGGCAGCTTCCCTAATGTCAGACCTCAGCTGGGAATTAAAATCTATCATGGATACAAAAGAATCAAACCTAGGAAGTCTGTCAAATGCATACTTGAGATAAAACAGAAAGACTGATTAGGGTAGAAGTGCTTTTCTAATCAAAACAGTAGAAAAAAATGTGTCCCAGGGATGCAGCCATCTCAGGCTATTTTCAGGGCTGACAACCATAGAAAGCAGATGGCTTCAGAGGCTGCGCTGGACCCTGGTTCAGAAATGCAACACAAGGTTAACAGCGGCATATGCTGTCATCCATGAGGTACCAGAAATATGCTCGTTCGTCCTGGCCAGACCCTTCTCTGAAATGTTGCTTCCTCTGTGTATTTCCTAAGAGCTAATGTAATCAGGGCTTAAAATGGTTCAGGAAAAAGGGCCATTTCATTTTCCTTGGAAGGTCCGCTGGGGAACTCCCACGGAATCCAAGTCCTTTACTCTGTCTTTCACGGCGGCTCTCACACCACGTTGAAAGTAAAAGTGTTATCTGTGAATGACAGTTTATTCTTTTTATTAAGGTAATATTTCAGTGTGATAATCCAAACCCATTTAAAATAGGATTTTTATTTTAAGAGCGATGTAGGCAAATTATGTAAACCAGGGGCTGTAGAGTTGCAAATACCCAGATTAATGGTTATGGTGAGCCTTCAAGCCAGGAAGCTGTTTCCAAGTATTTCTCCCTTTTCCCCTTTCACCGATGTCTGAAGGGATCCTATCAGAGAGTCACAAAGAAATGCCTTTGCCTGGGAAGAATTCCATCCACGAAACGACTATTATCGGTGTCTCTGCGTAAACTCTTGTATTGGCCTCTTTCTAATAGCATAGGAGAGAGGGCGAAAAGCAAGGGTGCCCTGTGGTGGTGGATCAGGTGCATGGCTCTGGACAGAGAGAGCCTGAGGGGACACTAAGTCTGGGGGTGTGAGTGGAACAGGAATAAACAAGAATTAAGGCAAATTTATGAAGACTTAGAATCTCAGGGGGACACTTTTTATCTTCTCTTCAATTTTCCATTGGGAAGACCTGAAGAACAGGCACTGGTTCCTGAAAATGCCGTAACTGGGCCTACTTGCAAAGTGCCGTATTCTAGTGGGAAAAGCAGAATGACAAAGAAGGGGTCATTAATGGAGCTCTCGTTATGATGGTGCATTGAGCTTAGTAAATCATGTGACCTCTGGACCTTCATGTTAGGGATACTGGGCAATACTCCTACCTTTTCTCTCCCAGCTGAGCAGCCTACATATAGATACAGGTACTCATAACTTTGGAGGCACACCCATGATTTCAAGAATTACTTTACCATTTATGTGCTATGTTAACCTTGAGAATTTCCGTTAACCTTTCCAAACTTCAATTTTCTCTCCCTAAAAATGGAGGAGAAAAAACCTGACCATAATCTGCTCAAACAAGTCATTGGGTCGTTTTAAGCTTGAAATGACAACTAAGTGTAAATGGATTTTTGTGAACTGTGAGGTGCTTTATACAATCTCTTGAGTGTACTTATTTATATAAATAGTGTGATTATGTTCTTTTAAAGTCCTTTGGGTCATGAAAACTGATGTAATTGCTTGGTAAAAGTCATCTGGTATAAACTAGGTTAGAAAGCGTGAAACTACGTATAACAAGATTAGAAAAAAGTTATTCCTCTGAGAAAGGAAAGAAAAAAAGGAATGCTTTGGGATTTTATTGGACTCCGACAATGGCGCAGACTTCATAACATGAGATTAATCTATTTGGGGGGGTGCAATGAGATTGCCAGAGTTGTGACAGTATTCTTCTGGTATTTTCTCTGGAGATGACAGAGATTAAGGCAATTTTTAAAAAGCATATCCTAAATGCTGACTTAACTTCTGACCCTTTCAAAACATTTGTGATCACTCATTTTGATGACTTTTCTGATGTGACTAAATCTTGTGAGTTATTTTTATTAAAATCTTGTATGATTGCCAGATGACTAATTGTGGTGGAAAACAGCCAAGGAGTGGCCCAGAGTGGTATACAGTGTGTCCTCTCCAGTCCACCAGATATTAGCTTTCTTAATCATTCCAACTTCCTTTTACAATTAAGCACACATATTTCTGTATAGTCTTCTTTATTTGATGTCTCTGTCTTGTATGTGTTTGTACTTGCTCATCTCCTGTTGATTATCGTCTCCTCCTAGATGCAGTCTGTATGTTTAATTATCTTTGAGACTAAAGGTAAATTTAGACACATGGGTCTTACTCTGTATCCTTTCAGCTGCAGGCAAGGGAAGCTGGGTCCTACATATAAATGAGCTCCTTACAAATTCCATGATTAACTACTTTTACAAAACTGGAGTCTTATTCTCTCATAAAGATACAAAAGAAAACAGAAAACTTAGCTTATTTCTTCACATTAATTCATTCATCAAACGCTGTTGAGTGAATATCTCATGCCAGGCTCTGTGTAGGGGCTGGACTTACCTGACAAAGGTGACAGAACTTTTGCCTTTGAGGAATAGTATAATGAGGATTTCAGAGAAAGGGTGATTCAGAGGAGAATTTCAACTGGATGAGTTTGGAGTGGAGACCCCAGCTGCTGAGTTTTAAGATTCACAAACAAGTGAGTCTCACTTGTTGCTTTTACTCTGACCCTCCTTTAAAAAAACATCTCAGAGAACTTCCATTTAAGTCCTTATTCTTCCTTTTCCCAGGGTGAAATTCATTAGCAGAAGCAGGATGCTTGAGATGCTTGTATATCTTTGGTGTCTCCTTACCCCTCAACCTGGCTTTCTTAAAAACTCTCAAGGTGGTAGAACACAGGCAAAGCATTTTTTGGCCATCCAGTAAGACAGCACAAGCAAATGGGACTCTATTATCAAAGAATGCACAGTGTGATTAAGGGACTAGGGATTTAGTAAAGTTAAAAGAGAAGATATGAATTGGGGGAGGAACTACCAGTATACAAAAGTTCTCAATACCAGTGAGACTTGGGTGAAGTAAAGCAGAGGTTAGAAGTGAAGAAAGGATGGTGAACTTGAACCTAAATCTTAGGCACTGAGATTTTATGAGTAGTGTGAAAATATTTTGTCACCTTTGCCCACTTAAACTTTCTCAAATCCTTCAAGTTCCTCCACCAGTGATACCTGAAACTGATTAGTGGCTAAGAGTTATATTCGAAGGCAAAGCTTGCAAGACCTTTAGAAATATTAAGGATGGTGTCTCAAGGTAAGGAATGTCAACAGCTCATCTGGAAGGCTCTAATTGCTTATTATTGTGTTGGCCAAATAATTTGTTTGTTTTTTTCCCTAAGATGGTTCTCTCTAGTAGCATTTAGTTGTCTTTAAATCCATTTGAAACAATTTTGTTAGATCATATTGTGACAGCTGTCATATCAGTGTGCATTAAAAAGACTTATCAAAATTGGTGAATTTTTATGTAGGCATTTTAATATTGAAGATGGAAGAAAATGCAAAACATTTTCAATATTTTAGATTTTATTAATTCAAGAAAGGTTAAGGCACAACTAAAATGCAAAAACAAAAGATGTGTGCAGTGTATGGAGGAGGTGCTGTGACTGATGGAACATGTCAAAAGTGGTTTTTGAAGTTTCATGCTGAAGGTTGTTCCTGGATGATTCTCCATAGTTGGGTTGATCAGTTGGAGTTGATCGTAATCAAGTCAAGATAGTAATTCAGAATAATCAACATTATACCACATGGTAGATAGCTGACATACTCAAAATATCCAAATCATAAAGTTATTGGTGAAAAAATGTGTGTTTTGTTTTATAGAAAAAAATATGGACTCTTTGACCAACCCAATATTTTTTTTAATTTTAAAAAAATTTATTTATTTTAATTATTGTTCAAGTAGTTTTCTGTCGTTTACTCCCATCCCAGCTCACCTCCCTCAGTGCTCCCCACCTTCCTCCCACTTTCACCCCCCCCATTAGTTTTTGTCCATGTGTCCTTTATACTCGTTCATGTGAATCCTTCTTCCCCTTTTTCCTTGAAATTCTCTCCCTTCTCTCCTCTGATCACTGTCAGCCTGTTCTGTATTTCAGTGTCTTTGGTTATATTTTGCTTGCTTATTTGTTTTGTTGTTTAGGTTCCTGTTAAAGGTGAAATCATATGGTATTTGTCTTTCACCGCCTGGTTTATTTCACTCAGCATAATGCTTTCCAGTTCCATCCATGCTATTGCAAAGGGTAGGAGCTCCTTCTTTCTTTCTGCTGCATAGAATTCCATTGTGTAAATGTACCATAGCTTTTTGTTCCATTCGTTTACTGATGGGCACCTAGGTTGCTTCCAGCATTTGGCTATTGTACATTGTGCTGCTATAAACATTGGGGTGCATATATTCTTTTGGATTGGTGTTTCAGGGTTCTTAGGATATAATCCTAGCAGTGGAATTGCTGGGTCAAAAGGCAGATTCATTTTTCGTTTTCTGAGAAAATTCCATACTGTTTTCCATAGTGGTTGTACCAGTTCACAATCCCACTAACAGTGCACTAGGGTCCCCTTTCCTCCAATTCAATATTTAGATGAGGGACTGGAGCTGTACTCTTAACATTCCCTTTAAATAGTCCAAATTGATGGCAGACATAACGGTAGACATATTCCTCTTATATTTGCACAGTGTAGAACTGGTTTGTTGGTCCAAATGCCATTCTGTTGGCTCTCTATCTGACAGGGCTGGCTCAGGATGGGCACTGGTTAGCACATTAACTTCACCATTAATACAAGGTTAGGCTATTTTTAAAAGTAGATAGATAGATAGATAGATAGAAATCCTTAATGACAAATCAAAGGAGATAACTCTGGAATTTGTACAAGGTAAGTAAGAAAATATTCACAGAGAATGTCAGGGTATGAGATAACTAATCACATCAAAGGAGGAAGCTCTCGCTTTGTAAATAAATAAATCACTATATGTAGAAACAAATTTATTAGCATATCCTTTAAAACAAAAGATTATTGGAAATCACATAAATATTTCTCCATAAAAATGATGAATGCTTACAATGTAACTCTTAAAGGATGCTATTTCATTGTGTGCTTTTACATGCATCTAATTTTTCTTTAGAATAAATTCATAGAAAGAGAACTTCTATGTCAAAGGAAATACACATATTAACTGACTCAATATATTTTTGCAATCTGCATGTCAGAAAGGTTTTAGAACATGTAAATTAGTTATTTAAGTGACCAATGTTTTAAAAATTTATACTCTTACCAGCAGAGAATGAAATGACCTCTTTCTTTACCACTACTACATTAGGTATTATCTTTTTATCTTTTGCTCTAATAGGTAAATGTCACATTTTCTTGTTGTTATAATTTTATTTCTTTGATTATTTAATGGCCATTTAAAATACTTACTAGACATTTTTATTTTCTCTTGACTGATTACTTCTTTATGTCCTAAGGCCATTTTAGGGGATGCTTTTTTCTTTTTTTCATAGTCATTTTAAGGATTATTTATGTGTTCACATCATATATGTTTCCAAGTTTATGTTTGCATTTAACTATTTCCTTTGTTGTATATGAGACATTCTAATTTTTAGGTAATTAAATTCATCAGTCTTTTACTTTTGGTGTCTGCTTTGCTATCATGTCCAGAAAGGCTTTCTCTGCAATGATGGAATTTAAAGTAAACATTTATTTCTTCCTGTGATGAGTATGTTGTATTTTCTTTAATAGTAATTCCTTAATCTTGATGACATTTATAATTGTAAAAGTTAGGAATCTAACTTTTTCCTCCAAGTAGTTAGCCAGTTTTCCCAAGAGCACTTATTTTGGTACCTCCTTTATCACATTCTAAATGTTTCTACGAGCTGCTCTTTCAAACCTGTCCGTTCTGACACTTTGTATTGTGTTGTTCAAGTGTTATGGCCCTAAACTACATTAATGTCTGATAAATATTTTCAGTCATTTTTTTTTTGTGTTTTTCCTATAGTTTTTATCTAATCAGTTATAGAAACTAAAATGTTAAAAAAAAACAGTAAGGAGATCTTAGTGTTAAAGATCTCCTCTTCTAACAAGGAGAAGCAGTATTAAACCCTCCCCCCCCACCCCAGATGATTCTAAGAGGATAAAGATAATCCAGCAAAGGAATCCAATTCTGATTGAATTTAGATTCTTTAGAGTTTGTTGATCCACTTAATTGTTTAACAACTGCCCTGTCAGCCAAAAGCAATTTGATAGCCTACCTAAAAGCTGCCTGGTAATGCCCAGGACCAGAATAACTATGATGTGACCGGACATTCTTCACAAATAGGTGACAGTCATACAAATGATGAAAAGTCAGGCATAAGGCACTTAAATCATTCATTTCGTGACCAACCAGTGGCGATAAGCTACTTTTGTCTGAAAAAAGCAGTGCAGCTCTAGTGACCACGGTGGCGCCTAATATGTGGGGATGCCCAGAGCCGCACCTGGGGATTCATCACCCTTACTAATCTTTCCAAATGTAGTTTGTGGTGCAATGAGGAGAAATGGACTTCTAAATAAACTTCGGAGACCTAGGCTCCTGCAGGAGTTTAGGGAAGTATAGACACCTACTCTACCCTAAACTCTGAAGGGGAATGTGGGGACATGTTTATTGCTGGCCATGGGTCCAGTTTCATAACCATATATTCTAAAAGTTCCCAAAATAGACAATACAGATTTTAAAGTTATGAACTGCTAATTTTATGACTTTTAAATATAAAAAAGTCAATAAAATTGATTCTTTCTAAACACCATCTCAACTACCTTAAATGAATAAAAGTTAATCTAACTTTATACAAGTCGGAAGCCCCATTATGATATCTCTAACAAGCTGGGTTTTTTGGTCTCCATGGAATTGTTTCTAGGGTCGGGCAGCTCACACTTCTTTAAGGCAGCCCATTCTGCTCCTCGTTTTTATTAGAGGTCAACATATCTCTTCCTAGGATTTCTGTGATTCTGTCCTCTGCAGCCCCAGAGAACACATCTACCCTCTCTTTGACAAGTCAGCTCTTTGCATGTTTGAAGAGAGCAAATGCCTGAATCTCCAAGCTGACTCTATTCTTACACCTGTGCTGCTCCACCCATGATACTATTCTCAGAACTTTCCCTGGTCCCTCCCTGGTTTAGCAGAATCTGAGGCTCCACAGCAAATGCAAATTTTGAGTCAGATTTAATCAACATAGGGTATAATGAGAAGAATCGGATATATCTCTCTTTGTATTGCCAGGGTCTGTCTAGTACAGAGTTCAGCATAAACATAGTAGTTACTTACCAAATATTTGAAGGCATAAATTAATTAATAGAGCACTTTTGATCTTTTTCTTACCCATTTTAACGATTTTACAAAATACGTTGTGTTTTCTTACCAAAATGCAATTCTTTTACACATATGTGGGTATCCCTTGATGTGTGTGTGGGAAAAATCATACTAGGTGATTAAATAAATCACCTCACATATGTGTGAGGTTAAATAAATTTTAACATGTTTGAAGTTTACTGAGGTAGCTTCAGGTGCTGTACAAATTCTATTTTATTTGTGTTTTGTTTGTAGTTCTGGGACTCAGCAGAGGTTTGGTTGGTGGCAGCTCTGTGTATCTCATAAAGGAATATCTCATGTGTAAAGTTCCTTCCTCGTCCCAGTGCACAGCCATCCGTCTTGTTCAATGCACTGGTGTCAGAGACCATGTACCTCTTTGTTTAATGACCTGGCAGTTTGCTTCTCGGCTGCAGGTTGCTTGTGTTAGTGTTTCTGCTCTTGCCAGAGGGGAACCACTGTTGAACCTGGCATCTCTTAGTGCTCGTTCCCCAAAACTGAAAGCTAATTTAGGCTTTGTAGTGTATGAAGGCCCGCTAGCTCTTTCTACTTCTGATTCTATTTCAACTTCAAATTGTCACTGTAATGAGGCCATTTTTTACTCCCCCTTCCAAATGATTTGTTTTTTTCTGGTGATTTTATCCCCCTAGGAATCTAACTCTGTACATCTCTGCTTGAGTGTTATTAGGATGCTTTCTATTAATACTCTGTAAGTTTTTAATTCTCCTCTGCCCTCATCTTCCCATTTCAATTCCCTTTTAATAAATTAAGTTATAGTTGGCATACAATAGTATGTTAGTTTCAGATGTACAGGATAGTGATTTGACATTTGTATGTCTTACAATGTGCTCCCACAGTAATTTTAGTAACCGTCTGTCACTGTGCAAAGTTATCACACTATTATTGACTATACTCCTCTTCACCTTTTCATCCATCCCTCTACTCATCTTTAAACCATTTTGAGGTTATTTTTCTATATGATGTAACAAAACAGTACAGTTTCATTTTTTGCATGTATCTGTTTTGCCAACATCACTTTTTACCCTCATTCAAGGACATTTTTTTAATTGCTTTTAGAAAAACTGGAAAGAGAAGGAAAGAGAGAGAAACATTGCCATGGGAGAGAAGCACCAACTGGTTGCCTCCTGTATGCGCCTAGACTGGAGAACGAACCTGCAATCCAAGTGTGTGCACAGACTGGGAATGGAACCCCTGACCCTTTAGTTACAGGACAATGCTCCAACCACTGGGCCATACCAGCCAGGGCTCCAACACCACTTGTTAAAGAGCAATCTTCAGATTCAGTGCAATTCCAAAATATCAATGGCATTCTTTTCAGAACTAACACAGATAATCTTAATATTTATATGGAGTTACCAAGGACCATGAATATCCAAAGCAATCTTGAGAAAGAAGAACAAAATTGGAGGTATCATGCTCCCTGATTTCAAACTATACTACAAAGCTATACTAATAAATAAAGTATGGCACTGAAATAAAAATAGACACATAGATCAGTTGAACAGAATAGAGAGGCCAGAACAAAACCCTTACTTACATGGTCAATTAACATATGACAAGGGAGACAAAAATATACACTGGAGGAATGACAGTCTGTCTCAACTTCTGGGTCTAATATTAGCATAAACTTCCTTTGTCCATAACTGAGAATTGGATCTCTATCTCACATTCTCTCATAATTATTTGGGTAGCATATTGTGGGCTATTCCAGGGTGGTATGGGACCTTTTCCTAGGAAGTGAAGATTTAGCTGCACTACAAAAGAACAATACGGTCTCAAATTTCTACATAGTGAGAGTGAGGAGTGATAATCTTGTTGAAAGCATTAGAAAAATAGTATGGCTATGGGGGTTGTGTTGAAACTGTGCCTTCATTCCAAATATTAAATGATCTGAGAGAGATCCCTCTTGTCTATCTGATATCTCCCTTCCATTTATTCCTTTCTTAGGATCTGCTTCCCCTATGTTTTATGAAAAGGCTGGGATGGACAGAGGTGATTCAACAATGGAAATGGGAACTCAGGAATCTAGTTCCCACCTTGACTCCAGATTAGCAAGAGTCACGCTCACCTTCCCAATTCCCTCAGCTGAGTTTCTGACCTTCTTTCTATTTCTGTGGTGGTCCTGGCAAGTAGTATGGTGAGAGGAAAGTCACAATGGCTCCAGAGTGTTGGCGTTGTAGCTGTGGCACATAAGAGTATGAGGACTTGGGCAAGTTATTTAGCATCTCTGAGCACCAGGTACCTTTATCTGAGAAATAAGGACAATAAAACTGTCTTTTACTTTTATTGGTTCGTGGGATAATTGAACCAGATATTATGTATTAGAAAATACTAAACAAACAGTATTAATTCTGTTTCCCTGAGGAAACAATGAAAATAATTTAACAATATGAGAAATATAGAGGACTTTCTGGTTGCACTTAGTTCTATTTAATATATTCTTTATTTGGATTGACATAGTTAACACATAGGTGGTATATGGAGGAGGGCATCTAGAGTTATTGATGGTGGTTCTTTAGCATTAATTGGGGTAAAGGATTGTATTTGTACTGGGGTAAAAATTCATTAGAAACATTCTACAATAATACAAATAACAATTTGTAAGAAAACTGCTGCCTAGCCCTTGCTGGTGTAGCTCCATGGATTGAGCACGGGTCTGGTTCAATTCCCTGTCAGGGCACATGCCTGGGTTGCAGGCCAGGTCCCCAGTTTGGGGCACGAGAGAGGCAACCACACATTGATGTTCCTCTCTCTTTCTTTCTCCTTCTCTTCCCCACCTCTAAAAATAAATAAATAAAATCTTAAAAAAATAAACCACTGGTTAGAAAATGAACCCTGTTACCATATGATCTCACCTTTAATAGGAACTTAAACAACAAAAAAAACAAGCAAGCAAAATATAACCAAAGACACTGAAATTCAGAACAGGCTGACAGGGACCAGAGGGGAGAGGGGAGAGAACTTCAGGGGAAAAGGGGAAGGATTCACAGAAACTAGTATAAAGGACACATGGAGAACAACTAAGGGGGGTGGAAATGGGAGGGAGGTGGGGAGCATGGGGGGTGGGCTGGGATGGAAGTGGGGGACGAAAAACTGTACTTGAACAATAATTAAATTTAAAAAATTTTTAAAAAAAGAAAAAGAAAATGAACCCTGTGGTAGTTTCGTGTGTGCATTGTGCCTGTTCAAAGGGCGATGATTCCTTTCCTCTACTCAAGGGATTTGTATGTGTGTGTTTCTTTGTTTTTCTCTGCGTGAGAGACCTGATGACCTACTACTTCACAGGCATCATGTATGAAATGATACATGAGTACACGCAGTGTTATTGTAAGCTATATCCAGGCATACCACTGCTCCGAAGAGAGGGCAGGACCTCAGCAAGATGACTGTTCCTTAAGCTAACATCTGGTTGCAGACCCTATTTTCACCACTAATGTGTTTTCTGACCTGACAAGTCACCTTCCCAAGTTCATATTTTCTGCCATAATTTTTTATTCAAAAATATCCATCTCATAACATTTGGGACAGATTTCATATCGTATATATAAATGGAATTGTAAAAATGCTATGCATATGCCAGTTTTACTAATTAAGGTGGGTGAGTGGGCTTTTGTGTGATGGGCCAGTATAGCTTTCCCAAAGGCAGCGGCCATGATGACAACCTGGGGATGATGCCCTGTAGTGATGTTTGTCTTAGAAGTGGGGTGTAGACGGTTCTACTTAGTGAGGATTTCCCCTTCCGTGTACTTTCATGCTTACACAGTAAAAGCAAGAGTACTAGCAGGAAGATGATTCAAAATGGGAAACTTCCTTTTGAAGCTGACAAGGTCACTCATTGGCATTTATCTCATCACAGAGTAAAATAAAGAAAAATGTATTCATTTGAACACATCTTATTTTAACTCAAATACATTTCTTTCTGTTTGAGTCAGCTGAAATCTTTTAGAATTTCACTGACCCATAGAAGGAGATGATCACATACAATTATATGAAAAGTGAGGCTTCAAGTAGAGGGAAAACATTCTAAAGTTGTTTTGTCTTTTGTTATGTAAATATGATTAATCTATTCTATAAAAGAAATACTTATCAGGATGGAGCTTTGTGAGTTTTTGTGTAAGAGTAAATGAGTAGACTAGTAAACTTAAATTCAAAATGGTGTTGATAATATTAATCACAGATGGCATTTACTAGTGTATGTGTGCAAAGGGGTAATTTTACATGTGAATTAGTGATTTAAAAATAAACATTCATTTGGGTAAATATACTTTTCCTCTCAAATATAGGTTTATTAGATTGAGAAAGATTTGCATCTATTAGATTGGAGAAAGATTTGCATTTCTTTTTACTATGTACAAAGTTGTGTTTTACTTTTGCTCAGAAATGTGTGAAAGAACAGTGAGCTCACATCATGATGATATTCAGGAGACCGTGGAACTTGGATGAGGGCATCTAGAGTTATTGATGGTGGTTCTTTAGCATTAATTGGGGTAAAGGATTGCATTTGTACTGTGGTAAAAATTCATTTACCAATGAATTTGGTAAAATTCAATCTGGATGTAAGATAAGTTCACTGATTTGTAAGGAACAGGACAAAGTCAGAGAAGCACTGAATGACCTAATGTAGTGAGGAGCGTCCTCACATGAGAAGATGGACAAAGCTGTAGCCCTCCATTCAAGAGGGCATGTCACATGCCAGAGAGATCCGTCTGTGGGCACTCGTAACAATTCTGCCAAATGGTCTTGAGTTATTTCTTACAGAACTGTGAATGAAGTTTCCTCACAGGTATCTTTCAGTTCTCTCTGGGAAAAATATATATAAATGGGAGAGAATAGTACAAAAACTAAAGGGGAACATTCGAAAAATTTTCCCTGAGCCAACATCCCCTTCCTTTTTTCAGGCCTTTTCTTTCCATTTTTCATGCAGTTTCTGGAAGACACATTGTCACAATGAAGCTCATGACTAGAGGCGCTCTGGGTTTGGAGTGCATAAACATGGTGGAAGGATAGGTTTGACTCTCCATAACGTGCAGCACTGTGATTTGCACGACCTCACATTGTCACCACTATTATACAGTAAGTGGATACACCTATACATTGGGATTTTATTAGAGTATAAACACGCCCTGGGAGAAAGTCAGACTCTCTTAAATGAAGCAGCTTTGGGGTGAGTGTTGGCTGTGGCACATTAACTATAAAATCAGTGAAGTTATACTGACTTTCCAAAACTATTTTTAGTACATACACAATGGTGATAGGTAAATGATTGTTTCTTTAACCAACAGTACTTTGTAAGGATCAAATTAGTTACTGTGTACAAAAAGGCTTCATACAAGTGTGATATTTTATGGTAAGTGAATTTTAATTGCCTTGCCACCATGCCCCACTAAATTAGAATTTGAAAGTGGTAATGCATCTCCCCTAAGCTTCTAATTAATTTTCATAATATAGTTTACCTATCATACAGTGTAAAACAGGTAGGTAGGATCTGTCTCATCCAATTTTCTCAAAGCACTAAATATTCTAGGTAAAAGTAAAAAATATTATTTCAGGTTCCCCTGGGCTTTGCTTTCAATCTTCATACCATTTATGTTTTCAGGCAGTTTGATTAAGTCAGATATGAAATGGACACAAAGTAGAGCTAAATTCAATTTTTCTTGATTTCCCACAAATTTGTAAATATTACAGCACCTAACCATATGTGTAGAAATTCCAGGTGGTGCTCCTTTTTTTTTTTTTAAAGTCGTGGCTCACCAGCATGCTTCCTCTTTTGAGGTGGGATTAGAAAAGTATGATGATGCCTGCATCAAAACCAGATTGGAAGGCTTAGTAGAGCCCTCTACAATGCAATGAACTGCATGCAACCATGGGCATCTGGCCTGTGTTCTCACAGTAAAGCAAAGTCAAGCAGGTGGACATGGAAAAAGCATAGATAGTAATAGCCTCGCCAACTTTGATGAACATTTCCTGTGTATAAGGCACTGAGCTACTCATAGCCCATCTTATTACCACTCACAAGAACCCCAAGAATTAGGTATTACTCTTATTTCTATTTTGCGTAGGAAAAATGTGGGGCTGGTTTCTTTAAATGATGTTTCCATAGTTTTAAGGTGGGTGCAGAACATGAATCATCTGATTGCAGAAGTGTCCGTAACCATCATCTTTTGAGCTTTTTTGCTTTTGGCGTTTTGACATTTGAATGTTTGATTCACTTGTCTAATAACCTGGTTAAGCATATCTCCTCCATGCATTTGTCTCATCTAGTTTATTATTTTATTTTATTTTTTAAATTATCTTATTGTTGTTCAGTTACAGTTGTCTATATTTTCTCCCCACCCCCACCCACTCCAAACCCATCTCCCTCACTTGCTTCCACCCTAACCCTTGGTTTTGTCGGTGTGTTCTTTATAGTAGTTCCTGAAAACCCTTCTTCCTACTGTCCTCTCCCCGCTCCCCTCTGGCTATTGTTAGATTGTTCTTATTTTCGATTACTCTGGTTATATTTCATTTGCTTTTTTCTTTTGTTGATTATGTTCCAGTTAAAGGTGAGATCATATGGTATTTGTTCCTCACTGCCTGGCTTGTTTCCCTTAGCATAATGCTTTGCAGTTCCATCCATGCTGTCGCAAAGGGTATAAGCTCCTTCTCTCTCTCTGCTGCATAGAATTCCATTCTGTAAATGTACCATAGTTTTTTGATCCACTCATTTGCATCTAGTTTTTTAGAGAAAACACGCCCAGCCATTTATCCACCACTTTCTGGTGTGAGGAGCCCACTAGAGCAGTAACCAAAAGCAAAGTGAAACAAAACTAAACAAGTAAAAAGTCAGGCTGAAAATTTTAGCTTTGAACCATAGACCAAAGCAATTACTATCTGTGCTTTCATATATGTGCATATATATATATATATATATATATATATATATATATATATATATTCTGAAGGTTTTTCTTCCATAGGAAGATTTGTAAGAGATATGCAGATAAACATTCTTAAACAAATGGAACATTAAGATATAAGATTTTTCTGGCAGAAAGCATACTTTTTAGAAGGTTTTTTTTATACATAAAATTCAGTTTGGATCTTGATGAATTATATCTTACACAGTTTTCAGGTAAGACACTTAGAAGTAATTAAATAACTTTTGAATATAAAGCAATATAATGTAGTATTTAAAATAGTGGATGTTGGAGTCAGGCAACCTGGATTCAAATCCCAGATTTGCCACTATTTGTGTGGCCCTGGGCAATTTACTTAACTGTCTTAGCCCTTGCTTCCTCCTCACTAAAAAGAAAATAATTACATATCTACTTATTTGCTTTGAAGGGTTTTCTTTCAAGGAAAGTAATGTCAGTCTGAAACCAGAATTAAATCTAATCTTTTACTTAGTATTGTGTAAATATATGCTGTAAAGTTGCCATTTAAAATCTGTTATGCCTCTTTGTCATCAACAGAGTGTTCTGTTACCAAAAGACACTGTATTGCTCCTGTGCCATGCTTGCTTTGAAGAGTGGTCTTTATGCTCTGAGCCCATAGTCTTTATCATAGAACCATTTTCCCCCAACTTGTTAGCTTTTTCTTTTTTACCTAGGAATCTCGCCTTTTATACATATCTCAGGACACATAGCTAACTATGTTCATTGCAATATTGTTTATAATCACAAAAATTAGGATATAACCTTAATGTCTGCTATTAAGGACATTAAGAAATAAATTGTGTTATAGTTATATAATAGAAAACTGTTCAATAGTAAAAATGAAACTAAATCTAAATGACTTAAAAAAGAGTTGAATTTGAATAAGCAACATACCAAGTAATGTCTAGAATGTTGTAGTATTTGCATAAATTTAAAAAATTCACATAAAACAATAATAAATATTATTTCTGGAGATGTGCATATATTCAATAAAAGCATTAAAACATGGATTAGGAAGATTATAGATGAAATTCATGCCAATATTTAAGTTTGGAAAGGGGATGTGAAGATTGGGATTTGGAAAGAGACCAAAGTGGGCTTTATCTTTTTTATTAACAAAAAATGACAAAATATGATCATACATTCATCCAGGGAGGGCTTGCATGTAAGGCTGTTATATTTCCCTTTGAAGTTTTTATATTTTATTCATAAAATTAAGGACAAAAATTAAAAATAACAACGAGTATTTGCCACCTTCACCCATTGCATGGTGATCAAAGATACAAAGTTCCAGTTGAAAGTCTGGGAATTGAGTGTGCAGTGTGCTCACAACACTGCGTTGTGCTTTCGAATATTGCGTAGAGAGTAGATCTCTGTTTTGTTCCCCTTTGCTGAGGACTTTTGGTAGTTTTATTTATTTATTTTATTTTTTATTTTTTAAATTAAAATTACTGGGGTGACATTGGTTAATAAAATCATGTAGGTTAGAACTGTGCATTCCTATGGTACATAATCTGTATATTGCATCCTGTGCCCACCACCCAAAGTCAAATTACCTTCTTTCACTATATGTTTGTGTCCGTTTACCCTTGACATCCCCACCTCCTTCCTTCTGGTAACCACCATACTGTTGCCTGTATCTATGATCTTAAATGTTCTCATCAGAAGAAAAAGCAATTGTAAGTATGTGTGGTGATGGATGTTAACTAAACTTCTTGCCATAATCATTCATAATGTATACACATATTAAACTTTATGTTGTATACCTAAAAGAAATACAATGTTATGTGACAATTATATCTCACTAAATAGAAAATATAAAAATGATCATTAAGGATTGGATTTGAATTCTGATTCTACTAATTTCCACCTTTAAAGACCCCTTTTGTTATTTTCAATCTCTTATCCATGAATTTTATATCCTGAAAGATTTTGTTCAACAAGTTATATGTAGATAGCATCATTTATTTTCTCACTTTTCTTTTTAAAAAGTAAATGCCAATACGAACTGATCGGCACTCTGAGATAAGGACTCCCAGGTACATGACGTAGTCACTGGTGTCTTGCCCGCATTGGTCTTTGCACTGCGTACCGTGTGTGAGAACGTTGTCTGCTGATGGGGCGGCCAGGGAGCCTGAGCCACTGCCCCGCTCCTCATCTTCAGGCCCTGCTGCAGCTCCCTGATCTTTACTTAGCAGCTGGTGGCTCTTGTAAAGGAACTACAAATTTTGTTTTTCCACAAACTCTTCTATATTTAAGGTTAGTGTTATTACCCTGACTATGCTATGCAATAAAGTTTAGAGTTCATCAGGGGGTGTTTGCAAATTTGGGGGATAACTGTAGTCAAAAATTTCAAAATTAATTCAGGATACATAAGGATATATTTTCAGTTACAATCTAGAGCATATCAGGAGATATTATTACTATATTGCACCCATGAAGGGAAGGAATCATGAAATTGCTGGGATTACCTTGAGAGTGCCAAAAATATAATGCATCTCTAGCCAAAGCGAAGAAACTTGGTGTTGCAGTTAGCCCATAGAGTCTCATTATGTGCAAATACATAATTACCATTTTAATTTTTTAAATACTTGAAAGTCACTTGAAGATTCTATTAATATGTTTATGAGCTCCTAAGTAGTGAGGGATTTCACTTTGGGAACAATACTCTC
Source organism: Sturnira hondurensis (assembly GCF_014824575.4). NCBI lineage: Eukaryota > Metazoa > Chordata > Mammalia > Chiroptera > Phyllostomidae > Sturnira > Sturnira hondurensis. The sequence continues at coordinate 603,707 of NW_028077910.1, forward strand.
ATAGGGACCTAGTTAATGTTCTGAATCAATGAAACAATAACCTTTTTGTCTCTAGAAGAGTTCAACCACTTCACAACTACAACTATTTCTCCATTTACTCCAAAATAGAAATTCAAGAGAAAAGCAATAAATCACAAAAATACAAATTTTGGCATGATAGGTTGGAATATGGGGCACATAACGTCTACATGAAAGAAAGATGGAGAGGCCGAGACAGGTATCTGGGGGTTGGAAATCCATTAGCACGATTAAGGTCTGAATTTGAGGAAAGTATTGAAATCATCACAGTAAAACTACAGAGGCAGACTAAGAAAGCTGAGTCCATAATTTCTCACAGAAATTCTAAATTGAATAAAGGAAACCATTACTAATTTATATTTGCAAGTCACCCTAACTCAATCATCATTTGCATCTCTGGAACATACTCAGCAATTCATGAGATGCTTGCCAATAATGCTGGCTGAGAGGAGAGAACATTCATGCTAGAGCTGAAACACTGTGCCAGATTTCAGAGGTAATTTTAGGTCACTAGTCCCAAGCCAAATATCCCTACTTTAGAAAGGCTGCTTAAAGCGCTGCATTGGAGGAATGGGGGAAGGGAACCCTTAAGCCTCCAAACTCTAGTAGGGCTTTTCCAATAATCATTACTTCAGTTAGATTTCTTTCCATGTGACTCCAGAAGGCTCTGCCTGCTAATGACAACTCATTTAACAGAATGGCAGTTGTTTGATGTTCCCAGGGAATGAGGCAAGCACGGCCCAACGCATGCTATCCCCCTTTTAACAGCCTTGCTGCAAGAGAATCTTGACTGCAATGAGCATTAGAATTAGATGTGAGCTATTAATGAAGGAAAATCTCTCACTACCAAATAATGGTCTAAAACTGTGTGAGAGAAAAAGAAAACTCAGAAATTTTATAATGCTTTACTCTGGTCTACTGGTTGATTGCTACAACATTAAAATTTATGGGGTACCCACGCAGTAGGGGTTTTGAGCCACAGATACATTGACATAAATCCTCATTTGCATTCATTTAAGAATTCATAAGACCAGTTGTCAGAGGGAATATGGCTCTTTCAGGCTGTCCATCTGTGTACAAGCACATTCTTGCATACAGTAGCATTTGTATGACTTAGAATTTAAATAGCAGTGAGTCTGGATTCTGAGTTGCTTTATGTAAACTTTAATAAAAATGCAAACAGATTCCACAATACCATTTTGGCTACCACATCTGATTGATTTTTTTGATGAGATCTTGAAGGCTATTTTGAATTATCATTTTTTGAACCCATCCAAACATGACTGGAGATGAAAGGATAGCGATTACTGACACGTCTGCTGCTCGGCTCTGCTCATTAAAGTGATTTGACTGGTAAACAGAACCCCTTTTGTTTAGCTGCTTGAGAGATACCTGTTACAAGGGTTTTACAAAACGTTAAAAGAAAATTTGTTACTCATATTTCATATTTCAGGGAAGAGTGATTTGTTCAGCAATTTACATTGTGGTGAAAAAAATGTTGCTTCTTTCTTAGACCTCATATTCCTTTCTGTAGCAATGCACAGTTGGCTACATGAGCATAAACAAACGTGAAACCACATACTGAGAGACGCTACATTAAGAAAATGAAATAAATTCAGTGCACAGTCAGAAAATATCATTCTCTGTCACTCTCTGAAGGAAAGGATAATATGTTTCCTTGTGCCCAAGTGCTTCTGGCATAAAAAGGCCTGGACTACATCTTGGGCTGTTCATTACTTCTTTTGCTCTGAGCCCTTATTCACAAACCTGAGAAAGTTAGGTGTTTTTACTGCCTTACACTGCCTCCTTCTTATTTACTACATGTAGGACAAGGGATTTTTTTTTTTTAAGATTTAAAACCAGTGATTTGATGCAGAGCTTTGCTAACAATCAAGCATTCTCCTTTTTGGGAACTAGCAGAGAAACCTTCCTGCTCTCTCGTCTTGGTGGGAGACCTTTGCTGGATGCATTCCTTTGTTAAGAATGAATGGTCGAGTGTCATTATGGTAGTCCTTGAGGAAATATAACTGTCTCTTGATCTACTGACAGCAAGTAGTCTGATCCTTCTTCAAGGTGAAACCTCTGTGCTGTGTTATCTGTGTTCTGTAACACTTCTCAGAAGTCTGTGGGACTTGCCCACATCCTCCAGGGCCCCATTACAAGGGACTGGGATGAGACAGGTGTGTGAAGTAGAGGATGCTGCGGGCTCCCTGTCACCACAGGGTCTTCCCACTCACTCTTTGTTTTTAAAAACAATTGTTTGTATATGAGATTTACAATATAATGATTTGATATACATACGCATAGTGAAATGATTACCACAGGAATGCTAATTAATATTTCATTTCCTCTCATAGTTACCATTGTGTGTGTGTGTGTGTGTGTGTGTGTGTGTGTGTGTGTGTGTGGCAAGGGCACCTGAAATCCATTCTCTTAGCAAATTCTCATTAGTCTTTGTTTGAAAAAGTCTTATTATTTCTCCTTTTATTAGTGCTTTTATCAATATTTAGATTCTAATTTATGTGCCACTTTTCAGGGGAGCTTCCACCAATCTCCAATTCAGGTTAATATTTGTATATGTTATGTGCGCATTTCACTTTTATAGGATCATATTTTTCTTTCTTTGAAAACACTTTGGTTTTTACCTATGTGTTTATTTGTATTATTATTTGACTTTAAGCTCAGTGAGACTGGGAATTGCCTCTGTTTTTACTGACTGTTACCTCAGGTACATAGCATTGTTCCTGGTACTTAAGTATGTAATAAAATGTTGTTGAATAAATACACACATGAATCAACAAAAGACTTAATATAAAAATTCCTGGCAACTATCAGTAATGTCCACTCTATTCACAGAAAATAAAATATCTTTACTTTTAATATCTTGTAAGTAGAAGCATTGTTTTCTTTGGCTAGAAAAAAAAGACTCTTTGATTCCTTATTATATATTTAAAAGGAAGGTTTAAAGGAGGACACTTCTAACAATTATAATTAAGGCCATCTCTTAGTTAAAAACATAAAAAATAAAGACTTAGATTTACATTGCTTGACTCTCCTACTCATTATATATATATATGTATATATATATATATATATATACGTATATATATATATATAATATACACATATATATATATGCTTAATGATCTGTTCAATTTACATTGGATGGGTGACCACTGGCACAGAGAAGTTTGCAGAGCAGGATTTTACTTAATTAGTGGTCAACAAACACATCAGGTGTGAGCAGGGGAGGAGGTGCCTGGAGAGGAACCTGGGATTGTGTCTTGGAGCGTATAAGGTTTCCTAGCACTGTTTTGTACCAGGGTGAGTAATAAAAGTTATTCCTACCATTAGCCTGCAGTCCGTCCAAGGAAGGTGCCATTTACTCCTTCCCTGAATACATAATTTTCTGACACACGCTTTATGCTCCAGCCACACCGAATTTCTTACCTTATCTTAAATGCAGGCCCTGTCACACCCTGTGCCTTTGTACGTATCTGTCCCCTGTTCTCCTTTCCCTTTTCCTCTTTGTTAATATAAGACACGACCTTGGTCCTTGAAGAATCAATGTAGTCAAACTTCATTAGTGCTGCTCAGTAGAGTGTTTCACGTCCTTTTTGGTAGGCACTCTGTTTTACCTATCTTCCTATTATACATGTAGTTTTACCTACTTTCATCATTATTCACATTGGATAACTGATCCAGACCTTTTAAAAAAATGAATAAGCCCATTCTTGTTCCCTCATTTCTGTCTTCTGTGGCCCTTCCTCTCTGGAGCAAACCAGGCTCTTCCTCCTGGTCCCGTTGGTCTCCGTCTCTGAAAGTCAGTGCTCACACTTTTCTTCCTCTCTTTGTCATTTCCTATTCCCAATGTTTATGCATTAAAAATCCAATTTTCCCATCTAAATAAAAACAAATACTCTTTACTAACTCTGTTATGCTTTTGAGTCATTGACCTAAGAGAATAATGACCTTTCATTATTGTCCATTATGAAAGGTCATGTACATAACCTTCCTCTCACTGGTCTAGAGTGGTTTCCATTTCTCTTATGCTCCGTTCCCACCGCCGCCAGCTCCTCTTGGCCGCGGTGAGTACCCAAACTTTATTTCTAAGTCTTCGGCTCACAAACATTGCTTCCTTTGTAGAAACTGTTATTCTCTATTTTTTGTTTTAAATCTTTATCTATAAATCAATTGCTCCTAAATCCCCATCTTTTGCCAAACCTTTCCATCAAGCTCTAGCCCTTTAGTTCAAACTACAAGAAATCTTCAATGGCAATTTGTTCAAAATGGAAAAAAATAGTGTGACTATAATTAAACTTGTTTTTATTCTTAACAAGGCTCTCTTTCTCCTCATTCTCATTTCTAGTTGTGTTAGCAAAGCTCCTGTAAGTATAAATGTTGGGCATTAATAACAAAACCCAAGGCACTTTCAGAGTGGTCTCCCTGTGCTTTTATTGCCTTCCTCTGTCCATACCCTACAGAGGGTAAGGACTTTACATTCATGTGTAAATTTAACTTCTTCCCAACTTCACTTTTTATTTCTTATAGCTTCCATTTTCCCCAGACTACATCTTACTAACTCCCTTTTGCATTGTGTAACTGTACTATGTAATTGGGAAGTTCTATTATTAATAGATTATTATCTAAAAAACTATTCAGAAATTTGTGTACTAGGCATTTAATAAATGCTTAGTAAACATACTCTACTGTGTCCTAAAACTTGCAGTATTTTTACTGACTTGTAAAAAACTTACTGTATATTTAAAATGTTAATAATGGTTGCAGCCCATTCATTACCAAGTATAAGTACAAACACATCAAGTAGGCAGGTCATTAGGTAAACAAATGGGGAGATGAAATGATTTGTCACAACTGCATAGGCATCAGTTGGTAATGGACACAGTGGCCTTCACATTCAGATGTCTCCTGGTCTGAAAGGTTTAGGTAGAGACTCTGTGAAAGAAGCTTTGCTATAGTCTTACTCTCTAGCACTGCGAAGTTTAGCATATTGCTTGCCATTATTTTATGAATTTTATTCTCACTAATAACTCCGGGTGGATAAGAAAGTGTAATGTCTACCAGTTTGCCTAGCATATCTAGTTGCACAGTAAAATAAACACAAAAGCCAAAACAAAACAATTATAACTCTGCTGACTATTTATTTATTTGTTTATCATGTATCTTTTCCTAGTGCCATTTATTCCCTTTAGACTCCTCTCACCAACTGCCCCCCAAATCATCACACTGTTGTCGATGAGTCCTTTATTCTTTTTCCTCAATCCCTCCACCCTTTAACTTCCTCCCACATTCTGGCCATCATCTGCTCTTTATTTATGAGTCTGTCCCCATTTTGCTTGTTAGTTCAGTTTGTTCATTAGATTCCACATATGAGTAAAATCATATTATATTTATCTTTCTCTGACTGGCTTATTTCACTTAGCATGTTGTTCTCCATGTCCATCCATGCTGTCACAAAGGGTAAAATTTTCTTCTTTTTTATGACTGAGTAGAATTCCATTGTGTAAATATCCCATATTTCTTTTATCTGCTCATCTCTTGATGGACACTTGGGTTGCTTCTATATCTTGGCAATTGTAAATAATGCTGCAGTGAACATAGGGGTGCTTAAGTTCTTTCGAATTAGCATTTTAGGTTCCTATGGATATATTCCCAGAAGTGGGATTGCTGGGTCAAAAGGCAGATCCTTTTTTATTTTTTTGAGGTATATCCATACTGCTTTCCACAGTGACTGTACCAGTCTGCATTTCCCCCAACAGTGAAAAGGGTTCCCCTTTGTCCATGTCCTCACCAACACTTGTTGTTTATTGATTTATTGGTGATAGCCATTCTGACAGAGTGAGATGGTATCTCACTGCATTTCTCTGATGATGAGTGACATTGAACATCTTTTCATATGTCTATTGGCCATCTGTATGTCCTCTTTGGAGAAGTGTGTATTCAGGTCCTTTGACCATTTTTTAATTGGGTTATTAGTTGTGTGTGTGTGTGTTGAATTTTGTAAGTTCTTATAAATTTTGGATGTTAACCCCTTATCAGATGTGTCAGTGAATATGTTCTCCCATTCTTGGGTTGTCCATTTATTTTGTTGATGATTCCCTTTGCTGTGCAAAAACATTTTAGTTGATGTAGTCCCATTTGTTTATTTTTCTTTTGTTTCCCTTGTTTATGGAGATATGTCTGATAAAATATTGCTATGAGTTATGTCCAAGAGTTTGCTGCCTATGTTTTCTTTCTAGGATTGTTATGGTTTAGGGTCTAATGTTTAAGTTGTTAAACCATTTTGAATTTATTCTTGTGTGTGACCTAAGAAGGTGGTCTAGTTTCACTGTTTTGCATGTATCTGTCCAATTTTCCCAACATCATTTATTGAATAAACTATTTTTAGTTTATTCAATATGAACTAAATATGCTGGCATCCTCTGTCAAAAATTAATTGACTGTAAAGGTGTGGATTTATTTTCTGGGCTTTCTACAGTGCTCTATTGATCTGTGTGTGTGTTTTCATGCCAGCACCATGCTGTTTGGATTACTATGGCCTTTTATTATGGTTTGATATTATGTAGCATGATTCCTCCAACTTTGTTCTTTCTCAGGATCACTGTTGCTATGTCGGGCTTCTTATTTTTAAATATGTGTTCCAGTTCTGTGAAATATGTTATGGAAATCTTGATAGGAATTACATTGATACTATAGATTGCTTTTGGAAGTGTGGACATTTTAATGCTGTTAATTCTTCCCATCCATGGACATAGTATGTGCTTCCACTCATTTGTATCTTCTTTGATTTTTTTCTTTCAGTGTCTTATAATTTTCTATGTACAGGTTTTTTTTTTTATCCTTGGCTAGATTTATTCCTAGTTATTTTATTCTTTTTGGAGCAGTCATAAATGGGACTGTTTTCTTAATTTCTCTTTCTGTTAGTTCCTTATTGGCATATAAAATGCAGCTGATTTCTGGATTTTAATTTTGTACCCTGCTAGTTTGCTGAATTCATTGATCTGTTCTAGTGGTTTCTTGGTGGAATCTTTAGGATTCTGTATATACAGTATCATGTCATCTGCAAATAAAGACAGTTTTACTTCTTCATTTCCAATTTATGTGCCTTTTATTTCTCCTTATTTTCTGATTGCTATAGCTAGGACTTCCAGTATTACGTTGAACAAGAGAGGTAAAGACAGACATCCCTTTCTTGTTCCCAGTCTTAAGGGGAGTGCTTGTAGTTTTTGTCTGTTGAGTGTTATGCTGGTAGAGAGTTTGCCATCTATGACCTTTATTATGTTTATGTATGTTCCCTGTATTCACACTTTGCTGAGAGTTTTGATCATAAATGGGTGTTGGATTTTATCAAATGGTTTTTCTGCATCTCTTCATATGATCATGTGGTTTTTATCCTTCAATTTGTTTATGTGGTATGTCACATTTATTAATTTGCAAATAATGTACAAATTTGCATTCCTGGAATAAATCCCACTTGATCATGGTGTTTGATCTATTTAATGCATTACAGTATTCTGTTTGCTAATTTTTTTGAGGATTTTATCACCTATGTTCATTAGGGATACTGGCCTATAATTATTTTTTGTAGTGTCTTTACCTAGTTTTGGAATTAGGATAATGCTGGACTTATCAAATGAATTTGGGAACTTTCCCTCCTGTTGAATTTTTTGAAATAGTTTGAGAAGGAGAGGTGTTAGTTCTTCTCAGAATGCTTGGTGTAATTCACCTATGAAGATGTCTGGTCCGGGGCTTTTGTATGTTGGGAGTTTTTTTATTTAAATATTTTATTTATTTATTTTTAGAGAGAGGGGAAGGGAAGGAGAAAGAGTGGGAGAGAAACATCAGTTTGTGGTTGCTCTCATGTGTCCCCTACTAGGGACCTGGCCCACAACCCCCAGGCATGTGCCCTGACTGGGAATCGAACCAGCGACCCTTTGCTTCACAGGCCCATGCTCAATCCACTGAGCTATACAGCCAGGGCTGTATGTTGGGAGTTTTTTGATTACTGCTACAATTTCACTAGGTAGAATTTGTCTATTCAGATTATCTGATTATTCCTGATTTATTTTTGGAATACTGTATGTTTCTAGGAACTTATCCATTTCATCCAGGTTGTCCTGTTTGTTGGCAAATAATTGTTCACTCTGCTTCTTGATGAGTCTGTTTAAAGATTTGTCAATCTTGTTTATCTTTTCAAAGAACCAGCTCTTGGATTTGCTGATCCTTTGTATCATTTTATTACAATCTATTTCATTTATTTCTGCTTTTATCTTTATTATTTTCTTCCTTCTGATTACTTTGGGCTTTGTTTGTTGTTCTTTTTCAAGTTCTTAAGTGTGAGTTAGATTGTTTACCTATCTTCTTCCTCTGTTTCCTCTGCCAGAATGCAGGGTAAGTGGCTGCAGATGGCGTTCTATGCACAAGGCCTTTAAGGGCTCTCTGAATGTCCAGCCATCTATCCTGGCAGATAGAAACCTTGCTACTTTTCACAGATGTGTTATTTGGGTTCCTTTCCTGGTTCTGGTGCTATAGACTCAGGCGTTTAGAGCCCACACTTCTCAGGAGAAATCCTCTGGCTACTGAAATATCCCTCCGGAATTTCAGCTTCCACTTGTGGGAGCCAAGCCAGCACTCTCTTGTTTGCCCCTCACTCCCTACCACTCTCGTTGTGGTGATGTGGCTCCTTCTGTCTGTTCCTGGTTATAAGGCTTCTCTCCAGCTGGTGTTCAGTTCATTATGCAGGGTGATTTTCCTATAGTTTAGTTGTGATTTCAGTTTGGTTCTTGGAGGGGGTGAGTGTAGCTTCCACTTACTGCTCTGTCGTCTTGGGTCCTCAGTTTTATTACAGACAATAAGTAGAGATTCAGGATTCCATTAATAGGTCACCAGAAACATGTACTTGTTAGTTTTGTCTAACTGTGTTTAAGTGTGAGCCTTTCGAGGACAATTCAACTGCACACAGGTATTTTTTTAAACTAACCGTAAGCAGTTTCCTCGATCTAAATGATCTTAGATCTAAAATATATTTCACACACAGTTTTAAACATTTTGTGATTACATTACATTATCAAATAATTTGGTAAACACTCACTGGCATGGCTCAGTTGGTCGGGCATCAACCTATGAAGTGAACGATTGGCAGTTTGATTCCCGGTGAGGGCACATGCCTGGGTTTCAGGTCTGGTCCCCTGTTGGGGCGTGTGTATGAGGCAACCAGTCGATGTTTCTCTTTCACAGCAATGCTTCTCTCCCTTTCTTTCTCCCTGCCTTCCCTTCTCTCTAAGTAAATAAACAAAATATTAAAAAAGAATTTTAGGAGTTAGTCTTCATTTAAAATAAAAGTTTGGTGAGTGTTGAAAAGAAAAAAAGTACATAATTCTACTAATCCAACCCATCTGTTAAGCAATTTTCTATATTTCCTTATAGTTTTTTCATATTATTTGCATGCTTCCAATCATAATGTACAATATATGATTTTTTACTCCGAAAATTTTTAAGCAAGCTTGTATCGTTTTCCCACATATGCTACATTGCTACCATGCTTCTCTGATGTTTCTTTAAAAACAGGATCTAAGAGTGAGCTGGGTAAAGTCTAAGGACTTGTAGCCAAAGGCTTTCCTCTTTCATTAGTAATAGGCCAGCTGCCCAATGATTCTTTCCCGCTTCTAGTTGCACCACACACTATGGCATGATATTCTTCCTAGAACAGTTAATTCACAGGAATAATTAAGGTTCTCTGCCTTGAGATTTAGGAAATTAGCATTGGCTCCATATGAGAGAATCTCCCCTGAATAATGCTGGCTGAGAAAACAGAGTAATGTTTCTTTCTGTGAAATACATTCTCAGACAATCAAAACATGCTCATGCTGAGACGAAAAACATTCAGCCATTTCAGTATTTAGAGATGCAAGAAATTTGATTTTTTCTTTTGGCATTTTTGTCACATTCAGCCCTTATCTTGGACTGTCAGGATGGTGCCATCACTTACATATTCTATTTGATTTGTTTTTATCAGTTACTGCCTCAGAAGCCCTTATTCTCAGTTAGTTTCAATGAATTTAAATATAAAAGAAATACATGTGGGTTAACTACAGACTTGGTTGCTTTTATTTTGTGTAATATGTATTACTTTCCCTTTATACTCAAATCAGCTTTTTTGGGTCCCTATTTATTTGATTTCTTCATCAATACCCTGCACAATCTGTGTATTTCAAAGTATATTTTGATTCTTATTTGGAGATTATTTTTAGAGAAATAGTTTTGCTTTTATTACTACTCATTTTTATTTCTCACATTTAAAAGTATTTTTAGTGACTCTTTCTATATTTAATTTCTAATTGAACTTGAAGAGATCTCAAGCTTTATTCACCCAACCATCTTTGCATTGATTCATTCTTTCATTCTTACACTTATTTACTCACTTAGTGAATCTTCATTTCTAAAAGGCAAAAACTAGTTGGTTTTCAGTTGCGTTCAAAGAAGGTCCAATTTAGTCAAATGACAATTGTGACTATTGATTTTTTGAGAGCATCTGCGCATGAAATTGGAATTTGTTTGTTTCTTTGAAATAGAGTTTTTATGTAGCTTCTCCTACTGATAATAGAAAATATACTTTTAAACATTAGTTTAGATTTTCTTTTGCATACTTTTATTTTAAAAGCTCTTAACATTTCTTTCCTAAACTGATATATTAGGATTAAACTGTTTAATCCTAATATATCAGTTTAGAAGGGTTTTTAAATTCCGCATACTGGTGGCTATTATATTTTATTACCATTATTAATGTTGATACTTGGTCTGTGAATATATTTTACCATTTCAGCTTATTTGAATGCCTTTTGCTTATGCTGGTGTACTAAAGATTTTTTTCTCACGGACTTGTTTCCACTAATTTTTTTCTGCTCTGTATGTAGAAGCCACCAATTATTTTCTCAACGTGCTTCGATCTTTTCTGCAAAGTATCTTCGATGTTTTCTTTTCTTTAAGATCTCTAGACAGTTCTTAAGTAAAGACTTAAGGAATTGTAGTCAGTTATTTTGGTGTGATAATTACTGGTTAATTACCCAGCTCCTTGCTGCCAATTCATTACATTGTCAATTACTTAATACTGAGTCGAAGTCAGGTAAGTATTGTTAGTGATGTAACAATTTTCTCTTCTCTGGATTACTGTTTATGACTGGTCTTCCGATGATTGCTTTCAGGGAAAAGCGTGTTTCTTTACAAGAACAAATGGAATCTTAATACCAACCATCCTGTACCACTCTTGCTAGAGACATTTCCCTTTTGCCTAGCAAACGTTTATTAAAGATGCTACCATTGATAATGGTCTTTTTCTATATTAACCACTCAAACTCCTTTGAAGTTATTTATGTACACATAATCAACTGAGAATAAAACCTTATTTTTAAGAGTTTACTTGAGCTCTTGGGAGCAATGAGGAATTCTAGCTAAAGGAAGATTTACTGGTAAAATAAGCAGAATAATTCCAAATTTCACTGGACATACATTATGAAGCCTGAGGCATTCCATTTCTCAGGGTAATGCTTCCTCACCCTATTCCCTCAGTGTAGGAGACTGTTCTGCTTGGCATGGGTCCAGCTTCCACTCAGAGATGCACAGGACCCACGCCCGCGGACAGGCTCTCCCATGGGGAATCAGGCCTGCACTGTTCCTGGACTGCTGTGAGACTTGCTTTCTCTAAAACTCCCTCACCCTGAATTGAGACAAGTGCTTATTGTAACTCCCTAAAATCCATGCTAAACCTTCCTAGGACCAGTGTAACAGGTCCAACCACTTTTGCCCTTTTCATTTGCAAATATCTCTCTTCTGGGATGTGATTAGCAGCACTGGCTCCTTTGTTTTCTGTAAAAGGTAACCACCTAAAGCAACCTGTGCATAGTAAATGAGGACCATCATGTAATGTGCCCAGAAACCCAATAAAAGCCGGTCACAGCAAGGGCTAAGGCTTTTTTTGCCCCCCTTGAGAGAAAAGCAGTGTTACAGAACAGAGGTCCAAGGGGGGGGGGTGCAATATTTGGCCCACCTAGGGATGCCAAAAAACTGCTACAGAACAATAGCCTCCCCACTCCCCAGGACCGTATACTAGTACCCAATGGGCTCGTCTGTCTGCCACCAAAGGAAAGACATCTCTCAATGCCAGAGATTTGTGAAAAGGAAAGGAAAGGTTTATTTAAAGCTGTATGGACTTACAGTAGTGACCCAATGTCCCCATAAAAGTATCAAAGTCCTTTAAGATAACCACAGACGCCCCCGGTACTTCCTTTTCCCCCTGTCCTAACTCCAGGTACGTAAATCAGGAAAAGAGCACGTGTCCGTTTTTCCATGCCGCTGGTACCATTAGCTGTGTCGCTGTCCAGGCAGGATCTCCAATTAATCCAAAGTGATGGGGCACCTTCTCAAGGCTTACTGGCAAAGAATTCTTTCATCCTTCTTCCAGGCACAGTCTCTCCTGCGTCCCAGGCCACGTGACCAAGGAAGCATCCCAAAGCCGCCTGGGCCTCTTCTACCAAAGCTGCAGGGGTCTGCACTCTGCCCAAAGTGTGTGGCTTTCTCTCTTCTGGCTGCAGGGGTCTACGTTCTTCCAGAACCGCATGGCTCTCCTTCCTAATGGCTACTGCATCTGGGTTTAAATCCCTGCACCAATCCTCCTTTGCAGCCCCATTTCCGACTCCTCCCACAATCAGTTGCACCTGCCAATATTCGCGTATTATTACAAGTTTACTGGGCTGCCGTGGTGAGTCTGGGCAGGTGTGGCCGCATGGCGTGGAGCCAATCAACTCCAAGCTCTCACGCAGGTGCTGTAACTCAGGGAACTGGCCCCCAGTTACATCCTGGGTAGAAAGCCACTTCCTTCTCCCTGGCTCAAAGCATGGCCATAGCTATTTAACATATCTATGAAACCAGTTAAAAGTTATAGATACGTTAAATGACCATTCTAGAGGTTAGCTTTGAAACCGTTGCTATGCAAAACAACTCTCAATGGCCCTGCTCCATTTGTCCCTTCCCCCAACTGATACCTGGGGAGGGGGGGTGGTGAGGACATTAATATTTCCTGGATACCCTGAGCTCTGGACCCCATTCCAAATCCTTTTTCTGGGGCCTCCCTCCTGACTGCACCGTTACAGCAATGCTGTCCCTTTTCCTCCACTGGACTCAGTAGTCCAGATGAATGTCTCATTTCATCCGTAACAACTTGGCCACTGCGGGCCAGTGTCCACATCACCTCAAGATGCATTTATGATGTAACTTATATGTACTTAATGATTGTACACACTTTCTTTGTTTCATTGACACCAATTTTGGTCTTCTGTAAATTGATTTTGACTTTTGTGTCTATAGCAAATGGTTTGATTTAACACAGCTTAATATATAGCCACTGACCAAAAAAACAATTAGATCATGAGTCACGGTCACCAGAACTAACAGATTTCATTCTATTAAATCACTTCCACACATTGATGATTATTATATCTTCTTTGTGGGCTGTTCTTATATCATGATTTTATGTTACTCCTTATTTATATTAATATTTTTTAAAAAAATTCTATGTTATTTAATAGTATCATTATAAGTGAGGGCGACTTTCCTCACAAGTCCCCCCACCCCCCATGGATGAGAGTAATCATGACTGAGACATGATGTGATCTGCTTGGGGAGGAGGAGTGGCCATTTTCCTACAGGAAAAAGGCTGTGAGCAGTGGCCAGTTTCTCAGGGGAAAAAGGCCAGCAGTGGCCAGTTTCTCCAAGGAGAAAAAGGCCTCAAGCCCCCTCCTCCAGGGCCTTTTATTGGGTTCTAATACACAGGAATACAGGGCAGCAAGGATCAAACAGTAGATAACATTTCAAAGAAATCTGAGGGCTTAGTATGAGTCAGAGTCTGTCAGGAACAGAGTTTTAGGGTTTCCTGCTTGAACCCTTAACATATGAATGGCAACACTCTTAGCAGAGCAGATTTCACAGGTTTATTAGGAAATCTTTGGGATGCCAGATTTTTTCCCCGGAACACGCTCTAGCAAGGCAAGGAGCTGCACCCTTCCCCATCAGGTATTCAGGCTGAAGGGGATTAGAGCCAGGAATCACCTCTCCCAGAGAACATGGGGACTCGGGCTATGTCAAAGCCGGGGGATGAGAGTCCATTGCTCTTTGTTGCAGCCCCCTGAGTCCTTCCATGAAGGCCTCCCAAGTGATCGAGTGTGGCTTAGGTTGCCCCCAGTTGTGAGGGGTCTTACCCGTCATTGACTTCAGACCATGCTTTGGGAGCAGGGAGGAAACTGAGGCAGCATTTGCTACCAGAGGCAAGCTTTGTCTCCTGCTGCTCACATTCCAGAGGTCATCCCTCACCCTTAGGCACAAGGGGTCGTGATACAATTCCTAAAACCAGGCAGAGAGGTCTACAACAATTATACAAACTTTTAGTTTTCTTTTGTTTTATATTTGCTTTGTGAACCTCATGTGTATAGAATTGGTTTAATAATAAATGATAGTTCCTAATGCACTATCATCATTCATAGTCTTTTATTTTTATGTACATAAATTACTTTGTTCAATTTTTAATAAAAAAGAACACTCATTGTATGTAATATAGGTTCCACTATTTTCAATGTGTCAAATATTGTACAGACATTTTAGGGTTAGATTCATCATTCATTATTAAATAATCTCTTTGATAATTTTTGATACGTTTTTATCTGACTTCCTCTTATATCTGACTGGCGCGTCGATGGTTTTCATCGAATGGCGTGACTTCGGGTTTAGAAGGCGCAGTTCTTGCATTTAAGTTTGGTTTGCTTGTATTTTCTTTATCATTTTTAGCCTCTTGTTTTTTACAGAAATATTTAAAAATAATTTGACCATTTTTGTGGGAATCAGCCCATTTAAAGTGCATAATATCATTGACAAATCTCCTGACATCATACATCAAATATAAAAGGACAAAGGAGTAAGGTCACCAACGACAACTCCATTGGATTGAGGAAATCTCATTCTTTTCTTAGGACTTTTTACCTGTTATGTGTGACACACAGCTCTTTGACATACAAAAATGAGGTACTAGTGTCTATTTGTATATTCAATATTTAGTAAGACTTAATTTCTTTATTTTATTTTATTTTTTATTTTTTTAAGATTTTATTTATTTATTTATCTTTAGAGGGGAAGGAGAGAGGGAGAGAAACATCAATGTATGGTTGCCTTTTGTGCATCCCCTGCTGGGAGTTGGCCTGCAGAGAACTGGACTACAACCCAGGCATGTGCCCTGACTGGGAATCGAACCGTCATCCTCTGGTTCGCAGGCCCGCGCTTCTTTATTTGATTTTAAAGACAAATTACATTTCAAGGAATGTATCGTATTTTCTTTCCCCTATCATAATAAATCAGCTAGTACGGTGATTCTCAAACGGTGGTCTGTGGAGCTTTGGTGGCCCCAGAGACTCTTCCTGAAGGTATTTGAGAGCAAAACAATTTCAATAATTATACTAAGGAATTTATTCCTATTTATTTCTTAATGTGATTACTGTGTTGACATTTTCACAGATGATGCAAAAGCCTTGGTAGGACAGACTGTTGGACTCTTGACATGAATCAAAGTAGCAATAAAAATCAAAGTGGCAGTAAAGCGTGCTGGTAGACACTTCTTCATTTCCATGCATGTACAGAAAAGGGACTAAAATGCCAGTGCCGCTTACAAATACCCTGGATGAAGCAGGAAAAACTACTAATTTTATTCAGTAGCAATCCTTGAGTACGTGTCTCTTTGATACTGTGCATGACAAAGCGTGCATAAGGCGCTCCTGCCGGACACGGCAGGGGCGGGCTGCCTTGTTGTGCAGTCGTTGAGAGCTGAACCTGCCATGTTTTCTAAATGAAATACTATTTCTGCTTGAAAGAGACTATGGTTATTCAGACTTGAGTATCTGGTAGACATTTTCCCAAAAAAGAGTGAAGTAAGCCTGTCACTTCAAGGAAAACAACTGACAGTATTTGTGGCCAATGATAAAATTTGAGCTTTCAAGTTAAAATCAGAATTTTGAAAATATGTATCTGGCACCATATACTTAACAGTTTCTCAATACTTAAAGACAGGATCAGATACAAAATTTTCAGGCCTCAGTGCAAAGTGAAAATATGGGTCTCCTCATTTAAAAAGCAGGAAAAAAAGTGCCATTAAATGTACTAAAATAGAAAGCTTTTTTTTTCTTCCATGGTCTTTTTCTTGATTGTCATGGTCCATTATACTTGTTATTTCATGTTGTTGTAAGTGAAGAAAATCTAAATTTTAAGTTACCAGCATTAATTTTACTGTTTATACTGTGCAATGCTAATTTTATATACAGTTATAAGAACATTTGATTCATATGCAGAATCACCAAAATTGCAGTTTGTATTTCCATAATTCATGCATACATACTTTGTTCTTACTAGAAGAGTGAAAATGATGTACAACCCTAAGCAAATGTATTTATTTCATTTCTTGACATTAACACATCCTATCCATGCCATCTTTAGCTTATGTGTGACTAGAGGAGAACTGAGGAGAAAAGGAATTATGAGTTGTCCTATCTTTTTTTTTTACTGTCATTGTTTTTGGGGCAAAAGGTTGACTATTATAGGAAATTAACACCATTAAGAAAGAATAGGCTAGAATCCTTAGGTGGTTTGTCTTAGACTGCACCGCCTCTTTTCTACGTTTCAAACAAATTCTGATTTGATTGGAGACTGTGTTTTCTCAGAGCTGTTAGCTCTCCCATGTACTTGGCCACATGTTTAACAAGCTCACCTTTTACTGACTGTGAATGTCTCTGACCTCCCTCCCACCCATAGTGGGATACTAGGACACAATGAAAACTATATGCAAATAGGGCACCAAGGAATGGCAAATATGCTACATATTACATGTTTCCCTTTTGCTTTATTGTCCCTTTGGGCTTCGCTTGCAAAATGAAAGAACCTTTAGAGTGTAGAGCCCTCTGCAACTGCATAGTTTACAGTCCTATAAAGTGGTCTTGCTTAAAAACTTTGGTGAAGATAGTGGTGATGTTAATGAATGAAGTTGTTAATATTGTATAAAGATGTATGTTAACATTTGGGAGATTTGTGTGAACCTACAAACCAATGTTTTTCAAGTGATAAATGCATAATGGTACAAAATCATTAATGGAAAAAATATTAATTCAAAGCACAAAATACAATGATGGACCTTAGAGTCAACAGAGGATGAAACTACATTACTGTGGTTTCAGATTCCACATAGCAACTAACTTTAAAGAAACCATGACTCACTGATAATTTAGTGCAGGATCAAAGAAGACCATTCAAAAATACCTGAAAAATATATGGAAATATGGAAATTGTTTTTTCATTTTGAACCATATATCTGTATGAGGTGGACTTTCTTAATGTGTTTCAACTGAAATGGCTCAAGCAGGAATGAGCAGGTGTATTCTATTATACCAGACAATTAAGAAAATTTGCAAAAATATTTAAAAAATTCCATTGTTTGTGCTTTTTTTTACAAAATAATATATATTTAAACTAGTATGATACTTATGCTAACACGAAATTATTTTGAATTATTATTTATAATAAATTTATGGTTTAAAAGTATAATAATTTCTGTTTTAATCTGGAATAGACAAAGTCCAGTAGGTATAACTCATATAAAGAAAAGCCCTTTGGTGAAAGAACAGATAAAACTCCAAAAATAGATCTAAGTGATGAAGAGACAACCAACCTATCTGATGCAGAGTTCAAAACACTGGTCATCAGGATGCTCACAGAAATGGTTTGGTATGATCACAAAATAGAGGAAGAAGTGAAGGCTATGCAAAGTGAAATCAAGAAAGATATACAGGGAACAAACAGTGAAGGGAAGGAAACCAGGACTCAAATCAACAATTTGGACCAGGAGGAAGAAATACATATTCTACAAGAACAGAATGAAGAAACAAGAATTCACAAAAAAATGAGGAGAGGCTTAGGAACCTCTGGGATTCCAATATCTGAATCAGAGGGATTCTAGAAGGAGAAGAGGAAGAGCAAGAAATTGAAAACTTAGTTTAAAAAATAATGAAAGTAAACTTCCCCAATCTGGCAAAGGAAATAGACTTCCAGGAAGTCCAGGAAGCTCAGAGAGTCCCAAAGAAGTTGGACCCAAGGAAGCATACACTAAGGCACATCATAATTGCATTTCCCAAGATTAAAGATAAAGAGAGAATCTTAAAAGCAACCAGAGAAAAAGACACAGTTACCTACAAAGGAGTTCCCATAAGACTATCAGCTGATTTCTCAAAAGAATCTTTGCAGTCAAGAAGGGCCTGGAAAGAAGTGTTCAAAGACAGGAAAATCAAGGACCTACATCCAAGATTACTCTATCTAGCAAAGCTATCATTTAGAATGGAAGGGCAGATTAAGTGCTTCCCAGATAAGGTCAAGTTAAAGGAGTTCATCATCGCCAAGCCCTTAGTATATAAAATGTTAGAGGGACTTATCTAAGAAATAGAAGATGATCAAAACTATGAACAGTAAAATGACAACAAACTCACAACTATCAGCAACTGAACCTAAAATCAAAACCAAAAACAAACTAAGCCAAAAACTAGAACAGGAACAGAATTACGGAAATGGAGATCACCTGGAGAGTTATCAGCAGTGATGGGGAGGCAGCAGAATGGGGGGAAAGGTACAGGAAATAAGAAGCACAAATGGTAGGTATCAAATAAACAGGGGGAGGTTAAGAATAGTATAGAAAACAGAGAAGCCAAATAACTTGTATGCATGACCCATGGGCATGAAATAAAAGAGGGGGAATGAGGGAGGGTGAGTGGGTGCCAGGTTGAGGGGAATATATGGGAGAAAAAAATGGGACAACTGTAACAGCATAGTCAATACATTATACTTTAATAAATAAAATAGTCGTGGGGATGTAAACTACAGCATAGAAAATATAGTCAATAAATAATATTGTAATAATTATATATGGTACTCAGTGGGTACTTGGAATTATTGAGAACGTCTTGTAAAGTATATGATGGTTTGACTACTATGCTATACACCCAAAACTAATACAAAATAATATTAAATGTAAATTGATTAAAAGTAAAAATTTTAAATAATAATAATAATAAATAAAAGTCATGTGGATTCTCCCTCCCCCCCAAAAAGAAAAGGTCTTTGCATTCTCAACTATTTTTAAAAGTGTTAAAAGATACTGAATCCAGAAAGTTGGAGAACCTCTTGTCCAGTAGATCAAAGAGAGTGTCATAACATTCTAAAAACAAAATAAAAACTTACTTTAGTAAAAAATAAAATGAACTACAATTAGCACTTTTAAAGGTGGCAAATAAATACTTCTTAAAATAAAAATTAATTGATAAGGTATTATGATAGGGTTTTAAATAACTAGGACTCAGGTAGGAAAAAACATCGTCACCAAATATAAATATGGGGCAAAATTTTTATTGACGCTAACATATATTTTGTAATTACTTTATTTTTTAAGATTTTATTTATTTATTTTTAGAGAGGGGAAGGGAGGGAGACAGAGAGGGAGAGAAATATCAACGTGTGGTTGCCTCTTGAGCACTCGCTACAGGGGACCTAGCTCACAACCCAGGTGTGTGCCCTGACTCGGAATCGAAGGGCCAACAACCCTCTGGGTTGCAGGCTGGCATACAATCCACTAAGCCACATCAGCCAAAGAGTAATTTTAAAGATATACATCTAGTTTTTGTTTGTTTCCTTTTTTCTAAATTTTCATGTGTTTTTTCTTTAAATTATGATTTATTAAAATCTTTGCATTTCCGGCCCTGGCTGGTGTAGCTCAGTGGATTGAGTGCGGGCCTGCGAACCAGAGGATCGGGGTTCGATTCCCAGTCAGGGCACATGCCTGGGTTGTAGTCCAGTTCCCTGCAGGCCAACTCCCAGCAGGGGATGCACAAAAGGCAACCATACATTGATGTTTCTCTCCCTCTCTCCTTCCCCTCTAAAGATAAATAAATAAATAAAATCTAATTTAAAAAAAGTGGTTAAAATGGTACATTAAAAAAAATAAAAAAAATAAAATCTTTGCATTTCCTCCTCTCAAATCTGTTTCTTTTTATTTAAAAGGATGACAGCTGTCATCCTGTTTTCTGTGAGTATGTCTCTATTTTGCTCATTAGTTCAGTTTGTTCACTAGATTCTACATATGCGTGAAATTATACGGTATTTGTTTTCTCTGACTGTCTTATTTCACTTAGCATAGCATTCTCCAGGTCCATCCATACTGTCACAAAGGGTAAAAAGTTTTCTTTTTATAGCCAAGTGTTTTTATTTTCTGATTACAAAATAATATATATATTCATTATAAGAATTTAAAACAGATATAGAACACTGTAAATCCCCTGAATTGCCACACTTGAAAGTCTTGATTGATTTGTTGCATTCCCTCCATTGTCTTTACCCTCTAATACAAATAATAACATTGTCATTATAATAAGTTGTTATAATACACAGGTAAACATCTGAGAGTGATAGGTATTGTAATATTAACAATATTGGAAACTATGTTTTTTCATTTTTTAATTTTCTTGTTCAAGTACAGTTGTGAGAATTCATTTTTCTATGTTGTTATATATAATCTATATTTTAAAATTATATATTTTAAATTATATTATTGTATATGAAGCTTAGATTGTTTCCAGTTAATGAAAAACATTGAATTAATAGAAGTGACTTGGATAGCCTCTTATTATTCAACTAATTGGTACATGATTGTTTAAATACTCACAAAAGAACTTTTTCATGTAACTGATTATGGCCAACAAATAATAATTTATTAACAAATTTGTCATTTCGATTGACTACAAATTGAAATTTATTTATGATTAAAAGAGAGCATTATAGAGTCTCTGGTCTAAAAAAGTTAGAATTATATAGAGACATATCATGAACATAAATAACTATAATAATAAAATAGTATGTCACAGTGTTAAAAAACAGGGGAAGTATCATATGCCCAGTGACCTATGTGAGTCAATATTTGATGAGTAAATTTAAGCTCAAACAATACCTTTGATAAAGGGATTTACCACCTTACCAGATTTTTCTGGAATATGAATTCTGCCAGCACTTATGTCATGATTTTCCTATGCCAATATTAATAATTAAATGAAATATATTGAATATGTGTCAGCTTTTGCTTAAATCATAGTTTCAGGCAGGTCCATCACTCTATTTAATTGTAGAAAGGAATGTCCATAATTTACTCACAAATGTCTTCTATACTCAATTTGAGTCACATTTTCCCTTCCTTCCTGTTGTTTCTTATATTTGATTTGCAACTAGAAGAGATGAGGGCATCTATACAAGGAGTAACATTTAAACTTATCACAAATCAATAGTCAAATTAAAATGTAATTCTATTTTTAGATTACTTAATGTCTTGCAGTGTTGTAGACATTAGAGCAAGACTGGTTAATCACATAGTGTAAATTTACATAATCCATTATATGAGCAATATGTCAACACATATAGAGAGACAATAACACCCATATTCTTAACCCAGGAGTTTGATTAGTGGAAATGTATTGTAAAAAATTATTCAAACAAAATAAAAATTTATATGCACAAAATTACTTATTATTTTATTAAATATTAGTGGAATATAGAATACACCACTGGTCCACAAAATTATTAAGTACTGTACAATCATAAAATAGTAAAAAGCACTTATTAAAGACATGGTACATGTCCAGTAAGTGAAAATGATAATAAACATGAGAAGACACTGAGATTAGAGCTGTACAAAATTATGAACACTCTTGGATAAATGTCACTAGGGATTACACTCAGAAAATATGGAAAAGTTATGCCAGACTAATAGAAATATATTAGTTTTATTTTCATTTTGCTGAACTTCTTCCAATTGTTTAATATTGCTTTTTCTTGGTAAAAACAAACACATAAATAAACAAACAAGCAAAAAAGAAAACACAAGAGGTTTTCTGAGGCAATTATGGTATAATGCATCACACTTGGAATTGAGATTCAGGTTAGAGACTTATCTCTCTTATTTATATATGTGTGATTGTAGATAAGTAACTTAATTTTGTGAACCTTAGTTTTATCATCAATTAAATATAAATTCTATCAGCCCTACAGAGTTATTAAATTAATTAAGATTATGTATGTGAAAGTGTTCCTAAAGTCCTTGAAACATACTTGATATTCAGGACATTTTAGTTGAATCTAAAATCAGAGAAACCTTTTTTTCCTTCTAAAGCTTTTAAAATGGTAGTAAACTTTGTCAAAGGGCTTAACATGCTGGCCTAGAGAAGGTTATACACTTTGGGAGTTTTACTTGAAAAGTGTACTTATTAGTTTCAATATGTTTCACTGGTATATGCTTGAATGATTTTAAGTCGGAAATTTATTTTTATTTCCAAGGCATTTATCATGCTATCCATGAAGGTAAAAAGGGAGTTGAATGCAACTGTGTTCTTGGTTTAAGCAAGTGCTTTGCTCTATCAAAAAAGCAAGGACCTTGCAATGATCTTCTGCTAGAAGAAGTTCTAATTCACAATATTTAAACACTTGGTGTTGTGTAAATAGTTGTAAAGGATTATAAATTCTTTACTGTTATTTATGTGTAGGATTCTATGAAAACATCTATAGACCGCCTGCAGGTGTCGAGGAAAAAGCAGAAGAGTGGAATCTGGGAGCTTCAGCTTTATTTCCTCCTCTTCATCTGTAAATGTAGAGGATGGACCACAAATTATTTGAGTTAATTTTTCAAATTATGTGATCTTATAATTCTACCTACCTACCTACCTACCTACCTAATGGTCATGCATTTCTGGACAGTAGAGCATATGTTAAATAAGAGGTGGTTATTGCGTTATTCACTAGCTAACTGTGTGTGCACAAAACCATGAAGTAAATCCTGTTAAAAGTGCTGCATAATTTCCTAAATATGGTTGCCGTGCAGGCTAAATTTCCTTCCAGTATATTCTATGATGGAGAAAACATCTACCTTATTTCTGTAGGCAAGCCTATAATATTACAGCATAGTTAACTAACTTTCTGGGGGGAAGTGAGGCTAATACTTATCGAGCATTTATTATATTCTAGGCTCTTTTTAAAGCACTTAACAGACATTATTGTATTTAAAACTCAATGCAGTATCTAGGTTAATACTGTTTAATATGTAAGGAATCTGATACCTAGAAAACACATGAAACTTTCCTTGAAGACACACAGTCAAATAGCCAAACTGAGGTGACAACCCAGGTCCACCCTGTCAAATCCTGCAGTGTGCTGGACTGCCTTGGGAGAGCAGCTTGGTGGTCAATTTCCCAGAATACCTTCCTTGTTCATAATCACAACATCTGTAGCAATTCTCAGGTGGCCTTTTCACAAATGGAAATATAATGTCTGTTCTAGGCTTTATGTCAATTTTTCTGAAGGCACCACAATTGGGAACAGCCATATTGAAATGAAAAATCGGAGCAAAGCATAATAAGCTGAGAAAAGACAACAAAGATGTGTTTGAGAAAGTATGTTTATTGAATTATTAGGCAGGATGAGGCAGGGAAAAAAAGATCTTTCCACTAATGATGACTGATAGTTGGCAAAGATGTTTTTGAATGAAGATAACACGTTCTCCACAAATCAAAAGAAAAAATGTGGCTCTGTTAGAGTGTGCTAGTATGAACACCACAGGCACAGCCCGTCAATTGATGTGTCCTGGGACTAAAGCTCGATGTTGCATGTTCATCACTTTCTAAACTAGATTTCAGAGATCTTAAAACCCTCAGAAGGAAAAATCCCATCTTAAATATTGTGAAAGAGATAAAGCACACGGCAGGAAATGTAATTTTCATGAGGATTCTGCTTCCCAAAGGATTTGATAGAGCATTTCTTACATGGTCTCAAATAAATATCCTTCACAGACATTTTGGTTTGGGATCCAATTAAAACCATAATTCCTTGTGCTAAATACGCATAGGGACAAAACAAGTTGGAATTCAGAGCCTCACGGTGAACCTTACGGCTCCACTGCAGAGCAGCCGCACGTCAGCAGTCGGTAAGCAAGCCAAGGATGTTCCTGTGAGACAGCTCACCGAGGCATAGGATTGTGAAGAGGAGGCCATGGCCATGGATTGGGTCCGTGAATGGGGCAGCGTTGGGGGGTTATCCACTATGCGCTTAACTCCTTCATTTCCCCTAGTTACCAGCACTGGAACTTTTGTCCCCCTGATCACGGGGACAGGTATCCAGGTTCCTCATCACCTCCTCTTGGAGGACTGGTACCTCCAATTCCTGTATTTGTGGTGACTGAGGCTTGATTGTAATTTTGTTTTAATCGTATTTTCTTTGGTCATGCTCTTTTTTCAATACATTAGCTCATCGCTTGAGTTTTACTTTATTTTATTACATTGGTTAAAAAGAAACAAGGAAGCGTACTAGTTATCTATCTCTGTGTAACAAATTACTCTGAAACCTAGTGGCTTGAAGCAACAAATATTTATTATCTCGTAGAATGTATGAGTCAGTGATATGGAGTGGCTAGCTGGGTGGCGCTGGCTCTGGGTCTTGGACAGGATATAATCAAGGTGTCAGCCAGGTCTGCCTTCGTCTCCAGGCTCCGCTGCAGGAGGACCCACTTCCGACCTCGCTCAGGTGGCTGTTGGCCCCGGAGCCACTTCTAAGCTCACGGGCAACATGGCAACTGCTTCCCTAAGAGTAAGCAATATCTAAGAGCAAAATAGTCCCTGAAGATGGAAAGTTGAACTCAACATTTTACCCTCCAACCAAATGATATATTTACTTTTAGAAAGAAATTCCAAATCTTATGCTTATTATGTGTAAAGGTCAAGTGTCAATCTATGAAGAACATTGTTTTTAATAGTTCGTGAAAAATTGCAACTGACTTCAATATTTATTTGAGTCTGGAAAAGGGGGAAAATCTACCGTAAATTTAACCTAACCCCAGGTTAATAAGGAAATCAAACAATATTATAATAGTAGGATATTGAAAAATAAACATATAAAAATAAGATATAAAGTAAAACATACTAAGTTATATTAGGAGTTAACAACATGGATATGATGAGACCATGACAAGTCCATGGCCTTAAAATTTTTTTAATAAAAGATAAAAATATGTGAACCAAGGAGTTAAGACAAAAGGTTAGAAAAAAAATAACAAGTCAAATTTATGGGGGGAAAAAGGGTGATAATAATAGTGATAAATGTAGAAATTAACTAGTGATAACAAAGTAGCAAAGATTTGCTGGCTTTAGTAAATAATTACAAAAGGCATTTTTCCACAAGAAAGAAAGAATCTATAAAACAGGCTATAGCAAATCTAATAATGATTTATATATGAGAGCATTTATTATGAAAGTAAGGTGCAGGAACTAAGGCATGGTACATAAACATTAAAAAATGCTCTCTAGCCCTGGCTGATATAGCTCAGTGGATTGAGCACTGATCTGCGAACCAAAGGGTCACTGGTTTGATTCCCAGTCAGGGCACATGCCAGGGTTGCAGGCCAGGTCCCCAGTGTTGGGTTGGCGACAGGCAACCACACATTGATGTTTCTCGCCCTCTCTTTCTCCCTCTCTTCTTCTCTGTCTAAAAAATAAATGAATAAAACCTTAAAAAAAAACTAGTCTCTAGTATTTAGAAACAATGCTTTAAAAATATCTTTTCTCAGAAAAATACATAGTATATATCAAGTTAATAAAAATTATGCTGAAGCACACAGATGTGATTAACTTGACTATCACAGATAATATTTCATTGTTTCTCTGTCTTCAGAGAATTAACCATTGAGAATTAACCATTGAGTAATAATACTATAGTCA
Source organism: Sturnira hondurensis (assembly GCF_014824575.4). Lineage (NCBI taxonomy): Eukaryota > Metazoa > Chordata > Mammalia > Chiroptera > Phyllostomidae > Sturnira > Sturnira hondurensis. Next base: position 629,614 of record NW_028077910.1, read on the forward strand.
AATATTAAGTCATCCTTTTATAGTACAAGTTTAAAATTTGTGGAATTTTAGATTTCTTCTAGTGTAGCAGAGTAGGTAAGTGTTTCTACACCTCCCTTTGGTGCCACATAAAAAGCCGAGGAAAATATAAACACTCACTTGAAAATGATATAGAGAGAAATGATAGTGAAAAATTATCAGGCTAACATACAGGGGAAGACTAAAGCATGGGAAATGAGAATTTAGTTATATTTTATCTGGGAGCAGGTGCAAAACCTGCAGGAGCAGTTGAAGGGTGAAAGAATGGGTGGACCATTTGACAGATTCATAAGTCTAGGGTTTCTTTACACTGAGTTAGAACCCAGAAGATTTATAATGTAGATGAAGGGTGTGTCAGAAGAAGACAGGCTTTCATAGGGAATGCAGTTTAGTTTTGTGTTTATCTCAATTTAGAGTAATCCCAGATTGTTAGTATGAGCTCAGCCATCTTGAAGAAGAAAAAAAAACAAAGCTAGAAAGTAAAAAAAACTGAATTTAGGGGGGGATAAAATGATCCTAGTACCCCAAATATTTCTATAAACAGTTTTGAAAATACATAAAAATAAAAAATTAAAAAATAAAAAGAATGGCAACCAGTATCAATAATGAAGATAGAAAAAACCTTAATGGCTCCAAATAGTGAAGTTAGTCAATGGAGATTTTAAAATAAGTGTGTTTACTATGTCCAAGTAGTTAAATATAGGAATGAAATGGTTGAACTTGAGATTGGGTGAGAATCACATAGAAATTCTATAACTAAAAAACATAAATGCCAAAATTAGGAATCAATAGATAGAATTAATAGCAAAATAGCTAAAGACACATTAGGTGAACTGGATTACAACTCAGAAATAAATGGTCCAGAATGAAACAAGACTGGGCTAAAGGGACAGGAAATACACAGAAAAGAAAAGAAAGAAATAGTACATAGTCAACTTATGTGTAATTTATCCCCTGAATAAAAAGAGAAAGAAGATAGAGCAAAAACAATATTTGAGAAGATAATTACTGAGCATTTTTTAAAACTGAAGAAAGTCATCAAGGCATAGATTCTAGAAATCCTACAAAACCGAATTGGGAAAATTTAAAGAAAACCATGTGTCAACTCATGACAGTACTATTGAAAATCAAATTCATAGAGAAATCTTGGTATGAGAGAATAGTAAATACATATTATTTTTAAGGAACAAGAAGTAGAATGATAGCTGAATTTTTAACAGAAACAATGGAGACAGAAGGCAAGGAAATGGTATCAGAGTGCTGAAAGGCAGTAATTGCTAACTTAAAGTTATAACTTCCTGAGTATATTCTTTAAGAATGAGAGTGAAATGAAGAGACTCTGACAAAAAATATGAAAATGTTTATTAGTACATAATAAGGTACTAAATAAAATACATAATAAAATGTACATAATAAAATACTAAAGAATTTTCTTCAAACAGAAGAAAAATAATCCCAGATAGAAGTTCAGATATATAGGAAGGAATGTAGTACTTTAAGAAGAGTAAGAATGTAAAGGCACATTGAAATGAACTGTATAAGATAATAATATAATGCATTCTGTTGTTTAAAACATGTAGATAACTAAACTGTATGATTCAATGGCATATACCTCTGGAAGTAAATAAATGGAATTAAATGGTTCTCAGGCTCTTCCTCCAAAAAGAGGGAAAACATAGCCATTAATGAGACTGTGTTTAGAGGAGTGAGTGCCTAACAAGCTGATTCTTCTCCAAACAGCAGCTATAAAATTTGAAAAACTACAACCTGGAAGAAGATACTTTAAAGTTGTCATAGTTAGAATGGATTCTAATGAATTTCTACTACTCAATAAGAAAAAGAAAGAAATATATTACAGAAAACTGAGTGAAATGTGAGGAGGCAGATCAAGGAATAAAATTTAGTGGATGGTGTTTATTTGAGTCCTCTCTCTTCTTTTCTTGATGAGCCTACTTAAAGGTTTGTCTATTTTGTTTATCTTTTCAAAAAAACAACTCCTGGATTCATTGATCCTTAGAATTGTGCTTTGAGTCTCTATGTCATTTAATTCTGCTCTGATCTTGCTTATTTCCTTCCTTCTACTTGCTCTGGGCTGTCTTTGTTGTTGTTCCTTGAGTTCTTGCAGGCATCGGGTTAGGTTGTTTGTTTGAAATGTTTCTATTTTCTTTAGGTAAGCCTGTATTGCTATGAACTTCCCTCTCAGGACTGCCTTCAGTGTGTCCCATAAGTTTTGGGTTGTTGTGAGTTCATTTTCATTTATTTCCAGAAGCTTTTTGATTTCTTCCCTAATTTCAGTCTTGACCCATTCATTGTTTAATAGCATACCATTCAGTCTCCATGCTTTGGGGTGTTTTGGGTTTTTTCCTGTGGGGTTGGTTTCCAATTTCAGTCCCTTGTGATCAGAGAAGATGCTTGGTATGATTTCTATTTTCCTGAAGTTGTTGAGACTCGTTTTGTGTCCTATTATGTGGTCTATCTTGGAAAATGTTCCATGTGCACTTGAAAAGAATGTGTATTTAGCTTCTTTGGGATGGAGGGCTCTCTCTCTATATATGTAAGACAGAAAACTGTACTTGAACAAGAATTAAATAAAAATTAATAAAAAATAAAAAATAAAAAATGAAAACATGAAAAAAATAGTGAATGGAAAATGTAGAAAAAGTTGCTCACCATCATTAGAATTAGAAAAATTCAATTTGAACCACAAAGACATGATGCCAAAAGCATAATACAGAAAAAAATAAAATAAATTGGAATTCATCAAAGTTATGAACTGCTTTTCAAAAGATATCTTTAAGAAGATGAAAAAACAAACAAAAATGACACAAACTATTTGTAAATTGCATAAGCGATAAAAGACATATGTTCAGATTTTTTTAAGAAGCTCTCTTAAAATACAATAATAATAAAACAAACAGCCCAATTTAAAAACAGACATTTAAAGACACGTTAACAAAGGAGATACAAATGTGGCAAATAAGCACATAAAAAGATGCTCAACATTAATATTCATTGGGGAAATACAAATTAAAATCGCCATGAGAAGCCACTACACACTTACTAGAATGGCTGACAGCTACAGCAACAGCCACGACAACTTGAGAATGGTGAGTGCTGGCGAGGACTCAGAGCACCAGAGTTTGAGAAAGGGCGTCCTGACTTTAACACAGAACAACCTGGTGAGAACGCCACACTTTAAAGACAGGGAAACTGAGAATCTGAGAAAGTATATTATTTGCCCAAGGACACCCAGTTTATTATTCTGGTTAATTTAAACCTTTAATGGGTAATATACATATTTCTTGGATTGAAATTCTGTTAACCAATGAGTAATATTCATGATCCACAGAAATAAGACTTTTTGAATTTGTTTACAGTAAATACTCCTGCATCAAGACTGCTTTCTCTGGCTTCTGTAACATTCCATGTAAAGATCACTGTGAATGTGCAGTTTTAGACTGTGATAATTACAGGGAGGAACATTTATCTCATTCTTCCCCATCTTAGAAGCCCTAAACACTTAGAGAAAATGCCTTTAACCCTTGACCAAACATGACTGGTTTTAAAAATGAAAAGGGCAGATTATGGTTATTACACTCCTCTACTTTCTTTACAGGGTTGGAAGCCCTTCCTCTGTATTTGCTCTTCCCCTCCAGAAATTCACACTCTTCAAATGCCAGGCACTTCAGTCAGGAGTAAGATCTCATGCCATGGTTTGAGGTTTAAGACCAATCTATTATCACAAAAGTAATCACCAAATTGACATAATCTATATTTCTATTTTGAAATATTTTCTTATGTTTTAAACTTCATTTGTAGGGGGTATGGTAGGCAGAAAAGGCACTGTTTTCTCTATACATGAGAATTGAATAATATAAAAGTAAAAGGTAAAAGAAATTTTAGGCATTGATTCAAGCTATGGTCAACCCCTAATATTGCCTATGTAATAGAAAATGCTGTTCTTTGGGGGGTCTGTGTAGGATTCTAATTACTTTTTTTCTGTGTTTTTTAAAAAATTGTTGTTCAAGTATAGTTGTCTCCATTTTCCTCCAATCACTTTGCCCCACCTTACCCAACCCCACCTCCCACCTACCAGGGGAAAGAAAGGAAAGGATTCTAATTACTTTTAATTTAAAAACTTGCTATTTAGGAAAGTGAGTTAATTATGCATAACATGTCATAGCAAGTCCCACCATTATCCCTGTCATTTCTTTTCACAGAGAACCTCCAATGATTAACAAAAAATATATAATTTTGAAATGTGGAAATAAATGGTATAGAATCCATTTTATAGACATTTTGAAATGGTACCATCTATGTAATCAGGTAGAAGCTTATGTGTCTTGACACCTAAGAAACACATAATCCTATTTTAAACTTTCTCTTTCCCAGCCCCTTCAGCCTTGAATGCTCTGCTCTTGGCATCAAATTTTTATCTTATGATTACAAAACTCATTTCTTTAGCCTCATGTTTCAAAGTGTGGTTATGGGGCAAAAATAAACCTGTTGATAAAAGTACCCCTCTTTCCCCAGTCATTCTGCCACTCTCACTTTAACATTTCCTGAAGGTCATATTCAGGTTTCAAGATCATGTTGCTGACATTCCCCCCTCCCCCCTTCCCTGCTATCAAGGAAAGGGAATATTCTGCAAAGTTTTGCTGGGTTTCTCTATTCCCCTGGAGACAAAACAAAAGAAAGCTGATTCCTTAAGCTTCAGATTCTCTAGGTCAGCTCCAGATTTATTTATTTTATTCTGATTTAATCATTTTTGTATTTTTTTCAACTACCATTTAGTTCCCTAATACCCCCTGGCCTTCAACAATCACCACACTGTTGTCCACGTCCAAGAGTCCTTTTCCCTTTTTCCTTTTTGCTCAATCCTTCCACCCTCTAACTGCCCCCCACCACTAGCTGTCACCTGCTCTCCATCTATGAGTCTGTCTCTGTTTTGCAAAGTGAACAAAGTTCACTTTGTTCATTAGATTCCACATTTGACTGAAATCATGTGGTATTTATCTTTGTCTGACTGGCTTATTTCACTTAGCATGATGTTCTCTAGGTCCATCCATACTGTTGCAAGGGGAAAATTTTTCTTTTTTTCATGGCTGAGTAGCATTCCCTTATATACATGTTCCATAGTTGTTCTACCCACTCATCTACTGATGGACACTTGAGCTGCTTCCACATCTTGGCAATTGTAGATAACACTGAAATTAATACCGCAGAGCTTATGTTCTTTCACATTAGTGTTTTGGATTCCTTTGGATATATTCCCAGAAGTGGGGTCGCAATGTTGAAAGGCAGATCCATTTTTAATTTTTTTGCTTTTCACAGTGGCTGCACCAGTCTTCCTTCCAGCAGCAGCACAACAGCTGGGTGCAGAGATGAGAAGCAGCCTGCCCAAATACACAAAAAGATCAAGCTGATTGGCTTTTGTTGCAGACCTAGTCATCAGTTGCAGAATCCTTAAATATTTTCTGACCAATTTTTTTACATTGATTTTTAAAAGATTGCAGTTGCTATTAAAATCGCCTAAAAGAGCCTGGCAAACTCTTCTCAAGAACTTTGACAACAGGAGCAGGCTCTGACTCCATGTTAGTGAAGCCAGTCGGAACTACATTCCTTCAGTAGGTGAATGTTGTCAAGAATACCAGCAAGAGGGGCCAATTTGTCCAGGCTTGTTTCAGCCAGTTGGTTTTTTGGCTCAATCTGTATGTAATGGACAAAATGATTATTCAGTTCAATTGGTTCTGAAGACTGCATTATTTAAGGAACAGCAGATATTATTTGAAGGCTACAATGAAGGGAAACATAAGAATAACTACTGTAAAATGGAAGTACAATAATTTCTTATCTTCCTTCTGTAATACTGAGACATTATGAGACTGAACCCATTATACTGACTCCTTAGCTGCTGTACATTCCCCAAACATTCTTTTCCTGCTTAGTTACTGCTGCCACTGCTGAAAATAGCACAAGATTTAAGCCTAAAGTTCTAGCCTTGAGTCCTGGCTCTGCTTATAACTCCTTGTGGGACTTTGAGCAAGTTATTTAAACTTTCTCATTTTTGTTCTGACATCTTCTAAATGAATGTTTTAATACTGACCTAGTAGGGGAATTTGGAGAACAAAATGAGAAGAAGCACGTGAAAATGAATGCTAAGCTGCAAAAGTATACAAATCATAGTTATTTTATACTCACAGTCACTAGAAATTTAATATCATATTCATACAGCAATATACCAGTGGTTCGAAAAGTGTGTTCCATGGAAGCCTAATGCCACAGATATTCTCTAAAAAGTGGGTTTTAGGTCTTTTTGGCACATTCATTCATTGCAAAATGGTCACTGAGTCCTGCTAGATGGTTCTTCTTCGTCAATAATGAAATGTGGCTCATCATTTTCTGTCTCACGAGGCTCACAGTCATTTCTCGCTTTGATCTCTTGGTACTCAACTCCAACAACGACGAAAGTGAATCTGGTGCCTGTCCTGGACGGATCACTTCTCTCCATTTATTCTTTTGCATTTTTCTCTCTGAACCTCAGCCAACACCCATGCCACCTTTGTCCTCTAGGTTTACATGCACGCACTACAAGGAATGAAACAATTTGGGTTTTTCTCTAGTCTTAAAAAAAGAAGTAAAAAAGGCAACTAAACTTGTAGCCTATTGATTTTTAAAAATCTAAACAGCTCAGTTTATTGTTGGCTTTTTTTTCATAGCATATTCAATAATTTTCTCTAAAGTTTCTCATCAGACTCTTTTTAATGTCCTTTATTTTCTTAAGTCCTTTTAACCTAAGGTCTTTTCATCATGAGTCTGAAAGGTATGTATCTTCTAAATATAGATCTTTTTTTTCTCTTTTGAGAAATATATGCTTGCATTTGAAATTAACCTGGCAGCCCTTCAGAGGTGGAACAAAGCTCAAAGACTAGAAAATGTGTTTTTTCATTTTTGTATTATAATAATCAGTACTTTAGTTTGAACTTGCTGTGGCCAAGCCACATGTTTACTGTTCTAAGTGTGAGCTCCAAGACCTTGCTTCTCTGTACTATGCCATGTCCAGTGCTCCACAGACAGGTCCCACTTGGGACAACTGATTCTTGTAGAACACATTTCAATCTTAACATCTTCGGACTCTAAACCTGCAAGTTCCCTTGAGCTTGTTACAAGGTATACCGAGAAAGATATTGCATGTTTTTAATACCTTTCTTCTGAGGTCTGTTGAAGTTTTAGAGAAAGTATCCATCTCAGCTGTGGTTAGAAAGCTGAAAAAGGATTCAGGGAATTTGAGACTAGGTCCAGCTAATACATAGACCCATAGTAAGCAGGCTTTATATTGATTCTTTAATTCATTTATCTATTTACGTCAATCAATCTTTTATTTATTTTTAAACACCTTTTTGTGTAAAACACTGGGGAGTTAGGCACCACTTAGGTCTAAGATGGCCTATTTGCTATATACTTAGTACCTTTGACCTTGATCCTGGAGCAGAGTCAAGCAAATAACTCATAGTCCAGAGCCTCCTGTGAATTCTCAGAACAGTGTTCTGGCAGCCATTCCACTCAGTTAGAGCTGTAATGTGAGAAAAAAATAAACCTATGGACCTCCTCTGACCTAGGGGATTGTAATATCTAAGTTATTAAGTCACCATGCTAAGCCTTTCACTTGGTTTATTTCAACTAATCTTTACAACAATCTTATTAGGTAAGCACTATTATCATTTCTGTCTTAAAAATAAGGGGTCCCAGGCTCAAAGAGGTTAAGATCGTTGGCCATAGTCATACTATAAAGCTGAGACTGAACCCAGGCAGTTGGGGTCTAGGCGCAGTACTCTGGAAGGTAGTGTGAAGGTTTTCCAGGCACAAGAATATCAGCAGAGAAACCCACTAGTTCAGCTGCAGATGCCATTAGTGAAAATAGGGTTGACAAAACCCTTGAGTGCCACTTCCAACTGTGACATTCAAAAACCTCATTGTTCTAAAAAAATATAATGGAGATGAGTGACCCCTATCACAGGATTTGAGGAAAGATTAAAATGACATAAATCAGATAGTATATATGGGAGAGTTAGTAGAATAAATGTTCCATAGTGGCCAGTCAATCAATAAGTATTAAGTTGTTCTTTTTCTTAAAAATATAAAAGAGTGGGAATTTTTATCTTCCTGTGTCTTCTAACTCTCAGCTAAGAAAATAGGTTCTTTCTCCTTCTGGACATTTTTGTCGTTGGGATAATGCTCTTGTGCCCCATTGGGATGATGGAAAGAAGCGTGTGCCCTGTAGATGATGGCGATAGGGCTTGTCATCTCCATTGAAGAGCTGTAATTGCCATTATGGATATTTTCTTTTTGTTTAAAAGACTTACTACCTGCAAAAATATGTTTTTTTTCTGGGTTGAGTGGTAGTTGATGCTGTTGTCTGTCATTTAAATTTTAGCATAAGTTGAAACTTTGATGAGACGATTTTATAGGGTCCTGGAATAGAATGCACTGGTTTATGAAAACTTAAATAATATCCATATGGAAGACAAAATGAGAAAATGTAGGCAGCAGAGGGTCAAGACAAACATGTGCTCTGCTCCTCATCATGCCCAGGGCTGGCCCTGCATCCATAGCTGCCCAGGCTGAGGTACAAGAATACGGACTCTATGGTATTTGGTGGAGAAACAAAGAGGAAGATTAGCCCCTGGATTTACTTAAACGAAATATGCTTTAAAATGATGCCTCACTTTAAGAGGCTGGCTTACTACTGCCAAATTTCTGGAACAGCCTTGGGGTGTACTCATGGGAAATGACACCATACTGATAGTCATCCTGCATCCCATTAGATCAGTAAATGACCAGTGGTTTAGGAGTTCTCTGGTGGATGATTTCAAATCTGGTAAATATGAAAGATTGTTTGGAAAAGAAACAAAAGTCACCACTAAACAAATCATTAGTCCTAATCCTTGGCCGAGTTTTGAAGTGATCTCAGTGAGAGATTCACCACTGAAGGAAGTGGGTGAATGATACTTAAATTATGATAATATGGATTCAAATGACAGTTTTGCCACTTCACCTCAGTGTGAGCATTATTATATAGATCCTTTAAACCTTCATTTGTAAAACAGGAATATTAATACTTATCTTCCTGACTATTAAGATGACAATTAGATGAGTGTGAAAATATGCTTAGGACAATCAGATGGTATATTCTGACCCTTTCAGCTAAATGGCACTGAAATTGAAATTTTCCCATCTATCCTAGAGTATCTGGTATAGAACGATATAAGAAATATACTTCTATGATCCTTTCATGATTTGAGGGCTCTCTAGGTAAAAGGACTTTTCTAGGCTACTGAGGTTCAAAAAGCATAGGGCTGATCCTAGTTTTGCCTTTAAGTGGCATTTTCACAAAGCACCCTGAAGCTAAAGCCAGACCTCATAGTCATGGGACCATTTGTTGGTGAGAAGCTTAGTGTTTTTTTTATTTTTTTGCCAGTTCTTTTTCTAGTAGAAGAAGCTGTATTATGCAGTGAAGACACTGAACCAGGAACCAAGAGTTCTGAGTATGCAAACCACAAAGAGCTTCTCTGGGCCTCTAACTTTCTTATTGAAAAAATGAGACATAGAGAGAAATGGCTACAGAAAGTGTTCCAATCTACTTTCTAGCTCTCTGACCCTCCCATTTTTTCCAGTCTTGATTCTTTCTTGGCTGTCCTTACTCCCTATTTTTCTACCCGCTTTTAAAAAATATTTCATTTATTTATTTCTAGAGGGGAAGGGAAGGAGAGAGGGAGAGAGAAATGTCAATGTATGGTTGCTTCTCATGGGTCTCCTGCTGAGAACGGGGCTGCAACCCAGGCATGTGCCCTGACTGGGATTCAAACCGCAGTTATTTGGTCCTCAGGTTCAATCCACTGAGCTAAACCAGCTAGGGCTCTACCCTTTTTTTATATGTCTGTAAAACTGGGCAATTTTTTTCTGTCTTGCTTTATTTAAGATTTTGACTTTCCTTTAGAGAAAAAAATGCTGTATAAATGTGAAATAAAAGGCTACAGCTAATTATTTATAAGCGGATCTTGTTCTACAAATATTATAACGTGGTTAAGACTATGTAGAGATTCTCTTGGTATGTTTTCCATGTGACTATGTATGAAATTCAATTATATATTTCAATTATCTTTTTAAGTAAAAAAGTGTTACTTTAACTGCGTAATCACCTAATGAGGATTACTGGAGTTTTAAAAATAAGCCTTTCCATGCCAGTTATCTTGCTGTTTTCTTTTGTGACAGTCAAAAGGTGTTCAAGCTTTTCTACTCTAGAGGTCAGTATAATGTTAAAAATGGAGACCTTTTTTTCATGATAAGATCTTAAAAACAAGGTCCTTAAATTTGAATCTCACATAAAACTGAAAAAAAAAACCCTCTTTAACCACAAAAAGGTACTTGTAGAATGACGATAATTCAAAACAGAATNTGCTGTTTTCTTTTGTGACAGTCAAAAGGTGTTCAAGCTTTTCTACTCTAGAGGTCAGTATAATGTTAAAAATGGAGACCTTTTTTTCATGATAAGATCTTAAAAACAAGGTCCTTAAATTTGAATCTCACATAAAACTGAAAAAAAAAAAAAACCCTCTTTAACCACAAAAAGGTACTTGTAGAATGACGATAATTCAAAACAGAATATCCAGGGGGAATTGAACAATGATTGAGGTTGTTGACTGAATTACACACACAAAATACTTCCCCACAGTTATATAATCTTGGGAAAAACAACATATGAGGAGCAGAAGGTGGAAAGTAATATATGAAAAAAACAACAGGAAGTTGTGGAAAAGCATCAGATAGGGTAGGAACAAATATTTAAGATTATTTTGAGAAAGTCACTTTGCAGATTCTAGGGTGCTTAAGTGATAGTGACAAAATAGAGAAGAAGAAAATGCCTGCCTTTACACTGGGAGTGTGTGTACTTTTCAAAAATTGCTCATCTGTCCTCTCAAACCCCCACCAAACTCTACCTTTCACTCTCAGCCAACGACCCTGCCTCCTTCTTCATCTAGAAAACCAAGGCCACAGCTGTGACAGACTCTGAGTCCTTTTCCCATACAGCACAACAGGCTAGTTTATGTGTCTTCGAACTAACTTCCTGTCTCCAGTATGAGAAGAAAGGATGCCCCACTTTTCGTTCAGATCCAAACCCTGACAGTGTTTATGGCCCCATCTGCTCCCTGCTCTGCCAAGACTTGCTCCATTAGACAGTCAGCTTTGTCAACGAAATCTTTAACCTGTTTTTTTCTTTTTTCCTGGCTCACTTTCCTCAGCCTATTAACATGTTTGAGAATTTCTTATTTAAAAAAGGAAGAAGAAAAACAAGAAAAATTCTTGGCTTTGCATCTTCATTAAGCAGCTGTCTGAGTGCTCTCCTTTGGCCCTCTACATCTCTGGTAAAAAATAATCTATGATGTCTTTGGATTCACTCTTCAATCCACTGCGGGCGAATGTTTGGCCTCACTATTTCTCTGAAACTGGCCTTACTAGGTGAGCAATGACCTTCTCATTGACTAGTTTTATGACTAATTCAATGGATGTTTTTTCAGTCCTTGCTTTATAGGACGTTTCTGCTGTATTTGGTACTACGAATTATATCCTTCCCCTTGAACTTTCTAATCCTTTCTCTTTGGTTACTTTTTATTCTCTTCTTCTGCCTGTACAACTCTGGTCCTTGTGGACCATTTTTCATCCCCTGGCCGCTTACCTACTAGAATCCCCAAGTCACTCCTATATTTGAAAGACTTCAGTGGCTCCCCAACACTATCAGATAAAACCAAGCCCCTCAATGTGGCGCAGCAGGCATTTCATAATGATGCTCTGCCCAAAACAGTATAAAATTATAAATGTTTGCCAAATGAAAAAAATGTAACAATAAATAAGTATAGTTCTTAAAATTTTAGAGTCTGTAATCATCTGTTTCAGTGTTTTCATGTGTTTATTCAAACTTACAGTATGCATCACAATTTTGGCTTGGACAAATTAAGTTTTTGAATATTTGGCTGATATAATGTAATAAAATACAGCTATAATAAATCATGCCAATCTACCCACTTTATATAAGAAATTCTTTATTTTAGCGTCTGGGCCTTCTTTGGAGAAGTTACCTTCTATAATAACATATAGCTAAAGTGTGAGTGTGAAATTCACTCTCGTTATGACAGTCTAAATACGCTAGATCTCATTCACTCTTCCTTTCTTAAAAGTAAAGAACTAATAATGTTGCATTAATTCAGGCTTATATTTGCTTAAGCCATGATGATTATTTATTTGCTTTGTCTCTTTCATGTAGTGTTCAGTACCTATCACAGCTCCTCAACTCGGCCCTTGTACAAAAGGAATCATAAATAATATATAAAAAATGAGAGTGGCTGTATTCCAATAAAACTTATTTATGAATGCTGAAATTTAAGTTTAACATAACTTTTCTTATGTCACAAAATATTATTACTCTTATGACTTTTTCAGCTATATGGTCACTGTTGTACAAAATAGGCAATGTCCAGATAGGTACTGGAATTGGGTGGCCTGGAGTCAAACCTGGACTCTCATAAATGCCAGGGCTTTGCATTGACCACTTAACCTTTCTGAGTTTTTTTCTTTGACTTTAAAATGGGACTGATAATATTTTTACACTGTATTTTGGTGAGGATGAAAAGGTAATATGTGATAATATGTGAAAATAAAATATCTTCCTAATATTTAAAAAAATCTACATCTCAGTTAATAGTTTTTTACTTAAAATTATGGTAATTCCTGAGTGTCCCTTCTCCTTTGGTGAAAGTAGCAGTAGACTTTTAAAATGTCATTAAACCCATTATACTTTTCTTAACATTCATTGGGTTTTGCTCTTCTGAATATCCCTCAGTGTTCACACACACATGACATTGACCTCCTTTCATGTTTTTGTCCTGCATTCTTTTGTTGTTTTTGGAAATCAGCTTATTGCGTAATTTATGACATGTGGAAAAAAGTTACTAGAAAACTTAACAACTTCATTTTAGGGTTAGAGTAGTGGAATAGGCAACAACCATATTTTCTACTTTGAATGGTTTTCTTTTACATTTTAAAAATTAATTTGATCATTTTTGCAATGTTTTCAGATATTGCTAACTTTAAAAATAAGTTTATAAAACCACTTTGAACAACCAGTGTTTGCGGAAGCAGTGGAATGGCAACTTCTGATCTGCTTCTGTCTGCCAACCAATTTCCATGTCTGGGAATCCGGGAACCAGGGGAGAGGACATTCTTGGGCAGGGGGATCTTAAAAGCGGGAACCTTATTGACACCTTATTGACATGTAGGTGCATTATCATTCCAATTGTTTTCACTGAGGGTGGGCTCTGTTTGGCCTGCCATGGAAGCCAAAAAAGAAGCAGGTAAATTTCTCCTATTCTCTGTTATTCTTTGTGTCTTGTTCACAGCGTAGAGGGTGGGTGGGACAGAGCAGCATGTCTCCTGACGTTGCCTCCCTCTCAGGAGCCCCCCACCAAGATTCACTGGCAGTCCTGAGAGATGAAGATTTTATCCCCGTGTCCTGGCCAGCTTCCATCTGGCCAAAGGCATTTTATCTAAACATTTCCAAGGCGCCTATCTCTGCAGTATTGAAGTGCTCAATTAGATATGGCCCCAGTCTTTGGCGTATCAGTGTGCACTGCTGAACAGCTGCTGCATTCCAACAGAGGGTGAAGTCATCTCTATATATAGAGCGTGGCAAGCTGCTTGGAACAGCGGCAGATTTTAGCAGACAAATGCACACCTGAGCTATAAGCTGGTCACCTGCCTAGAGTGACAGAAGAGTTTGAAAAAAAATCCCAACTTCCAAGGGGCAAGTAGCAGGGAGGCCACGGTGTCCTATTTTTTTAAATTGAAGTTATTGGGGTAACACTGGTTAATAAAATTATATAGGTTTCAGGTATATATTTCTACAATACATGAACTGTATATTGTATTATGTGTTTACTACCCCAAGTCAAGTCACCTTCCATCACCATTTATCCCCCATTTACCTTCTTCTATGTCCCCCTTCCCTCTAGTAATCACCAAGCTTTTGTCTGTATGTATGAGGTTTTCTTTTTAAATTTGCTTAATCACTTCACCTTTTCACTCAGCCTCCCAACACCCTCCCCTCTGACAGCTATCAGTCTACTTCCTATGAGTCTGTTTTTATTTTATTTGTTAGTTTATTTTGTTCATTAGATTCCATCTATGAGTGAAATCATATGGTACTTGTCTGTCTCTAACTGGATCATTTCACTTAGCATAATGCTCTCTAGGTCCATTCCTGTTGTCCTAAATAGTAAGATTTCCTCCTTTTTTTAAGGCTGAATAGTGTTCCATTGTATAAATGTACCACAGCTTTTTTACCCGCTCGGCTAGTGATGAACACTTGGCCTGCTTCCAAATCTTGGTTATTATAAATAACACTGCAATGAACTGCAATGAATGGATGCATATTTTCTTTCCAATTAGTGTTTTGGGTTTCTCTGGATATATACCCAGAAGTAGAATCACTGGTTCATAAAGAGCTTCATTTTTAATTTTTTGAGGCAACTCCATACTGCTATGGGCAGTGGTTGCTCCAGCCAGCATTCCCACCACCAGTGCACAAGGGTTTTCTTTTCTCCACATCCTCACCAGCTCTCATTTGTTGACGTATTAATAATAGCCAACCTGACAGGTATGAGATAGTATTTCTTTGTGGTTTTAATTTGCATTTCTCTGATGATTAGTGACATTGAGCATCCTTTCATATGTTTATTGTCCATCTGTATGTCCTCTTTGGAGACGTGTCTATTCATGTCCTTGGCCTATTTTTTTAAAAATTGGATTATTTGCTCTTTTTAGTGTTGAGTTTTATATGCTCTTTATAAATTTATCCAATGTGTCAGTGAATATGTTCTCCCATTCATTGGGTTGTCTAATAGCCTTTCCTAAGAAGTATTTTTTTTTCTGTCAACTCCACAAACAGTGAAAATCATGGTTTACAAAAGTGACTTTGTTTTCTTCCATGACTTTCTTTTACAACTTGTAGTTTGTTTCTAGTATCCAGGGAATTGCCATTTATTAAATATCAGTTTTGGAGTTAAGTCATTGTGCACATATTCATTGAATGCCTGTCTTGCTTGTTAGGTTACAAGCTCCTTTCTCCTGGCACATCGTACTTGAATACATGCATAAATATTGAGTGTTAGGACAATTTGTAATTCTTCATGGAGCATGATGCCCTGGTTTCTACCAAAAGGGCATCATTATTACTTCTAAGATGATCTGGAAAAGAAGTGGAAATCTATTTACTAAATTCTTGGGTTGGTTCCCGGAGGGCTATGGCCAGCAGTGTGATGACTGACACTTGGCAGTGAAAAGATCCTGGGAAGTCCTCAAGACCTCTTACTCATTTGAGTGAAAATAGGTTCCTTTGAGTTGGAACCAAAGCCAGAATAAGTAGTCAACTGTGTAAAAGTGCCTGGGCACAGGAACAGTATGGATTTGACATTGCAGTTTCTGGAGTTCCATCCCAGTTCAACCACTTAGTAACTATACTATTCTGGGAAGGTCACAGAAGTCTCAGTTTCTGGCCTCAGTTTCTCATTTTTTAGGCCTCTTTCTTCATCTAGAAAATGGAGATAATAACCCTATACTGCTCCCCTCATAGTTGTGGATAGGATCTCCTAGAGGACTATGTTTGAAAATGTCATGCAAATTATGCCACTCTTAGACTTGAAAGGAATATTCTTATTTTTGTCATCCCTATTTTGTCTCCCAGTGACAGTCAGATAACCCCAGATCATCCTATCTCTGACCACCTGGAGGCAATAGTTCCTTTTTCACATTTCTCTTTTTAGTGACTGTAATGGTCTGTCAAGTGGGCAGGCAGGTGCAAGAGACATTTGGGGGAGAGCACGCTTTCTGGCTTCTTGATACTGCACATCACCTGAACGGATAGCCACTGTGGCATCCTCTTTACTCGGTCCCTCTGCAGGTAGTGATTCTACTTCATTTCACAGAATCCGAAGCCACTGAAGGTCAAACAGTGCCCCAATGAGGAACACCCGAAGAGAACATTTCATTTATGGCCAGTCCTCTGCTTATCCCACAGCTCTGTTATCAGCTATTAAAGCCAGAGCCCATCTGTGGGAAGATAAATTGCTTCCTGGGGATATAGCCTGTCCTTGCTATCACAACTCGGATCCCTCAATGATGAACTGTGACTTCTGTGAGGCAAGTGACGTGCAAACTCTTCTCTAGTGCTGATTTGTGGCACACTGCTGGTTTTTCATTGATCAGTCATTAAACGGAGTCAGAGTGATATAAGCATATACTGCCAGGAATGTGAATCAAGTTGCCCAGACTAAGTTCTCCCAGGATGAACAACTTTCTTAAGTCAGTCATAACATTCAACCATGGGTCATGAAACTCTATTCTCAATGTAGAGAATAACCCAAAGTAGGTAAATGCCTTGCTAGTGCTGATACTTCCTTTGTTTTAAGTCCCCCGAAGCATAAATGATAGCCTAAGTCTTCTCAGTCCCTTAAATTTTGTCTTGCCACTTCTTTGACCATTCAGCCTTGTGTTGGTCCTTGTGAGTCACCCAAATTGCTGGTCTGACAACCAGCTACTCAATGGCAGGCAGAAAAGGAATTGAGCTGATTATTTATTAACTTTATCCTGAATTAAAGAGATTTTCATATTGCTTTAAAATTTATCATTTTTCTCATGCATCCTTGTTGGATTTTCATGCTTTGTATAAAAATGCAATGTGACAAATTCCTTTGCCAAGACTTGGATGTTGGGAACTCAGAGTTTTTATTCAGTCATGGTGCTGAGTTCCTGTCTGGCCTTAAATATGCTATTTTACATTTTAAATGTTCCATCAGCAAATGCAAGATGGAAATTCTCCATCTCTCAGGGAGTTAGGAGATGAGGGATTATTTAGTGTTTTTCAGAGCTTTGGAAATTTTAACTGATAAATAAATTGTATATTAGACTCTCTTGAACTGGTTATGGGCACTAGGAAAAGTTAAAGCTGAAACCTTGGCCAGCTGACCTGTTTCGGCATCAGACCTCCTAAGGTTTCATTTTCCAAACCACTCACTGAGTGATGATGCTCTGCACGTCTGGTAATAAAAGGAATCTGGGTCATTAACTTGGATTGTCGAAGTCATGCAGTTCTTTATTCCTTGTCCTATTTTATTTTATGAGAACACAACTCTAAACCATCATATCAATAGAGGTTTCATTATATAATAAACATGCCTCAAAATAACTATTTTATTATAAAATGTGCTTTATTTTATCTCAAGATGATAGCTAGCAGTTGGGGGTATGAGGATTCTGGGTTAATGCAAACTTTTGAAAGCCAACTATAATTATCTTTGAGGTTTACCACTTCTATGATGGTGAATGAATCTCTAGATCTAGGGGAATTCCACCTCAATCTGCAGACATTTCATATAGATTATTTCATTTATTTTTGGCCAAATATATATTGAATTTCCATGATGACTCAGGCCCTAGGTTTGAAACACATTTGAATATCGCTATCACAAATGTCTTCTGTATCACAGAGGATTTTATCACGTTGGGGAAGCACAAACATTTTGTGGTAACTAAAATGCAAGAAGAGATGTAAGCAGGACAGCACATGAACACAAATGAGGGCAATTATTGCTTTAGAAAGTCAGAAGAGATTTCTCAGGTATTGGAGACATTCAAAGTAGGACTTGAAAAGAATAGTATTTTATCAGGTAAGGAAAAAGGGGTGAGAAATAGAAGAGTATTCTTTGCAGAAGATGTAGTAAGGGCACCGAATGTTTTAGGCTTATCATTTTGTGACAAGAAATGAGTGAATGATGTGTGGGTTTATTCATTGAGCTTCACTTAGACATTCTGGAAGATACCTTTTTACCTTTGTTGATCAAAAATTAACATCTCTTGCAAGAAGAGTGCCTCTTTTGCAAGTGTCCTGCAACACAAAGTTTACTTGACATCTCATATGTTCTCATGGGTGGGAGGGTGGGGGAAGTGGCTATTGAAGGTCACGTTCCTCACAATGATCCAGAATTACTCTCTCTTGCTTATGATTACTGGAATGGAAAGAAACCCTCTTCACCTATCTTCAGCAGCCCACATCCCTACAGTTTAATGACCATATATTAAGGCAGGTTGTAGGGAGCTTTAAAGGTCTTGGGGAACACCTGCCATCAGCCCTCTGGAGTGGAGGATATGGGAGAACTACCAAGATACCATAATATTGTGTGGTTCTCTCCAGACTTCATTAGTCTCCAAGAGCCAGATATTGGATAGGTTAGAAGATGCTGGAGGGAGGTACAGAATATCTTGGGAGTCACTAAATCATGGCAAAATGTATTTATTTGTCTTTCACGAGTTTCCACAAACTAGGCAAGAAGGTCAACTCCAACTCATAAGGCTTTCTAGCCTAGAATGTTTTTGCATTTTTAAAGGACCATGAAACACACACACACACACACACACACACACATATACACACAGAGGTTGTGTTTTGCCTAGAAAGCCTAAAATACTTACTATCTGGCCCTTTACAGAACATAGTTTGCCATCCCCTGGTAAGACAGGTCCCCATAGAGATGATCTGGTTTATGCCTCAGCTGCACACAGCCTGACTTGATGGCAGCCTTTCCACTCCAGGGTTTGTTCTGCTCTCACTCTTGCTCTCCAGCATTGTCCCACAGCCAATAAAGCAAATTGGCGGGCTCCATTTCAACTCTTAATGGGTTGTGACATGAAAAGCACGTGTATAAGCGAGCTTTCTCCAGGCGTCCCTGCAGAATTAAACAGTCCATGGAGACCAGACCACCATCCTTTCTTGTTGTGACATGATGCTTCACCAAGGCCTTTGCGAGTTTTAATTGCTGATGCCTTTTCTCCTAGAGATAAACAGTTGCTGGCGCTGTCAATCTGTCTCTTTTCACGAGCACTAAAATCATGAAGAATTCATAGGAAGCTGCTGTAAATGTCATACATTTTTAAAAGAAAGCTTTTAAATCCAGTTTTCAAATAATGTGTACAAATCAAAACTTGTAAAATTTACATAACACCTTCCTTCATCAATATCCAGAACACAATTATTACTGATGTTTACTGAAATGCTAGAGCCCACGGTGGTAAACATCAATGAAACCAAAGATGATTTGGAAACTTAAATTTCTCATTTTACACTTAAAATAGATTCTAAAAATATCATATGTAGTTTGATTCCAATTATTTGTCTCAGGTGATTTTTTAAAAATTTTCTTCTGTTCCAATCTTTCAAAGGCTAGAAAAACACTCTTTTCATTGTTTGACTGGATGGATTCCTCACTGTCTAGTCATCTTCCTCACTAACACCTAAGGCCATGATCCTGGATTAAAAGACTCTTTTCCAATAAACTTCAAAAACAGTTTTCAAATCCTGTCAAATTCCTTTGGAATTAGTTTTTGACTTGACAGCTCTGTTTCATGTTTAATGAAAAAAGCAAATGTATCTTAATCAAAATATACCAAAATCAACTAAAAACACCCCAAATTAAAACTGAAAAGAGTATTATTATTTGAAAGACTGTCTACAGTTAAGTAAAAATAATTTTTCATAAAATATTCTAGTAAATAACTGATATTTAACAACAGATGTATTTTAAAGGAGAAAAAAGCTGTATATTATTGTATCTCATCTTAATAAACTTTTAAATAAAGGTTAACATGCTGGTTGAAAAATAAAATATCATTTTCTCAATTATATATTACAAATGAAAGAAAAAAAGAACAGGCTGAGAGCACATAAAACCAAGGGCAAAGCATTTGTAAGTGATATATTTTGTTTTTTATTTTTAGAAGATTTTATTTATTTTTAGAGAGAGGAAAGGGAAGGAGAAAGGGAGAGAGAGAAACATCAACGTGTGTTTACCTCTCACGTGCCCCTCTCCTGGGGACCTGGCCTGCAACCCAGGCATGTGTCCTGACTGGGAATTGAACTGGCCACCCTTTGGTTTGCAGGCCAGAGTTCAATCCAGGTCTACAAGTGATATATTTTATATGCTATTGACCTTAGACAAAGAATAAGTTCCATGATTAAAAGATTTATAGTACTGATTTATACATCCAGGAATACGCTCACCTGGTGAGTTTTAAGGGAAACATGGTACTAAACTCAGTCCTTCCCTGAGTCTACCTTGCTCTCTTCCATAAACCATTATTTCTAAATCAATCGTAAGTTTTCTGGAAGCAAAGAATTCTTAACACATAAAACTTGGAAATAAAAAACAAAGAAGAAAGAAATGACTATTATTACATTAATTCCCTATTAATTTTTTGTTATTTTCCAGTTGTTTTGTGACAAAAATATTATCCTTTGTCAATAATATGCTGGGTTGAAAGAACTACTAGTGAAGTTTTTCTGGCCAAGTAGTAGATATTTGACTCAGGCTACACCAATCTGATCCTTTCCCGACCCTTTGAATATAGTGGTTCAAAATCGAAAGAAAAAAAAAAAGATTCAAGTCATGTAATGGTAAATAGATGAACCTAATAATTAGCTCCCATCCTTGTGTCCCCAAAACTGCTCCTTCGGAGTCTGATTCTTTAGCTCTACTTCCCCTTCATCTTCTTTCTTCTCCTCCTCCTTCTACACCATAGTTTTGGACTTATATTAGCTAACATTTATATCTATTGCTTGTGACCAAAGAAGCATAGCTCATGCATATGCTGTTCTGTATCCTGGTTTTGTTATTACATTATTTCATGCCACAGTATTAAAAATGTTTGATGCTTTAATAATATTCCATCACCTACAGTGTATCATAATTTTTTAACTAAACCTCTAGGATTAAATATTAAATAACACATTGGTGAATATTTTTGAATATGGATATATATCTACATATCTAATTACTTTTTAAGGTTACATCCTAAGGTAAAATTGCTGGATCAAATATTATGAACTTGTTATGAATCTTGCTGTTCAGAAAATGGTAATTACACTTTAGTCAGGATTGTATTTCTCATACTCTTGCATCAGGATGTGTATTTCTCATACTCTTGCAGTCAGGATGTGTATTTCTCATACTCTTGCATCATAATGGTTG
The DNA here is from genome assembly GCF_014824575.4 of Sturnira hondurensis. NCBI lineage: Eukaryota > Metazoa > Chordata > Mammalia > Chiroptera > Phyllostomidae > Sturnira > Sturnira hondurensis. The sequence continues at coordinate 650,760 of NW_028077910.1, forward strand.
AAAAATATTTTCCTAATTCAAAGGATAAATAAAGATTTTAATTTGATTTCATGTATTTCTTTTCCTCCAAGTAGATACTCTCTTTTTATCCTTTCATGGAGTCTGAGCTACAGCATGAAAAGAAATGTAATATTTTGTTTCCGATTGGCAGTGTGTTCTAGTGGTTTGTAAATCAGTTATGCTATAAAAGGTTTAAAATGCAATATGAGTGTTACATTTTGAATTAACACAGTTTCATGCATTTATCTGAATTTGGAATTCTTACTGTATAAGTAAGTACCTTGTATGTTTCATCTTTTTATTCATGAAGTGGGAATGCTTATATTTATTTCCACATCCCTGAAAAAGGGCTTAAGTTAAGTTCAGTGAAAAAATTGCTTTGAATTCTTTGGAAAAATGTCTTATTATTACTTTGTGTGACCAACTTGCTCTAGGAATCACTTTTATAGTTCAGTAACCTTGACCGAGCATACTAATTTAAAATATAATGTAGTTATGTTAAGGTATGACTCAGAAATTCAAAGACATGTTTTACTACTTCCTGTTTATTTCTGTTTTTTTTTTTGAGAAAAAGATGCTATAATTAAGGTATTTGTTATTGAAGTATTTTTTAGACTTTGGTCAGTAAACATCACACAGAGAAGGTAATTTTAAATGTAGTCACCCTGAATTTAGTCATTAGCATAGTTAACCAAATTTCATTTGCCAAATAACTAGTGGGGGATAAAGAAATTTTCATTCACAAAATGAGTTACAGGATGGCTTTGGAGGTAATTTTCATATCAGCATTTTTAGATGGTGATTGTGGAGATATAAAACAGAAAAGGAACTGTAAAAATCTAAAGAAAAATATAAAGAAATTGAGTTAAGTGAAACATACTCCTAGGTGCAAATGTACATACAGCCATGTATCCGCATGACTGACCTGCATATTAAACTGAGATGGATTCAGGAATAGGCAACATTATTTGGCCCTATAATTTAGACTCCAAGGGGTAAGGGTAGAGCAACTCAGGTCCCTCCTATCTGGGCTTATACTTTCCTCTGAAGCTTGGCTCAGGAAGTTTTATTTTCAGGAAACCTTCTGTTTTCTCAAACTTCAGCTCACGTCTATCTTAATTTTTGTGCTTGTATGCAGTTCTAGTAACTGTTCTTTTGTTTCAAAACTCATCATCTGAGGCCTTGTTCTATACCTTCCTGATGCCTGGCCCCTACTTGGGCAGCTGAAGCCTTTCTGTCAGACGTGACTTATGCTTGATGGCTGGTCTTTTGCTATATGCCTGTCACACGTACGTGCCCTGCCCTCCTATCTGAAAGGTCCTCTAAAAACAGCTTCGTAAACTCAAGTCTCCATTGATTCCTCCCAACCACATGCAAGCCATTCTGCTACTTTATCTTGACTTCTTTGTCATTCATTTTCGTTTTCAGGTTGACCTTTGTCTAACAGTAATCACAAATGATTTACATGTTAACATTTTGGACAGACCCAGTGTTTTCCTCTTCCTGGATTGCAAGGTTTGATTTCGAGCTGCTTGCTCTTACTTCATCCATCGGTACAGACAGACAAACTAGTAGTCTGCTGAAATGCAGTCCGGCCAAAAAAAAAAAAAAGTTGTGCTCCTCTGTCTTTAATGATAGCGATCAAAAGAAATTAAAATGCTCAGTTTAGGAAACTAAAATAACTGTTTCTCTGTATATGACCAAATACTTCCACTTCCTTGCAAAGTGGGCATCATGGCAGGCCAACAGACAGACACACAGGTAGACACAGAGTAAGTAAGAACGTTGATCTCTGACCTCCTATCAGTTTTGTCTATTTCCTATTCCCCAGAACAGGTCCTAAGATGTCTTTGCAATGATTGTAAAACTATTTAGAAATCATGCTAGTACCAACAAAGGTTAAGAGCAATAATCAATATGATTTGATTTTTCCTCAGTTGTTAGTTATCTTTTCTCCTTTATATACAAAGTAGACGAACACTGACATGCATTCAAAATGGTAGAAGAATCATTTGAAAGTCTGCTTGGAAAATTTTTAACTCTCTATGGAATGTAAAGCTGGTAGTGTGGTGACTCCCCATGGAAAACTAGACTTTGAGTCAAGATACTCGTGTTGTTCCAACATCGCTGCTAACAAGCATTGTGATCTTAGTTAGGTCATTTGTCTCTGAACCTCATTCTTTTCATTTGCACAATGAAAGAATTAACCTGAAAATGTTATACCAATTTTAATATTCTGTGATTTTTTACAAATTTGTTAATGCTTTAAAGGGCCATTCTGGCATATTGGAAGTAAAATGTCTTGAAAAACATCAGTAATTTGGGGTCTATTTAAAAATATATATTTTCTTTTGTTTGTGCTCTGTGTTAACTGTCCTCTACTTTCTCTGAACATAATCTCCAGTTTGAGCTGGTGTTGTCCATTATGCAAAAAAAGAAAATTTAAATTTAGATTTGACTTTTTCAAATATGCTATCAATTAGAATTTCACTATGCTACATAATGATATTTCCAACAGATGTTATGTAAAATATAGTACTATAACTACTGAATATTCAGACACATACAGTGCGAATCTTGCAAAAATTGTTAGTGACACTTTAAAAAATTATAATTTTTTAAAAAGCAATACAAATTAACATGATTTCTTTGTTCCAAACACTATGGGAAAAAAAGTAAGCCTCTGACTTCATTTTATAATATGTATATAAACTGTGTAATAAGCTGATGTCTTTAAGGTAAACAGAAAAGTGTATGATGTCAGTAGCAACTGTATTTCAAAAATTTCTTTTGAGCATTGGCAATGAAATATCACTCTTCCATCCACATTCTCCTAAGTGATCTCTCTTTTGACAGAGTTAGGACCACAGATTGCACATTTGAGATGAGGAAAAACATCATTATTTAAGAATGCCTTCAAATCTTTCCTTGACTTTTCTAACCAATCAAGTTCAATAGCTAAAAAACAGCCAAGGATAGAATTCACCCTAGACATTCACAATGGTACATCCTGAAACCATCACAAATTCTTCCATTTATAAACAATATTACTTTACAAATTGTTTTCTTTTGCAAAAAGAAGTAAAGTACAATAAAAAATAAATCATGTGATTTTTGCCCTCCACCCTTGAAACTGCCCAACTCCTTTTCATTCTTCATACATCAGCTGTTTCAGGGAGGAATTTCCTAGCCAATACCTTGGTTAGATCTTACAGTTCCCTAAAAATGATCTAATTGTTATCATGGCTTGGCACTAATTTCTTGCCTAAACAGCTGTTTCATAGCTGCAAGTCTCATAGTTGCAGGCCCCATTAATTTAAGGACTGGCTCAGTAGTGCTCACCTCCGATCAGTAGTCTCTCTCACATCTCATGTAACACAAGTCGCAGAGCCATTTAGTAGCTATTTTTTGAATTAATAAATGAATGACCTGTATTTGATTTACTCAGGTCATTATGAAATTGGCAATAAGTAATAAAGAAAAATGTTTTAAAGTATATTTTATTGATTATATTATTACAGTTGTTCCAATTTTTCTTCCTTTGCGCCCCTTCCACCTGGTAGCCCCCTTCCCTCCAGCAAATTCCCACCCCCTTATTTCATGTCCATGGGTCATGGGTCATGCATATAAGTTATTTGGTTTCTCCATTTCCTACACTGTTCTTAATAACCCCTGTCTATTTTGTACCTACCAATTATGCTTTTCAGTTGCTGCACCTTTTCCCCCATTCTTCCCCTTCCCCTCCTAGCTGATAATCCTCCAAATGACCTCCATTCGTACGATTCTGTTCCTGTTCTGGTTGTTTGCTTAGTATTTTTTTGTTTTTTTGTTTTTTCAAGGTTCAGTTGTTGATAGTTGTGAATTTGTTGTCTTTTTAGTGTTCATAGTTTTTATCTTCTTATTGTTAAATAAGTCCCTTTAACATTTCATGTAATAATAGCTTGGTGATTCTTTAGCTTTACACTGACTGGGAAGCACTTTATCTGCCCTTCCATTCTAAATGAAAGCTTTGCTGGACAGAGTAATCTTGGTTGTAGGTCCTTGCTTTTCATCATTTTGACTACTTCTTGCCAGTCCCTTCTTGCCTGGAAAGTTTCTTTTGAGAAATCAGCTGATAGTCTTATGGAAACTCCTTCGTGGATAACGCTCTGCTTTTTTTCTTGCTGCTTTTAAAATTCTCTTTTTATCTCTTTAATATTTAAAATTTTAATTATGATGTGTCTTGGTGTGGTCCTCTTTGGGTCCAACTTCTTTGGGGTTCTGTGCTTTCTGGACCTGTATGTCCATATCCTTTGGCAAATTAAGTAAGTTTTCTTTCATTATTTTTTCAACTAAATTTTCAGTTTCTTCCTATTCAAAGTCTTCCTATTCTCCTTCTGGAATCTCTATGATTCAGATTTTGGAACATTAGGAGATATCTCAGAGTCTTCTTATACTATCCTCATTTTTTTTTTGAATTCTTGTTTCTTCTTTCTGTTCTGGTTGAATGTTTATTTCTTCCTTATGTTCCAAATTGTTGAGTTGAATCGTGACTTCCTTCCCTTCACTGTTGGCTCCCTGTAGATTTTTATTTCACTTTGTGTAATCTTCATTTCTTCCTTTATATTGTTGCTGTACTCAGTGAGTTCTATGAGCATCCTGATCACGAGTGTCTTGAACTCTGCACCTGTTAGGTTGGCTATCTCTGTTTTGCTTAGTTCTCTTTCTGGTGTTTTGTTCTGTTCTTTCATTTGGGCCATATTTCTTTGTTTCCCTAGTTTGGCAGCCTCCCTGTGTTTATTGCTATGTGTTAGGTAGAGCTGCTTTGACTTTCTATAAAAGGCAACTGTAAATTGTGTAGGGTGGAGCCTTAGATAACTATCACGGTACCACAACCCACTTCACCACTTTTTGGCTCTGTGTGTGGGGGCAGGGCTCGGAGAGAGGACTGTGCTTCTGCCTGGCTTCTAGGGGTTTGCCCAGCACTTTCATCATTTCTAGTCACTTCACCCATTCCTCATAAGCAACTGGCACCCTTCCAACTATTGCCTTGGTGTTGAATCCCAGAGTTGGTGGGTTTGGGTACATTTTCAGACTATGCAGGCCCATTAAGCAGAGTTTCCTGAAAATCTGGCAGTTTCTGCTGCCTCCCCAAGCCTCACTGGTTTTTACAGCCAGAAGTTGTGGGGATTTTTTTTCCCGGTGCTAAACCCTGGACTGTGCAGTCTGGCCTGGGGCTGGGATGGCTTGATCCCAAGGTATCCCTCCTGATTTTTATCTACCACACCTGAACGTAGGATAGCCCAGGCCCGTTCTTCCACTGCCACCACTTCTCCTTGCCACACTGCATCTCCTCGTCTTTCTGCCCCATCTCCACATCTCCACCCCTCCTCCCTGTCTGGATGAATGTGACTTCTTTAACTCCTTGATTGTCGGGCTCCCAAACAGTTTGATTTTCTGACGGTTCTGGGTGTTATTTGCTTTGATATTTAATTGTAATTCTTTTTGTGGTTGCAGGACAATGGCTAAGTGTGCCTACCTACACTTCCATCTTGACTGGAATCTCAAGAATAAAATGTTAAGTTGAGGTGTAGCTTCTGGGCCATACCTAGGTTCACTCACTAGTAACAGACTTAACACATAAGCATATTTTAGCACACATACTTTTCAGTGTTTTAACCCAAAATTTCATAAATTTGTATAATCTGGTTTCTTGAGGACCCATGAGCACTTAAAATGATGACTGTTACATGCCTGCACCCATAATCTATCATACAATAAGTGTATCCATCATTTACTAGGTTTTATAATCATGAGTAAATTGTCCAGCCACTGTAAACCTTAGCATCTTCATCTGAAAAATGAACATTATAATACCTGTTATGTTTAAGTCACGTGTGTTGTTAAATATCAAATGAATTAATTTCATAAACATTTCTTGAGGAGCACTCTATAAATATATGGTATTATATTCGCGTAACCTGTAATTATAGCATGTTATCATAGTTGTTTCAAGGAGAATTGTAGCTACAACATTGTCTGCTTGAGGAAAGATAAAACAAGCATCTGTTATTTCATAGCTATTTCATTCCAGTTTTCGGCAAACTACTGATGATTGCAATCAATGAATCTACAAAGAGACATTTGCCTCAGAACATGTGATAGAACTTTACCTGGCTAAGAGCCACAGTAAGAAGGAAGCAGAATTTGTTATAGGCTTGCATATCCAAAAGTTTTGAAGGAAGGAAAATGTCCTTAGAAATACAACAATACAATTCGTATGAAAAATTGTGATGTCTCCCATGGCATCAATTTTAACTGAGCTCAATCCTTTTAAAAGTTCCTTGAATATTTATGCAATTAATTCAAATGCAAAAACCAATTAACCATGTATCCCATAATCAAATCAGTTTCAAGCGAGTGCCCCAAATTTCAAGAGGACTTTGAAAGCACCACTAAAGTGAAATGGAACAAATGAAGTATTTAGTGCCAGCATAGGAAATGTTTTCATTATTTTTTAGACCTAAATACAGCTACACAATCTCATGTAACTTACTGAATATGTCAGAGTTGTACTAATTATGCTATTTTAATTCACCTGGATGATTGTATCTTGATGTGTATCAAAGGTAGGGAAGCTTGTTTGCAGAAAAATATCAAAAAGCCTTGGTTCCCATAGGTATTAAAGTCAGATAGACTTGTGTTTAAATGCTACTTAAATCTAGCTGTGGGTTCTTACTTAAATTAATTAAACCTTTAAGGTTTAAGGTTGTTCGGAGGAAAATGCTAGGCATGTGGTCTGCACTGAGTGTTCACTCCTCCAGCAGAGGCTTTTGTTATTAATTTTGTGTCCTCTGGGTCAGGAGTCCTCTTTGTGCATATACTGATGGCCTTGTGCATCCTCTTAGGCTTATCGGAGGTGTTACATGAGCAATGCAACTGATTATTGTCACAATGATCTCTTAACAAGTAGATAGTGTCTTTGATTATAATATCCTTTCCCTATTGTGGAGTGTGACACAGAAATGCCTGAAGTGCTAGGCCAATTGAATGCCAAGGCCAAGGGGGAAGCCAGTTGGGCATGTAATTTCAGATGGCCTGGAAATGGTCTTTTCCCATGGACAACCATGAATGCTCTTCCCTACCTCATCTGTTAATATTTAAAACTAAACTGATACAAGTAAATGCTTACACTTTTTTTGATAATGCAAATATCCCAAGCAAGGTCCCTCTAGAAGTTTATTGCCCAGATAAAGAAAGTTTGAGCAGGTTTTGATAGGCATATGGGAAGCTGAATGGTATAGGCAGATAGCAGGAAGAGGAGACCTTTCCTAAGGGGGTACTAGTATATAGCACAGATGACTACGCTGGCGATGAAAATATATTTTTCAACAAATATCAGTTAATGACTATTACTGATATCTCCCCAATTGCTTAATCATGTGACTTTATGCAAGAAATTATCTTTTGTATGTCAGTTTCCTTATCTTTAGAATGCTCATAATACCTATTCCATAGGTGGTTTTAAGAATTAAATGACAACACACATACGATGACTAGAATACTGCCTGGCACAAAATAAGCATAGGGCAATATGTATTTTTAAAGTGGCATAATCAATTTTTTCCATTTATTTTAACAATAATTAGGTTCTCAAAGTGCCTTTATTAAGAACTGTGTGAACATCCAAATTAATGTGTAGATAGGTAAAGTTTTGTTTTTATTTAATTTTTTTATCCCCTGGACTAAGTACTTTCATAACTACTTTAATAAATGTTAGTTGATCCCTAGCTGTGCAGCTGAGTGGATTGAGCATGGTCCTGTGAACCAAAGGGTTGTGGTTAGGTTCCCAGTCAGGGCACAGTCCTGGGTTATGAGCTCAGTCGCCCATAGGGGGCACTCGAGAGGCAACCACACATGGATGTCTCTTCCTCCCCTTCCCGTCTCTCTAAAAATAAATAAATAAATGCTAGTTGATAGTAGTCTTCATTAGTTCATTAAAATGAATGACATCTTGGAAATAAAATTTCAACAAACAGCATCTACTAACTTGCTGATTTTTGCCTGGCAGTATCTAGTTACCAGAAAGAAGCTGGCTGTGCACAATTTGGTATTTTAAAAGTGAATTGATATTAGTATTTGACATTGAGTCACCTACAGTTAAGCAGCTGTCACCCTCCTATCCAAATATACTAAAACAATTCCTTCCAGTGATGTTGGGAAGTAATTTGTAATTTATACTGATGAGAAACCATTAACAAGGCTTTTTAAGTGGTATGATATGCAAAACACTTTCTTAAATAGAAAAATCAATGTTCATTATTGCAAAAGCCTAAAAATTAAATTATCTCTTGCCTCTGGGAAAGAGCTAGTAGACAGTGCATTAGAAGCTTATATATATATATATGGATATATACATGTATATATATACACATATGTATATAGTATATATACAAGATATATATTTTAATCTCACAGCTTTCTGAAAACAAAACAGGAAAATTCAAAACTAAACTAGTTTGCACATAGTAATTACTACCATTCAGATAGAACAAAAGGCTACATATTAATAAATTAAATAACTAGGTTAATGTTATTGGAATTCTATATACTTTAAATTCTGTTTTCTTTTAATTCTAATTACTTTTGCATTTATTCTAATTTTTACTCACTCATTTGTTTATTCATTTGTCCATTCACTCATTCATTCATTTGTAATAACATTTACTGAGCCAGGAACTCTATGTGGTAATGAAAATAACAATACCTGTGACCCATACCTTCAAGGACTCTATGGTCTGTGAGAGGAGAAAAATATATTAGACAGATAATGAGAATACAAGGTAATAAACAGACATGAGAACTACAAAAAGTGCTGCCTCTTAGAGGAAATTCCCATGGGCCAGATGGTGGTTTTGAGGAAGGCTTCGTTATAGAAACGACAGGTTTTTGATTCCCTGCTGATTCCCTCTTTGGAATGATCTACTCTGATGCTGTCTAACTTTGAAATGGTCGTTGGGCACTTCTTGCTTCTTGGTTCTTACAGTTTGAACTGGGCTATTGCTAGTTCCACAGGGTACATATTTGGGGGGAGGAAAACTGTAAGAACTTAATACTTCTTGTCCCGCTCTTCATCTGGGGGAGGTAGATGAGGGCCTTGAGTAGTCTATAATTGGTCTGGGGTCCCATAGCCATCAGGTAGTAAAACTAGAGCCACTGTAGCTGAGATGTCCTGTTTGTTAGTGTAAGCTAGTTTTGACTTTTCATTTTGGTTTCTGAAAAGGATATTTGGGAAACTTTCAGGAAATAAGACATAGTTCTTTGATGGTTTTACTAACTAGAAAATCAGTTTCAAACCTTGCAGAAGGATTGTCTTATTTCTTTTTCTTACCATTGCCATTTAAAAAAAAATTATTTATTTATTTATCTTTAGAGGGGAAGGAGAGAGGGAGAGAAACATCAATGTATGGTTGCCTTTTGTGCATCCCCTGCTGGGAGCTGGCCTGCAGGGAACTGGACTACAACCCAGGCATGTGCCCTGACTGGGAATCGAACCGCGATCCTCTGGTTCGCAGGCCCGCACTCAATCCACTGAGCTACACCAGCCAGGGCCTTACCATTGCCATTTTTATATCAAGAAAGTATATATTTATTCATTCACTTTTTTATTTTTCATCTTTTTATGCAAAAAAGTTGAGGCTAAGAGAGAAGATGTAGTTTTCTCAAGGCCACATAGTGACGAATGAAATGACAGGGATCTAAGCCGGGAAGTTCCTTCTCTGAAATTCGTACCTTTAACTGTATTTCACTGCCTCTTCACATGAAGTCACATGATTTCTCCTCTAAAAGAGTAATTTTGTAGAAAGACACATAAATAAACCAAAATAACACAAAGAAAGGAATATAATCTCTAATCATAATCCACCAAAAGGGAAATATGGGGAGTTTCTAGAAGAGTTCACAGAAAGTATGTGAATTTAGCACAAAATAAGCATAGGGCAATATGTATTTTTAAAGTGGCATAACCAATTTTTTCCCGTTTATTTTAACAATAATTAGGTTCTCAAAGTGCCTTTATTAAGAACTGTGTGAACATCCAAATTAATGTGTAGATAGGTAAAGTTTTGTTTTTATTTAATTTTTTTATCCCCGGGACTAAGTACTTTCATAACTACTTTAATAAATGTTAGTTGAATGGGTTTGAGGGAAAGGTGATATTTGCATTGATTCAGACGTAGATATGATGTAATAATGAGAAATAAGACTCTTGAAAAATTAAAAACAATGGTCACAACCACAGAGTTCCAAATTAAGATACGTATAAAGCTCATTTTGAGTGATGTTGTTCTATGTGAAAAGCCTGTGGAGAATACAGTTAGTAAGCCCAGTGGGATAATGCTATGGGCAGATTTGAATGTCCAGGGAAGAATTTGGACATTTTTCAACACGCTGTGGAGAACCTTATAGTCATTCAAACTAGAGGAGTACAGTCAACCGAATTGAGCTTTATCTTTTTCCTTAAAAAGTAAACGTCATGTCATATCACCTAAAATTTTATTTGCTTTAAAAAAATATTTTATTTATTCACTTTTAGAGAAAGAAAGGGGGAGAGCAAGAGTGGGACAGAAACATTAATGTGTGAAAGATACATGGATCAATTGCCTCTCATACACCCTCAACTTGGGACCTGAACTACAACCCAGGCATATGCCCCTGCTGAGGAGTCAAACCAGCAGCTCTTTGGTTTGCAGGCTGTCACTCAATCCACTGAGTCACACAGACCAGGGCAAAATTTTGTTTTCTTAAAGCTTGTTTCTGAGAATTGCTTAAAAGTCTTTTGGCCCATTCAATTAATTTGTATTTAATAATGTACATAACATCTTTTTTCCTATCTTATTTTGAATTTAAGTTTTTTAAAAAGATTTTATTTATCTATCTTCAGAGAGGAAAGGAAGGAGAGAGGGAGAGAAACATCAACACATGGTTGTCTCTCATGCGTCCCCTGCTGGGAACTGGCGTGTAACCCAGGCGTGTGTCCCGACTGGGAATCGAACTGCAATCTTGTGGTTCGCAGGCCTGTGCTCAATCCACTGAGCTACACCAGCCAGGGCTGAATTTAAGTTTTGAGCTATTATTCTTAGAAGGACTCAGCTTGTATTCTAGCACACAAAGAGTTAGCGAGTGAGAATTTATGTTTTATTATAAAAATAAAAATTGTAAATTTGTCAACAGTGTTTTATGTAAACAATTCAAATTTTTTTGATGATAGGAAAAAATAGGAATCACAATCGATCTATTTAATTCATTGTAAGTTTTTCCAAGCTGTATAAAGTAGGCAGAATGAAGCAAAGTGTATTGTTCTTTATGGACAAGAGTCAATAATAAGAAGCATTTATCAAGTGTATTTTACAATCCAGTCCTGTGAGAGAAGCCTTATCCATATTGATACTGATTTTCATGGCAATCCTATAAAATTGCATTATTATTGTTGTTATACATGAGAAAATAAAATCCCAGGAGGTTAAGTGATTCACCCAGTTTTCATAGTTGATAAGTGGCGGAGCTGGGATCAACACCCCTATGTGTCTGACTTCAAAGATAATGCTTTAGTCACTTCCTCACCCAGCCTCATGCTTATTAACTAAAATATTTTATTTTTTATATTTCCTGTGTAACACATGGAACCATGTTTATAGGCACAGCCTATGTTATAAAAAGCTGAATTCTAACAGCTAAATTCTTAGCATTTTTTAAACTTTGGAATTTTGTGTTTTAGTGTAAAAATTATATCTTAGTGTATAGCCACAGTCTAATTTTATTTTGTTTATTGTCACTTTGGATTTCTAATGAAACAGAAGACTGAAGTAACCACAAATTTATAATCTTTGAGAGATGTCAGTATACATTTTAAAACCACCTCACTTGATCTTACAAGGAACTTCAGATTGGGTTTGAAAAATATATATTGCTATGCCCTGTGGCATTTTCTGACCTGTAATGATGCCACTCTGTTTCAAAATAACTATTCATAGATGTTGAGAAAATTTTTGCTGAATAAAGAGGCCATTTTGGAAAGGCGTGGAGGTTAATTTATGCACACAAAACTGTGCTTTCAGCTTTCTCACACACTGTCAAATCTGAGCATTTATTCTACCAACTTGCTGCCTGTCCCTGCTCCCACATCATTTCCTTAAATTGCTATGGAAATTAAATCGTGAGAGACACTCTTCATACAAAGATGCCTCCTTCAGAATCCTCTCTGCTGTACTCTAGCCAATTTGGAATGGAAAATCAGCCCACATTTCCATGGAACTTAGGAAGGAAGGCCTGGGCCTGATCAAAAGGCACAATTTGCCTAACATCTGTGTTGCAGAGTCATGGTGCATCAAAATAACCCGTGATGCTCAGATGGAAGTAAGCATCCTGTTAGCCTAGCAAGTCACTTTCTATTCCCACCTTCATAGAATCATATCCCATAAGGACAGTTTTACTTATAAAGTGTCCAATTCCTGTTACATTATTTCATGATCATCCTAATGTATTGGATATTTTGTCTATCATTTTGTTTTCATTTTTTTCTTTCAGTGGGCGCCTTGTGTCAAACAGCTGAGGAGACTAGAGATTTTTTTGGTCTTTATTTCGAAAGACTAAATGTCTAATTAATGGAAGCCGGAGCTCCCTGATAATTTGCAAGTACTACCCCTTCCCCACCGCTACTCACTGTCAGAATCTGGGTGATTAGTCGGGCCTATTCTATGACGATGTAGTTAGCCAAAAATGACTTAACTCAAAGTGTTGAATGGCCATTGGGAGCCAACCATCTGGGTAGACAACTTTTCACTGCTGAGTTTATAGGCAAGTTATTGTTACTAAAATTTCAGAAAGCCTTACATCTGCTTCTTTTATAGTAACTGAAAAGTGCTCAAGTGTCTACATGCCCTGGTGGTCCTGAAGTTTCAAATCTTTCTCCCATTCAAGTTCAGCTCCCCTGTCCCTGAAAAATAAAGCTACCATATATAATTTAGGCAAAGTAACATATTAGATGAGAGGTGTCTGTGAAAGCAGCTATTAGGACCTTGGAAACTTCAGACTTTATACTACTTAGGATAAACAGCTGTATTAAAGAGGTATTAAGAGTGTTGCATGGTAGAGATATAGAGTAGCAGGGTAGTCGAATGGCCTACCTGAAACCAGGTAACTAAAAATGAGAGAATAAAATACAGCAAGCTTTCCTGATAGACTCTTCCAAACCAGTAGTTACTGCACATTCTTCAGATGATTTAGTCAGGCCTGTCCGTTTGGGACGGTGGTGCAGCTAACTGCTTTCTGAGGTTCAAGTTGAAAGTATCTACCTTAAACTATGACTACAAATAAGTTTATTTTTCATAAGCACAGTGCAAAGAAAAGTAAAATTAGGCAATGGATTCTGACCTTTTTCAGCATAGAACAAAATAAGATAATTTGATCCTGGCATTTTGGATATGTTGGCCCCCATTAAATTACCAAATTATGGCTTTATAAAATTAGAGCTTGGTTTCATGAATAATTCTCCTTCCCAGTTTAACTGGACTCTTTATAGTATTAATTGCATTCACGATGACATCTTTTTGTACTCAATTCCACTGTTTACTTAAATAAAAAATAAAACTGTGCCCTTCAACACATGCTTTTAGGTCCACCAAATTCAGTGAGCTGAAAAAAAAGATACGCCAATTGTGCCAGTAGTCGGTTTTATAGTTTACTCATGTCCAATTGAGCCAGCAGTCAGTTTTGCAGTTTATACTCTCCCTGTTGCCTTGAAATATTTCTCATCTCTCCTATTCCAGTTTTCCATGCCCAATCATAGAACTTTCATGGCTGTCTTTGTCTCATTATGTGTGTCAGGCTTTCAATAAGAATATATAAATAACTGCTTATTTCCAGTCTGGAACACCAACTCTACTGTTGGCAGTTCAGCAATGGAGTTTTCAGAGCCCCTGGGAAGACTTTGCCCATCAAACACCCATGTTGTGTAACCGATCTGGAAGCTGAGCAGCCGAGGCTGTGGGCTAACCGAGCACTCCAGCCCTTGCCCTGCTGGTGCTCACCCAGCGAGAAGCTTACAGAGACTAACGGTTTATGACTTCACATCCTGGTTTCTTAAACCCAAATTGGAAACACATGTTGCACACAGATTCCTCACTCTTTTTCTGTGATGGCCCAATGAGCAAAAGTCCTGTGGGAGGTTTTGTTTTTTTCTGACACAAGCTTGTTTTGATGATACTTCATGGCAATTGCGTTAAGAAAAACAAAGATAATGAGGCTTCGATTTCTTGTAGCTAGAACAAAGCCCCCCTTTTTTAGTAGTTCTGAAAAGACTATAACCTCAACAGACTCATAAAAAGTAGTAAAGATAGTTCTTATTTGGAATGTTAGTAATAGATCTAGTTCACACTTTGTGTGACTTCCTTCTTGCCATAAAGATTACCCAAATTAACAGGCACTTCCCTACTAGTTTTCCTAACTTTTACGATGTCCTGATTTTTCTGTTTTTCCAAAACAGTAGACTCCCAAAATGACAAGTAGAGAGAGTACCAGGCACAGTTCCTCTGGTCCTAGATGGGTGAACAAGGGCAAACGTTTGGTAATAAGCTGAGGAATGACTTCTAAATATAATGAGGATTACTCCCTTGTATTAATTGTTATATGCCATGAGTTAAGCACTCTTTGAATAAATATTTCTCACTTCTATATTATTGTATAGTGAAAAGAATATGGGAGCATTTCTGAAATTTGTTCCTTAAAGATCTACGTGACCTGAGCTTAAATCACTTGCCACAACTTTTAAAAATAAAATTAGACTTAATTTATTTCTAAAGCTCCTTACTTTAAAGTAAAAAGAAGTTTACATAACATGAAAAGTTTATATTATGACTTACATGGATATATGGGGATATTGGTGGAGCCTAGATTTTGCAACCAGGCAATTCTGGCTTAGAAACCTTAGTTCTTTTTTCCCCTAGTTATGTAAACTCGGTCAAGTTATTGGAGTCATTGGGTTCACTGGGTCTTGGTTTTATAATCAGTAAACTTCAGTAGGTTAACTAATAAAAATTCTCACTCACAGAACAGTGCAATGCAAGTATTTTTAGTAAGGAGGCCACTTCCCTTTATGTGTGATTTATGAACTTTGCTTCCAAGGCTCTGGGAGGGTGAAGCCAGTGGAATCCCCCACATTCTGGTTTAAGGAGAGGAAGACAATGGAGAAGCCTTACTCTCACTTCAAAAGTGCTGGCCTGGAGCTGGCACACGTCACTCTGTCCACATTCCTCTCTGGAGAATAGATACATGGTGATTCTGGGATGCAACGAGAGCTACAAAATGGGGCCCTTGTCACATCACAGCTCCTACAAGCCTTTTCAGAAAGAAAAGCTATTTGTGAACAAGCAGCTGCCGCTTCCACAATAGGCATTCAACATTTTTTTCTCTACTCACATTTTTCCTCTCATGATGAGAGTTTCGTCTTTTGGGTCTTAGCAAAGGAATGAGAAGAGACATCAAATACACTCTGATAGGTGGAGTTTCTCTTTCTCGGAAAAGATATTCTGAATGGCATGTGTAATATCTGGGTGCATGGCTATATGTTAGTATCTATTAAGTGCTTGAAACATACTATTGTAGTAGAAAATGGTCGAGAAGTGTTTAGGGGTAATGCCAGTAATAAACCTTTCCTTAAAAATGTTTCTGATGTACAATGCATTTCATTGTTATAACAAAGATTTTCTTGATTTATTATAATTTCACAAACCATTCTGCATTTATCATCTTTATACCTCTTGTGAAGTTTGTTATTCACACAACTGCTCTTAAAAGTGAGTTGAAAAACATGCTTTAGTCCTATAAGAATGAATTCAGGAGTATGGAATATGAGCTTTTTAGGATGCGTCTGAGCCAAAGCTGTGTTGGTTTATCACATGCACATGTGTGTGTTTGGTACATCACTAGAGCAATAATATCTTCAAGAATTTTAGTACGTTTCTTGGGCATGACTGCATATAAATTAAATAGTCATTACCCTCTAGCTATGTGCTATTGTCAAGGAAATAAAATTTGTTATTTCCTGGAAGTTGTGTTTTAGTTTCTGGTTATAGTTTTTGTCCATATTTAGTTGACTGTAAATATCTATTAGCAAAATATAGGTAACTAAAATATTGTTGATAAAGACAACTTGAAACTTTCATCTCACATGCAGGTTTTTGCTGTGAAATGTACATCTAAATATTAGGCAGGGTAGACTGCCGGCCTGTATCTGCCTACAGTGGGAACATACCATGCTGTTTTTCCTACTGTGACTGTCATTCCATCCTGTACTCACAGTGCCACTGACTACTGCTCCCCTAAAAATGAAAAGAAGGGGAAGAAGAAGCTTCCATGCTGACTTCTCCACTGATAGAATTGCCAGCAGGAACGCATTTGATTCAATTAAATTAAACAAGCATTTATTGAACATAGTCACTGGGCTAAATGCTAGTGCAAAAATTTTTAAAAATGATAGTACCACATAGCCCCTGTCTGTACGGTGTTTGCTCTAGGTGAAGAGACAAATGCACAAACTAGCGATTACAATCTTCTGTAAAGTGCTGTAATATTAAATTTTATTTGAGTGTTATGGGAGATTGCCTTCTGATACAAAAAATAAAATGAACCTAAAGATTGGCTGCACAGTGGGGTACTACTATACACTGAGCAGAATGGCAAGACTAAAAGTATTAATACACTGAGCAGAATGGCAAGACTGCAAGTATTAACGCTGGGGGAGATTTGGAGGCAGTAGAACGCTCACACATTGTTGACGAGAGTGTAAAATGGTACTGTTACCTTAAGAAAGGGTATGCTAGTGTTCTTGGTTATAAAACTATCCTAAAACACATCAGCTCTGCTATAAAATGTTTACCCAGGGTACATGAAAATATAGTCCCCCAAAAGACTTGCACAAAGATGTTGCTGGCAGCTCTAGTTGTACTTGGGGTCCACCACTGGAAGAATGACTGAGCAATGGAATACTACTCAGCATGGTGACAGAGAGGAATGACTATCGATCCACTCAGCAATATTAATGAGCCTCAAAAACAGTACGCTGAGTCAAGGAAGCCTTATACAAATCAATCAGCACTGTACGTTCCCATTTGTATGTTGTTCTGGAATAGGAAACTATAATCTACATGGAACATCAGAACATCGCAACCACAGTGGACTCTGAGAGTATAAGCCTGAGGGTTAACTGGACATGGAGGAACTCCCTGGAGTGACCAGATGGGTCTGAACCTCGCTAGGTGTTTGGGTTATATTGATGTATGTTTTTCAAAATTCAGAAAATGTACATGTGGGATTTTGCATTTCACTGTATAAATTTTATCTCAAAAGAAAAAATCTTGTAAACAAATATTTAACTTTAATTAATGAAATTCATGATACAGTTTTCAGTGAAAAGAAACTTACTTTGAAAGGCATCATAAATAAAGGATGGGGGAAATAAATGGATAGATATGTAATGAAACGAATAGAAAACAATGTTATGAGAGAATATAGCAGTGGGTATACAGATATTCACCGAAACATCCTTTCAACTTCACTATATGTGGAAAAATCATAATAGAAGAGTTGGCATAAATAGAGCAGAAATGACCTCATTTGAATTTCCACCTATCTCATTGAAGGCCCTGGGTGAACTAGTGCCATCATATACTGCTCTAATTTTTTCTTTTCAGTTTTTTTCTCTATTGTTTTTGTTTTCCTTAGTTTACAAATTTACTAAGCTTTCCACCACCTTAGACAAATTTTATCCTTAAAGATAGTATATCTCCAAATTACCTTCCCCCGCCCTTAGCAAAATTCTCTTTAGCTTGAAAGAGTATCTAAATTTGCCATCCTGCTAACTTTCCTTTTCCAACTCCTAGCAGTTTGCTGTTCGTCTTTATGGCTCAATTAAAGCTGCTCTCTCCATGGTTACCAATAACGACCTAATTGCCAAATCCAATGTTCCTGTCTCAGTCCTCATCTGTTGCATTTGAGGTCACAGCAACGGGCCGAGCGAGGCAGCTGGTTTGGCTCAGAACATTATTATGGCTATAAAGTGACATAACCCGCCAAACTGCTTCCTGTGACAGCTAAAGAAGTGAGTGAAAGTGACATGGCCCCATCTCCTAGAACACGTTTCCTCCTCTCCCTGTTTTCCTTCTCTGAATACTGACTGCTGCTGACCAACCGCAAGTGAAGAACTGTGCCTCCTCCAGTTTCTATGACTCAGATTTGAATCGGTATTCTTGCTTCTTTGTTTTCCCACTTGGTGGCGATTATCAAACTTTTCTTAGCTCCTTAACTTCTGCTTTTAAACAAATCTATACGCATTTGTTTAAATGTGAAGTTAGCAAAGTTTTGCTAACTTTAACAGCATCTATACGCATTTAAAAAATGGTATAAGATACTAAGTACTAAGGCTCCAGACAAACAGGAGCTCCAGCCTGCAGGTGGAACACTCTCTAGGGCTGGGGAGTCAAACGCATTTTCATGTGGGGCCATATCAGCCTTGTGGTTGCCTTCAAAGGGCCTAAATAACTTTAGGACTGTGTACATGTAACTACTCCTTAACTGTTAAAGAGTTAAAATTACATTTGGCCCTTGGAAGGCAACCACAAGGCTGATGTGGCCCCCGGAGAGAATGAGTTTGACACCCCTGCTTTAGGGGTACTGTTGGACTCAGCATAGTTCTGTTTGCTACATTGTGTGATAGTTTTCAAACCTTAAGCAAGAGATTCCATATTTAAAGTTTAACATGAGCCCTTAATATTTAAAAATATCAGACCAAAGCTATACTGCTCCAGTGAAGAGGTGGGAAAGGGTCAGAAGATTTACCCTTTTTCTTAGGTCTTCCAGAGGAGCGTTCCTCAAACTTTTTGGCACCAGGGATATGTTTTTTCCATGGATGGGGGAAGAAGGGTGGGAGGCGGAGCTCAGGCAGAGTAGGGATCCGGAGGTGGAACTCAGGTGAATGACCCTAATATGCCATGGGCCCTGGGGGTTGGGCACCTCTGTTTCAGAGGTATTATCTGTCCCCAAGGTAGGCCCTGAAGTTTCTCTTTAATACTCTGGAATAATGCTCCTTGAAATTTGTGTGCACACTGATCACCCAGGAATTTCACTCAGATGAAGATTCTGGTTACACAGGTCTTGGATGAATCTAGGAGGCTGTAGATCTAGCAAGTTTCCAGGGTCCCCACTTCTGGAGCAGGACCTTAGTTTTCTTCTGTGCCACGTATGATTGAAAGTTGTTTAGGGAATGCTCTGGTTGTTTTGTCCTGTAGGACATGAATGTTTGTTTCTTCCGAGATCTAGAGAGCAGCTATTTTATTCTCTGTAATGTACAAATATTCCTCTAATAGGTTTCTAACTTTAAATATTCCTTTTTGAATTGGACACTGGCCAGGTAGAATGGTCTTAGAGCTTGTATCATAAATTCTCTTTCAGGAATCAAAGTAAATAGGGGAGGAAGACATATGAAAACAAAATCCAAACTCTTCAAGGAAGCTCAGACATTATTTGGGATTGGTACCTGCAAGTTCAGCCTCAGGAAGATTAAATAGAGGCACCAAGATTATAATGGATGGTTAACAGTTCCACTTGGATTCAGATTTCTTCTCTGTCTTACTATGACAACCAAAAAAATCTTTCTAACGAGAATACTCTTAACGCAAAGAGTTTCTATGAGTCAGGTTAGGGAACACATCAGCCTGATGGTGAAATCAGCAGAAACAGTGGATTCTGTATGCAGACTGCAGGGCATGGCACTTTTCACCTCCTAACCCAATAGGTGTATTCCCAACCCGAAGACCACCTTCCTCTTCTCTCTACATGGTCTTTTCTCTTTTATCTGAAACTCATTGTAAATTCCAGATAGATGACTTCCATTTCCGTGTCTTCAGCTTTGATCTTTCTGGAGGTTTTGTTTCTCTTCCAAAGGTTATTTATTTATTCATTTCTCTCATTCAATTATTCATTAGTTCATGATATATCAACCCAGAGACATAAAGTGGGAGAAAGTGTAAAGCGGTCCTCAGAGTTCTTTTGGGAAAGATAGAAAACTCAGTAAATTCAACTCGTTATGTAATGAATTTTGCATTGGAGTCTCACTCACACTGTTCTTTAATCTCTAGACAATATGGCTTTGGCCCTCATCCCACATATGGTAGAAGGTTTGGTGATCACTGCATTCCATTTTTGTGCAATGCCAGGGCTTTCTCATATATCAGATAGCACTCGCTTCAAATTCCTACCTAGCATTGATGACGTCATGTTCCCTCCTGAAGCTGCTGTCCTGTCCCTACAACCCTGTCCTCGAGGTGATTTCTGCCTGTCCCATTTCACATCCTGAAACTCTACAAAACAGGCTCTTGTTAGTAATAGACTTAAGCAAGTGTTAGGTGGAGGGGAACTATAAAAAGCTAGCAGGGGACAAAAGGGATACAGGAGCTTTGCAGGCATTGACTCATTGGTCTCTTTTTCCATAGGTTTCAGCCTGCTGACTTACTCCTGGGTATCTCCCCTCTCCCATGTGCTATCCCCTGCCATGGTCTGCCCACAAGCCCTACTTCTCTCACTGCAGTTACAAGCAGGACGACACAGCCCCTTTCTCACAGCCTTCCCTTCCCTGATCTTGCACAGGGGGCTTGCCTTTCACAATCAGTGAAGGTCAGTCCTGGTGTCATCCTGAAGAAAAGAAGGTTCTTTTCTTCCTAAGAATTCTGTCTTTCCAGAGCAATCACCTCAAACCTAATGACTACTGTTTTCCTCTGATAAGTGTGTAATAAAAGTCCTATGGATGCAGCTATATGCAGGAAAGCACTATAGCTATCTACAACAGAGGAACATCTTGGAAATAACCATGTTCAGTGTAAGAGGAGGATTACAGAAAAACATGTGATTTCATTTTCTAAAGGCTTAAAAGGAACTTAAAAATTTATTATATAGGTAGACATACATATATGATTACATTATTTTAAAGTTTGTCTTTACAAGAAAGCTGTGAGTCACAAAACAAGAGAGTGGTGTCTCCAGTGGCCAGGGAGGCAGTAGGATGAGATGGGCAGGAGCTTGCAGGGAGCCTCACTTCGGATGGGAATGTTCCAGTTTAGAACTCGGGGAGGGGTCATAAAGTTTTATATTATTTATATGCTTTGTAAATGCTACATGAAGTACATGCATTCACTGCAAAATGATGTGATGAAGTATACACAGGGTTTTCTGGTTCTATGGGTAATAAATCCAGGTTTGGAGCAGGTGATCAAAGGAAGATCCATGAGACCGTGATTCTTGAATTCATATTCAAAGGCAAATAGCCACTTCTGTTTATAAGTTGCATCTGCAACACAAACTCAGTATGTGTCTGAAATAAACTCACAATTTTTTTTCAGTGTAATGTAGGCCAACTTCTATGTGTCAAAAGCTAGCTCCCCAAAATGTCACCAAAATGACGTGGAGATGGGGCATAGTTGTTTATTGCTCCCATGATAAGCAGGCACAATAGGTGAACAGTTTTAGTGGCACATGAGAGCAGCGAGTAACCATGCATAATATGTATTGAGATTTCCAAGTCTGATGCTTAATTCTCAAATAAAATGGAAATCAGCGTGGGAGAGAGGTATGGTGAGGCATGCTGGAAGAGGATTGGGTAAAGATAATGATTAATATTTTAGAATCAGTAGACACAGAAAGAGGACGAGTTTGTTGAAGGGTTCAAAGTGTTGAGTTGGAAACTGTTGTTTGATGCTTTGTGTTAAGGACTTGAAGCTCCTAAAATGAACAATTTGTAATTTATCCCATAAAGTAATTTGCAACTTTTATCTTCTGAAATAAGCATTTCCTGGAATACCGAAGTTTTCCAGGCGAAGGTAGTAGAATAACAAAGCCATTTTAATGTGGACAGTAGGCTGTGTAGATGGTTTCAGTTCACAGTGATCCTTCCTACATTATTCAGAGGCAGTATTCCTTAGCCAGCGACAAAAGGGGGATTGGGTTTAGAGTCAGAAGTTTTGTGTCTGCTACCTGGCTCAGCCATTGGCAACTTGGCTGAGTCACTGTACCCCTTTAAATCTCAGTGTTGATGCTTTTGGGAAGAGGAACCATGTTACCCTTTAAGGATAGGCACTGGAATTAAATGGGGAAAGGGTATTATTATTATTATTTTTAGATTTCATTTATTTATCTTTAGAGGGGAAGGGAAGGAGAGAGGGAGAGAAATATCAATCTATGGTTGCCTCTGGTGTGTCCCCTGCCGGGAACTGGCCTGCAACCCAGGCATGTACCCTGACTGGGAATCGAACCGTGATCATCTGGTTCGCAGGCCCACACTCAATCCACTGAGCTACACCAGCCAGGGTGGGAAAGGGTATTATTATTACAGAATTAGTTAACCCTAGATTCTGTAGGGAAGGAAAAATATGTTTCATGTACTCTTCTAACTTCTCAACTAGGGTCCCTGTAACAAAAGACATATTAGCAAGAGAAAAATAATACAGATTTATTTAGTAGAAATTTTATATAAGATAAGAGCCTTCATAAGGAAATGAAAAACCTGAGAAGTGGTTACACTTGAGTATTTTATGCTGGATTTGGTGGGGCACTAAGGCCTGTTCATTCCAACTCCTCTGTGTCTTGGAGACATGGGATGTTTCCTTCCTCCGGTACAGGGAAGGGCACCTCCCACAGGAGGGCTTTATAACCCACTTCTGGGGAAGGTCAGAAAGTCCTTCCTGCACGTGCCGTTTCTCAGATTTCTTCAGCTTAAAGTATTTAGTATGGCAAGCTGCCATATTTAGGGGTAGTGTGTTCTGAATCCTATCAACTCCATCTGCTCACCACTTCTAAACTGGTCAGTAATTCAAATTCAGCCCTGAATGCAGACACCTCCCCCAACATGGTGTAATGCAAGCAAGTTTTACATTACAGTGTTTAAAACTGTGTACATAATGAAGTAAGCTGGGAAAGAAAAAATTTGGTCTGTTTACAATCGAATTAAAAGCAAAGGATATTAAGCTTAGATTTAAATTCTTCCCCAAAATTGGCATTTCTGGCAATGCACTCATCTTACTCAATATTAGAATTGACTGACATTCTGTATATCTGTCTTCTTGCCTTTTTTTTTTTTTTGATAGCTTTAGCATTCAGAATGAGGTAGTTCTGCTTCAGTCATGCTTGATGGGAACTGGTGATTCAACTGTTGCAAAACTTTGAAAATGTTCATTAATTCAGGCTTAATTAATGCAGAATGACAATTAAACTTTTATGGAGTATATGTCATAGACATGAATACCATGCATTTATTATACTCCTAAATATTGAGATGAATACAAATGAGTTCCAATGTCCAAAATACTTAAAAACTTTTAAGTTTTACCAGTAGGATTGCTGTGGATATATTTGCAACATACCTTATGCAAGTGAAAGAGATTTGAAACCATATTTTATAATCTATAATCTAAATGCAGAGAAAGCACTGTATGTTTATTAAAATAATAGCTTTTCTTATAAAATAAGCTTTTGAAAAAACATAATTTTTTTACATTCTTGCTCAATAATTTATATGCCCTAAAATATTACAATTCTAGACTTATGATATTAAAATTATCTATGATTTCAAGAATATTTAGTTATTTCTTATACTTAAATTTCTGTTTTGTGTTAAATAAAACAGATGTACATTTTAGAATCTAAACCAGCATGAGGTAAATGGCTATGTAAAATACGCCTGCTCATTTCAAAATTATAGTTTCATTAAATCCTAGGCTCATATACCAGGGTTCAGTGTTCAACAGAGCCAGAAATTTGCCATGGTAACTGCTGTATTATTTTTTTACATATAAAGCTACAGACTGAAAGGAAGGAACCATCATGTAAGGTTCTCCCAAATTGTATTTTTCTGGATTTTTATTGATTTTCATTTCTTACACACAGTTTAGGTTGAATGTCCAATTGTTTTTTATTAGAGTTTATAATCAATATACCAATATTATTTCCTAGATTCAGAATGTAGTAGATAATTTTTAAAATGACTGTGGAATTCTGTGCTCTGTACATCTTTACATTTCATTTAGCTGTGGGCCAATCCATTTTTTTGGTAGGTTTCCACTTTTTTGGTTTTCAGTTTCCTCCTAAAACATTCAGGTGCCTACAAACATCTTGATCTCTTTATTACTTTTATCTCCAGAACTGGTAATACATATGCCTTCTAGCAGTAAGTTTATCATCAGAGAAAACAATTTCACAAAAGGAAAGGAAATTATTTTATAAATGAATTTTTTAGAAATGGGATATAGTTATAGTGAGTGACTGATAATTGTAAAGCCTTTATTTAAAAAAAATATGTTTAAAAGATGTATTTTAAAATGTAAAGGTGATTTTGGATCTCCCAGCTACAAATAATTAAAACTACTCTTTTCAGTCTTTTCTCATCATTCTTATTCAACATCACACTAAAAGTCCTATCTACACATGAGGCCAAAAAATTAAAAAAGCAAATAGAAAGGAAGAAAAAATTGTCTTTGTCTCAGATGACAGATTGTTTATGTAGAATATCTCAAAGAACCAACAAAAAACCCTTGTACAACTGATAAGTAATTATATCAAGGTGATGGGAGCCAAGGTTAACACAAAAAAGTTAATTTATTTTCTATATATCAGCAATGAACAATTGGAATTGGAAATTAAAAATACAATATCATTTATAATAGCACTAAAATTAAATTACTTGAATATAAATTTAGCAAAATATGTACAGAAGCTATATGTAGAAAACTATGAAGCTCCAACAAAAGAAAACAAAGATGTAAATAAAGTGGCATAGTTTCTACCTCTCACCCACCCGCATGAACTCTAGAAACTCAGGAGTCTTTAGAACATATGTTTTCCATATCACTCACATTCAATCACCATGAGCTATTGTGCATACATGCAAAATATATTTTGAATGTATCTAGATTTCTCATTTTTATTTTTTAATTTGTTGATTTTAGAGAGAGAGGGGAAGGGAGAAACATCAGTTTATTGTTTCCGTTATTCATGCATTCATTGGTTACTTCTTTTATGTGCCCTGACCAGAGATCAAACCCACAACCTTGGCATATAGGGATGATGCTGTAACCAACTTAGCTATCTGGTCAGGGCTATGTTTCCTCAACTCCATGTCAAGCACACTGACCCAAACGACTCCTAAGGTTGTGGAGGAAAGGAAACCCTCTTGTACTTTTGGAGGGAGTACAGATTAGCACAGCCACTATGGAAAACAATACGGAAAGTCCTCAAAAAATAAAAAATAGAAGTGCCTTATGACCCAGCAATTCCACTTCTGGATGGGCAGAGACATGCATGTATATATATGTGTGTGTGTGTTCATGTGTTCGTGTGTATATCTTTGGATAAACCAAAGAACACTAGAAACCAAAAACACTAATTTGAAAGAATATATGCACCCCTACGTTCATTGTAGTGTTACTTATAATGGCCAAGATATGGAAGCAACCAAAGCTCCCATCAATAGATGAGTGGATAAAAAAGTAGTGTGTGTGTGTATATATATATAATGGAATATTACACAGCCATAAAAATAATGAACTGTTACTTACATGACAGCACAGATGGACCTAGATGGTATTATACTCAGTGAAATAAGTCATTCAGAAAAAGACAAATACCATGTAATTTCACCTATATGCAGAATCTAAAGAACAGTATAAATAAACAAAACAGGAACAAACTCAGATACAGAGAACAGACTGGTAGCTGCCAAAGGAGGGGAGTTTGGGAGGACTGGGTAAAAAAGGTGAAGGAATTAACAAGGGTAAATTGGTAGTTACAAAATAGTCATGGGGATGTAAAGTACAGTATAGGGAATATAGTCAATAATGTTGTCATAATTATGTATGGTGCCAGACAGGTACTGGAAATATTGAGAACATTTAAAAAAGTATATAGTTGTTTAACACTATGTTGTACACCTGAAACTAATACAAAATAATATTGAATGTGAGCTGCAATTAAAAATCAAACAAACCACTGCCAACCATTGCTTACGATACTGTGTAGCTACTTAATTGCTCTTCCCATTTTATTCTCATCTCTCCTTTAAAATAGTCTACACGGTGGTGAGAGTAATTTTTTAAACTGTAAATTATTTGAGGTCTGTCCAGCAAAAGTCCAGCCATTGTTAATATAATCAGAATGATTTGTGCAACATTGGTGTAACCTGGCAGCCAAGGAGAGTGGACTGGGATGTGTATGTGTGAACAATGATGACTTCACTGCACTAGTCAGTGGGGGCAGTAGATGCTATTGAGTGAGCATGTGCACTATGTGGTCATTGCATTCAAAATGACTGAGGGAGTAGAGCAACTAATCTGCACCAAATTTGGCATTAAGCTGGAGCATTCCTCCACTGAAACTATTTAGATGATTCAGAAGGCCACGGCTATGGGCAGCTGGTGAATGGCAGCTTCAACACGACAATGCACTAGCTAATACATCATATTTTGTGCAGAGTGTTTTTGTGAAACATCAGATCACCCAGGTGGCCCAGCACCCCTTTCAGCCCAGATTTAGTGCTCTATGACTCCTGGCTTTCCCCCAAACTAAAATCACCTTTGAAAGGGAAGAGATTTTGGACCGTTGATGAAATTCAGGAAAATACCATGGGGCAGCTGATAGAGATTGGGAGAACTATGTGAGGTCCCAATGTGCCTACTTTGAAAGGGGCTGGGGAGTCATTGCCCTATGTACAATGTTCCTTGTATCTTCTTCAATCAATCTCTTTATTTTTCATATTACATGGCTGGATACCTTCTGGACAAACCTGGTACAACATATAATGCTTTGCTTTCTAGCTTTAGAACTCTTCATTAGTGCTTGCTATGGTTCATAACATATCCTCAAACTCCTTGAACTGACCTTTAAACATTTGCCATGTGCTGGTCCCCTGCCTACATTTTTAACATCAGCTCTTTCCATTTTTCTCTTTACTTGCTATACTCTAGATATCACAGCCTTCTTATATGTGCTCAGGTGCTCTGTACCTTCTCCCAGCTCAGCACCTGCCAAGATGCCACTCCTGCTGCCTGATAAAGTCATTCCTGGCCTGTTTGTCAAGATGATTCCTACTTACTTAGATCTCAGTTCTTCAGTAAGACTTTTCCTGACTCTCAAGCTAAATTGAACCTTCTTGTTACAGACTACATACATGTTCTTTCTTTGCATAGCGGTTATTGCAATTATAATTATGAATTTGTCTTCTAATATTTTGTGTACTACTATCTCTCTTTCCTGACAAAATATTCCATGTAGGAAGGCATCCTTTCTCAATCCCAATCGCAATCTCTCTCTCTCCAGCTTTTGGTCCTCAATGTCTGGCTTTGTCAGCATACACACTCTGAAAGTAATTATTGAATTAATAAATATTTTGATAGATCTATTAGTTTAATATAGATATGACATACATATAATAAAGTGCATAAAATGACCCAAGCTGAAGAATGACCCAAATGAAGAATACAGCTTGATTACTTTTATATATGTATATATCTGTGTAACCACTACCTAAATCAACATGTAAAATATTCCAAAATTTTATTATGATACTTATTCCTTAACTTAAATTTTTCAGCTAAGAACCTCAGTTGTGTGGTATAGTGGCTTAAAACAGGGACTCTCAAATTTTAATGAGCAAGTGAATTGCCTGGGGGTCTAGTTAAACTAGGTTCCGATTCATCACATCTGAGGTTGGTCTCGAGACACTGAATCTCACACAAGCTTCCCAGTCATGTCGGTGTTGCCTGCCCATGAAGCACACTCTGAGCAGCATTCTTTCAGAGAAGGGGCGTACAGAGTGGGTTCCGGTCCTGACTCTGCCACTTGGTAGCTCTGCGAACCTATATCAACTACTCAACCTCTCTCGTACTCGATTTTCTTATTTGTAAAATAGGGACAATAATATTTACTTTGCCAAAATTGCTGTAAGATAACACGAGACGATATAGAGTATAGTTTAGTGTGCGTTATGGTAAGTATTCCTACTGTTATATCTGGCCATGGGACATTGACAAATACTCAGCCCCACTGGACTTTTTTACCTGTAAGTGAGATAGTCCCTCAATCTCTAAACCTCTGTGATTCTCTCCCAGAATTGAACACTTCTTATTTTATTTCACTCATCTTTTTTACTTAAGAAGAAAATGTGGAAAAAATTAAGTACTCTGTTCTCTAGGGGGAAGTGTGGCTAGAGATGAAAAATAACTTTAAAACCATAGTGAAAGAAGTAAAGCATCTAATTAATAAATGTTTACTGAATGCCTTCTCTGAGTCAGGCCTGGTCCCAGCCGGGAAAGAGCTCACAGCCTAATGGAGAGATGGAAGACAAATATTTGGGCTAGTAGTAGTTGGCTAGGGGAACTCAAAACTCCAGGAAACTGTTTCCATTCACTTTGATTTGGAAAGCTTTTTGTAACACAGGCTCAGCCCAACCAATAATATCCTGAGACCTATGTAGAGTGAATTTACTTTAGAATCTTTGCCAATTTCTGTCAATTAAGTACAAGGTCTTAAGTTCTTTTTTATTTTTCCCATTAGGTTAGTGGACAAATCTCCCTGTGGTCTTTGGAGTAAAGTACAAATTCCTTAGCTGGTGCCCAGAGCAATTCACAGACGGACAATTGCCCTCCTTGGCTGCCTAGCCCCACCATCATCTCTGTTTCAGCTTTGTCATCAAGACCCATTCCTACAATGGGGTCATTCTCTCTAATAATCCTGGGGCTTTGAGCTTACTCTTGCATTTGCCGGGAAGTCCCTTGCCCCCCAAATCCTGTGTATTCTTTAAGAGTTATATTAAGCATTGTCTCCTGCAGGAAATGCTCTCAGATTCCCTTTCTGAGGTAGTAGCACCTAACAAATTCCCTTTCTGAGGTAGTGGCACCTTCTGTTCCTTTGTGTATGTTTATGGAGAGGTATGCAACACATATTCTACTCTAACAAGTGGTTTATTTACTGACCCTCCACTAACTCTAAACTTTTTAAAAAATATGCCCGAGTCATGTATGTCTATGCCATCCATGCAGGTGGCAGTAGCTTTCACACATGAAGGTTCCGTAAAGTTGTCTATGGAAAGAGCACACAAAAACTTGCTCTTCAGTCAAGATGCTACATGGAAAAACTTCACACTTACTAATTTTTAAATATTCAAATAAATTCTGCAGAAACTTGTGTTGGCAGATTACTATGTTATGGACAACCAAGACAAATGAAATGATAAACTAAAGATGATTGGCATTTAAGACATAAAATAAAATGGAGAATAATACACATGAGGAGACAAATGGGATAAAATAGAAAAGTTGAAAGTGTTCTAAAAACTAAGTGTGTCGAAAGAGCTAGAGATCTATAAATTGGACGTGTGAGCAAGTGAGGATAAACTTATAATTGTCTCAGAAGATATTTTTGTGGTCATGAGNACTT
This sequence comes from Sturnira hondurensis, assembly GCF_014824575.4. Classification (NCBI taxonomy): domain Eukaryota; kingdom Metazoa; phylum Chordata; class Mammalia; order Chiroptera; family Phyllostomidae; genus Sturnira; species Sturnira hondurensis. Next base: position 680,265 of record NW_028077910.1, read on the forward strand.
GTGTTGGCAGATTACTATGTTATGGACAACCAAGACAAATGAAATGATAAACTAAAGATGATTGGCATTGAAGACATAAAATAAAATGGAGAATAATACACATGAGGAGACAAATGGGATAAAATAGAAAAGTTGAAAGTGTTCTAAAAACTAAGTGTGTCGAAAGAGCTAGAGATCTATAAATTGGACGTGTGAGCAAGTGAGGGTAAATTTATAATCGTTAAAGATTATAAGTAAACTTATAATTGTCTCAGAAGATATTTTTGTGGTCGTGAGCTGGGGATTTTTTTTCTAAGTTTCTTGGGTACTTGTTCTAGAGAGGCAAGTCTCAGAGTTTCTGTTCAGGTAGAATCTGCAGGAAAGATAACTGATGAGCAGAATGTGAGACAACATCGTGTTTTCTTCTAGGTTGTTGGGACTAGACCTCCAGAGAAACACAGTCTAACAGTTAACAATATAATTCTCTTGAGTTTCATTTTGCTGGTTTATTCATCCATCTGAGATTAGTATTAGGGAGGTGAGGAGCCCCATGTTCAATCGCAGAGGTTGGAAACCATGACAGGCTGGCCAGATGCTGGCGGCAGCCTCTTTTTGTAAGTAAAATGTTATCAGCATACAACCACACCCGTTCACTTACATCTTGGCTGTGACTGCTTTCCCACTGTGACTGAATGAGAGGGATCATGGGGCCTGCAAAGCTTAAAATATTTATTTGATTCTTCATAAAAAAATTTTGCTGACCCCTATTCTAGTCTCACACTCTTTTCTTTAACGATTCAGACAGGATGCTGCAGTCCTATAAAAGTGATAACACCACTGAGTTGCAGCCCACGTACTGTATGATGTGTTTTCGTCTTTTGGATTGTTAACAAATATTCATCAGTTCATGGCAACTATCTGTGTTACATGAAGGCTGCTAACAAAAGCAAATGCTATACTGTTTTATTTTACATTACAGTAAATTTATATAAAATGAAGATTATTTAGACCTAGTCAAGTTTACTTATCCTAAAGGAAACAAATGTGAATGTGCAAGAAGATTTAGCCATTAGAACATTTTTATATAATATAAAAGATTTCAAATAATCTGAGTCCCCAACAGCAGAGGATTCAATCAGTAAAGTTTGCCCATATTGCTGAAATTTAAATGTCATGCATGCATTAAAGGAGTTTAAAATAAGTATTTCTAAACATAAAAAGATTATCAACTTGCCATTTACTTCTGGGGAAGATATAAGACTGAAAAAGAATATAGCAAACTATTATTAGGTGTTATCAACAGATGGGAAAATTTTAAGTGAACTAGTTTGTTTTAATAATGTATTCCTATAGTTAATATGTACATTTGAAAAATAATGGAAAAAATCCTATTCCCAAGGCATACATATATTTCACAACTTTTTAAAAGTGAACATAACAAATAGTCTAGAGAGAATATAATGTCCAAAAAAGGTATTCTGGAGTTTGCACCAATATCTCCAACTCCCAGGTTTACATTCTTCACAAATGCATGTATTGAACAGATAGATACACACACACACACACACACATAAATAGAAAGCAGTACACCACTTGAATTCTGTGTGCTTTTTCTTTTTTTATGTACACAACCTACCTGTTACTTTTTAAAAAGACTACACATGATTTATTCACATTTTGGAGTACAGTCAGTTGTGAATTGAGTGGTAACGCCAGATTTCTCATTTCCATACTTTCTAAAACCTGTATAAGTTATTATTTAATTTCCACCATTGAATGAGATGGGTCTCATGATTATTACCTCATTTCCATATAAAAAACAGGTGATATATAACCAAATATAGAATATTCAGAGGAAAAAAAGGACAGCTTTGGGTGAAAAGTTTCTACTTCTTTTCAGTTTTATCTCACACATCAGCATCATGAGGTAACTATTAAACTTTTCATGACATTCCATGCTTTTAAAATTTTCTTGAGATAAAGCAAGGCACTCTAGTCAAATTTCCTCATTTCAACTGTCATGATGTTCTTTGGTAGTAAAACAATATTCTTTTGTGTTTAGTTTCTCAGGAGCCTCTGACATTATAAAATATTCCAAGTATAAGTTTAAAAGGTCTTTTTAAGAGTTCAGCCAGTTTTCATAAAATAGTATTACATTTATAAGTCCTGAATTTCTGAACCTGCCCTGTCATCTATGTCATACAGCTATTGTGAGGGTTAAATCATGTGTAAAAGATGCCAAGAATATCATTGCTTGGAAGGTTATGTCACTCAATATACTGCTGCTGATTTTGTAAGTCCTTATTGTTGCTCACACATATTATCTGTAAAATAAAAACAAAACAACCGGTATGTTGCCCATTACTTCCATTTTCAACTAATTAGTGTGGCCCCACGAAACAAATTTTAGTCTAAGGTACTAGGTTGGCATTTAGGGAATAATTTCTAGGTGGCAATTTCAAAGCTAAGATTCAGCCTCGTTTCCTCTTCACATTTTTCTCTTTGTCTTTGAGGTAAAAATGGGAAGTCAACCATCTCGCACAAGTGGTCAGGAAGATTGAAAGAAGAGGCAGAATACGATTCTAAATCATGTAGGAAGTACTAGTTTCTGTGGGAGGGTGGTTTGCGCATGCCTTTGAAAGTCCCCGTTTTCAAACATTTGCCGCAGCATTCCTGCAAGGCGCTCTCACCAGTGTGTATTTGATGCGGGAGCCAACTTGTTTACCAAATTCTGAAATGAAAAACAAGATGTTCTTGTGCGGACTGTTGAGAATTGCAGTTCCCATTTCAGCCTGAACCTCAGCTTTTTCCACCCACAAGACTTGAAAGTCTTGCAACACCAAGCTCATAACAGAAACACTAATCACCTCCGCACTTTTCAATGCCTTGTTTTTCTCCACTACAAAAAATGTTTACTCAGGCTGAAATACTTTTTTACCTGAAGCTCAGATTTAGCATTTGCTTCCTCAGTCTCTGTGTATTAAATGGCCTTTTACAATTCTTGGATGAATACGGACATGGTTGCATAATACAAAAATCACTTAAAGGTGAGGCAGAAAATTTTACAGGGTGATCCAAAAAAGGCTTATTTCCATTAAGACTTGTCTCTTGGTTCATAGAATCAGATGGATTGCCAAGGGGGCAGGAGAAATCCTATTTTTAATTTAGTCCCCCCAAATGATTAACACTTTGACCACTCTGGTTGCTATAAATTATTTTTGTGGCTTTGAAGCTTGTATCAAGTTTTACTTTTATCCTTATATTTAGACTCATCTTTTCTTTGAATGAATTAGTGAATGTGTAATATACCACCCACATACTGTGTAAATGGATTGTCACTCTGGTCTACCAATGGTCTAACAGAAAATCAGGGTACTGTAAAGAGTTCATAAAATGCTACTAGAAGAGCAAATGATATATTCACTCAATAAACCTTCACCCAAGTAGATGCATTTTGAGGAAAAAGAAGATACAGGAACAGAGGGTCCTTAACTGGAAAAGAATTACCAATAAATATATAAAAAAGAGATAACAGATATGAAGGTTTTAGATTGTCTGAAGAGAAAATGTCTGTGAAAGGAAAATGTGGAATACTACTACTATCTTCTTATTGCACACTTTTGCTTAAATATAAATAAATCTATGTGCCATTAATTTGTTTTTAATGCAGAAATTAGACACCATGATTCATGGTCTTCTGAGAGCTATTAGTCTAGGGTGTCTATGTTCTATCAAGTCATTCTCCAAAATCCCTGGCTGATCAGCAGGGTAAATGGAGGCACTCTGTTCCCCAGATCTGGGTTCGGTGAAGGAGTTCGGTTTGGGACATTCGAGTGTGGAGCTGCCTGTGAGACTTCTAATCAGCAACGCCAAAGAAGTAGTGGGGATGGGAGTTCAGAGGGGATATTTGGGCTGGAGGTAGCCATTTTCTAGTGACTGGTATGTAGCGAGTTTTTTTTTAAGCCAGTAAAATGGATATAAAGCTTAAAATAGAACCTCAGAACTTAGTCTTGAAATCAAAAACGTACTTAGGTTTAAACATGAGTAATAGCTTACATGTCCGAGCTCCCTCTTTCTGCTGCGCTCTGTGCTAGGTCCTCACACATTGATTATCCTTCCTGTCCAGCGTAGCTTTACAACGGAAAGCTGTCGTTTCCATTTTACGAATTAGGAAGTGAGGATTCAGGATGATAAAGTTATAGTCCAAGGTCACACTGCTAGTAAGTACCGGAACTGGGAATTGAACACAAGTCTGTTTTGTCCTGAAACACATATGCCCATGAACACTATGTACTATCTGGGCATCATTTCATATTCTCTATGTGTCCTGAACGTTCATGTAAGTAACCTCATTAAATCCTTACAACTCAGCAGGTCCGTATTATTATCCCAGCTTTGTTCCTAAGGAATCTGAAAATTGCACTGGTCCAGTGATTGGTCTTAGGGTCAGATGGCTAATTCTACAGAGCAGGATTCACCACCCCCCAGTTCCCCCACGCCACCTGCCCCGCCCCATATGTCCCATTGCCTCTCTGGCACAGAGAGGATAGAAATAAGATTTCTCAAGTACATGCCTGGGAGAGTGGGTGCTTGAGTTGGAAGCTAATGCAAAAACATCTTTGAGGTGCAAGGATTCAAAATAATACCAAGAATTTGTGGTTTAGAGTAGTAGGGACAAGCTTTCCTGGTTCCTTCTCCAAGAAGCAGTGGATTTGTTGGGATTCTGTCATTCTCTGAGTGACACTAGAAAATGGGATAGTTGCAGTAATCAGTAGGCAAAGAATCCAGTGTTCAGGCCTCAGTATTTTGCAGAGTGAGAAGTTTGGAGTGAAAGATCCTAATGTTCTCTCCCTCTCTCCCTACATTAAAATGTATAAAGCTCATGTCTCTTCAATTTCTAAATTTTTTAGACAGAGCATTCTGTTCCAATTGTGCATAGGCCTGCAAAAAAGGACAGACCAACAGTAAAACAATCCACTAAGTTATTTTTTAATAAACATTTTATACTCAGAGAGACCCTTGCCCTGTTTGCTTCCCCTGGGTCACATGGATCAGGATTAGCACACCTTACCTGGAAACTATCTTAATTTTAGGTGACTCTGTTCTCCTTGCCTGTTCGGAACATACTGTACTGATGAGAGGCACATGGTATTATGAAACTAATTTGAGCTATAATTACTGTTATTTTCCTCCTCTTATTATAGCAGAAGTGATGCTGAAGTTCAGAAGCTCCGACTTCAGCCTCGTTCTAGGCTACAGTTCTATAAATTTCCATCCTGTGATACAGTGATAGATTTTGCTTACAGACAGTTTTAATTACCTTAGAACACCTCAAGGAACTGTCAGATGGCAGAAATTTGTTACTGGTTTTACTCAAAACAGCACAGAGGAATTGAAAAGCAGAGAAAGATGAATATTATACACAGTTTGTTACCTAGCAGGATAGATAGATAATAAACTTGGCTCCTTTTTCCAGCTAAACTATAAAAATCATAATCTCTCTCTTGACAGAGATTCACCAAATCAGTCTGGCAGTCTTTGGATAGCCTTGGACCCAGGGTTACTGTCAAGGATAAATGAAAATTGCATGTGGCTTGGATTGATCTACTGACCCTCCTTTCAAAGCCTTGCTCTGAGGAGGAAGATACTTTTTTTTTACTTTTATCAAGGAAAGAAAAAGGCAGCTTCTCCAGGACTATCATCGAGCAGAAAACTGATGCGGTTGGAATCAGAGTCCCCACGCTCCTCATGCAGAGGAGGTATTTGTAATAAAGCTCATATTTTAAAGTATCACTCAGACTGGAATTTAAAAGGAATTAGATGAATATTAATCCTTTGTTTGGGTGCATAACCTGTTAAATTACCCTATCTCCATTCTGACTGTATCACATTTCAGCAGCGTGATTGTCACTGTGATATCGGATGTAGAGTTGGAATGGATATGAGGACTCTTTAAATGCTTAGCTTACTAAGTGCACAGATAACTAATCTACAGTCTGCTAAAAGATTTTTAAGATTTTGAAAAAGCATACATATGGTGATTTCTAAATGTAGTTGATGTTTAAGATGAACTGCTTTAGGTACCAACTCCTTCTGTCAGTCTTTCACGACTTCTGTTTTCATGAGTTCTATCCTGGGTCACCTTTTGCTTTATATTAAATATCCACAGCTATAGGCACTGTTGTGTTAGTTTCACCATATATGCAATGACATGTCATTCACATCTTAAGGAATGCACACAAAAGCAAAATCTTACACTGTACTTGGACTATTGCTTACAGCTAATGTTTATGGAAGGCGTGCTGTGATCATGCAGTTCGCTGAGTTTAAGGAATCTAAGGACTGGCTGAGAGCCAGTAAATGGTGAGCCATTACTGGGGGAGCTTGCAGTGGGTCGCCTTGGAGGTCATGCCCCTAGTCACTAGTACACAATTGGGCTGCACCCTGTCTATTGTATGGTTCCCACACAATAAACATTAGGATAAATAAAAGGCGCTCTGCATTTTCTTCCTACTTCGACTTCAAGAATATCTTTATTTTATATATTATGAGCCATAAATAAAGGACAAAATCTTTTTTTCAAGCTTCTAATGAGGCTTTCCTCTTCTCTTTCATCAAATCTGCTCTTAACAACATCAGTTACCTCCACATTGGCAAAGACAAAGGTCATTTCTTTGTTTTCTTCTTACTTGAATTCAAAAGCAGCCGTTACAAAAGTTGATTTCTCCATTCTCATCAGTCTGCTTTCTTCACAGGGCTATGATTTCCTCTTACCTCATTGGTCATTTCTTCTCTGTCTTCTGGGCTGAGCCTGCTCATCTTCCTCACCACTGAGGACCAGGCATTCTGTCCTCAGACCCCTCACTCCCTACACATGTATGGTGTATATGTGCCATTCAAATGCTTAACGGTTACACATTGCTGTTTCCGACCCGGCCTCTTTCCTGAAGTCCAGGTTTGAATAACCACCAGCCTGCTTGACATCTCCACTCGCATGTATAACACTTGACAATGCTAAAACTGACTCAGACTTTCACCCCAAAGTTGTAGTTTCCACCATCTAATCAGTGGAAAATCTTCCCTCTACTTGCTCAGGCTTTGAAGGAACCCTCCTGTAGTTTCATATCCTGCATCCACCAGAAAATCATGTTGGTTCTACTTGCAAGTATAATCAGAATCTAAGCCCTTCTCACCCATTCCCCTGCATCGCCCTGGCCCAGGTCTAATAATCTTGCAGTTCCTTACAGGTCTTATACAGATCTTGAGATGGATCATGTTAGGTGTCTGCTCAAAATTCTACAAGGTGCCCATTTACCTCAAAGTAAACCAGGGCCCCTACAAAGGCCTACACAGTCCCACCTCACCTACCCCTAAGCTCCCACTCCTAAGTTAGTTCTCTGCTGTCCTCTCTTACTCCTGGTTGCTCATGGATCGCCTAGCTCCAGCCACACTGGCCTCTTCCAACACACTAGGTATGTTCCTCTCTTATGGCCTTTGCCAGAGCCCTTCCCTCTGCTTGGACACTCTTCTCCCAGGTGTCTCCTTTTTTCTTCCCTCACTTTAAATTTCTTGTCAAACCTTGCTCTTACTCTGGCTTTTCCTTACTTGTTCTACAGTGATGTTTTTCCCCACAAGGTGAGCACCTCTAATACTACACAATGCACGTGTGCATTGTTTCTAATTTATTTACTAAGATTCACAAGAACAAGCAATTTTGATTGTTGTTGCTATATTGATGTAGTCCAGGTACCAAGAGTAGGCAAACTTTATAAAGAATGGTTTTTTATTTATAAAATAACTCATGTAAAGTACTTTGCCTAGAACAAAGTAAATGCTTAATGAAAGCTACTTATTATTACTTAGCCCTTCCACGTGGGGTTATTATTTTTTTTTACCTTACCCCTTGTGAATTCTGTGAGAGGTGGTTTATAGAAAAAGTAATATGTTCCAAAGAAAAGAATTGTAAAGTGCATAGTAGCAGGTTAATGTTACTATTTGTGTATAAGATAAGCCATTGGTAGGGTTGCAACATAGTAGTTTGTTAATGACCCCCCTACACACACAGAGCTTCCCTCCTCTCCCTCCTTTAGAGCATGAGAGTGTGTTCACTCTTCGCATTACGCTGGGAATATGATTGAGATCATATGCATGTGCTTTATAATTCTATCAACAAGAGTGGTTTCCATAAAATGGTGAAATAGACTAATTCCTAAAAGAAGCATAACATACTCATAAGGCTTAATTCATCTTGTTTCCCAGAGCCATTCACTTGTTAAGGGGGAATTGAGTGTGAACTACATGGTACAAAGGGACTGTGGAGAGGAAAGGAGTCTTCCCTTCCATGCAGAATTCACTCAGATAACCAACTCACCTTCTCCCAAGCCCAGTACTAAAAACTGGCATTCAATAGAGCAAATAGAGAGATATTTGGGGGCACTCTTGGCTATTGTGCTCAATTTTTCTCCTTTAAATGTAGATTCACACTACTAGGTCTGTTTGAGAGAATCATCCTGATGAAAGAAAATGGTCAGCAGCCCATTCTCAGTAAGATGGAAATGATGCTTGTTGGTAGCAGGAAACTATCTAATGACATGGAAAATGGCCATGTCTTCTTAAAGATGCTTCGTAACTTTGTTGAATCCACCATTCTTTGGCAAGGGAACTCTCCTTTTTAACTGTTTGTAGCCCAGAAACCACTGACACATCAACTGAGATTTAAATTTTAGAAGCTGTTTGTATTCAGAGAAGCACAAAAGGAGTTGCACCTGTATCATAATGCAAAAGGAATTTTCCTCCAAGTTAATAGGTGCAAATCATTTTAGCTTGTGTCCTGGTTGATTGGGAAGAAATTTGTTCGCATGAACCTTATCACATTGGTTGTTACTACAATATAGGAATATTATTCCATGTTCTCATTAGTGTACAAATTTAAGAGCAAAACCAAAGTTCTATTATTTATGTAGCAATAATGAACACCAGCAACACGGAAGATTTGTGCTTAATTGTGAGTAAGTTGTTTTCTAAAGATTACTGAAGCTTCTTCTTTTTACCTTTCTTTCAAGATTCATGTGATAAATTTTACTGAAGCATTCATTATGTTCAATGCACAGAGTTGGGTGTGTGTTTTATGCATAGATATAAATTCAATATACACTTGTGAGTATCTACCATGTTCCAGGAATCTTGCCAGGAGTTGAGAATGCAATGATGAATAAGTGGTATCTCTCTTCAAGAAACTGACAGCTTAGGGATAAACTGATGTACAATTAAATAATTGAAATTCAATATGATATTTCCATCAACAGGAACACATCTATGACCTAGTTGTAGTATGTGGGGAAGAGATATTATCTTAGATGTTAGAAGTGGCTGTATTTTGAAAGATCTGTACAAGCTTTCCAGGCAAGGATGGAAAAAGAAATGTATTTTGTTTTGTGAGAGTTGCCTTTCATCTTGAAAGACAGCATGTGCTTTTTTTTAAGCACGAGGAGGAAAACATAGATGTCCAAACCAAAAGTTATAGTGATGCAATGTTTATAGAGATACAGAACAATGTTTATTGCATTCAATTATATGTAATAAACTGTACTAAGTATTTTTCATATCCAGAGATAAACAAGAAAGGCCCTTCCTCACTCTTGCAATTTAGTGCAAGAGAAATGAAATGACAGGGTAATGTAGTGTTATAACAGTATGAGATATAAATTGCAGTTGACTAGGTTGTCTATTATAACCTGAAAATTGATCAGGGACAACAGGATTGAATAAGCTGGTACATTAGGAGTAAGAAGTTAAACAATAAGACATTTAAAAAACTGAAAAAAAAGAAGTTACTATTTGCTCAGGTCTAGTTTCTTGATCTGTTGGAGTACTACCGTATCACCTTTCACACACACACACACACACACACACACCCCTTGTTGTATTGATGGGCTTTCCCAAGTGCAGAAATTCTCTTCCCAGCTCCCACACTTCTCCATTTTCTCCATCAACTACCTGACATATTCTGGACTTTCTTGCTCTCAAATCTTATTTTCCATTCTTTGGTACTTGATCTATTTCATGACTAACCACTAAAATATGTAAGACTGCAGCTAGCATGGCCCATGTTCTGTGTTCCATGTTTCATGACTAATTCCATGAGAGACTGTACTCTGGAAGGGACCGTGGAAGCTGTTCCAGAGTCTGATAGGCTTTGCTGGGCCACAGGATAAAAAAGTGTAGGAAGGTGACAGGAATTATTTTGTATTGTCTTTCAAGGATTGCTATAGTCTCACCCTTTCCTACCCTATTTCCTTTCTTTTAAATTAATTTTTATTAACAACTTTTACAATAGCCTTATTCTCTCACAAAACCTAATAAATTGTAAACTCTGGAGGTGATTCAGGCTGGCACCTGAGTGGATTAAAAATCCCATAGGCAATTCTAGTGTCTGCAGAGCTTGAGGATTCTGCCTTAACCCCCGTGGTCTACCACCTGATAAGATAACTTCTTCCCAACCATCAGGACTGGAATCTAAACCAAGATTAATTATGGTCACAGAGACTAATCACTTTATCTAGATCCTGGCTTCCCATTGGAATCACTGGGAGTTCCTTTGAAAAAGTTCCGGTGGCCATGCCTCACTGCAAACCTAGCTTTTCAACGAGCTCTGTGGGATGGGTCCTGGATACTCTAGAACGTTCTAATGTGTCTCCAGGACTCAGAACCACTCAGGACCCGGAACTCATGTGCGTAGAGAAGTCTGGTTATTAGCTAGGGGATTCATCTGAGCTGACTTTTTAAGTGGGGCACTTACAGATGTGGGAAGTTGATAAAGTTAGAATAAACATTTTCGAGAAGAAATGACCAAGAAATACACCCATGGAAAATGGTGTTGGATAATTGGATAGATGGGTGGAATTTTAATAAGTAGAGATCAAGATAGAGGGCATGCAATACCCACCTATTTGATATATAAAAGACTATATAGTATAATGGAAATAATATTTTATGGAGAAAATATTGTTTATAAACAATACTCTCTCGATGCGCCTTTGGGGTAATCTTTAGGTCATTTAACCTTTAGGTTTATTTTTCTCAAAAGGAAAGTATTGCATTATGAGTGTCATTTTTTAGTTCTAAAATACTAATTAAGCATAATCATCACAGGTACATATTTACCTATAAACTAAAAAAGTGGATGTGGCCCCTGAATCCTATAGAATTTCCTATAGTCAAGTAATTCTGTCTGTTAACCCATTACAGCTTAGGTTTTCCTATTTTATCAGATTGTAATTTAAACTTGGTTTCTCAAATAGAAATTTCATTTAAATTCAATAAGACATTTATTACATAATGTGCTAGCCAGTGTCATCTGGTTATTTAAAATGCATTGAATGAAGTTTATCATTCAAGTAATTATTACATTATATTGCTTAAACTAGAAATTATGTACATGTAAATCCTCTTATGCCAATTAGATGCATCTCCTCAGATTTACTTTAAAATAATTTTATTCATCTAGATATTAATTGATCTAAATGTATCTGTTTAACACCATTTAAAACTGATATTTGTATCACTTTGTCACCAAGATCTGGTGGTACTGACACTTCCTCCGAGGAGAGGAAGCACAACACCGGACAGAGACTCTGGTTTGCAAATCACATTGGAACAATATGGACTCAAGCCCAGCTCTGATGTTTACTAGTCAATGAACATAGGTGAGATGCTGAAATCTCTCAATGGCCATTTTCTGAACCATAAATTTGGAATGTTACCCCTTTACAGAGTTGATAGTTAGGGATTAAATATAACATATGATACATAATATACATGGCAGACAAAAAGGTGTGGCTACTATTATCATTATCATAATTATACAAAGTCTAAGCTAAAAATGTTAAACCCAAATAAATTAATTAATATATGATGTTTAAAACACAGCTTTTGGAGTGTGTGTTTACATATGCTTATTCAAGTTATTATTTATTAATTACATATAGTAAATGCTCAAGAAATATTTGTTGATTTACTTATTCAGTTTCATTTTCAATAAATTCTTGAGCTAATGATCTCATCACGATATTTTTGAAGTGATAGTTTACAGTGCTAATAAAAATCTCTACATTTTTTTTGTTCTGTAATTGGGATTTTCATGTAATAGTCTTTCACAAAGTAAAACACAAATGTCTAGTTGTTTTTTCTTTTACTTTTCTTTAACATACCATAAACTATTTTTACTCATAGTACTAATTTCCAGTATCTAAGCTGTGCCCACTGAAAATGCCCCAGTTCAATTAACTTGCCCTCAGCACTGTTCCTTCCTTTCTTTCTCATTCTCACTTTATGGACAAGAAGCAGAATAGTTTGTTTGTTTGTTTGTTTTTTACTAACGCATCCCTTTTCCTCTGAACTCAACACATAAATTCTTTTGTAGGATAAGAATCACATTGTTCCCCTCTTCCCATCTCTATGAAACTGTATAGAGGAGGCAAATTGGAAAAGAGATCATTCGACTTCTGAAATCCAGTCACTATAAAATAGGCAGATTAAACTGGTTTAAAAAATAAACTATTTAATCAATTATGTGGTTGATAGGAAACATGAGATCAAATATCTTGTTCTGTTCCAGAGATAAAGCAGAAATCAACTATATACATATTTTATACATTACTGGTCAAATAAGTTATAATTTATTCATCTTATTTTTTTTAAGATTTTATTTATTTATCTTTAGAGGGGAAGGGAAGGAGAGAGGGAGAGAAATATCAATGTATGGTTGCCTCTGGTGTGTCCCCTGCCGGGAACTGGCCTGCAACCCAGGCATGTGCCCTGACTGGGAATTGAACCATGATCATGTGGTTCACAGCCCGTGCTCAATCCACTGAGCTACACCAGCCAGGGCCTTATTCATCCTATTTTTAAAAATATGTATGTCACAAAATGTATAGGATTTTGCTTAACTGTTGAGCTCTTACTATAACTTACATATAACTAGTCTAAGCTAGAGGGAGGTGGATAGGTTTTGGAAAGAGCTAAAAACATAAGATCTAATGTTCGCCCTCTGGAGTGTCATGGTAGAGACACTGGGGAAAGACATGTGGAGAGAAGTGATACATTTTTTAAAAAGTGCAATTTGCTAAGCATTTGATAGCAGAGAAATGGTTTGTGGTTTGGCCTAGCTGGAGCTTAGAATTCATGTGTGGTATGGAAGAAGATGAGGAGGTAAGGAAATTTGAAACTGAGCTGTGATATCCTTCAATCACTCACAAGTTAAAGACATAACCTTCACAAATAGGCTTTAATGAGTAGTAAGCAGAAGAAGTTATCATAAGCATCATTAAGCCCGAAAGAACCATATCCTCCTTCCTGGAGAAAGGCAACTAGCTGATGCTCAGGATTCAGTAAGATTGAATATTTAAGTTACATACTAACTCATGCAACTTTCATACCTTTATGTAGGCTGAAAGAATCTTGAGCTTTTTATTATCAAAATAGTTGGTTTCCAGGTCTGTAGTGCCTATAATCATATTTCTAAAATTTAATGTTCAATTTTTCAATAAAGTAGTTCTCCATGTTACTTGATGTTCAGGCCATACCCTGACTAGTATTTGGAAAGAACTGCAAATATAAACATTGTGCATACAGATGAATAAGTAATTGGTGAAAATATTCATTTTATCTGAAATTTCTGTAAGTAAATACACTTCTAGAAGAAAAAAAATAATGCCTATAAGAGATGCATCTCCCAAGAATTATATATACCAGACTTCAAATACTATAATAGCCACTAATTCTTAGGCATATGCAGGCATTTGACAATCTCCTGATTAAATCTTTCTCTTTCTCCCCTTCTGGTAGGCTCTAAATCAAAATATTGGCAGAAACAATTTCAGAAGGGAAAATGGAAAAGTACATAGGATAGTAGGAGTTGCATTCTTGTCTATGCATTCATATGATTTATATTCTGTTTGATTTCTGTAGTGCAAAATAAATGAGAATTCCAAGCTCTCTTTTTCTCTGAAACTATGATTCTGGCCAGTTGGAGAAAGAGACTTTACCATAAAAAGTAGTGATGTTTTATTTTGTAACATTTTTTGTTATCATGTAACCAGTCACAATGTAATGGCATAGACCTCTGCAGTAATGTCTTAAGGACAAAATGTAATTATTGAATCAGAGTAAAAGCACCTTATCTTTAAAAATCTGAATAAACACTTATTATATATCTATATCCATCTGTCCATTTTTTCCTCAACAAATATGTATCCAGGGTCTCTGCTGTGTAATGAGGGGAGAAATCGGGTCATGAGGTCCAAGATGATGAATGAAAACTATTAGATTCAGGACACAGGGAGAGTCAGTGGGATGACAGCGCGGCCTGGCCACACCTACGGAGGTTCTGGGTTCTCACTGTGGCTTGGGCACTCCATGACAGTGCATAAGATGCTGTGTGATCTTGGGTAAGCTGCTCAACATCGCTACTCCCTCAGTTTCCTTACCTGCTGAGTTAGATAATAATTCCCCATTCATAGGTGTAGGGGCATAAAACAGAACAGTGCACATGAAAGCAGTGGGGGAATGATCAAGCATTTTTGATATACATGGGTTGCCATATCTAGCCCTGTTCCAACTTGAAATGGTACTTTGGGGATAAGAAGGGACTAAACCTGAGGCCAGGCAGGCTAGGATATACAGAAAGTGTTCTCCTTTGAAAGACAAACTGAAACCCAAAGTCGTTTTTTGGTGAGAGTGAAAAATGTGTGTAGCTTTGTGAGGCAGAACATGCAGATGAGAATAATTCCTGTCATGGTAAAAAATTCATGTTCATGAGGCAACATGGAAGCAGAAAGCTGAAAATCAGTTTACCCAACTTTTTTATAACCACTTCCAAGACCTGTCAGTTTGTCAGCATGTCCATTAATTTCTCCTTTCAGACATAACAAAAGCATGAAAAAAGTCAGTATTCTGCCAGGATTAGGGGCATTTGGCTTGATAAGCTGTGTAGCAAGCTACTTGTCAAGGCCCCAAGATAATGAAAATGGCTCTCTTCACATTACAAAGATATTACTTATCTCCCATAGTGGGAAAGCTATAAAAATTCTTACACATTTTGTATTTACATTCTAGGCTTCTGCACATGGGGTAAGTGCATGACATTTTGTTTCTGTTCTTTTTGGCAGAATGTACGAAAGGATCGCGAGGGCTGCTATTACTTTTTGTTTTAGGAACCAGTCAAGAAGTGGTTGCCTGTCACTTTAAAAGACTTTTGAAAACTTCAACTTTTTAGCTGTGCCTGTTGACCATTTTTTCCTCAGCCTGGAGACAATGATAAGAAATTCCAGGTGTTTACCACGGTTCCGATAAGAAGGTTTCCAGATAATAGACTTCCTTGAAAGCAGTCTCCCCAGGAACAGGGGTTGAAAGGGCATCTGCTACTTTATTTGAAAGTAAGCAACCATAAAAAATAAAGTGTAGTTAATGTTTTTTAAAAGTGAGATCAAAGGAAGGAACCCATAAAAGAGAATTTACACTGAGTTTCTCATGGAAGATTTTGCTCTTTTCTTTGAGGAGAGCTTTCTGTTTTACGTTGTCACCATTTCTGTACAGGTAGAGAAGTGTATTACAATTTGAAATAATATCATTTAACTCAATGCATTCCAGGTTATGTTTGCACAAACTGCTACTGTTTCTTAGTGATCCAAGCTGTGATAATCATCAGAAAAAAAATAACTACATAGACCAATAAATTTTAAAAAAACCACATGGTGGTTACCAGAGGGAAGGGGTAAAGAAGTGTAGTAAAGGGTAAAGGGGTAAAAAAAAAATGGTGACGGAAGATTTGCTTTGGGTGGTGAGTACACAGATGATGTATTACAGACCTGTACACTTGAAACCTATGTAATTATATTGGCAATGTCACCCAAAATATTAAGTTTGAAAATGTGATTAAAAGTGTCATGTAAATCTATTCCTTTTCTATACAAAAAGTGTCTTGACTCATGAATGCACTGAGCTTTACTAAACCTCAACTTACTAGATGCTGAGGAAGTGCCGTGTTACTTAACACACTATTTTTAATTTATTCGTTAACACACTGGGTCCTGGAAACAAGCCCACGTAGTAGGGGTATGAGATGAGGGTACTGATGCTCAGGACAGAAGCTGAGTTGTCTAGAGTTGTGCGACTCTCCACCGTGGACGCAGGTCCCCGGGACAACAAAGGTGATGCTGCAGCACAGCGTTACCATCTCTATGGACCTGCAGTAAGTGCACAGCAAATCTTGCATTAGTTCCAGCATGATTATGCACAGAACTAATTTCTTAAAACAGTAATTAGTAGACAAATGTCAGTGTCTTCAAGTTGTTTGCATTAGAATTTTAAAATTAAAATTGATAGCTACACATACATGCATATATATATATATACACATCTGACTTAAACAGATGCAGATAAAACTTACACTCCTTGGAAATACCATCCCCAGTGCCATTCTTCTCCTTCCTTTCACAACAGCAATGATTATTATGTATACCATGTACTTTTCTAGTCCATTGGAAAGATGTAAATCCATATACGTGTATCCATAACCATTTATAGTATATTGTTGTGTGTGCACATAAAATATTTACGTAAATACCATTTTCTGTTTTGCCACTTGCTTTACAAATTTTTATATCATCTTATGTTTCAGAGATGCATTTGTGTATACATATAGTTTCAAGAAATAGTGAGGTCTTTAATTTTAATTGTTTATAGTTTAGTATACCATAGTCTAAATACTCCATATATTTTTTTTCATTTCTGTATTGGCTGCCCTTGGTGATTTCACACAATTATGAGCAGTTGCAGTGAATTTCTGTATATGCACCTCTGTGTATCTCTGTGTTTCTCTCCAGCATAAGCACATTTCAAAATTTTCTGGACTATGCTAAAATATTCTTCAAAGAAAAGTCCATCAACTTCATTTCCCAGAAGAGAAAGTGGCAATTTCTCTCATGCATACTTACCATTTGTATATCAGCTTTGGTGAAGTATATCTGTTCAAATCTTGTGTCCATTTTTAAAATTTGATTATTAGTTTTCCATTGTTTATTTGTTGAGGATTCTTTACATATTCTGCATATGAGTCATTTGTTTTACATATGCTAGCAAATATTTTATTTCAGTGTATGGCTTTTAATTCTTTTAAGAGTTTTTTTTAACAGAAATATCGCATTTTGATAAAGTTCAATTTCTCAATTTGTTTTTTATGTATTGTGCTTTTGGTGTTATACTGAAGAAATCTTTGCCTATTTCAAGGCTAATATGATTTTATCCTGTTTTTTTCTAGAAGTTTTTTAGTTTTACCTAAAACTTGTATAAAGATGTATAAAACCTAAAGATGTTTTAGGTTTTACTTTTAGGTCCATTATCCATTTTGAGTTAGTTTTTCAATATGGTATACAGTATAAATTGAGGTTCATTTTTTATATTGCTATACAAATATTTTGTCACTGTATATTCAGAAAACTACTATTTCTCTACTGATTTTGTCTTTTTACTTTTCCCAGAAATCAATTGTCCAGAAATGTTTGAACACACCTCCAAACTCTCAGTTGTTTCATTTATCTTTCCTCTATTTGTCAGTGCCAGAACCTTATAACAAATCTTGAGATCAGTTGTGATCTTTTCAAAATTGGTCTTGTGTTTTGAAGTTGTTTTGACTATTCCTTGTCTTTTGATATGAATTTTAAAATCAGATTATTTACAATTTTAATTTTAGTTTAATTTTATAAGGGGAGAGAGGAAGAAATAGAGAGAAAGAGAGAGAGAAGAGAGAGGGAGAGAGAAGAATTTAATTTTAATATATCAACAGTATAAAATGCTTTTCTGTTTACTATTATAACTTACATCATAGTCTTCCCTTCTGGCTTTATTTTCCTCCTTATAAGTCCTTTAATAGTTATTTCAGTAAGAGTCTATTTTAGTAAAATCTTCTAGTCTTTGAATGTCAGAAAACATTTTCCTCATTCTCAAAATATAATTTTGCTTGGCATAGAATTTAATGTTGAAGGCTAATTTTAATTAGAATTTTGGAGATATTTTCAACACTTTTCTGGAGATTTGCATTACAGATACAAAGTCTGTACTTAATCAGTATATGTCATATATCATCAAGGTCTAGAACTCACACTGCAATTTGGATACGGAAAATTTAACATAAAGATTTATTAACTGTGACAAGAAATTAGAATGTCAAGGAACTGGAAAGTGAGAAGAAAAGCAAAATATAAAGAATACAAAAATGGTGAACATAAGAAGCTGTTTCTAATGTCAGGGTTGAGACTCAGACCGTGCTGAACTGCGACAACCCACTGCTCACTGCCTGACAGGAGTGTGGTGGTGCCGCACCGGTAGGCCCTCCTGAAAACCTCTCCTCCAGAGTGCTAAGGAAAGCTGTGCTCGGGAAAGCATTTCAGGTCATGCCCTGAGAGGCACTCCGCTATGAAATCGCCCTTGTTGTAAAGACTGAACCTTGCCAAAGAGACAACTAGTCTTTGCTCTGGGCTCTTAGGATGCATTCTCTATGACCACGGACTGTCCTGCCTGATAAGAGTATCTTTGTTTACCACATCGGATGGTCTAACAATGTGAAGTATGTGTTGGGAACTAAGGTCAGTAGCACAGATGGTCGGTGTGACCCAATAAAAGTCTCTGGGCACCAAGGCTATGTGCCCAATAAAAGTCTATGTCTATGTGACCCAATAAAAGTCTCTGGGCACCAAGGCTTGGGCAAACCTCCATGACTGGCATACTCACAGCATATTGACACATATCATTGCTGGAAAGAGTTAACACTGATCTTGACTCCACTGGCAGAGGATGCTGGGAACTCTGGGTTTGAAACTCTCCTGAACCTGACCTCTTCCCTTTGGTCGCTTTTAGTCTGTATCCTTCAGTTTTGATAAACCATAATAGTGAATGTAACAGCTCCTACTGTTTTGTTAGTACTTCCAGTGAATTATCAAACCTAAAGGTGGGCTTGGAGAGACCTCTAAACTTGTAATTGGTATAAGAAGTGAGAAGAGTCTTGTGAATGATTCCTAATTTTGCAACCCCCAAGAATGATGTCAAGGGAAGCCCTGATTGGTGCTGCTGATAACGGCACACTGCAGAAGTTGGGTGCCAGTGGAGCCATGTCTCCTGCAGGGGTGCAGCACTGCAGAGACTGCCTGCCCTGTCCCGCAGAAGCAGGGGTTTGGGAAAGCTGCATCTGTCACAAGAGCCAGGTTCTGAGGAAGCCATCTATGTTGCAGGAATGGGCTGTGTGCTGCAGGAGCCCAGTGAGAGCACAGTGAACCAGGTAGCAGCCCCTCTATTTCCCACTGTTTCTCCAGTGCTCCTTACCAACACCGTTTAGCATCATCATGCCAATTGGCAAAGGAACATGTTTAAGGAGTCTGTTTTGCATAGCAGATCATGAAGAGTAAATTTAGAACTGAGAGATCATAAAGATGTAGCTACCATAAGATTTTAATCTGTTTAAGCTATTTTCTTCAGTTAGTTTTTCTTAAAATTCTACGGTTTCACTATAATATGCTTTTAAAAAAACAATCCTCACCCAAGGACATACTTACTAATTTTTAGAGAGAGGAGAAGGGAGGGAGAGAGAGAGGGAGAGATACATCAATGTGAGAGAGAATCATCAATTGGTTGCCTCTTGTTGCTCCCTAACCAGGAAATAAACCCACAACCTAGCTAGGCATGCATAGTGACCAGCAATTGAACCTGCAGCCTTTCAGTTTGCAGACAACCCTGCAACCAACTGAGCCATGCCAGCCAGGGCTTACTGTAGTATATTTAAAACTCTCCCCTCCCCTCCCCTCCCCTCCCCACCGCTTTCTTCCCTTCCCTTCCCTTTTCTTCCCTGCCCTTCCCATCCTTGTTCAGTCTTACTTAGCACATGATAAGCCAATTTAAATTGATGACACATACTTGTATTTACCTCAAGACAATTAACATATATTATCCTTTTGCTTTAATCCCACTTTTTTCTATTTGTTTCTTCTAAGACTGACAATAAAACGATCTTAAATATCTTTGTCTATATTCAAAGCCTAAGTTTTCCTTCACTTTATTCTAGTTTTCTATCTCTTTGTGATGCACTCAGAAAGCTTTTTCTCAATGCTTAGTTCCAAGTACAAATGTTCTCTCCAAAAGTCCCAATCTACTGTTGATATCTGCTGAGGTTTATCTTTTTTTATTATTTTTCACTGGACTTCACCATTGGTTCATTTTATCCACTTATTTTTATTTACATTTAACTATGTGTTTTGGGTTTCTTTACAAATTATGGATTTAAAATACACATAATATCCCTATGTCATCGAAGTAAAAATTTCAAATTATTTCTGTGATGTATTTTTGCAACATCTGTCTTACTATGTGAGGAACAAATAATTTTCTTTCTTAGAGATGATTTTCAAGTTCCCAACAGTGAACCTTCCTTTAACAAAATTACCTGTTGGCTCAATCTTGATCCAACGAATGCCACACTCTGAATAGGCTTTTTGCTTAAATTTTCGTTTGGCACTCTAATTGCATGAATGGAGCAGTGGGTTTTATACTTTTATTTATTTAGGCAAATCAATTTATTGAAATTCATATAGGAAACCTCAATAATTAAATATCTGAACTTTTCTTAATGAAGAGAAGTGAATGAGATTAAGAGTTTTTCCACATCACCTTTTCATCTTATTCCCAGCAAATTATGAAGTACCTTCTTCCCTCAGCATCACAGTTCTAAGGAAGAAAACTTGTGGACTACCATCTAAAGAATTTTGAATACCTTGCAAAAATGTTGACAAAATATATATGCTTGTTTAGTGTGTTGAAATGACTGAAACATTCTGAAGTCCCTGGATGACAGGGATCACATTGAAATATGTGCAGAGAGTCGTTAGGAAACCATACCAAGATGGGCAATTTTTCATATGTAAAGTGTACTATTTTAAATGAAATGTTGAGAGGATAAATGTATTCAGATATTGAGCTTACAGAAGATATTAATGAAGTGTCACTTCTCAGAGACGTGTGTTAGAGAAGAAAGAACATGTGGGACAAGTTTATTAGTTGCCAAAATGGTGTGACTCCAATGTCTAGCAAAATTTAAGCTTTCATCAAATGTATTACATCCATATGTTTTCTCATTATTTTTAGGTGTAAACATTGTAGGAGTAACTCTGTGATGTTTTTAGTTATTAATGCTCAAGATAGGTATATGCTGTTGTATAGCCGTGTGACAAAGTGACGAGATAGTTGCTTCTTTTTTCTGATGAGGGAAGCTTAGCCTCAGATTGAGGATTCTCACACAGTGAAAAGTGACACATTTGCTCGTTAACTGTGAGATTCCTAACTAGTGAATTAAGTTCAACTGCTTAAAAATAAAAGGCAGATTCAGATCCAGTTTCTTAACTTTCTAGTTCAAGTGACCGTCTCCAGCTAAGACCCGTGTCTAGGACTTGGCCTCCTGCCTGTTCTCCCTTCAGTGATATGGATGATGCCCTGACTGCGTCAGTTCTCTGCCAGGAAAATCACTATACCACATTTATTACTTATTATTACGCTCTTATACATTTCTTTATAATTTTATGAGAGCTATCTGGACACCATTGTGATACATAGTTTTGCTATATATGTGTTTTTAAATTTGATGCAAATGCAGCTTGTATTTTTTTTTACTTAACATTATGCTTGTGAGATACATGTACATTGATCTATAAAAGTTTACAAGCTTTAATTTTTATTTTCACTGCCATATAATATTCTTTTTAACGAAGATAACATAATAGATCTGTTCCCTTAATATGCTTTTTGATCCAGAAATTCCACTGCTTGGAGTGTATCCTAAGAACCCTAAAACACCAATCCCAAAGAACATATGCACCCCAATGTTCATAGCAGCACGATTTACAATAGCCAAGTGCTGGAAACAACCTAGGTGCCCATCAGTAAATTAGTGGATCCAAAAACTATGGTACATTTACACAATGGGATTCTATGCAGCAGAAAGAAAGAAGGAGCTCCTACCCTTTGCAACAGCATGAATGGAACTGGAAAGCATTATGCTGAGTGAAATAAACCAGGTGGTGAAAGACAAATACCATATGATCTCACCTTTAACAGGAAGCTAAACAACAAAACAAACAAGCAAGCAAAATATAACCAAAGACACTGAAATACAGAACAGGCTAACAGAGACCAGAGGGGTGAGGGGAGAGAATTTCAGGGGGAAAAGGGAAGGATTCACAGGACACATGGACAAAAACTAACAGGGGTGTTAATGGGAGGGAGGTGGGGAGCACTGGGGAGGTGGGCTGGGATGGGAGTAAAAGACAGAAAACTGTACTTGAACAATAATTAAATAAAAAATGATGTTTTTCTGTTACAAACAATGCTGCAATAATTATTTTTATGCATATATCTTTGTCTATTAGTACAAGAATTTTTCTAGGCATATGTAAGTGAAATTGCTAAGGAGTAGCATATTTGCCCCTTTAACTTATCTGATGCGAGATTGCTATCTAAAGTGTTTGTACCAATTTATCTCCCACAGCACTGTATGAATTCCATTACTCTTCTTACTAAAATATGGCATTCTCAGTTTTCCTAATTTTTGCTAATTTTAAGGGGATAAATGTTTTTTCACTGTAGTCTAACTGGAACCTCCTTGACTGTTAATGGATAATATATATTTTTCTTTTTACTGATGTTTGGGTTTCTATTCCATGAGTATCTGTTCATATCTTTTCCTTTAAATTATATTTTTCTTTTACTTGCTGATTTATAGAAATAATTTCAGTTTTTTAGTATAGCTTGTGGGCTGTTTGTCATATTTTTATGATTAGTTTGATTAGCTGTTTATTAGTTTAGTTTGTGAGCTGTTTGTCATATTTTTATTTTTTCAGAGGGAGGGGAAAGGTGAGAATAAGGAGAAGAGACTAGTCAAAGACCATGTATGAATGGTCCATAGACATGAACAACAGTGTGGGGATGGACTGTGGGCGCTGGGTGGGGGTGGGATGGGGGAGGAGGGTGAAGGGGGAAAATTGGGACAATTAGAATAGAATAACAATAAAATGATCAAATAAATAAATTCTTGTTTATTTATTTATTATTTCTCAATTTATTTTATTTTTAGTGTTTTCTATGTCTTGTTTTAAAACAAGGCATATGTTTTAATTTGGAAGGTAAAGTTTCCATTAGTTTTCATATGTTTTCAATCCAGCTGCTATTGATGTGTGTGATGGGAAAATCCCAAACATATTTTTTTCCATTATGGCATTCCATAAGTATTTGTTGAAAGAGTGAGTGAATCGTCTCATCTCATGCTTATTAATTTTTAACTAAAAGTGTCATACTGGCCCAAATGGAAAAGAAATTACCCTTGTATCATTACAATTTTAATAGCTTGGCTGATGGAGCAAGTATGATTTAGAAATGAAGTAAAACACAAATACATTAAGTGTGGGTAAAAGTTTCTAAAATCATATTGGTAAATGGATGAATAATATATGAGAAAAACTCTATTTTCACCCAAAGTATTTTCTCTAATTAGAGCAGTATTACTTGAAATGTGGAAAATTTGCAGTTCAGACCATTTTCTCCTTGTCTTTCTGATGTCCACTGTAAATTTGTATTTTCAAGAAATTAAGATAAAGCGGTAGCCTGTCATTTACTAAGGTATTTACTGCTTCTGCTGCTCTTCCTTTGCTCCTGAAGATTTGAGTTTCTCCCCAGTTTCATATCCTCTCTGCTTGGGATTTACTGAGCTTCTTGAATCTTCCCTCATCAAATCTGTAAACTTCTTAGTCATATCTTTGCAGATTTTTTTTCTATCCAATTCACTTTCCTTTTCCTCTGAGACTATTACTACATACATGTTAGATATTTTGTTCAAGACTTTGTGTGGTGTTTGTGTCTTTGTGTCTGTTCACTTTTATTTGTAATGTATTTCTTCCCTCTTTTCTTCTGACTGGATGATTTCTATTGCTCTATCTTCAAGTTCACTTAATTTTTCCTCTGTCTTCTTCATTCTGTTAAATTCAGCTAGTGACATTTGAATTTCTATTACAGCTGTTTGCTTCTAAAATATCCATTTAGTTGTTTTTATATACTCTATCTGCTATTTCCTATATTTTCATTTATTACAAGTGTATTTTCTTTTACCTCATTAAGTATACATTTAAATCACCTGCTTCAAAGTCATTGTCTGATCATTCCAAGTTGTACTCCTCTCAGGGTTGAGCTCTGTTGATTGTCTTTTCGCCTGAAATTGGCTGGTATTTTCTTGGTTATTCATATGTAACACAGTTTGGGTTGTATCTTAAACATTGTGAATTTTATCCTGCATAGGCTCTGGATTCTTCTATATTCCCCAAGGAGTAACGATGCTTTTGTTTTTGTAGGCAGTTAACCTGAGCACCTTCAAACTAAAATTCTGGCTCACCTGTAGTGGATAACATCTCAAATTTAAGTTTAATTCTGCTCTGTTTGGATGACCCGCTGGTAGCTTTCCCCAGGCATCCAGAGATCATGAATCAGACCTGGGCAGAGTTATATAACTTGGTAATCCCCGTGTTTCTCTCTTTTCCATGATTTTCTCAGTCTTCATTCTCTCTGGTGTCTGGCTCCATTCCCTAATTTTTTGGACGTAAAGATAGCAGGCTTTCTCTCAAATTATCAGAATTTTGGTCACTTCTCAGTCATTCAAATCCATAGGAACAGCAAAACGACACAGCAGTATTCCCTTTTTCCTAGTGACAACTTCTTTTCAGAATCTGCCAATCTTATTTCCTCTCCAAAGCCCTCAACATATTTTGGTATTTTGTCCAGAGTTTATAGTTGTTATTAGCAGAAAGATTGTTTGAAGCTTTTTGGAGTTTATTTAGCTACCGTAGACAGGCATCAACGTTTTTTCTATAGAATAATAAAGCATTGGTATGGTATGAAGTCTTTTTGGAATGAAAAATAGAAATCATTAATTCTTATGATTTATTCTCTCTATAAAACAATATAGTAATCTTAAGAAGCTAATTACTTATTCTGGCAAATGCTAAATTTCAGCACATATCCAGAACCGCTTTTGGACCCTAAGAGCCGGTGATATATTTCTTAATTTACTAAGTATTGATGTGTACTTAAATAGTGTCATCCGCCTCACCAAGAAATTTGATTTTTTTTATGTAGGCAACAAATATTTGAACTTAAGACAAATAAACAAGAGGAATGTTATGGCCTGAATTTTGCCCCCCTATCATTCACTTTTCAGTCTTAACCCCCAGTGTGACTATATTTGGAAGCAGGAACTTCAGGGAGGGAATTAAGATTAAATGAAGTCATAAGAGTGGAGTCCTCTCTTCACTCTTTTTTTTTAGGACTGGTGTCCATATAAGAAGAGGAAGAGACACCAGCGTTAGTTCTCTCTGCACACATGCAGAGGAAGGGCCATGTAAGGACTGTAAGGACACAGAGGAAGGTGGCCATCTGCATGCCAAGAAGGGAGGTCTCCCCAGAAATCAATCCTGGTGGAACCTTAATTCTGGATGTCTGGCTTCCAGAACTATGAGAAAACAAATGTGGTTTAAGCCACCCAGTCTGTGGTATTTCGTTGTCAGCCTGAACACACTAATACAATGACATAACTTGCTTATACCATGTTTTGAGGGTAAAAAGCTGTAACCATACAAAGCAATACAAATAATTCCAAAGCATTTTGTACAGTGACAACATGCTTGAGTCAGCCAAGTGTCCTAATGCGGCAACATGTAAGGGAAACAGTCTCTATGATGACCATCTGGGCTTTGGGGAGGAAATAGCTCCCTGATTTTAAAGCTCTGCCTCGCATATTATTTATTCTGTTGGTAACACTTTGTTAGAATACTGCAAAATGACACATTTCAAATTTGTTTTAGACTGTAGAATGGTAAAAAAATGCAATTTGTAGATTGCCAATTTTAGCTTTCTGCAAGCTTTCAACTTGAATGAATTTCTATTTTCAAGCAGACATTTATTACCATGTTTAGGAACCCTTTGACCTTAGGGTGAAAAGATATTTATTTGGCTTAAATCTGCAGGACTGTCAGGAGTCCACAAAAGAAATTACTTATAGAGCTTAGGAGAGGTAAGAAAATAATCACTCATTACTCTGTCATCTAGCAGCTGCGACCCCTGTGGTGTGTGTGTGTGTGCGTGTGTGTTTAAATTTGCTAAAGGAATGTGATGGTAAATCACCAACAATAACAGGAGGATCGATACTCTCTATCACCTCTTTTGTGAGAGGTAGAGCATGGCCTGAATCTGTCAGACAGAATTAAAAGGCTCGGGGTGTCAGAGAGAATGCCAGCAAATAGACCTGCCGTGCTGTCCATTATTAACAAAAGCCCCAGATCACCACCATCGCCATTGTTACTACTTTAAAAGGGGGGACATTTGGGACCTGCCACTTTTAAATGAAAGGTGGTCTGGTTATTCATAGCAGAGTTTACTTGCATTTCTAACCAATAAAGTGTACACTAACTCAGTGATAACATTGAGTAAACTCTGTGGAAAAGAAGAACCATTATCTCTCACTGTGACGGGGGAAATGACATTAGATGGCAAAACAGATAGAGGAGGTTACTATGAAACTCAGAAACACAGCCCCAGGCTCGCTCGAAAGTTCCCATCACGTGCACAATCCTTCCTTTGGCAAAGGCTGATGCCTAAGCCTCTCTGGGTTCTTTTGTCTTTGTACAACAACAGCAGCCCATCATGCATCTGGCCAATTGTGCAGTGGGATACCACGGGGAGGGATTTCCATCCCAGCACCAGCTGCCGATGATTTTATGGCTACCAGCATGCGGATTGATAGCTTCCATAAATTCGCATCCAGCTAGTGTACCCACAGATGCCATTCTTATTCTTATCTTGAAACTTTACTAAATTTTAGCCTGAGAAATATCCTGCAGCAGTGAATTCTGAAAGCTGATTATGCACCACATAAAAAGTCTTTTTATCCATTTTCAATCTGCTGTCTTTTGAATTCCATTCAGTTTCTGCTCTCTCTCAAATTAAGGTGAATGGGAGTATGGTATATAATTAGGCTGTGTTATACTATTCATTACTTTATTCACCTTAATCTTATTATCTCTGCAGACATGCTAGGTCAATTCTAGCAACATTGGAACAGAAGACATAGTTAATTTAAAATGAACTGAATATAACTAATAATACAGTGGATTGAGATAAACTCTAAATGAAAAGAAATTGTCATAGGAACTTTATTATGTTATTAACATGGGCAGGAAGAAAGTAGTTATTTTATGGGGATAGGATAGGGCCACAGTGTCTCTTCATATTTGTGAAAAGCTGTGAAGACAAGGAAAAATATCTGTAGATCCCCTATTCACTTTGCATTAGTTGTAAGTGAATAACAGATTGTAAATACTCAGTTGTGTGCTTGTAAGTTTTTCAAAGGATAAACCTGTAGCACACACTTGTAATAGATCAAAAGAATGTAGTCAGCAACTTCTAATACTTAGCATTTCTACAATAGGACATTAACAAGGAAATAAATGGAAGCATTTTAGTAAATCGTAGTCTCAAAAAGATAATAAATGCTTATAGATACCTATAACTGAAATAGAATTAGGTTGTTCAGCTGAAAAAATGAGAGGAATGACTTGTTCATAGTAAACATTATATTTATTACAAATATTAAATGTATATAATCTAGGGCTTAACATATTTCTTCTTTTATCTATAACATATCAGGTTATATGTTTGCGAATAAACTCCGTTGCAGATCTTCAGTGCCCCTGTGTCATGATTTCTTTACTAGTTTGCTCCTTTATCCTGCACTTTTGTGGTACCATGAATATTGTTTATATTCTCTATCTATCTATCTATCTATCTATCTATCTATCTATCTCTATGTCTCTCTCTATGTCTATGTCTATCTTTATCTCTATGTCTATGTCAATGTCTATCTCTATCTCTTTACCCACCTCAACTTTATTCTTTGATGTTGGCTACATAAGAGTTTACAGAAAGTCACACCCACCCATTCTTATTAATTTCTTGTTGGGTTTACTAAGTTATTTGTTTTCCTTTTTCATGAAATTTATTGGAGTGCCAATGGTTAAGAAAATTATGTAGGTATGGTGTACAATTCTATGATATATTATCTGTACATTGCATTGTGTGTTTACCATCCAAAGTGAAAATCTTCTTTCACAGTGGATTTGGCCCCCTTTGCCCTTTACTATCCCCCCAACTCCTTTTTCCCTCTGGCAGCCACCATACTGTCATCTGTGTCTATGAGTTTTTGCTACTACTCAGCTATAAGAAAGGATTAAACATTGCCATTTGCAACAATGTGAATGGATCCAGAGAATATTATACTAAGCAAAATAAGTCAGACAGAAAAGGTAAAAAACCATGTGATTTTATTCATATGTGGGATATAAAATTGAAAGCAACAAATCAATGAACAAGACAAACAAACAAAAACATATCTGCTGTCTTATATGGACTCTTATCCGGCCAAATCCTCAGACTGCTTTCTGTTCTAGTCCAGAGCGGATGAAGCTTCCTGGCAAGAGGACTCACCCCCAATATCCCTTTAGCCCCAGTAATGTGATTTCTATGCCTCCCTGGCTTCTGACTTTCTACTTGAGTACATGACCACCTATGGTGTTTTACCCAGCTGACCTTCCTTTGTTAGTGTGTCTCGGGTTTGTTCCTTCCAGTTTTCTGATTTCCCTAAATCATGAGTGTTGCGACTCCTACATTACTAGCAGTCCACACTTCTGTTTTCCTGTCTAGTTTCTGGTCCTCTGTCTCGTCTAGACTCCAACTTCTCACCCACACTCCCTTACTTCAGCTGCAACGTACAGCTGAAAAAAATCTTGTTTTTTCTAGGAACCATGTTTATTTTTCTACCCTTCTTTTTTTGCATAAATTACAAAATATACATGGGCCTTGCAAAATATTTACAAATTACCAAAAAAGTAGAAGAAATCACAACAGAACAAAATTGTATTTCTATGATTCAGAAGCAGTATCGATGTTTTGGCATTTATTTCTATTTTTTTAAACATGATTCAAAAAATGTTTAAGAGAATTTTGAAAATTCAACCTTGTACCGTACACATTCTCATATATTATTTTAAAAAACGGATGCACATGATTTTTAATAGTATATTGTAGTATATTGTTTTATCTTATAAATCTTCCATAGTTACTCAGTTATGCCTATAATTCTACCATGAATACTATTTCTAAGATAAGTATATAAGTAAAACCGATAAATATCCTTGTTGGTAAGTAATTGTTTACATTTCACATAATTTCCTTGGATAAAAATAATCAAACTGAAATTAATGTGTTAAAGTATATAATGATTTTAGAGGCTTTTAGAATATATTGCTATGTTATATTATACAAATGGAGCAAAGCTACCTTTGGAGAACTACTCTCATCCGATGGATGAAAGTGCTCATATAGCTGGGGGAGGGGAGCAGGTAGAGAACAGGGGCGTTTTCATATGATGGCACAGTGCAAGAGAAACACAGTTTGTGCAAGTGCAAACTCAGACATGACCCGTGATAATATATGCATAATAAGTGCCACATTAATAAGTGCCATTTTGTCCTGTGACTCATGGTGAAATGCTCTCTCTTATACTTGACTTTTATCAGTAATGTTTGGCTGCATTGTACAATCTTGTTTCCAATATTTTCTACACTCTCACCTCCACAGCTCTGTTAAATTATTATATTTGCCCCATTCTCACTTCCATGTTTATTCCTGGCCCATATTTTGCACAGCAGTTCTCTTTGGATCTTAATTGTTTCTGATGAGAAGCCAGTGTTCAGAGGCCCTTTGGCAGTTTGGCTGGTATTTGTGGAGCCTTTTGTTGGCACTTGCTCTGCTTGGGGTTTGCTGAACTCTTTGTAAATTTGTCTTTCACCAAATTTCAGAAATGTCTGACTTTTCTTTGTCTTCAAATATTTTTCTGAAAGCCCCTCTAGGACTCCAAAACATGTATTTTTCTACCTTTTAGTATTGCCTTACAGATTCCTGAGGCACTGTTTTTAATTTTTCTTTCCTTCTGTACTTCTGCAGGATCTTAGTCTGATAGGAGCTACATGGCCATTACAAAAGGCCGAAGCTTGACTGTATGTTCTGGAAGAAATTCACATTTGTGCATGTCTGAATTACCTTCATTTTCAGTTAAGGTCTGATGCAGGAATTTTACAGGTGGAGTAACTGTCGGGAAACCCCAGATTTATGACTCATTGTAGGAAAGTACTGGAAGCATGGCTTGGCTTTCCATCTCACAGATGAGTCTAGCCCCTGGAGGGGAGATGGCTCATCCTCATCCAAGTCTATCAGAGACATTAAAAATTAGTTAAGATATTCTTATTAGAGTTTTAAAATCATGTCAAATCCTTTGTGTCTGTGAATGAAGGTGCATTGGGGTGGGGTAGCATGAGAGAGCTGGAATATCACCCTCTGTTTTCCAGGAGATGGGATTCCTGATTAACTGTTATGAAGCAGGCAGAATGGTGGGTTCAGCCTACATCAATGTATCACAAAGTGTGGTCGCCGAAAACCTGTCATTATCATCTAGAATATTTTTAAAAAGAAGATTCCCAGCCTACCCCAGATTTGCTGAGTAATAAACTCCATGGATATCTGCATCCACATGGGGATGACGCTCATGTTCACTAAAATTGGAGAAGCACTGCTCTGTGTCGGCGGTTCTGAAGCACATTAGTCACCTGGGAAGCTTGTAAATCTCACAGATTGCTGGACTCACCCTGAGGTTCTCTTAATTGGTGTGGTTTGGGACACAGGCACTGGTATTTTTTAAAGCTGCCTGGGTGATTCTAATGTGCTGTCAGTGTTGGAAAGCACTGCTCTTTGTGAATAGTAGCTGCTGGGTGGAGCGTCAATAGAATGACTTCTAAGGCTCTGAGGACAATGGGACAAGCGGAAACACTCACTAGTAACTTTTTTAGGAGGCCTGGGCAGAAAATACATCCATGAATAAAGCATGAACTTCCTTCCAGGTACTCATTTGACACATCCAGAGAGTTAAATAGATGCTATGAGTTCATCCTACATCGATATTTTTGATGTGTAAGTCCTAAGTCAATTTTGAACATATTTCTTTATTATAGGAGTTTGCAAGACCCAATTCTTAAGTATTCCTGAGAGAAATATTGGATGCCACATTTTTATTTAATTATGTGACTCTTTTAACTTATGCAACACATTAACATCTTGCATAATCAAATCTGGGAAATATTTGTTCTAGGAGGCATTTGTAGAGAATAAACATACTGGTTAATCACACATTGGGATGCTATTATTTATAATATAAATGACAAGGTTTTTCACTATATGCATTTCTTTTAAAAATCATGGAAGTTTCTGCATCAGAGAAAGGCAATTATCTACTCTTAGCAATCTTGGTGTTTATACTGTTTCCTCTGGGATTTCTACAATGAGTGTAGATATCACCTACATGTGCAAAAGGGGGTTTTACACTATTGCAGAGTAGTTGCTGAGGAACAAAACTGTAGATTTTAGAGTTTATATAGAAACTTCTTTCTGAGAAGTAAGGAAAGAAAACTTTTCCCACTAATGGAAACAAATTCTTTCTGGGAAACAGTGAGAAGATGCCTAGGTGTTTACAACAACCCTTTAAAATGTAGACAAATGACTCCAGATTTCATTATTCTATAAATCTTTAAGGGAAATAAATCTCTATATAATTTCTAGAGGTTTCTGTGTTAGGATTGCTAGTCCGTCATCCTTAACCCAAGTTGCTAGCAATCTTTGCTCTGAAAGCCCTGAGCAGGCAAAAACATGAAAATATTAATATTTTCTTTGTAATGCCATTTACTCTCAACCTGGAACACCCTCACTCATTCCAACAATGTTCCTGATTCAACAGTATTTTCTAATATCAATCCTGGCAAAGTGTTCCTTTCATGAGATGACTACGTAGAATAACTGAGACACACAGAAAGACTTGCTAAGCACCTTGTTACATTAAAAATATAAATAAAAATAGATTGCCAACTACTTATAGTGGGTGGGGTGACTGTTACAAAATACCATAGACTGGGTACTTTAGGAACAGAGGAAATTTATTTCTCAAAGTTCCAAGGGCTGGAAGCCCAAGGTTGGGGTGACAACATGCCCCTCTTCCTGCCCCCAGACTGCCAACCACTCAGTTGTATTCTCACCTGGCTGAAGGGGCAGGGGAGATTTCTCAGCCTCCTTTACAAGAGCACTGATTTGGGACCTAATCACTTCCCACCTCCTAATATCATTACATGGGATATTAGGTCTTCAACATAGGAACGTTGGGGGACACAAACAGTTATGTCCAGCTACACTCACCAACTTACCCTTTCCAAGACTGTCTCTCACCCCAAGATACTAGAATTGCTGCAAAGTCTTTACAAAGTGAGCTCCAATGTTAATTAATGGTTAAGTAATTTAAGGCTACTAAAACTCACTGTACAACCTCCTCCTCTTACTCAAGTCAATACAATGTTTCATTGGCACTTCCACCCTCAGTCAAACATGGATTTTTACTAAACATTGCACAACGGCACCAAATACTCCCTAAACTATCTCATATCATATAACTATGTCCTGATCATATAACTTCTTTCCTTTGCTTTGAAGTTTAGTTGGAATAGAACTAAAGATGTACCTAATTAATAGACAACCACTTCAATTTCCTTAAAACTGTGGAAGCTTTCTAAGATTCTACCTGTCATTGAAGATTCTCTTATGCTACTCAGTCTAAATATGGGTAACTACAGGCTTACCAATGAAGTTACTGAGGCTGTATGAAATCTAATTTCTTGATGAGTACACCAAAGTTTATACTTTTAGTCTTCCATAGCTTGAAAATGACGATTTTTAATAGCACCTAATATTTTTCTTAATGTTTATTAATTCTCAGAAAGATGTCAGACAGCATAATGGATAACAGGATGAGTTCTGACCCCAAACCACCTTCAAAGCCCAGCTCCGCCATTCTCTGGCAGTAGTAGGTGTATTGACAGGTTTATTATGTAAACTCTTTATTCCTCTGTTTTCTCATTACTAAAAAGAGGTTATTGTTATCTATGTCAAAGAGTTGATATAGGATTAAATAAGTTAAAGTGTGTAAAGTGTTTAAAACAAAGCTTATCCCTTAGTACTCAAGAAATATTAACCATTACAATAGAGCTTCTATAAGTCTAGTTTGTCATTTTGTCTGAGTATATTGTGATTTTATCATTGTTGGATCTGTGTCTAATAATAATTCTTTCACATAGTATGGAATAGACTGTGACAAAGGTATAGTTTAGAAGGTTGAAATATAAATGGAAGTCAGAAGTGTAAATGACAAGTTGAGTATTAGGCTTAATTCTCCCTATGAAAGTTGGGTAGGGGGTGGCAGCAAATGATGGGAGATGGGGTGGGGGTGGGGCAAGCCAGGCAGCAAGTCAACAATAGATTTTTCCATGACAAGACATTAATAAAAGTGAAACAATTTAAGCCATAAATCTCAAGTCGGGGCCAAGAGTTAACCTGGGATGAAAGTGAATCAGTTATGACAATGGCTGTCAGACAAGAGACTGTGTGGATAAATGCCGACAACCAGGGGTACCGCCATTTTTGCTGGCTCTCATTTTCCTAATAGTACAGAAGACACTTTGCTCCTCAGTTTTCTTACGGGCATGTGAAGGACATAGAACCTGCTGAAAGATAACTTGGGAGAGAAATTTTTCATAATATTTTCTCCCCTTAGAAGAAAAGCGCCCACAGGTGTGTCTGCCTCCACCTCACTGGCCCTCAAGG
The DNA here is from genome assembly GCF_014824575.4 of Sturnira hondurensis. Lineage (NCBI taxonomy): Eukaryota > Metazoa > Chordata > Mammalia > Chiroptera > Phyllostomidae > Sturnira > Sturnira hondurensis. The sequence goes on from NW_028077910.1 coordinate 714,129, forward strand.
CCCACTGGCCCTGCTGTGAGCATGAATGTCCTCTCCACACCTATTCTGTTGCTGGGAGCCTTCCTTGATTTTATTTTTAAAATGTTTACATGTTTTACTTTGTGGGTTTATTCTTGGACAGCTGTCAGTTTTATTGTAAAATTTTAGGTATGCAAGTTATTTTATGTGCCTTTGATTTTGGTCAGTTTGAAGGCCTTCCTCATTTCCATGGTTACACACTTTCTCTGTGTTTTTTTCTCCATTTATTTGTTTCTGGGCCTCTGATATGGGAGGCTGGAAATTATCTCTAAGTTTTCTGTGTATTTTTCACTCTTTAAGTTTCTTTTTTTATGTAATGTAGTGCACCAATTTAAATTGCTGTTCAGTTGAATGATTTAATTAGTTTATTTTTTTCAAGTAAGAGAAGCTCACTATTCACATAAGAGGAATTTATTGGCTTTATGAGAAGGGTTTACAATGCACTAGTATTTTACTTAATAGCTATTGTTATTATAAGCTATCTTCAGCTTTATATGTATATAGTAAATGATATAAATTAGAGTTAAGAAGCTACTTAAAACTGTATTTTGGGCAGTGGTAAACAGAGTGTTTATTAACCAGATTTCATTCTGATAAAGAGTGAGCCATAGCTGCTATGAAAATGACCAAAGACATGACCAGAATAGTCAATATCCCTGTTATGTAGAACCCTGGATTGCTGGATTGCACTGATACAATAGAAGTGACATAGGACTGCAGCTGCTGACTTAATGATAGCATTGAGAAAGGCTCTCACTTCTGATGTAGGCCACCAACGCATGCTGTGCATATTTCCACAGACCAGCCACAGGTGACCCAGCTGGTTCCTAAGTGCTGTTAAATTTAAATTGCAGGCTGATTAGCAACTGTATGTGCAGGAATATATGTGCTGCGTATGCATGTGTGGGGCTACTCACACATGCATCTCAGGGGAAAAGGGCATGGGAGAGATTATAGTACAGCTGGTCAAAGAAGTTATATTTTCCATAACTGCTTTTATTCCAGGGATGGAGCTTTACAACCACACCCTCTTGGATCTGGGTTGGTAATTGGTTGGATACAATTTTTCCCAATCAGTTCAAATTCTGAAACCCGAAAACATTTGCACTTGCCTCCTCTGGCTCTAAATAAATCTCCTATTTTCATACCTCCATCACAGCAGTTGGCCAACTGATCCTTCAGAATAGCATTAGATGGCCAAATAAGTAGCACCATCTGCTGCAATTTAGAGGAATCCTCAGCGGTGCCGTGACAGCTGTCTGGTTCTGAGGCCTGAACACCAGAATTCATTTGTCAGAGAGGACACATATCTAGTGTTAAAATGGCCATTTTCTATAAAAAGAATGACTTTTCCAGCAAGGCAGTACCCTGCTTTTATAGAGGTCAGACTCTGGCAACGATTCTTCAAAATATAGCTCCAAATGTGGATGCTGAAAAAATAGTCCTTCTGAGCAATTAGATTTAAAGCCCAAACTCTCAAACCATATTTAATGTATGAAAAGCCATTACACCCACCCTAAGTGCCTAATTACATTTATTTAACACATAGTCCTTAATAAACTTGATTATCTGGTTTGTGAGCATAGCGTATCATAGAAGCTGCAAGCTAGAATTAGACATGGCAGGGTTATAAGTAACTCAAAGTCAATAATTAGAAGTAAGCAGAGAATTTGGTGAATGATTAGGTATAAAATATTAAAACACAACCATAATTTTATACAAATTACAATTGCATATTCATGTATTCATCCATTTAATACATGTCTATTTATTAGTGACACAGGCACTTTTCTAAATATTGGAGTACATACAGGAGCTGGTAAGATAGGACCCTTGCAGTTAAAGAGTTTGAAGTCCAGTCAGATAGGCTACATCATTAATAATGCAAGGTAGTTGTACAAATACCTTTAGAGGAACAGATAATTTAACATGAGAGCTCAGACTAGGCTAAGATTACTGCAAACACAGGACGGATTCATTGAGGCTCTGACATTTGAAATTGACTTTGAAAAATGTGTGTGTGATCTGAATATACAGATAGAGGGTGCGTGACATTCCAGGTGCATGAAAGAGTAGGAGAAAACTGGAAAGCTCGAAGAACTATCAGGAACAGGGAGGACCATCAGGGGCCTAAAGCTCTGCAAAGGGAAGCTGTGCCTGTCCTGTTGATCGCCATATCCCCGGTGACAGGACTGGCGTGTGGTGAGCCCTTAATATCTTTGAATGACTGATTGACTGTATAAAAAATGAATGAGTAGCTTAATTGTATATTATGCCAAATGTGTAGCATTGGATTAATAATTAAAATGGACAGGACTACAAAGGTCTACAGATGTAACCATCACAATAATTAAGATACAGAGCATTTTCTTTCCTCTAAAATATTTCCACATGTCTCCTTCTAGTCAGTTCTCTCCAACTACCATTGGCTACAGCCAAACACAGATCTGTTGCCACTATAGATTAGATTCCATTTGAAAGATGTTTATACATGTATTAGAAAAAGACATATTGGTGACCTATCTTTTTGAGTGACCAGGCCTGGGCCTTCAAAACACTTTAATTAATGTGTTCAAGAAAACATTTGACAAGATAAAGAATTTCACCAGAGAACAAGAATTTATTTTTCAAAAAAGAATAAAATGAAAATTCTACAAATGAAAACTAAATAACTGAAATTGAGAGCTCAGTTTGGGGTTTTAAACAGCAGATTAAACCAACAAGAGAAAGGACTAGCAAGTAGGAAAATAGGCCATGGAGGGTATCCATGATGAAATGAAAAGAAAAAAAAACAACAAAAAAGCTTAATCATATATGAGAAATAGTAAAATAACGTCAAGTTTTTGTTTTAGCCTTAAGACATGAGTATTTGTGTGATCAGTCTCCACTCCACCATTACTTTTCTGAGAAGACTTCCACTGGAAAGTGGCGTACTCGCAAGCCTGGAGGGGAAAGCAGTTCCGGTATTCCTCCTCACCAGAGAATAAGTATGAGTAAGATGTTGGAGATAGAGGTGAAGGCAGAGTACAAACAAACCTAATCAGAAGGTGGGACCAGTCATAAAAAATTTTATGTTACTTTTTTAAAAGGTCAAAGAAGCCCTGGCTGGTGTAGCTCAGTGGATTGAGCGCAGGCCTGTGAACCAGATGGTCGCGGTTCGATTCCCAGTCAGGGCACATGCCTGGGTTGCAGGCCAGTTCCCAGCAGGAGACCCACGAGAGGCAACCATACATTGATATTTCTCTCCTTCTCTCCTTCCCTTTCTCTCTAAGATAAATAAATAAAATCTTTAAAAAATTAAAGGTCAAAGGAGTAATTTTTATATATGTTTTTAGTTGGTGTTTAACCAAGTTAATGACAGTGTAGTTTATACACAATAAAATGCACCCATTTTAAAATATAAGTTGTGTTTGACAAATGTATAAAACATGTCCCTCACCCCAAAAAGTGATTTCTACATATCTGAGAATTTTTAAAAATCCTATCATTTACTTCCCCGATGGTCAGATAATATATTCTGTGTAAGTTCAGTCAGGCTATTGAGATTTGCTTTATAACTCATCTTCTAGTGTCTCTTAGAAGAGTTTTGTGTACACTTGAAAAGAACATGTATTCTGCGTGTTGGGTGAAGTGTTCTACCAATGAACACTGGGTAGCAGGTGGGTAGGGCTGTTCACACTGCCTGTGTCCTTGCAGATACACAGCTTACTTGTTTCCCTGAGGACAGAGCGAGAGTTCCAACTGTAACTGTGCATTTGTTTATTTTTCCTGTCAACTGTTCAGTATTTGCTTTAAAATTGTGGAGTTTTTCTGTTAGGTGTATACCCTTTTGAGTTGTTATTTTTCTTAATGAAATGACCCTTTTATTGTTATTAAACATACCTCTATGAAAAGCCAAATTCCTTGTCCTGAAATCTACTTTTCTCATATTCAGTAACCATTGTAACTTTCTTATGATTAGTAAATTTTGGTGTGTGTCATTTCTCATCATTTTACTTTATATATATATGTGATCTATATTTTAAATGAATTTTTTTATAAACAGAACATTGGTGGGTGTTGCATTTTTAACAACCTAACAATAGCTGCCTTTTATTTGGGATACATACACTGTTTCTATTTAAATGTGTTTAAGTCTAGAATCATTCTATTTGTTTTATATTTGTCATTCATTTTTCTTCTTTTCTTGTCTTTTTCAGACCGAGTATTTTTAAATATTTAGTTTTACGTGTATTCTTGACTTATAAGCTGAATCTCTCTGTTGATTTTTAGTGATTGGTCTAAATTTTACAATATGCAATTTTAATGTATTATTGTCTGTCTTCAAATGTGATGTAGTACTTCATGTATAATCTATAAATCTTACAACAATACACTCCCATTTCCCCCTCCTGTTCTTGGTGCTATTGTTTTCAAATATTTTACCTCAATATAACTTGCAATTAAATTTTATGTCTTATGCTACAGAGTCAAATGTAAATGATTTTTTAAGAAATAAGTATTTTCACACATTTAACATTTCTCAAACTTTATTCCTTTTGAAGTTCCAGATTTCCATCTAAAGAACTTTCTTTAATATTTTTAGTTCAAATATGCTGACACTAAATTTTCTTGTGTAGAAGATGTGTGGAAGTGTTTTTAGTTTCTTTATTTTTATTTTATTTTTTATTTTATTATTTTTTAAAGATTTTTAAAATTTATTTATCTTTAGAGGGGAAGGGAAGGAGAGAGGGAGAGAAATATCAATGTATGGTTGCCTCTCGTGAGTCCCCTGCTGGGAACTGGTGGTTCGCAGGCCCGTGCTCAATCCACTGAGCTATACCAGCCAGGGCAATTTTATTATTTTTAATATATTTTATTAATCATGCTATTATAATTGTCCCATTTCCCCCCACTCCCATCTGCCCTGCATGCCCCCTCCCACCCACATGCCCCACCTCTAGTTCACATCCATGTTTCTACACATGAGTTCTTTAGCTTCTACATTTCCTATATTATTTTTGCCCTTCCCCTGTCTGTTTTCTACCTACCATTTATGCTACTTATTCTCAGTACCTTTTCCCGCCCCCCTCTCTCCCACTCCCATTGATAATCCTTCTTGTGATCTCCATTTCTGTTGTTCTGTTCTTGTTGTAGTTGTTTGCCTAGATTGCATTTGCTTTTGTTTTGGGTTTGGTTGTTAATAATTGTGAGTTTGCTGTCATTTTACTGTTCATATTTTTTAATCTTCTTTTTCTCAGATAAATCCTTTTAACATTTCCTATAATAAGGACTTAGTGATGATGAAATCCTTTAACTTGACCTAGTATCTGTGAAGCCCTTTATCTGCTCTTCCATTTTAAATGAAAGCTTTGCTGGATAGAGCAATCTTGGATGCAGGTCCTTGCTTTTCATGACTTGAAATACTTCTTTCCAGCCCCTTCTTGCCTGTAAGGTCTCTTTTGAGAAATTAGCTGATAGTTTTATGGGCCCTCCTTTGTAGGTAACTCTCTCCTTTTCTCTTGCTGCTTTTAAAATTCTCTCCTTATTTTTAATCATGGGTAATTTAATTATGATGTACCTTAATGTGTGCTTCCTTGGGTCCAACTTCTCTGGGACTCTCTGAGCTTTCTGGACTTCCTGGAAGTCTGTTTTCTTCACCAGATTGGGGAAATTCTCCTCCATTATTTGTTCAAATAAGTTTTCTGGTACCCCTATAATACAGATGTTGGAATGTTTAAAGGTGTCCTGGAGGTTTCTAAGCCTCTCCTCATTTTTGTGAATTCTTGTTTCTTCATTTTGTTCTGGTTGGATGTTTCTTTCTTCCTTATGATCCACCCCGTTGATCTGAGTCCCAGTTTTTTTTCCCATTGCTATTGGTTCCCTGTACATTTTTCTTTATTTCACTTAGCACAGTCTTCATTTTTTCATGTAATTTGCTACCAAATTCAACCAATCCTGTGAGCATCCTGATTAGCAGTGTTATAAGTATGCATCTGGTAGGTTGGCTATTTCTTTGTTGCATAGTTGTATTTTTTCTGGAGCTTTGATGTGTTCTTTCATTTGTGCCATTTTTTTTTGTCTTGATACACCTGTTATGTAGTAAGGGGAGGAGCCTTAGGCATTCACAGGGACTCGGCAACCCACCTCACTGCATTGTGACGCTGTATGTGGGGAAGGGGTCCCAGAGGGAACAATTGTGCCTGCTCTACTCTCTGCCAGATTTCAGTCACTTCCCCCACTTTCTACAAGCAAATGGTCCCTTCTGGTGCTAATTCCTGGGTGGGTGGATTTGTGTATGTTCTAGGACCATGTGGGTCTCTCCAACAAACTCTCCTGTGAGGCTTGCCACTGCCTCAACCCCTACAGGTATTTTCAATCAAAAGTTTGAGGCTTTATTTCCCCATGCAGGGGCCTTGGATTGTGTGGTCGGTCTAGCTCCCCAGGTGTTCCTCTTGGTGTATCTGCTGCAAATGCGGGACTGCCCACCCCACCAGCCACCACTTCGCCGCCTGTCCTCTCCACCCCTCCTACTGGTCTGGATGAGGGTGTCTTCTTTAACTCCTTAGTTGTTGGACTTCCATACAGTTCGATTGTCTGTCAGTTTGGTTGTTTTTTGTTTTTAAATTGTTGTTGTCCTTCTTTTGGTTGTGTGAGGAGGCACAGTGTGTCTATGGATGTCTCTATCTTGGCCAAAAGTCTGTTTTTAGTTTCTTTTTATTTCTGAAGGATATTTTTGCTGAGGGTAAAATATTAGATAATTGTTTGTTTCTAGCAGTTTATAAGATCATTCTTCCATTGTCTACTGATTTACAGTTTGTTTTTTTCTGACAAGAAGCCAGAGACCATTCATATCTTTGTTCTCCTACATTTATTGTGACTTCTTTCTCTGGCTGCTTTAAAGTTTTCTTTTACTCCTCTTTTTTTCACACAAGCATTGCCATGATTTTCTCTCTGTTTATTTTGCTTAGGGTTCATCAAGCTTCCTGAATATTCATCAATTTTGAAAACAATTTTAGCCATTATTTCTTCACACGTTTTGGGCCCACTCTTTCTTTTCTATTTGGACTAAAATGAAGTACATGTTTGACTGCTTGAAATTGCTATACAACCACTGAGGCTTTTTTCATTTTGTTCTTGTGTATTTCTCTCTACCTGTGCCTCAGTTTAGAGAGATTCTATTGTCGTGCCTTTGTATTCCCAGACCTGTTCTTCAGCTCCTGGGACAAGTCTACAGGTAAGTCCACAAGGTAATTTATATAATTTGAAAATCACTGTCTATTAATTTATTTCAGTTATTTCTTTGCCTGTGTTTAGGTACAGATTTTGTTTCTGGTTATGGGTGACATTTTGCTATGCCTTCACATGTCTATAAATTTTAAATCAGATGCTGGCCATTGTGATGTTTTATATTATATTTTACACATACACGTGAACCCTTTTGTCATTTTTCAAAAATTGTTTATTGAAACAATAAGCTCATTTTGGCAGGCAGGGCATTTACTTGCCAATCAACTTGATCCTTTTAGGCTAGTTTTGATCTTTGTTAGGAAGGTTTTAGAATATCCTTTTTCCAGGACTAGTTTAGTATTACCACTAAGATCTAACCTTCTAAAGTCTCTACTGCCCTGAGGTTTATTTTATTTTTGTTGATTTTTTGTTTTTTAAGATTTTGTTTATTTGGGGGGAGAGGGTAAGGGAGGGAGAAAGAGAGAAAGAGAAATATTAATAAAACATCTATCGGTTGCCTTTCCTATGCACCCTGACTGGGGCTCTACCTGCAACTCAGGCATGTGCCCTGACAAAGGATGGAGCCAGTGACCTTTTGCTTGTGGGACATAAAGTGCCTATAAAGCCAAGAAGATTATGGGGCTCATTAATTGTTTCACATATTTTAATTAAATTTTTTTTTTGTTTTGGTGGAATACAACATAATTATTTTTTGAAATTTTAAGTGTAATCTATATGGTGCCAATAAAAAAGACATTATTTGTATATTTGATTTGGAATTTAAATTTTTATTTGGTTCTAAAGAATAATAATGCAATATTTTATTGAAATGCCAAAAATTATACACAAAAGTAAAATATAAAGTTTATGCAACTTTGTTTTTCAAATCCTGTTTTTTGACAATTAATCCAGTGTTAGTACAGAATCCCTAAATCATTGGTTCTCAAATTTTACAGTGTACAAGAATCAGCTAGAACATTTGCCAAGGAGCAGATTCCTGAGTCCCATCTCCAGGTAGTCTGATTAAATGTGGGGTAAGGCCAAGGTGATACAGGTTTTTTCTAACACTCTTGTTGATTCTGGTGTAGAAGATCCAAGAGAAAATTCAGATGAAAGGTCCTTGTACCGTGGATATTTTCCTTTCCAGTGACTCTGTAATGACAAATGACCATTCTGATGCTGCAAGATGAAAGCATAATTTATGCTTACGGTGCCTGGAGGACTTGTGGGTCTTTGTGTTCAATCATTCCAAATAAGCAAAAGTGAAAAGTAAAAGTTATGGTTTCTTTCTAATTTGACCTTTTTTCCTCTCCATTTAGGAAGCCAAGGAAGATGATATTTAAATTTAAAGTGAAGTAAGTATTATCACACAGGTAGCTTGGAAGATGTTTTATGCATATTTTAACCACAATGAAGACATATTTGAAATGTTTAATGCAGCTCAATTGAAAGCTCAAAACACATTAGAAAAATATGAGAAAATAGCATTTGTGACAAGATTTCACAACACTTGATTCCTGGTTTTAATTTTCTCCAGCAGGTAGTTGACATCAGGCAATATGCCGCTTGCTAGTCTTAGTTTCTGATTACTTGGTTGACAAAATAAATAATATTTTCTCAGGAGTAAGTCTTTGAAGCCTACTGTGTCCAGGACGGTCTGGGAAACTGAGGACATTCTCCCCATACTGAGTTCTCCTTTATCTTCTTTCAAATCAGGCTTCTTGGGGTGGGGGTGGGAGTAACCATGGCCCAGAAACCCCTAATGAATAAAAGCTGCAGTTTGATGAATCTACTGATACATTGAATACTGGGATGTGCTAACACTCTCTTGACCCTACAAAGGTTCAGATTAATACCATAACAGGCCTAGGAGACTGATTCTTACCAATACCTTTTAAAGACAACCATTTTGTGGTTGGCTTATTTCCTGGATTCAGGACAGGAGTTTCTGATTCTGAGAAAGTTTTAGGGGAAAAATTTTCCCCTTGCAGTGCTGGAGCTTGTCTATTTTTCTTCAAGCTGAAAACTTGCCAGTCTACTTCACGGTGTTGCAGCTGCTCAGCTTCAACCCCAAACCATAGATTGGGTTCTAATTTGCAGAAGGCTCTCAATCCATCCTGGAAAATGCCGTTAGTGAAAATTGCAAAGTGTAAGAGTACTAGCCACAATAGGAAGGAGAATGTAGAAGCAGACTTGGTGCTCCTAGACTTATTTATGCTTGGAGAAATCTACATGTGCTTTAACAAATACTAATGTAGAAAATGCTAACCTCATATCTCTACTAGTTTTTTGTCATACTTAATAAAGACTTTTCTTTTTTCAGCAGTTACTATATAGCCAGGGATAAAGCACTATGGATACTTTCCGCACTGAGTCCTTACAACAGTCTTATGAAGTAGAACCTATTACTATGCCCATTTCACAGGAAAGTCAACTGAGGATAAATATGTTAAATAACTTGCATAAGAGTAAAAGCTAAATGTGGTAGAGCAATAAGTGGTCGAGTCAACATTTAAATCCAGGATTATCTGACCATAAAGTCCATGATTATTGTGCTAAAACTGTTAACCTCTCAACCTTTATCCTTTCCAAATATTGGCTACATCCACAGGACACCCATGTCTATAAATTCCATTCTTCCAGAGTTTCCCTGAAACTCTTTCTGCCTTATGAAAATACGCCACAAATCTTGTTGAGTTTTGGAACTAAGAATTTCTTCTAGGTTTGAAGTCAAAGTTCAAGTCACACCTGATCCTTTATTTGACTTCCTTTGGATGCCCTTTAATCTTTTAAAATCAACCAGATTGGGAATTTGGTACTGTAGACATAGGGTGTCCGTGTTTTCCCAAGACACATTCGCTCCTATGACTCTTCCTGTTCCAGGGCTGACCTGCTCTGGGGTTCTGCCTCAAGTTTTCCTGTTTTATCTATTGCTCTAACTGGACTTAATTTTGAACTAAAATGCTACTCTTTACTCCCAGCTGTTCACAAGGTTATGCTAGGCTTTTGTATTTCCACTTTTTAGGACCAGTCTGTTTTCATGTTTTCACCTTTTGAGCTGAATATCTTCCACGTATAGGCGGACTTTAGAGATGATCGTCACCTGAATTCCCTGTTGACTGAATACCTTTGACCAAACATTTATTAATCATTTTCTAAGTGCACACTCTGCTCTGGGCTCTCAAATACATAAATAGGTATATTTTCTCTCACTGTGTGGTCCGTTGTTCAGTGACTCTGCTCTATGTTAGAACTGAGCCAACTACTTTCATTGGTCAATTAGCCCTATTCAACTTTTTTATACAACTGCCTTCTTCCAGTTGCACCTTGGTAGGAATGTCTCTGCTTTATATTTTATAGTACAGTTTTCTGACACTAATTTGTTAAGACTCACTGTGGTGCATGCATAGAATCTGAGCAATGCCATCTCCTGTCTCAGCTCTTCCCTTTTCTCTTCCATGACACTACTACTACATGACCTGAAACTGAACATTGCAATGGCTTGCCTTCATCCTCTTAGGTGCCTATGCTAGTGGTCATCTTTGTCACTTTGCACACCCTCAGAGAATAAGCAATCTTGAAGTGCCCAGCAAGTCCCTTTGCAAGTACTCATAGGGAATTCAAGTTGTAGGGAAACAGTGGTTGAAATCTTCTAAGACAAGGATTGGCAAACTATATCCCAGAGGCCAAATCCAGTCCACCATCTGTTTTTGTAAATAAAGTTTTATTGGAACACTGCCATGCTCATTCTTTAATTGTTTTCTATGGCTGTTTTTGCTACAATAGCACAAAAAAGATAAGCAGTTGCCAAAGAGAAACAATGACTCACAAAGTTTATTATCTAATAGTTTACCAACACTTATTCTAAGACATTCTGAAACTCTTTAGGAAGCACATTAAGTGATAATACATAATTATTTTAAGCACTCTAATGGTTAAAAGAATATGTTGAAGATAGATGTGTAATGAAAAGGAAATACTCTTTAATATACAGATGTTATATTATAGAATTGTACCCCTGAAACCTATGCTTTTAGTAACCACTGTCACCTCAATAAATTCAATAAAAAGGATACATTCATAATCCTTGTTTCTTTGGCCACACACATATAATCTGAGTAATAATCAAGGAGGCATTTGGCTTGAGCTTTTAGTCATATTTCTCAAGTCTCTGCCCACATAAATTATCCTTCATCCCACATTGTGTTCATATTTCTTTCAGAGTGAATGCCCAACATTCTCTGTATAACATTTTATGAAACAGTACAAGGTACCTGGCTGGTGTAGCTTGGTGGACTGAGCACTGGCCTGCGAACCAGAGGATCATGGTTCAATTCCCAGTCAGGGCACATGCCTGGGTTGCAGGCCAGTTCCCTGCAGGCCAACTCCCAGCAGGGGACGCACGAAAGGCAACAATACATTGATGTTTCTCTCCCTCTCTCCTTCCCTTCTAAAGATAAATAAATAAATAAAATCTTTAAAAAAATAAAAAAAAATAGAAACAGTACAAGGTATTTGAAGTCATAGGGTTTTGGTCAATGTCTTCTTGACATGTTAACAAACATTTATGCAGCACTTAACATCAGCTTTGTCCAGCCTTCTTCAACTCCAGTTTCCAACACTGATCTGGCTCCCAAACAAAAACAAACAAAAGTTATTTCAAGTTTAGAGCTTTAATATTTAGTATTGGCTACTCTGATTTCTAAATGTAAACAGTTTTGTGGTCTTTTAAAGGGTGGATTTGTGCCTTTAGATTTGTAGCTTCCTCTTCTAATAAGTTCACCAAAGCGAAGTCAACTTTCTATTACTAATGATGATAACAATAGCCGTGAATGCTTATTATATGCTATAATTACAATGATAAGCATTATAATAATAAGCTATACTAGTTTTGAATGATATTATATGTTATATATGGAAAATGTTTCCAAGTTCTAACATAAATTAACTCATTTAATCCTTACAACATTTTAATCAGTCTGGCACCATAGCCAATGTTTTTATTCACCATGCATAAAGCATATGACTAGGGAGTTTTTGTTGATTCTTCAATATGAGAAGAATAGATGAAAGCGGTATTGCTAGTTGAATGTCTTTGAGGAGGCTACTTAACAAAATAGGATATACACGTTGACATAAATCGACCTCTAACCTGTAAAAAGATTTGATGAATTTTTTTGAGCCAAACTGAGGACACATCCCAAAGCAATCTCTCAGTAGATTGAGAAAACAATGAAAAAATGGCAATTTTGCAGTTGTTTTTATGTTTTGGAATCAGAAGTGGGAGCATAAGGAAGATTACATGAAATCCATCAGTGGTAGATTAAGGAGATGTAAGAAAACAAATTGAGGAAATGTCTATGACTGGATAAAAAGTACCAGGGGGAGATACACATTTCTTTTACGTTGGGGGTACAGGATAGTTAACGAATAACATTCACAATAAATAGGGATGGTATGTGGACAACGAGATCATGTGCTGACCTGAGCATAGTCACACCTCCGAGGGGACTGGAAAAGAGGATGACTCTGATATTTCAAAGGTGTGTCAACTTAGGTGCACAGCAGGGACAAAGATTGTCCCTGCATAAGGCAAAGATTGTCCTTTTACTAAGAAAGTTGTAGGCCCGGGGCCTGACTACTCACCATGACTTGCCTAGTTAAGGATTTCTGATCAGATCACCCTGTACTTTCCATCTGTGAGCTTGTCAGATCACAGAGTCTCTTTTTGTTGACACACACAGATTCATAGGCACACACACATATATACATACATGTGCATATACAGATATGGATTTTATACATATACAATAAACCTTTGTTTATAGAAGCAGATAAAATTAAACTTATTCATCAAAAATATTATCCAGTGCTGTATGGCAGGCATTGTTGTAGCTGGTAACAAATGTTTCAGTTACTTACCAGATATATGCATGTTCTCTTAAAAATCTTTTTTTTTTTTTTTTTTTTTTGCTGAGAGTAACAAATTCATGTATTGGAGTAAAACAAAGCCCTAAATATAAATAGTGTTTCTATCATACAAAGGGTAACTTATGGAAGCTAAATGCAAGAAGTGTAAGTAGCAGGCAGTTAGAGGCCAAGTTCACCTCTGTCAGTCGCTCTCAGTCTCCCTCTCTCACTCTTCCTTCCCCATCCCCGCTGCATGCACCTCTCTGCCTCATCCCTTGTCAGCATCTTTCTGACATCTGCCTCCTTTTCTCTGCCTTTCTGCATACAGCCTCTTTCTGTTTCTGAACAAACATGAAAGGCAGCACACTTCAAGCTCTAATGACATTAACTAAAACTTTGGATCCCGAACTTGAGCCTGATGTCATTCATCCTCTGGGCCCGGTCCATGGTGCCTGGGTGCAGGGTTGGGTGTGTCCGCATGATCTGCTGGGGGAACAGCACCTAAGACTGGCTCTGGAATGAGGCATGAAAACCGAGGGACAAGTTTGCTATGTATAAAATATGTGACTTTTTTTAGTTCTCTCTCTTCAAGTGCTTAGAGCCATAGCCATATTCTCTAACACCTGGTAATAACAGGTCTCGCTGCCTTCAGAGATAGGGGAACCTCCCGCACAAGAAGTAAAGAATACATTCAATGTGACAGTGGCGTTCCAATGGTACAGTGTATTCCTGGACCCACACCCCTTGGATCATGCAACTCCCTGACATCTTTCTATATTCCTATGTTCGCTTGTGATGCCAGTAAAGGTTGAGGTGAAGACAACCAATGCCAGACTCCCTGATATGAGTTATAGCCTCATCAGTTTTAGACTTAATTCTTCTCTCAAAAATGCCAGTGGGTGTACAATCCACAAAGATTAGCCAGTGAGTGTGGAAGGGGTAAAATGCGAACATTTTGAGTGGTGCTCTCCAGACTTGCCCAGAAATCATAAAACTGGGCCACCCAAATCAGGTCAGGGACGATACAATTTGCCACTCCACTGGCAGAATGCCTGCCACTGATTTCCTTTCCTTATGACTCTCTCTGGGTTGATGCTGTGTCTAAAAAACCCTGTAGTTGCTATGGAAGAGAACGCATTGGGAGACATGCAAACAGCCAGTTGAATAGCTGGTCTTTCCAGTGTCATATTTTTTAATGATACTGAATGTAACCTTTTTTTAAAAAGAAAAAGTAGAAATGTTTCTCGTATTTTGGTGACTGTTAGTTAAAATTATCTTTGCTTTTACCATATCCATGTTCAGAAGATTTGTAAACAATGGGAGTTTGGAAATGAGACAGATGTTACAATTGTGACCATTCATTTAAAAAGTAACAGAATTAGAAGATAAAGCTTCTGATTTCAGGTAGAGACTTTAGAGATGAACCACAGAGCCTTGCACACCACATGCACACTTGCACAGAACTTTTCAGGTACAGGAGCTCTCGTGTAATTACCTAAATTGCCTAAGTTCTGTTTGCCACAAAGCTCTGCTCCGGTACCTCAGCGCTCTCCTATGGAAGTTTTAAAGACGGTATAAAAGAATTGATGAGATGCATAGAGAACTCAGGCTATCCTCTGGAATGTAATTTTTAAAAGCCACTGTATGAATTTATTATTTCTATTTTTTCTTTTTTATTATTTTAAGTAGCTGGTACTAACATTTTGCTGTGAATTAACCAGAACTGAAGATGTTGTCTCTAAAAATACAAAAGCAGGCCCATTGTTTCAGTGCTGACGGCCATGCTGGCCACGTGAGAGTTAGGTTGAGGGGGATGTCATGAATTCAGTTTTCTCCAAATCAGTGGTTTCCGAGTGTGAGTGCATGTGCGAATCTCCTGGTCAGACTTACAGTAATACCAAAGCCCGGGTCACGCCCCAGAGATTCTGATTTAATTTGTCTGCTGTGTTCTCTGGGCTCCAGCGTTTTTACAATAAACTTAAAATTTTCAAACATTTTCAGATATACAGAAAAGTTGGAAAGATATTACAGAGAGATCTCACGTGCCACTCACCCAGTTTATCGCCTTGTTGACATTTCACATTACCACACTACAATTGTCACAACTAAGAAACCAGTACTGGTACAATACGATTGATTAAACTCCAGGCTTCCTTCAGTTTCATTACAGTTTCTATTCTTGCCCCTTTTCTGTTTCAGAGTACCACTTACCTTTTGTCATTGTGCCTCCATCTTTTCAGGTCTGTGACAGTTTCTCAGTCTTTCCTTGTTTTTCATGACCTTGAAACCGTTGACAAATATTGGCCAGGTGTTTCGAAGAATGTCGTTTTTCTGATGGTTTTCTTGTAGTTAGGTTGGGGTTAGGGGTTACTAGAAAGAATACCACAGAGGTGAAGTGCCTTTATTATCCCACAAACGTGATTTCTCACCTAATACTGAAACTTGGTCACCTGTCCAAGGTGGTGTTTACCAGTGTCTCTGCCCCCTTTACCTCCCCATACTCTAGCTTTTAGAGGCAATTTACTAAGTGAGTGGATTCACCTCCTACAAGGGAGGGGATATAGACCTCAATTATTTGCAGTTGTTTTCATAAGGAAGATTTGTGTTTTCTTCCACGTTTACTTGCTTATTTAATCCTTTATTTATATAAATACAAACATATGGATACATGCTTTATACTTTGGGTCATAACCAAAAACTATGTTGTTTATTGTTACTCAGATTACTCCAGCATTGGCTGTTGGGCCCTCTTTCAGGCTGGCTGCATAAATATTTTAAAAGCCCACCAGGTGACTTTTAAGTGCAGCCGTGAGAGAAACCTGATTTATATGTAGCAGATGCATCTTTCTCAAAGTGTAGCCCCTGGCCAAAAAAGCATCACCATCACCTGGGGATTTGTAAGAAATCGAGATGTTGGGATGCCACCCCAAATCCACCGAGCGAATACCGGGCGGTGGAATCTAGGTGAGTCTGGAGTCTATGACATCAGGAATACGCTCTCATTTTTAGTGATGGGCCTAAAAAGCCGCCACAGCATCACTCCATTAAATGCCCATGCAGTTTAAGATGAGCATCCCATTTTAGGTCTAGGGTTGCACGGCCAGCACTTACCAGTGGCCTGATTTCTCCCAGGCAGCATGCACTGATTTAGGGAAAAAAAAATGCCCTTGCCCTGACACAGAGCTCCCTCTAATCATGGACAACTGTGAACAGAATATGCACATGATTGAACACTTTTCTCTAAATATGCCCCTTTATTGTGATACCGTAAATATTGATGGACTATTAATTATTAAAATGTGAAAAATTACTGTGAAGGAAAGACCTCATCTAACCCCAGGCTTTTTTTGTTATTCTCAAAGCAGAGACATTAACTTTCTCTAACTTATTCTTCAGGTGTTGAAAAGCTAATTCACAGCTCCCCAGCCGCCTACTTGCAGGGACAGCTTTCTTCTGCTAAGGCAGTAATTGCCTTGCTGCCAGACTAAATTGCCCCAAAGAAGAAAGCAAAGCTTTGCTTGCTTTATCTTGTGGATTTAAAGCAGTGCCTATCCTTGCTTTGCATAAAGGCGATCTTCTCCTGGAGGTATTTTCACTTTAATCCCTGTGACTCCTTTCAGTTGGGACATGAGAAACAAGGTTATGAAGACATGCACTAACATACATTTTGTTTGCACAGGTAATGTTTTGAAAACAAGTCAGAGATTATCCTGTTGGGGTAGGGAGCAGAAACTACCTTCCCTGACCCAGGTTCGTGAGATAGGTACAAAATCGTAATAAATACTATGAATAAAAATTCACATTTAATTGGATAGGTCACTTAGAAATACTTAAATGAATAAGAGCATCAAATTTGATCTAATCTAATAGACAGGCGAGACGTAAAACCAGAAAACTTAAGTATAACCTGTTTTTCCCAGAACAAACCATGCTATAGGTAAAACTAGGCACATAATAAGATTGATAAGCAGTATTTCAATACGTCTCCTCTGATATAATACACAGGATTGGATTGTGAAATCAGACGCACAGACCTTACCCAATACCACTACAAGGGTCTAGGGAATTAAGAGGCACAGAGGGGACAGGGGAGGACCTAGGACATCTGGGACATCCAGCCAGGTCTTCTTTCTCCTGCATCACACAGGTGCCTCTGGATCAGAATAATAAGTGAGGTCTGTAAATGAGATTCCTAGGGTTACCTCCCACAGCAGGGAGCATTTAAATTATGAAATATTGCCATTTTATACCTCAGGGTAGTGGGTTTTATGTGAAATTTTGTAGAGAGCCATGTCTTACAAATCCAGAGGTTCTGGTTTATGCATCATAGATAAATATTTCACTGGGAATGTCTCACTAAGGACATTCGGAAGTCAAGGTCCCCTCATCCTGGAGTATATCATTAGTCTATCTACTTGCAGATTCAGGTGACAAGGAGATTGGACAGGGTGACATGCGTTCTTTTCTTTTTTCTTTCCTCTGAGGTTGTGCTGCAGTGGAGAGAGGAAATGGATATAAGGCCAGTTGCTATAACCCTCCTCTGCATGCCTCTACCTGTTGTTACAGGAACTCTAACTGCATCCATTTTAATCTCTATATGCACACACTCACACTTACACTCACAGCTGACTCTGTCAGTTCTTCAGATAGACCAAGAAACCCAGAGCAGTTTGACTCTGTGGGTTTACAATGTTCTGTCCTTTTTCTGTGGTCTTTCACAGTGAGATCTGCTGCTGAACCTTCACAGGGCCAGGGCACTGCCCTCTGCACCAGTGGCAGAGCCCCTGAAGTTCAGAGTGCCTGGTGCTCAGACTGTTGGTGCCGTAGGGAGGCACCCCTCCCACTGCTGCTCTGAGGGAGCAATGGCACCTGTTTCCTCTGTTGTCTTTTTCACCCTGGGTTGCTCTATGTTTACTGACTGGTCTCCCTCTTAGTTCAGGCCCCGAGGTCTGTCTACCTCTCACACTCTATTCAGATGTTCTTCCTAAAATGCGAATGTGATTGTACCCTTCCCAAGATGAGAAATTTCCATGGCTCCTCAGTGCTGTCAGTATAAAAACCCACACTTCTAGTCTCTGGCCTATTCTGGAGTCTGATCATTAAGAACTTTTTCCCCAAAATGTGAAAAATGCTTCACCTATTTCTACTCCACCTAGTAACTCAGCTGTAGGTTAGCTCTTCCTTGTTTTCAACACTCTGTGCCATTGTAATTGCTGTTTCCTCTGCGCGGGTGGTCTTTTTTATTTATGTTAGTCTTTTTATCTCGCATGGTTAAGCTTAGGTAATATCTTTGGAGCAATTTTCTGGCCTTCACATTCCAGAGTACATACTCTTGTAGCAAAAAGAGTAAAATGTCACATACTTTGGTACTTACATATGTCTGTTCTCTGTCTCTTATTATCCTCTGAGCAAGCATTCTTTTTTTTAAAATATAGTTTATTGATTATACCATTACAGTTGTTCTATTCCCCCCTTCATTCCCCTCCACCCGCACACTCCCTCCCCCACCCTTCTCCCCCCTTAGTTTATAACCATGTGTCTCAACTTCTTTAGATTCTATATTTCCCCCACTATTCTCGCCCTCCCCCCTATCTATTTTCTACCTACCATCTATGCTATTTTCTGTGCAAGCATTCTATGCTTCATCTAGTTGCAGCTTCAGTGCTTGACATACAGAAGGGATAGAAGGATGGGTGCTATGAAGAGCGCAGAGGGGAGCTTTACCACTACAAGGGCCCACTCTTTCCAGGCTGAAAGGAGAGGTGTGTCTATAGAGAGTTTGCTGGGAACTGGGAAGGTAACTTCAGGTAGCTCAAGCTTGATGTTGCTGTGGAGGTGGTTAAGTTACGTGATGAGAATGAGTATTAGGTTAGGAACTTGAGAAAGTCTGGAGTATGCCTGAGCGTGGGACAAACTATTGACTGAAGAGAAAAGGGTTGAAGAGAAACAGGAATACCTGGAGGCAGATTGCAAGTGGTGGCTTTGTGGGGCAGCAGTGGAGTTGAGTGACTCTCTGCAGTGATACTCAGTTGACTTTGTATAGAGTGTGGAGATCAGGTGACACATACTGGGGCTGATGCTACGTAGGGATCTGTGGAGTTTGCATGGTGGAAGGACATAAGGCTGAGGGGGTTGAGGGGGTTGATAAGACAGAGGTTGAAATCACGGCCTAGAGAGTTCAGCCCTGAGGAGGAAGGATGGGGAATCAATGGAAAGCTGAGAAGTGTGAAAAAGGTGTGGAATTACTTTATATCCTTGTTTTTTACTATGGTTAAGCAAAATAAACTCTCCTTGCCAGCAAGAATGATAAGACTCCCAGTGTGAGGTGTATTATTCACATCCGTGTCAGAGGTCTGCTTTAAATGGTAAGAAAATGTGTAATAAAGAAGGAAAACCAAGACTTTTTTTCCATGGGTGGGCGTAATGAGGGCCCTGGAACTAAACTCGTTCTCACTAAGAAAATTGGTAATATCCTTAAACGTGGTTGTTCTTTGGTTACCTGGGTTTCATGTGGAACAGACAGGTAAAAAAAAATAATGAGGCTAATTTTCTGCTCAGAGTTACCTTCTTTGATTTCAAATATTTTTGGTTCTCTTGTCTCTTGAGCTAATTGACGTTATAGACAAGGGCTCTAGCGGCTGAGTGCTTGCACAACACACTGTTTAGCAAAAGATTAAAAGATAATTGGATCAAACATTTCACAGGAAAAACACCAAGATGAAACATCTCTCTGTCAGGCGCATCCCCGGAAGGAACACTGGGATTAAGTGAGCCACAAATAGCGCATGCCGACCTCACCACATGTCATGCTACCGACGCTGACTAAGACAGTTATATAATAAGGAGAAGCTGCTTCGCTTGTGATGAAAGAAAAAATATGAAAAAGAACTGTTTAGACTCTCCCATCTCAGATGCCAGACAATCTGAGTTGTTTTAATCCTCCTAAACAGGCTGATTTTGATGTAGTCATCAGGGTTTTTGTGAGATCCTTCTAGGCCCGAGGTGTTTTCACTGTTCCAAACATCCACTCCCTGTCCTGCTTACACTAAATAAATTAAAATGCAAAGAGGCCCCAGATAAATTCAAATTTGCATATTTTCTGTAACAATTATTGCAGTTATTTAGTTAATACGTTACATATTATCACAATTTAATTAAAATACTTATTGGTTTTAGTTTTGCAGTATTTTTTTTTATTATTTCGTAGCTGGTAATACTTTTCCAAGTCTCCAACATTTTGTTGGCCTTCATAAAGTTCACCAATCACAGGCACTGTGCCTGATGCTACTAATGGGTGAGCAACTGAGCATAGTGAGAGAGGCTGGACTCTTTGAGGAGGTACCATAAGATGAAGTCAAGGTTACTGAGAAAGTGTTCAAATCCAAGCTTTGTATCTAACCCATGTGACGGAAGCAAGGCCCTTTGTCTCTTTTTCAGTCTCCTTCACCAGTGGCACCACCAATGCTGTTTCTCTCGGCTCTTAGTAGAAACAGATAAATAGTAGGACAAAAGCAATAAAGTAATAACATGTAGGAAATATCAGATTGTTATGGGAACAAATAGAAGGGGCAGGTAATTTAAGAAAGTCATTTTGTTTCGTTAGTAAAAACATAGATAATGCTTTTTTTTACAGGTTTTAGGGGGGAAAGCAGATAAGATTAGGTTATATAAGATAACCTTCATGCTTTATAGTACTATACAAAAGACACAGAATTGGAGTCAGAGAAGTTGGTTTTAAATTCCAGTTTGCTCCTTGAAATGATTCAGAGAAGTTGCTCAGTCTATGTAGACCTCAGTCTTCACATCTCTAAAAGGGGGTTGAGTTGAATTGAATAGTGCCAATACCCCAATTTATATCTATCTAGAACATGTGGAGATGACCTTATTTGGAAATAGGGTTTTTGCAGATATAATCAAGTTAAGAGGAGGTCATATTGTAATAGAGTGGACCCTCATTCAAGAACTGGTATTTTTATAAGATGAGGAATATTTGGACATGGACATTAAGGAGAAAAGCGGGAAGATATTGGAACGATACATTTATAGCCCAGAAGTGCCAAAGATTGCCAGCAACCAACAGAAACAAGACGAGTCAGGGAAGGATTCTTCTCTACAACCTTTGTGGGGAGCATGGCCCTGTTGACACCTTGATTTCAGGCTGCTAGCATTTCAGAGCTGTGAGAGAATACATTTTCATTGTTTTAGGTCACCCAGTGCATGGTAATTTATTCTGGCAGCCCTAGGAAACTGATATGGGGGTAATAATCGAACTTACCTACTTCAGAGTGGTACAATATCAAGTCTAGTGGGGTCTGACCTGGTAGAGTGGGAGTTCACCATGTTCAGCCACTGGAATCCAACATCCAGCAGATTCACTTTGCAGCAAACATGTGACATGACAACACCACCGTCTGCCTTGGGCACCGTATGTTATCCTTCTCACTTCTAATTTTCTTCTTCCAGCTTCTAGTCACCCTTCTATTCATTGACTCATGATTTATAACTTTCTTTTCTAGCTTAACATTGCACAGGCTAAGAATCAGTGATCTGATTTTTCTGAATTGACCTCCAGAGTCTCTGCCTGTATCTTTCTTCATCGTCCCAGTGGGCCAGGATAGTCATCCTGGATGAGATCATAAAGATGAAAGCACAGGTGACCTTGTGAAGCCCAGTTTAGCACTTATTTGGATAAAATGTTAGCCATATCCAAAGTGAGAAAAGGAAGTAATGTGTGTAACATGCACTGTATACACCCGTGGAGAGACACAGTAGAACATGCACTGGCTTGGATTCTGGTCCCAACACTGCCATGTCCTATTGGTACCTGAACTTCCAGGTCTGTAAAATAAAGAGGAAGAGAGGTGAGGTTTATCAAGGCATTTTAAGAGCGCCACTTAGTAGTTTTCCTTGTCATGTCAACAGGAATACTTTCCTTATTATTTTTCTTTGATTATCTTCACTGTTTTATATAATCATTCTGTAAAGACTTTTAAATTTTATTTTAAATTTTAAATGTGATGTTGTTGGAGGTGTCATTATTCAAAACTGTATCTTACAGAAAAGACCCTGAAATCGACTCAAAAGACCTTGCTTTTAATCTAAATCTTGGTTTTACTATTTACTGATTTACCTTAGGTTTCTATAAAAAGAGACTAAAAATATAGGTCCTAGGTGCCCTTACTCACTATTTGTGAATATCTAATGATCTAATATATAATTAAATGACTTGTTAACTGTACATAACTATGTTTGTTATCATGGCCAAAAGGTTTCCTTCTTGTTTAATTCTAGGGTAACAATTATAATAATAATTATAACTAACATTTTTTGTCAAATAGCACTTCAGATTTATTTATTCATTTAATGTTCATTACAGCATGTGATCATCCTATTTTACAGGTGAAGAAACTGAGGCACAGAGACTTCACGAAGGACACACGCAGCCAGAAAGTGAGCCCACATGGAAGATGAATTTGGCTCCAGTCAGCACTTTTAACCAGTATATTAGAGTTGTAGATTCAGATGTCTCTTAGCTGTAGTTTCATGTGCCCTGTGTTTTAAAGACAAACGTGTCACATCCTGTGTGGTGTGGCTCAGTGGATTGAGTGCTGCTGGCCTGTGAACCAAAGGGTTGCAGGTTAGATTCCCAGTCAGGGCACATGCCTGGTTTGCAGGCCAGGCTCCTGGTAGGGGGCACTCGAGAGGCAGTCACACATTGTTTCTCTCTCTCTCTCTTTCTTCCTCCATCCCCCTCTCTCTAGAAATAAATAAATAAAATATTTTTAAAAAAACAACCCTTCCTCCCCAAAACAGACCTGTCCCTTTAAGAAAATAAACAGTGGACCATAGAAGAGTTCATTTCAAAATGTAAAAGAGAGCCCATGGAACCTTACTGCCACTTAGTCTAAGAGTGTCAATTTTCTCCTTGAGGCAAGTAAGTATAAGAGACACATAAAATCTACTACTGTCTGCGATGAATGCATTCTCAGGCATAACAGGTGAGAAAAGGGTCCCATAGCAGAAAGGAACCATTAGGATTTAGACCAGAACTCTGTGCCCTGATAAATTCTCTGTAATGCAAAAAGAACAGACAGCCAGTGGTAATGACCATTTTGAACTTTGAAAGCCAGTTTGAACCATTTCAAATGTCCTATTTGCCCCCCTCCATTTTTCCAAAGAAACCCTTCCAAATCAAAAGGCTGCGGGGGGAGGCAGAGCTATAAAGAAAGGGACTGCTCCAACCCCAGGTGGGAGGGGGGAAGGACTCTGAAGACATGTCCCAAATTACATTATAGAATTACTACTCCTATATATTATGTCTCTCTCCCTCTGTGTCCCCCAACACCCTCTCCTTGATATACACGTGAGCCCCAGGATCATTCATCACTCATTGTATTTCATTTCCATAGATAACTGAACTTGTTGCTGCCATAAAATTAAAGGAACAGACTTTTAAAATTGCCACATGAAGGAGCTCTTCTATGTCGGTGCCATTAAATTAAATTTCTGCTTTGGATAATGCATAAAAATGGTGTGTGATTTTTTTCCCCTTTGGGTGACTCATTTTCTTTGAACTCGAAGGCAATTCCTCAGAAATAGGAAGAGGCTGTTTAAAAATGAGTTGAGAGATTGTCATTTAAAAATCATTTTTTAAAAGTGAGAAGATACTCTCTACAAGCACCAAATGACAGAAATTTGAGAATCCTAAACCCAGCTGTCTCAAAGGTATCACCGTTAAAAAAGAAATTTAAAAAATGTTAAGTAGCCTTTTTAAAAGCAATTTGAAGAAAGTGAAGGAAGAAGAATGAAAAAAATCTTCATTTTCAAGTGAAAAATTATACCTTTCCTTACATGAAGAGTTTCTTGGTACCTCTGTCTTATATGTCCTTTAGGAATTATGAGCATTTTACAGCAAAATATAATACCTTTTTAAAAAATTATAATACAAGCCATGGTCATCATATCTTAAGTGGACAGTATAATAATATTTGCATCTTTTTATTAGACTTTAAGTTCCCTGAGATACTCAGATGGCAGAACACAATGTTAAAGGTCACCAACAGAATTCAAATTATGCAGTTTTTCTCTAACAAAATCTATTACTTTTCCTTTCAAAATATAATTTTATTTATTTTTAATTATATTTTATTGATTATGCTGTTAGAGTTGTCCCACTTTCCCCCTCGTTGCACCCTTCCATTTAGCACCCCCACTCCCTCAGGCCATCCCCACACTATTGTTCATGTTCATGGGTCATGACTATAACTTCTTTGGCTACTCCATTTCCTATGCTGTATTTTACACCCCCATGGCTATTCTGGAACTACCTGTTTGTACTTCTTAATCTTGTCTCCTCTTCACTCATTTCCCCTTCTCAATAGACCTGCTGACCCTCCTCCCCCATCTGGCAACCCTCCAAATGCTCTCTGTATTCATGATTCAATCTCTGTTTTTCCTGTTTGCTTAGTTTTTTAGATTCAATTATTGACAGATATGCATTTATTTCCATTTTATTATTCATAGTTTTGATCTTTTTCTTAAATGAATTTCTTTAACATTTCATATAATAATGGTTTGGTGATGATGAACTCCTTTAGTTTTTTTCTTGTCTAAGAAGCCCTTTATCTGACCTTCATATCTAAATGGTAATTTTGCTGGGTACAGCAATCTTGGCTATAGGTCCCTGTTTTTCATAACTTTGAATATTTTTGCCAATCCCTTCTAGCCTCCAATGTTTCTTTTGAGAAATCAGCTGACAATCTTATGGGAACTTCCCTGTAGGTAACTAACTGCTTTTCTCTTGCTTTTTAAAAGATTCTCTCTTTATTTTTAACCTTTGGCATTTTAATTATGATGTGTCTTGGAGTGGGCCTCTTTGCTTCCATCTTGTCTGGGATTCTCTGTGCTCCCTGGACTTGCATGTCTATTTCGTTCACCAAATTAAGAAAGTTTTATTTCATTATTTTTTGAAATAGATGTCCACTTTTTTGCTCTTTCTCTTCTCCTCGCACCCCTATGATGCAAATGTTGGACCTCTTGAAGTTGTCCCACAGGCTGCTTATACTACTCTCATTTTTTAATTCTTTTTCTTCTTGTTTTTCTGATTGATTTTTTGCTTCCTTATGGTCCAAATCATTGATTTGATTCTTAGCCTCATCCACTCTACTGTTTTTTTCCCTGTAAGTTGTTCCTTATTTCAATTAGTGTATCGTTTGTTTCTGATTGTATCTTTTTCATGCTATTGAGGTACTCATTATGTTCCTAGAGCATTCTTATAACCAGTGTTTTGAAGTCTGCACCTGTTAGATTGCTTGTCTCCATTTTGTTTCCTTCTTTTTCTGGATTTTTGATCTGTTCTTTCATTTGGGCTGTGTTTGGCAACCTATCTGTGTTTGTTTCTATGTATTAGGTAGAGCTGTCATGACTCCCTGTCTTGGTAGTGTGGCCTAATGTTGTAGGGTCCAGTGACATGGCCTCTCTTATTACCCAAGCTAGGTACTCTAGGTGCACCCTTCTTGTGTGTTGAGTACACCCTCCTCTTGTAGTTGAGTCTTGGTTGCTGTTGGCAGGTCAATAGGAGAAATTTATTTAGGCCAGTCAGTTTCAAGAACTGGCTGTGACCACTGACCACCAATCTCCACCCTCCATGGAGGATCAGCTGTGCAGAGGAGGTGGTGGTGTTCCAAAGTGACTTGTAGCTGTCCACTGAGTGCAGTGGCCCTGGGGCTTCCTGGGTGGTGCAGGCCAAGGTCAGACCCCACCTGTGTTCTGCCCAGGGTCACCCTGCATGAGCTATAAAGCATTATGCATGTGACTGCTACTTGTGCTGGGCTTGGATGTTCCCAGCAAAGCTGAACTGTGAATCTAAGCTGGCTGCTGCTAGTGTAGGGCCTAAAGCCTCTTAGGAAGAGGTACAGCATCTGGGGACTCACTGAGGTCAGCTGTTGCTTGTTTGAGATGATTTAGGAAGTTGTGAAGCATGAACAAGACCAGCCATTCATATGGAAAAGCCACTGTTAACTGCTTCTGTGGGCCCATAATTTGGGTATGACAGAGCCTCAGGGGATCTCCAGGGCAGGGCAAACAGTGTTGGCCACTTTGATGGAGTCTCAGGTATGGTGTCTGCCTAATGTCTCTGGGGCTCTGTGGAGGCAAGGTTCAGAAAAGGGACAATGGCCTTTGCCCACTTTTCTGTCTGGGAGAAAGATGTCCCCCTGCTCTCATCTTAATGCCAGATATGTCAGTTCCTCTCTGTATGCTACTGATGCCTTTAACATTTCTACTCCAGTGCTGGAGCTCAGAGGGAATGAGCCTGAGTAAGTCCATGTGTAGGTTCTGTAAAAGGAACTGCTTGGGACTCTGGAAGTTTCTTCCACTGACTAAATCCCCACTGTTTTTTGAAGCTAGATGTTATGGGAACTATCTTCCTGGCTCTGGAACCTTGGGCAGGAGGGCCTGGTGTGGGGTGGGATTCCTTGCTCCCAAGATATCCCTCCCAAATTTTTATCAACCACATGTGCGTGTGGTACCAGCTTATTCTGCATCTTCACGTCTCCACATCTCCTACCCATCTGGATGGATGTGTTTTCTTTAATTCCATAGTTGTTGGGCTTTCACTTTAACTCTATTTCTGATGGTTCTGAGTGATGGCTGTTCTATAATTTAGTTTTAATTATAATGTGTTTGTATGAGGAGGTGAGCTGTGTTTACCTATACCTCTATTTTGATTGGAGGACTAAGTGCAGTGTTCTCAAAATACAATTTAAAAAAATTCTCCTCCAAGGAATGTCTTAGACCACTAGGAGGACTTAAAATTCCTACCATCTTCCAGCTCCATCCCATACACACTCTTCCAGCTTCCCCTACTTGTTTGTGAAATTATTCCATTCCACTCCTATCATTTTATTTGATCTGTGTTTAAATAGAAAAGTCTCTGCATGGAGTGTGTCTTTAGGTGAATGACTTTCCAACTGTTTAAAACATTTTTTAGCTGCATGATTCAAAGTTCAAAGTCACTCTTTTCTGGCATTTATACCAGGAGTACATCAGGTAAGAGCAGCCTGGGGAGATATAGGAGGGAGGTGCCGAGTCACCAGCTTTTAGTGGCCTCTCGTTCTAGTCCCAGGGAGGGACTTCAGTGCCCATGTTAATCCTAGGGTTGCTGAGGTATTCAGTCCATGCAGATTAAAGCACAATGTGCTTAAATGCTTCTCTGTTTGTGGCAGAGATCCTTGTTCTTTCCAATGATTCTGGAAATTCTGGAGGGGGTGAAGTATTTACATTTTTTTCTTACTCACCTTTAGCTTCAAAAGCCCTTTTCCTCTGAATTCATTCCATTTGTGCATCATATCACCTTTGTACACCAGCTGTCTAGGAGTACCTGTTGTGGCCGAGACCTGCATCTCAGATGCAGTTTCTCCATTTTCCCACACACAGATAAAACACAGTGTGGGTGGCTCTATAACATGGTAATGGGAACAGCTTAGGACTGAGTATTAGATATCTAAGATTTTACAAAATATCTCTGTCATTCTGTCATCCTGGATGCTGGCTTTTCTGCAGCCCTCTCCTTTCCTCTTCTTCCACCTCTTCAGTTCTTCCTTCATCTCACAGCATCATTTATTTGAAAAAAATAGTTTAGTTGGCTTTTTCCTACCTATTTTTCCTGGCTTCACCTTTCCCGAACATTAAACCAAAAGTATAATTTTCTTAAAGGAATTCTCGTACCAGCTTATAAAACTTATTTATTAGCACAAATAAAGCATCACAGAACACAGAGTGGCAAAAAGAAACGGAGAAAAGCCCCAGTAGAGTGGAAGTAGAATGCATGCAGGTAGGGGGAAGACACAAAGCAGGAGAAGTCCAAAGGGGATGAACGACACTGATAAAGGATCCCACATGGCATAAATATGGCTTAGACTTGTGCCTGCTCCCTTCAATGGCTCTCCATTTGCTATGTCTCAGTAAACTCAAGTTCTTGATTCTAAATTGTTTTTTTCTAACCAGTGTTGTGGCATTACAAATTAATTTTGTTACTGCCTCCAGATTTCCAAATGTTGCCTTTCAGAATTACTTTTTTCACCCTCTCTCCACTAGCTAATAATATTTTCTCTCTACAGATTCTTGCATTAATGACTCAGGATCATACCCTCCTGTGAATTGTGCATTATTAAATCTCTTTTCCAGCAGCTGAGATTAGAATAAAGAGAAGTTAATAAGTTGCATAAAGTTACAGAATGAGTCATTAGAATCAGGGACAGAACTCACACACTAAAACCTCTGTCCTCTGTCTCAATAGACCTGCTGACTTCATATTAATTCAACTGACATCTATAAAAGCTGAATCACACTGTCCTCTTCTGTGTCATTCTCCCTGCTCAGACAGGATTCTCTGCCTTCAATGCTTCTTTCTCATTCTGTCATCTATCTATCCATCTAGATGGATAGATTTTTAAAAGGAAGTTAAATGATTTTTAACTTCCTTTCAATGATTTTTAAAAGGAAGTTCACAAACATTCCTAGGACCTTCCATTTTACATAAAGATTCAATGCCAGTATTTTCAAAGAAATTGAAATGATCCCACAAATAGCAAAGTACCTTATTATTTTTTCTTATAAGCTGTTCACATGCATTCTTTTCACTTAAGCCCAGTATTGGGTGCTTTTTACCTTAGGTTATTTCAGCTAAAGGCTCTTTTCTTGGGGAAAAAAGGTTCGGAAAGAAAAATTAGAACAGCAGTCTTGGGAATCTTCAGTACTTGGGGAAAGGTAGGGAGGAAAGGACTTTTGAATTAGAAAATAACCACACTCAAAGGTGCCAGAAGTCAAAGTTTCCAAATCCCAAAACTTGCATGGAGGCTTATTTATTCTGAACCACTATTTCCATTTGCTATATTTCCATGAATATATATATATATATGTATATATATATATATATAGCCTTATTAACTAGGGAGGAAATGAAATGACTGGCTTTGGAATGTGATATTGGAAATAGTGTTCAAGGTAAGAGCAAGAGATTAAATGCACATAGCTAATGAGATGATGTGAAATAAGACATCTACTAAGAGAGTGAGTCAGATGGTGAAAAGAGGAGACTAGAGAGTCAGAGGGCTGTGTTATTCTTTGGATTATCAACACATGGTAGTCATGGACACCAGGTCAGACAAATATTCAGTGTGCAGCTCAAATTAGATAATGGATGGAAAAGAATCATAAACCCTATGAAGTCCATGGCATAGCTTCATCCTCAATGAGCTAATACCAGCGTGACACTGAAGGATGCCTTGTAAGTGAGGCAAGTTGGCTGCACACACAGCTCCTCACTGGGTTGGGTTATCAGACAGAATACAGGATGCCCAGGTTAGCTTGAAATTTAGATAAATGATGAATATTTTTTTCATATAACTACAACCCAAATTATTTCTTATTTATCTGAAAAACAAACTAAACTGGCATTTTCTATTTTATTTGCTGCATCTGGCAACCCTATTGACTAGGGAAATGTATTTGGTTCAGAACAGACTGTCAAGATTACAGCTCAGAAACCTCATTTGTTGGTACAGACAGTAGGCCAAGTCATTCATTACTTGTTGGAATATACATGTTAAGAGAACCACATATCTGTTATAAGCTATCTATTACTTGTTGGAATATAGATGTTAAGAGAACCACATATCTGTTATAAGCTATCTATACATTTTTCCCCTGGAGGCAAGTTAAATATAAAACCTTTAAAAACACCTAATTGGGCCCTGGCTGGTGTAGCTCAATGGATTGAGTGTGGGCCTGTGAACCACACCATCGTGGTTTGATTCCCAGTCAGGGCACATGCCTGGGTTGCAGGCCAGTTCCTAGCAGGGGACTCATGAGAGGCAACCATACATTGATGTTTCTCTCCTTCTCTCCTTCCCTTCTCCTCTAAAGATAAATAAATAAAAAATAAAAAAAATACCTAATTGGCTCTGGCTGGTGTGGCTCAGTGGCTTAAGCAACGGCCTGTGAACCAAAGGGTCGCAGGTTCAGTTCCCAGTCAGGGCACATGCCTGGGTTGCAGCCCAGGTCCCCAGTAGGGCATGCATTGGAGGCAACCACACATTGATGTTTCTCTCCTTCTCTTTCTTTCCCCCTTCCCCTCTTTAAAAATAAATAAAGTCTTAAAAAATAAAAATAAAATACCTAATGGTATCTTAGTGAGCAAGTTCTCCCCTCCTATGGGGATGCCTATCCAATGAAATGTCAGGTTCAACTCCCTGGAATGGGCACTGCTAACATTTGATTCTATAATTCTTCTTTTTCCTCAGTCTCTATGGATGATTAACTCACTGATCCTCTTCCTTCCAACTGACACATTGTATTTTGTATTTAAATGACTACTTAATTGAATATAATCTATTCTTACCTACCATAGGATAGTCTGTTCAATTTGATTATATATGTCTTTGCTTGATGTGCTATGTCTTGATTTTAAAGTTTAACTTTATACATTAATCTTATTTTGCAATATTTAATTATCATGCTGATAACCTTCCTATGATCCATATACTGAGAAAAGATTCCAGGTATATGAATAAAAGGCTCACCAACATGGAAGGGTACTTTTTAACAGGTTCAAAGAAAATCTAAAGAAAAAAAGGAAAATTTTGAGAATTTGCGATTATTTCTTTTCTGGCTGACTTACTATAAGAAGTAAAGGAAGATGACCTTTAAATAGACCAGACAGACCCAGCAATATAATAAGCAGTTACATGTAAGTCAACGCCCCTTAATAAACTGTCTACAGTAGAGTTCCTATGACCCCAATTTCAAACTCAGAAAACAGTTCCAGTCATGAGCAAAAAGATGAGTAAGATTTTCTTTAGAAGTCCTGCCAAAGCAAACCTCTTCCATCAAAGTGGAATAAGTAGTGGCTTCCTCAATCTGAAAGTCTTCAAGGAAATTGGGAACAGTGGGTTTATTAGGTAATCTTCTCCATAAGGGGAAAGGCATTTTTTTTTTCTGGGTGTTCCTGACAGGCAATTGGATTAAAGGACAAATTCACTCAATAGGCAAAAAGCACTTCATTAGAACATCTGAATGTGCCTGAGGATAGTTCACACATTTTTGGAGAGTTACCTTAAATTTAGCCATCCACAGAGTAAGGATTAGATTTCAAAAATTGAGATGACTTTTCTACTTTAACAGTCTCCATATGTCTCAAATTAATTCTTCATTTATAAAGAAGAAATCATTCCAAGTTATTGTGAAATGATAGTACACATTTACAAAATGTTCTATCTGAAGAAATGAGAAATAAGAACTACTTAAAATAAAATCCAAATTCAAGAGAAAAATAGTTGCAAATAAATTAACTTTTTTAATTATAGGTATTCTCAGTGGACTGGAATAATGAATGTTGTGTATAAATAGGCCAATACTTTTCTCCTACAAGGTTTAGGCAATTCAGAACTTCACACAAAAAGCATTTCTTTGTGTTGCCAACGTCTGATTTAATTCCCTGTAGGGAAAAAGAAAAGAGCAAATATCTCTAATGGGAAAAAAAAGACTTTCAACTCTTTTATAATATTAAAGTGTATGGACATTGGAGGGATTATTCACTTTACAAATATTTACTGAGCTCATATTATTTGCCAGACACTGTGGTGGAAGCTGGGAATTCAGAAACACTGTGTTGTCAGGACTCTTTTCCTTATGACTTACAGCTGAGCACTTCTCTGTCCAGTACAGTAGCCACTCAGTCTCATGTGACTATTCTAATTGCATAAAGTTTACAATTCAGTTTTTAGGTCACAATATTCATTCTGAGCATTTAATAATATAAAACATTTCCATTATCACAGAAGTTCTATTAAATAGTGTTGGTAATGAGAGAACCAAATAGTAATCAAATCACCACGCACATAAATATATTATTACAAACTGTGATAAATGTTACAAAATAAAAGATGAAGGTGTTCAAAGAGCATAACACATGGTGGTTTAAACTAATCTGGGATATTAGAGAAATATTCCAGAGGAGATAATGTTGAATTGATAGAAGAAGAAGGAGTAGGGGGGGTGAGAAATGGAATGGTGTGAGCAAATATCCCGAAGCAGAAGGGACCCTGAGGAAGAGAAAACCCAGTGGGCCCAGGAAAGGCTGGAAGGCAGGAGAGGGGTGTGCAGCAAAGCTGAAAAAGTTGGTAAGGGCGGGTTGTGTGAAAGACTCTTTCTCCTGGGAATAGACAGCTGCCATTGAAGGATTTTTAGTGGAGCACTTGCTTAATCAGATTCCAATTTTAATGCAGTGGAACAGGGCTCTGACCCTCTCAGTCTTTTTGCTCTTCCTGTCCTTAGCCCTTACTAGGACAGTGGTGTTTCGCAGCAACATGTTGAGATATTGCATGAAAGTCAATCTCTAGTGACAAGAGAGAAATTGGTGGATGTTTTAGATTCTCCATTCAGAAGAATAAGATCCAAGGGGAAAGAAACCTACCCATCTACAAATCCAAAAGGAAAAGATCACAGGGGGCGCAATGAGGAAAAGAAGGATGGCAGCATATCATAGCAGATTTTCACATGACGATTCAAGGTCAACTCAATACTCACTCAGATTTGCTTCTAGAGAATAGTCTTGATAACAAAAAGTGACATTTCTGCAGTGAATTTCATGTGCATAGTATTGTGTTAAATGTTTTACCTACTTGAATTCATTAAGCCTTTAACTATGTGTGTGCATATATACCCATATACCCTGTAATAAAGCTTATTATTCTCATTGTCTTAACTGGTTTTCCTCCACAAAATGTGGTCCTCAGACTCCCAAAACCAGTATAACCTGAGAACTCATTAGGAGTTCAGAACCTCAGGCCCTACCTAAGACCTACTCAGTCAGAAACTCTAGAGATGAACCCAGCATTCTGAGTTTAAACAAGACCTCCAGGTGGCTCGCATGCACACTAAAGTTGGAGAGCCACTGATTTATAGTAAAACTGCCTGCATTTTATAAACATTTAGCTCTGTCCATTTCAGCTGTGTAACTGTAGACAAGCCACTCAACGATCCTAGGGATAAATGAATAACTTGTTTCAATTGTGTCACTCTCATCTTCTTTGCTTCATTTCATTGTTTTTTTCTATCATTACAAAGTGATTCTCTTTATCTCAGATAATTTTTTATGTTAACTCTATTTTTCATGATAATATATTAAATAATGATGAGAGTATATTTAAAATAAAGTTGCCTGATATTATAATCTGTAAATTTATGCCTTTCTCAAAAAATGTTGAGAAGCACAGGAATAGGAATGGAAAAAAGTATAAATCAAGGGTGATTTGATAAATAATGCAGGTTTATAGTACCTGTTTTTAACTTTTTAAGCAAAACAATACCCTGAGTATACCTGTGTTTTTTCTTTAGTTCAGAACTAGGTTGTCAAGCATAAGGTAAGGTTTGGTCACTTATTGCTAAATTACATTCTACTGTGTCACAATTTAGTAGTGTAATCTGGGATAGCAGTTTTTGACAATTTTTAAAAATTATTGCTAACAAAACTTTTATGAACATATTTGAACATGCATTTTTCCTCAATGTGCAGGAGTTTTTTTGAGGAGAGACACCCAGGAGCAGAACTGCAGGGCCGTAGGACGTGCACAGTTTTCGTTTTACTAGACAAAACCAGACCATACTGTATCAGCTTAGACTTTCCCTGCAAGTTTTTGGTATCCCTTGTTTCACACCCTCAGCCACGTTTTATTGGCCCATTTTGTCCATTATCTAAACTTCTAGTTAATACACTTCCATATTTGTGCATTTGCCTGGTTCCTGAAATCTCCTTAGGAGAATTGAGCATCATGTTAATAGGTTTTCTACATATTATTATTCAGAGATTATTGGCTTCCTCGCTTGCAGTGACCCTTCCCTCTATCACAGGTCATCCATTCACTGGTCATAATTTCTCTATCTCAAAAGCTCTTTTCATCCTGGCTCTTGGAATTTGGGGAGGTAATGATTACATCCTGTTTCCATCCAAGTTCATAATTGAGAAATTGACAAAGATATCAGACAGAAGAAGCTTTATCATTATTGGTGCTGAATTGGAGATCGTAGGTTAGGCTCAAGCATCATGGGATTCCTGCTGCTTTTCCTCATAAGTTAAAACCTACCCACTGAGAAATGAAGGCCTTCCACACAGAAAAATAAGAATTCCTGTTTCCGGTGACAGACTGAAGTAGAACCCCACACAGGCTTCTTTCCTGATCTGACCTTCACGTGATGCCCCTCATTTCAGAGAGGAATGAAGTGTTTCTATGACAGTTTTTTCTTCTGTGAAATGAGTTACCTCTATTCCTGGGAAACGTGAGGGATAAGCACACCCTTAATAATGATAACTTAAAAAAAGATTTTATTTATTTGTTTTTAGACAGAGGGGATGAGAGGGAGAGAGAGGGAGAGAAACATCAATGTCTTGTTGCTTCTTGTGCGCCCCCTACTGGGGACCTGGCCTGCAATGCAGGCATGTGCCCTAGACTGGGAATTGAACTGGTGGTGACACTTTGGTTCACAGGGCAGTGCTCAATCCACTGAGCCACACCAGCCAGGTGTGGCTGATAACTTTTTTTATCTTCCACTTCCCCACTTTGTCACTATCACAGTCATTATCGTCTTCACATAATCACAGTCCTTTGCCTATGACACTTTTTCCCAAAGTCATTACATCGCCTCTGAGCTCACTCAATCCCCAGCCCAATCCATACCTCATGTCTACGCACTTCAACACTTACTTGTCAGTATCTTGGGTGATACTTATTTGGTATCACCCAAGAATTTTTGTTCCTTGACCTACTTTCACGCCTGCTTTTTCAATGCTTTTTCTCTTGGGCTTCCACTCCTGGGCTTCTTTTTTTTTTCTCCCAGTGTTATTGAGGTATAGTTGACAAATAAAAATTACGTATCTTTAGGGTGTTCACCATGAGGTTTTGAGATATTTTTTTACATACTGTGAAATAATTATTACAATCAAGTTAATTAACATATCTATCCCCTCACATAGTTACTTTTTTGTATGTGTGGTAAGAACTTAAGATTTTATTTCTTAGCAAATTTCAAATATACAATACAGTATAGTCCTAGAATTTGGAATATTTTGGGGGATAGTTGTATGTGTACTAATTATGAATTTAAGCTCTCTAACTTGAAATGTACTTTCATAATTTTTAAACAAACATTTAACCCAATTACTCTTTTCCACATTTATCACATAGTTATTTGAAAATTCTGTTCCTTTCATATCTTGTTTTTGATCCACCACTATCAACCAACAGATGACATCTCGCTTACCTAATTATGTAAAACACTGTAATTTTTCTTTTTTCTCCTTGCAGTTCTACTTTCTTGTTTTTGGTTTTTGTTTTTCTTTGTTTGCTGAATTATACATGCCTTTTGTATATGAAATTTGCTGTCTTCATTATTGTGCTCCTTATTTCCTTATGGAGCTGGCTCAAAAATAATTTTTGATTCTGAATAAAAGATTTAACAAAGGAAACAGTTCCTAAACCCCTGGGTTTTATGGACTCTTTGAGAAGAGACTGAGCAGTGATACAGAACCTAACTGTTTACATGATATGTCGATGCAGCAGATCCCAAAATAGCAACTTCACTTGCTATTAACTCAGTAGCAGTTTTCTGTATTTTACAAACAGTATTATGTCCAACTTAATATCATGGAGGTTTCTCTGCACAAAATTGCTCTACTTTCAATTCCTGTCCCCTCAGCATGTATATACTAACTTAGATAGTGAAAGTGACTGTGGTTTAATGTCTATAGAACTTACCAATGCCTTAGTTTAGAGTTCTGTTGTAAAAATAACCTGCTGCACCTTAAGTGATATCCTAGGCTTTGCTGGTGAAATAAATGAAGGTATTAAAAGATGATACTTGTTTACTTGTTAGGTTGTTTACCTACTAGGAAATTTTGACATAGACAATCCACATATACTTAGGAAAGCACGTTGTCTTCTTACTAACCTGAAAAGTTAAGTTTCTTAAACCAACAAAGTCCTCAATTCAAGTCAACACATAATTTTAACTGAAACTAGAAAATAAATGTGATTCAAAACAACTTGTTAATAATTGTTCCTCATTTGTGAACATGAAAAAAAATTCAAATCTTGACTGAATTTTAAAAATTATTATCTCTTTCTCAGCATTATGTAGACTTTTTTATGGTCACTATATCCTCAATCATTCTTGCTTTCACTATTTGGTATAAAGTGAATTGTGTTCCCAATAATTTCTGACCACTAATCTCACCTCAGCTGTAAACTGAGCTTATGGTTTAATGTAATATATTTTACACTTTCAGTATCTTTGATGCCTCAAAAGAGAGACACGAACAATTTAAAACTATTTTTCTCAATGTATCTTCATTGAGCAATAATATAAGACAGGCAGAAGATTTGGGAAGTTTAATAATGTCATACAAATATAACATAAATCTTATTCTTATGTCAACAGGAACACATATATTTGAGGTCTCTCTGGAAAAAGTCCAGATATTGCTTATATAAGAAGAATGGTTTGCACAGCATGGATGTACCCTGGCAGCTCAGGAGAGTGGACTGGAATAACCATGGGTGAACAATGATGACTTCACTGTACTAGTCAGTCAGAGCAGTAGACGCCATTGAGTGAGCATGTGTACTGTGTGACCAACACATTTAAAAAGACTGAGCAAATAGAGCAACGAATCTGCATCACATCTTGCATTAAGCTTGAACATTCCTCCATGGAAACTATGATGATTCAGAAGGCTGCAAGTGTGGGCAACTGGTGACTGACAGCTTCATCATGACAACATGCCAGCTCATGCATCACGTCTCATGCTGAGTTTTTTCATGAAACATCAAAATCACCCAGGTGGCTCCGCACTCTACAGCCCAGATGTCTCACCCTGTGACTTCTTGCTTTTCCCAAAACTAAAATCACCTTTGAAAGAAAGAGATTTCGGACTGGATGAGATTCAGGAAAATATGATGGGGTAGCTGATGGTAAATGAGAGAACTGTGTGAAGTGCCTACACTGAAGTGAACTGGGGTATCATTCTCCTATGTAATGTGACTTGTAGCTCATATTTCTTCAATAAATGTCTCTACTTTTCATATCATGAGGCTGGATAATTTTTGGACAGACTTCATATATACGAGATGCAAGATGGAAAATCTACTTCTGAGGCTTGGTCTCTAGTGTTTCAGACAAATTACATATCTCATCACAGCCTTCCTAAAGGCTTAGCACTTTCTTCACTGCAACATTTGACAGATTGGGATCAACAAGATGGACCTGTAGTTACTTTTCAGAGGGCTATTTACTCTGGGTTGTTAAATCTGACAAATGATGGAGGGCACTACAGAGGCTCGGTTGTTCTGTAAAAATAAAAGAATTACCATTCGAAAGGAGGAATTGCTCTCACTACACATAAATATCAGTTGTGTATTGAAATCCATATCAAATACAGCCCTAATTGCAAATTTACCCCTTATTAGTATCTCATAAACATTAAGAGAATTGTAGATAATCTGTCCTTTGAGAAACTTCCTTAAATACAGTACTTAACCAATTCAGCATTAAAAAAAGATTTATTACCAAATATTGACTTCAAATCAATTGTTGTATAATAAGATTTTTGAGAAACTAGCTAAAGAGGTCATTTCAATTACAAATTCAAATTCTCATAGTAGAGATCCTGGACTCTGTATTTTTCCTTCTCTGTTCTTTTTATACCTATTATTCAACCAAAATTAATTTAAAATTTTTAGAAACATAACTATTATATGTCCAAATTTTAAGTTAAGCAGTCTAAGTTTCAGCTGTTTTGTGTCTACGGAACACACTCCAGAGAAAGAGAATGCACAATTTAGGGGAAGACCCAGGGAGAGCCCAGAGGCTGTGAAACAGTTGAGAATTCTGAGGTTTCTGAGTGTGTCAAGCCAGGCTTTAATCTGCCAGGAAGATGTCTGTTGAGAAGAACCTGAATGGACCTGTTGAGGAGAGTGCTAATCTCCCACCCCTTTCCTTATGTGCAAAGATCCCATGAGTATATACACGACCAAAGGAAAGAAAAAATTGCAAGCTTCGTTCCAGGGAAAGGAGGTAGGTGTCAGACAGGGGAGGTGATTATTACTCTGTTGTAGGAAGCAGACACAGATACTTCAATTCCCTAAGATAGAAAAGCAGAATTAAGTAGTGATTTAAATAAAAGGGCTGTGTTTATGGGAAAAGTGCTTTAGTAAATGAAGAGTACAAGGAAACAAACATTTTTAAGACCACAGCCTTTGGAGTTAGAAATACCTGAGTTCAAATTACAGCTCTATCTTGCAGTAACTGTCTGAAAGTGGACAATGTACTTAATGTCTCTAACTCTCAGTTTTCCCCTGTATTGAAGAAAACAACAAGATCACGAGCATGGCATTGTTGTGGTATATAAATGGACTGTTGTATAAAAAGCACTGAGGATAGGACTAGAAAATGATATCTACTAAACTGATACAGTAGTAGTAATTGAACCACTAGGGATAATTTATCGACATAAAGGTGAATATTTCTCCCTTTTATTATTGCCTCATCATTTGTTAGTCATTTGCTCAGTGATTGGACTGAGCTAAGTGTTGGGAATATGAAGGCACATTAAAATACAGGTGTTATGTGTGAGAAACTAGTCATCGTACACTATGGTCTAATGTGTCACTATTTAAGTATACCAGAAATGTCCAGGCTGTGAAAGAAAAGTGTGTATTGACTCCAGGGGCTAGAAAGAGCGTGGGCAATTTTGTTAGATGAGGGAGAGGGGGTCGGGCAAGATTTAATAAAGGAAATACATATCTGAGCTGCATCTTGGCAAATAAAAAGGCAATTATTCTGTGGAAGGAGTAGGAGATACTTCCAATGGGTTGGGTGGGATCTCTGGGATTGAGACGAGAGCACCTAGAAGCACGAGAGATATCCAAGGGACAATGGAAGCCTTGGACGTGGAGCTCAGGAAAGCAGAGAAGGACCCTGGCAAAAACAGATGACCAAGCCACGACACTCATGCCTCAGACAAGAAACAGAGAAATTAGAATGCTATGTTCCTGCCATTTTACTAGGTTTCCAACTCCAGTGAGCTATGTGATATTAGAGCACATTTAATCACTATAAGCCTCTTATTCTCTGTCTATAAAATTAAGCTAAACTTCCTATCCCACACAATGATTGTAATGATTAATTGGCTGCTATACGTAGAAGATTTAGCAAATCCTAAGTGTTCAAAATGATTGCGAATATGCCCTTATAACCAGAAAAACATGCAATGACTCAAAGGGCTGGCAGGCAAGGAGGCAAAAGTAAATCTCAAGTGTGAAGGATGAGGAGGGAAGAGCAAGAGGCTGGCTATGAGGGCTCCAAAGAGGAGGAGTGAAAGAGGAGAAAGCACTGAAATTGTAACGTTCAGAGCAGGGTTGGCTACATAATTTTCAGGATTCAGAAGAAAATGAAAATGTGAACCCCTTGTTTTAAAAGCAGAAAGAGTACCATTAGAGATACTAGAACATAATGCTTTTACTTTACATCTATTTTACTATGTATATAACATAATGGGGTAATAGTGATGCGTGAATAATAACACAATGTGGTATCTACATTTATCATAAGATTTTGGGGGTCTTACTTTTCTGCAAACTCTTTTATTAAGCCATCAAAGTATATACTTTATACAATTTTATTTTCAAATGATATAATTTATTATTATATCAGTGTTTTTGTCAAATGCAATCCTATAAATGATTTTTAATACTTTTTAATTTCAGAAGGTTCTTTCTTCTGATGCAACTTATTTTATTTTATTTTTAGTAAAGGTTTTATTCATTTAATTTTGGAGAGAAAGAAAGGGAGGGAGAAAAAGAGGGAGAGAAACATTGATAAAAGAGAGAAATGTCGATCAATTGTCTTTTGTACACGCCCCAACAAGAGACTGACCTGCAACCCAGGCATGTGCTCTGACGGGGAATCTAACCAGTGACTTTTTGCTCTGCAGAATGGCAGCCAACCAACTGAGCCACGCCAGTCAAGGTTGATGCAACTTATTTTAAAGGTTGTGACAACTTTGGGATTATTTCTGATAGGTTATTTTGAAAGATAAATTTTGCTACGTGTAGAGCTAATGATTCTCTTAGAACAATTTTTCTAAAGAGATTTAGCTCTTTATACAAATCACTTTTTTGTGAATATGAGTTTAATTTTAAATATAAATTTGTACAATGGCATTTTAGTTTCCTGTGACATTTCTTATAACTTATTATATGAGATATCAAAAGTGAATTCTTGATTTGTATAGAATTCAAAACACCTGTTTTGTATTCAATTGTTGTGTCTTCAATTATAAAGAAAAATGAATTATAAAATTATCTTCCATGTTAAAATTAGTTCAATCAAAGCTTCATATAATAGTATGCCATTCTTTCAAATGCAACAATTACAATGACTTTTTATTTCTAAGCTGCTGGATATTTGCTTTGCAATGTTGGGGCTGTTTCAAAGCCAAAGATTCTAAAGTCATTGTAGAATTCTAATAACCCTCTGAGTTATTCACTCCCTGAGTAACTGACATGTGTAATGTCAGTATACATGTGTTTATTTTGTAATAATTTGCTGACAAAATTTAGTGCCGAAGCATCCACAGTTGCTGTCATAGTGCAGTCTGGAGAATTAATACTAGTGCAGATGCTGTTGGGATAGGCTTCAGGGCTGCCGCCCCTAGGCCTGTGCATATGTGCTGGGCAGCCGTGCCAATTGCTTGGTGCCTGGCACTGTCTGTGATGTGCTCAAGCCTAAGCCTTCATGTGTCCACAATGCTTCCTGATAGACAAAATTATTAAAAATTTTAATATATTGGCAGCAGAACACTGAGCCATATGGGGGGCACTCCTGAGAGCAGGTCCGTGTGTGACTGCCTCGGTTACAGCCCCTGAAGCTGCAGCTGGTCCAAAGGGAGATGAGAAACCCTACATTCACAGCACAGGGGCACAAGTCACTGAGAGAGGGATGCGGGAAATACAGACTCTAACTTTCCATAATATATGAAGGAAAGAAGAGGGTG
Organism: Sturnira hondurensis; assembly: GCF_014824575.4. Taxonomy (NCBI): domain Eukaryota; kingdom Metazoa; phylum Chordata; class Mammalia; order Chiroptera; family Phyllostomidae; genus Sturnira; species Sturnira hondurensis. The sequence goes on from NW_028077910.1 coordinate 755,374, forward strand.
CCATGAGAAAAGATACCTCAGAGTTGCTATTCAACCTGTCATTTAGGTTTGGAAATAGTCTAACTGTTCTGAACCTGGTGTGAAGTGGGCTGGGCCCCTGCAAGCTCAATGTTCCTTTGCCAAGCAACACTGATGCTCATTTAGAAAGAACGCTCCCACGTCTCCAACTTAGGTGGTTGGCAGCACCAACGATGCTAGGAAATCGGTCAGATTTTAAGCAGGATTTTAGCAACTGGGGCCAGCACTGTATTAGAACGCTGCCCGATCAGGTGAGCTTCAGGACAAGCCCTCAGCCTCAGAGGGACAAGAACACAAATCTGGAATGGGGACCAGAGCAGGCAGGAGAGCTGAGGACACTTTGTGGGTATCTTTAACTCTGTGGGAAAAATTTCTAACTCAGATGTTGACATCTATGTTTTAAAAACAATTATTTTTCAAGAAGCCCTGCCTGGAAAATGCACTTATGAAACTTGAAATTATACCTTTTCCAAAACATGGATACTTCTATCTTTTAGTTCTGAGAGCACCATTTGATCTCACAGAACTTCTTGGTTTCTCTTTCCCTTTACATAACCCAAGCTTTATTAAAGAAAACATTAGTTACCTTTCTAAATCCTCAAGACTTTAAAATAATGTCCCTGGGGTATGATACAGGTATGCAAATTACACACAAATAGTGATCCTAGCTTATTCCCTGAAAACATATAAAGCACAAATACCTTTTTTATATTACTAATTTTAAGTATTTTAGCAGAGGTAGAAAAATTTTAATATACTCTTGAATTATTAACTAATATTTCACCAACTCAGCATATTTTTTACCAAAAATGACTTACATTTTATTAAACTTAAACCTTAATTTAAAATAGAAATTTCCAATAAGCTAGAAAAAACTGGCTTAAATGAAATGCAGTGATTTCATTGCTGTGGATGTAAATGATCCATTAATGTTTACTTGAAAAAAAAGTTTCCTTTGAAATGTCACATACAGCAAAAATTGCTACAATGCTATCATTAGCATTTAAAATATACCACTCTCCAAAAAATTATATCTGAAAAAGAGTCTGAGTCAGATTTTCCATAGAAAGCATAATCAAATTATTTCATATTTAAGTTATTCTTTGAACCTTATGAAAAATAGATCTGCATCCTGCTATCAGATATTGAGGGACACCGTTAGCAATTCCTATTGGTTTGGGAAAGTAAGAAAATATGGGTGAAATATTGTAGATCTGCTCACTGTTATCCCATACCCATATCCATTCACTCTTTCTTTTCTTTTTAATCATTGTCCAAGTATAGTTGTCTCCCCACCACTCCCCACAACCCCAGCCATGCCCAACTCCCACCCTCGATCCTACCCCGCTTTGGTTTTGTCCGTGTGTCCTTTATATATGTCCCTGGATAACTCTTTCTCCTTTTCCCCCTATTACCTCTTCTCACCTGCACTCTAGTTACTGTCGGTTTGTTCTTAATTTCAATGTCTCTGGTTATATTTTGCTTGCTTGTTTATCTTGTTGATCAGGTTCCACTTATAGGTGAGATCAATGGTATTTGTCTTTCACTGCCTGGCTTATTTCACTTAGCATAAAGCTCTCTAGTCCCATTCATGCTGTCAGGAAGGGTAGGAGCTCCTTCTTTCTTTCTGCTGTGTAGTATTATATTGTGTAAAAGTACCACAGTTTTTCTATCCATTCATTTACTGATGGACACTTAGATTGCTTCTAGCACTTGGCTATTGTAAATCACGGTGGCAAACACAAGGCAAACAGGCTGAATCTGGCCCGCCACTTTGTTTTTTTATTTATTTTTTAAAATTTTAGTTGTTGTTCAAGTACATTTTTTTGTCTTGTACTCCCATCCCAGCCCATCCCCTGAGCCCTCCCAACCTTCCTTCCATTTGTTTTATCTGGCCTGGCACCTTGTTTCTACCCAGCGGCAGTGCTGAGCTCTCACTTAACTGTTATGGAGTAGTTACATGTATACAATCCTAAAATTACATTTGGCCCTTTGAAGGCAATCTTGAGGCTGATGTGGCCCCTGTGAAAATGAGTTTGAACCCCTGTTGTAAATTGTGCTGCTATGAACATTGGGGTGCATAGGTTCTTTTGAATTGGTGTTTCAGGATTCTTAGGGTATACTCCCAGCAGTGGAATTGCCAGGTCAACAGGCAGTTCCGTTTTTAGTTTTCTGAGAAAATTCCATACTGTTTTCTATAGTGGCTGCACCAGTCTGCCTTCCCACCAGGAGACTACTATGGTCCCCTTTTCTCTGTAACCTTATCAGCACTTGTTTGTTGATTTGCTTATTATGGCCATTCACATAGTTGTGAAGTGATATCTCATTGTGCTTTTAATTTGCATCTCTCTTATGGCATGCTTTCATTTGTCTCCGGGCCCTCTGTATGTCCTTGCAAATGTGTCTGTTCAGGTCCATTGCCCATTTTTTAATTGGTTTGTTTGTTTTCCTGGAATGGTGTCGTGTGAGTTCTTTACACATTTTGGAAATCAAACTGTTGTCTGAGGTATCATTGGCAAATATATTTTCCCATACGGTTGGTTCCTTTTTCATTTTGCTGATGTTTTCTTTAGCCATGCAGAAGCTTTTTATTTTGATGAGATCCCATTTGTTTATTCTTTCCTTTATAGAGCATGTCCCTTGCTCCAGGGGGCATGTACGTGAAAATATTGCTGTGTGGAATAGCTAAGATTTTCCTCCCTATGTTTGCCTCTAGGACTTTTATGGTGCCTTGACCTATATTTAAGTCTTTTATCTATGTTGAATTTATTTTTGTATGTGGTGTAAGTTGGTCATCAGTTTAATTTTTTTTTTGCATGTAGCTTTCCAGATCTCCCAACACTATTTGTTGAAGAAGCTATTTTTACTCAATGTAATGCTTCTGTCCCCTGCATCAAATAGTAATTGACCATAGAGACTTGGGTTTATTTCTGGCCTTTGTATTCTGTTTCATTGATCTATGTGTCTGTTTTTATGCCAGTACCAGACTGTTTTTATTATTGTGACCTTGTAATATAGTTTGATATCAGATATGGTGATCCCTCCTACTTTGTTCTTCTCTCAAAATTGCTGCAGCTATTTGGGGTAGTTTATGGTTCCATGTAAATTTTGAAATGTTTGTTCTATATCTATAAAAGATTTCATTTGTATTTTTTAAACACAACTTTTTCTGTAAAGATTTTATTTATTTACTTTTTAGAAAGAGGGGAAGGGAGGGAGAAACAGAGGGAGAGATATATCAATCAGTTGCTTCTCTCATACCCCCAAATGAGGGCCTGGCTCACAACCCAGGCATGTGCCCTGACTGGGTCATTTGTATTTTAATAGGAATTGCATTGACTCTATAAAGTGCTTTGGGTATTATAGACATTTTGGTGAAATTAATTCTTCCAATCCATGAACATAGTATATGCTTCCATTTGTTTGTGTCTTTCCTAATTTTCTTCTTCAGTGTTGTGTACTTTTCTGAGTATAGGTCTTTTACCTTCTTGGTTAGGTTTATTCATAGGTACTTTATTTTTCTTGTTGCTATATCAAATGAGATTTTTTCCTACCTTCTGTTTCTGATGTTTTATTGTTGGTGTACAAAAATGCCTTTGATTTCTTAATATTGACTTTGTATCCCACTGTTGTGCCAAATTCACCTATTTGGCTGACTAGTTTTTTTTGGATTCTATAGTATTATAGTATAGTACATTATCATGTCATCTGTAAACAAAGACAGTTTTGCTTCCTCCTTTCCAATTTGAATTCTTTTATTGCTTTTTCTTGTCTGATCACTGTGGCTAGGACTTCCAATACTATGTTGAATAAAAGTGGTGAAAGTGGACATCCTTATCTTGTTCCTGATCTTAGTAGGAAAGCTTTTAGTTTTTTCCCATTGAGTACGATGTTGCCTGTAGGTGTTTCATGTGTGGCTTTTATCATGTTGAGGTATACTGTCTCTACTCCCACTTTTCTAAGTGTTTTTATCATAAATGGGTGCTCTACCTTATCAAATGCTTTTTCTGCATCTGTTGATATGATCATGTGGTTTTTGTCTTTCCTTTTATCATGTGATGTATTACATTTATAGCAGCATTTGTGAATATTGCACCATCCTTGTATCCTTGGGATGAATCACACTGGATCATGGTGTATGATCTTTTTATTGTATTGCTGGATGCCCTTTGCCAATATTTTGTTGAGGATTTTAGCATCTATGTTCATCAGTGATATTGGCCTATGGTTTTCTTTCTTTGTAGTCTTTATCTGGTTTTAGGATTAGGATGATGCTGCCTTCATAAGAAGAATTTGGGAGTTTTTCCTCTTCTTGGATTTTTTAGAATAGTCTGTGAAGGGAAAGGATTAGCTCTTCCTTAAATGTTTTGTAAAATTCTCCTGTGAAACTGTCCAGTCCAGGGCTTTTTTGTGCAAGGAGTTTTTTCATTACTGCTTCAATTTTGCAAGGTATTATCAATCTGTTCAGGCTTTCTGTTTCTTTTTCATTCAGTTTTGGAAGATTATATTTTTCTAGAAATTTGTCCATTTCACCCAGGCTTTCAAATTTCTTGGCATATAGTCCTTCATAGTAATTTCTTACAATCCGTTGTGTTTCTGTGGTATCAGATGTAATCTCTCCTCTTTCATTTCTGATTGTATTTATTTGGGTCCTCTCTCTTTTTTTCTTGATGAGTCTGTTTAAAGGCTTGTCAATTTTGTTTACCTTTTCAAAGAACCAGCTCCTGGATTTATTGATTCTTTTAATTGTCCTTTTACTCTTTATGTCATTTAATTCTGCTCTGATCTTGGTTATTTCCTTCTTTCTACTCACTCTGAACTTTGTTTGCTGTCGTTCCTTTGTAGGGTGTAGGGTTAGTTTGTTTATTTGAAAGATTTCTATCTTTTTTAGGTAGGCCTGTATCACCGTGAACTTCCCTTAAGAAGGCCTGCCTTCTTTATGTCACACAAATTTGGGACTGTGGTGAGTTCATTTTCATTTGTTTCCAGAAACTTTTTGATTTTTCCCTTAATCTTATTCTTAACCCATTTATTGGTTAATAGCATTGCTATTCAATTTCCACAAATTTGAGTGTTTTTGAGTTTTTTCCTTGAGGTTGGGTCTGTAGTTTCAGGTCCTTGCGGTCTGAGAAAATTCTTGATACAATTTCAATTTTCTTCAATTTGCCGAGGCTTGTTTGTGTCCTACCAGGTGGTCTATCTTTGAAATTATTCCATGTGCATTTAAAAAGAATATATTTTTCTTGTTTTGGATGAAAGGTTCTATATGTATCAGTTAAGTCCATGTGATCTAGGGTATTGTTCAATGCTTCAATATCCTTGTTGATATTTTGTTTGGAAGATCTATCCATTTTTGACAAAGGGGTGTTAAAATCCCCTAGTGTAAGTGTGTTGCTGTCTATATCTTTCTTGAAGTCCTCCAAGATTTTCCTTATATATTTGGGTGCTCTTATGTTGGGTGCATATATGTTTATAATGTGTATATCTTTTTGATGGATCCAATGTCAATTATTAAGGTAAATCAGAATTTTCAATGTGTGTGTTAAAAGTTCCAAATAATAATGGACTAGTTCTCTACATGAATAGGTAGACTAAATTTGGTTCCAAATCACCTAGGAACATTTCCTGACTCTTCTATTTTTAATAATAGTTTTTATTAATGTATGATGTGTGTGTGTACAAGTCATAAGTACACAACTTGATGAATTTTTCAAAGGAAACACTGTTGGGTAACCAACATCTTAAGAAATACAATACAAGCAACACCAGAAAGGCCCACTTGTAGCTTGTGACCTCAATGGGCTGCCATGGGTTACTTCCCCAAAAGGTAACCAGTATCTTGACTTATAACATCATCAATTAGGTTTTGAAAACTTTATGAATACAATTATAACAGTGTATACTCTTTGTGTCTGGCTTCTTCTGTTCAACATTGTTTTTACAAAATTTATCCATGTGGTTGCTTATAGCATAGTTTATTTTCATTTCGGTACAGTATGTTTGAACAGACCATAATTTGTTTTTTTTCATTTTACTGTTGGTTCACATTTAGATCGCTTCCTATTTGGGACAGTTATGTTTAGTGCTGCTATGAACATTTTGTTCATGTATTTTGTGAAGAAAATACACAGTTCTTGTGGGTATATATCTAGTAATGGGATTAGAGGGTGATAAATCATGTATATATTCAGCTTTAGTAGATATAGTCAAACAATTTCCAGTCATTTTTAGCAATTTATCTCCACAGCAGTGGATGAAAATTCCAGTTATAACACATCCATCCTCACTAACACTTTTTTTGTTAACTTTATTTTAAAATATTTTAAATAAAAATATGTTTTGGCTAGAGTGTGTAGTGGTATTTTCTTTAGTTTTAATTTGCATTTCCTTGGTGACCAATGATATTGAGCACTTTTTAGATTTTTTACTGACTGACTGAATATTCTCATTTATAAAATACATGTTCAAGAAAAGACTATTGTTTATATTTCTATTGGCTATTATTTCCTTATGAATTTTATGAATCTTATATATTTAGAGAAGAGCTTTGTTATTTAAATATATCACAAATAACTTCTTTAACTTTGTCACTTGCCAATTTTTAAAAATATGTCTTTAATAAATATTTTAATTTTAATATATTTTAGTTAATAAAAACTTTATTTTGTAATTACTAATTTTATTTCCTACATAATAAATAACCCTACTTCAGGGTTATTCTTCTATGCTATCCATAATTCCTGTATGAGAGCTATCATTTTTCTATGATGTTAACTGGACATTTTATTTTTTAGCTTTAATATTTAGATTAAAAATTCTCTAATAATTATTTTTGGACTCAGTGGAGAAACAGAAGAGTTTTGTATGAATAGTTGTATGAATAGTTGTATGATTAGTCAATTTACCCAATGTTATTTATTGATTAAAAAAACACAAATTGTAACCTTCACAGTTTATCAGTCATCTTTGTCATAAATCAAGTATTCACATATATGTGGACACTTTTTTCTGGACTCTATGTTTACTGGTCTCCACGTGCTAATGCTAGATTGTTCTTAATTTATGTGAGTTTTTATTTTTTGAAATCTGGCTTGGTACATCTTGTAAAAGCTACACCATTGTCCTTTCAGGTTGTTTTGACTATTCTAAATCTTTTGTATCCTCATATAAATTTTAGAGTAAGCTTGTCAAATTTTATTAAAAGTTCTGTTCAGATTTTTATTGAGATAGCACTACATCATTTGATCTGTTTATGACAATTGGAATATACCAGTTATTCTAATCCAAAACCTGATACTCCTCTCTATTTGCTTAGTCTTTCTTTAATGTCACTTAGAATTGTTTCAAGATTTTTGATGTAAAGATCTTTCACATATTTTGTTAAATTTATTACTAGGTATTTGAGATTTTAATGCTATTATAAATAGTACATTTTGAAATTTCATTTTTGTTTGCATTCTGAGTTATAATTAATTTATATTTATTAATTTATTTCCAACAAAATTTTGAAATTTTTTTCTTAATTTTAAGAGTTTACTTGTAGATTATTTTATTTTTCTATGTATACAATCATGTCATCTCTGAATATCATTTGTGCATGTTTCATTTTTCATTTTAAATAGTTATAATTTTTGTATCTTCTTTGTGTACTGTAACTACTTACAAGCTCCACTAAAATATGAAATATATGTAGACATACTAATCACACTGATCTCTGAAAGAACATTCACTATTTAATGGTGAAGTGTGATGTGTATCATAGTTTTTTTGTAGGTACACTTATCCATGTTAGGAACAATTATTTATATTCCTTCTTTCTTAAGAAATTGTATGATGATTGGGTAATGAATTATATCAAATGATTTTTCTGTAACTATTCAGATGATCATGATTTTCTCCATTATTTTGTTAATTTTAGAGAATATATGAATTTTATGTATATATGTATGTATGTATGTATGTATTTATTTATTACTATACCAAATTTCCATATCTGGAATAAATCCCAGTGGTTTTGACATTATATTATATATAGACAGAGGTAGATATCAAAATATTTTACATATCCCATATATCATATATTATATGTGATGCACATATACAAGCATATAAAAATATTATTTGCATATGAGGTCTGTCAGAAAAGTCCAGCCATTGTTAATATAACAAAAACAGTTTGCATAACATCGATGTAACCTGGCAGCCAAGGAAGGTGGACTGGAATGCATAGGTGCAAACAATGATGAATTCACTTTACTAGTCAGTAGGGGCAGTAGACACCATTGTGTACTGTGTGGCCATCTCATTCAGAATGACTGAGTGAGTAGATCAAAGAATCTGCATCAAATTTTGCATTAAACTTGAACATTTTTCCGTGGAAACTATTTAGGTGATTTGGAAGGCTTTTGGGGATGATGTAACAAGTGCAATGCAAATAAAATTGTGGCACAAATGCTTCAAAGATGTTTGAGAATCTGTTGAAAGTGATCCACATTCAGGAAGGCTTGCAACAAGCAGAGCACCTGAGAATGATGAATGTGTACAGACTATAAGCAACAAAGACTGGAAAACTGTGTGAGGTCCCAAGGTGCCTACTTGGAAGGGGACTGAGGCATCATTGTCCTATGTAAAATGTGCCTTGTGTCTTCTTCAACAAATATCTTTATTTTTCACATTACATGGCTAAACACTTTCTGGACAGACATGTATATATGTGTATTAGCGTATGTAATATGTATTTATATATACAATATATCTATGCATATGTGGATCTATTATGTACATATGTATGTATGGATGGATCCATAAACATATCTTATTACATATACTCATGGTAATATATGTTGTATGGATGTAATATATTATGTGCATGTATTATAAATACATATTTATTAATATTATATATTCCACACATACATATACATTACACATAATAATCTTTGGGTTTCAATAGCAAATTCTAAAATATTTTATTTCATGTTTATCAGAGACATGTATTCTAAAATTTAAAAAATTTCTATCATATTTTGTAATAGCCTGGGTATAATTTCAGTATCTATGGGGCATATGGATATAGACATAATCTTTTTCATGTTGATATCAATACATTTTGTGTTCTCTCTTTTTCTTGATCAGTTTTGACATGATTTTATGACTTTTATTAGATTTTTCTTAAAGAAATGGCTTTGACTTTGTTGAATTCCTTTAGTGTGCTATTGTTTCCCTTTTCATAAACTTCTGTTCTTTTCATTATTTTTTGCTTATTTCTTTGGATATAATTTGCTTATTTAACTTTTTGAAAAGATGAAATAGTTACCAAAGTTAACACTACATAAAGCAAGTCTCAGCAAACTCCAAGAAGGCTAAATGTCAATGGTCTAAATATCTGTTTCAAGAATTAAGAAAAAGTAAATTTTAATTTTTACTCTCATTCAGTTAAAGTTATTTTGAATTTCTTTTTTTTAAATTATAATTTTTATTTAATTCTTGTTCAAGTACAGGTTTCTGTCTTATATTCCCAACCCTGCCCGCCCCCCCCCGTCCAGTGCTCCACACCTCCCTCCCCTTTCCACCCCCCACCCTTAGTTATTGTCCATGCGGCCTTTATACTTGTTCATGTGAGTCCATCCCCTTTTCCCCTATGATTCTCTCCCCTCTCCCCTCTGGACCCTGTCAGCCTGTTCCATATTTGAGTGTCATTGGTCGTATTTTGCTTGCTTGTTTGGTTTGTTTAGATCCCTGTTAACGGTGAGATCATATGATATTTGTCTTTCACCGCCTGGCTTATTTCGCTCAGCATAATGCTTTCCAGTTCCATCCATGATGTTGCAAAGGGTAGTAGTTCCTTCTTCCTTTCTGCAGCATAGAATTCCATTGTGTAAATGTACCATAGTTTTTTGATCCAGTCATTTACCGATGGGCATCTAGGTTGCTTCCAACTCTTGGCTATCGTGAATTGTGCTGCTATGAACATCAGGGTGCATAGGTTCTTTTGGATTGGTGTTTCAGGGTTCTTAGGATATACTCCCAAGAGTGGAATTGCTGGGTCAAAAGGCACGTTCATTTTTAGTTTTCTTAGAAAATTAAAAGCTTCTGCATGGCTAAGGAAAACAGTATCAAGATACAAAGAGAAGCAACTGTTTGGGAAAACATATTTGCCAATGATACCTCAGATAAGGGTTTAATCTCCAAAATATACAAAGAACTCACTTGACTCCACTCAAAGAAGACAAGCAACCCAATCAAAAAATGGGCAGAGGACTTGAACAGACATTTCTCCAAGGAGGACATACAGAGGATCCAGAGACACATGAAAAGATGCTCGATATTGCTAGCTATCAGAGAGATGCAAATTAAAACCACAATGAGATACCACTTATCACCAGTCAGATTGGCTATCATAAACAAAGAAACAAACAAGTGCTGGAGAGGTTGTGGGGAAAAGGGGACCCTAGTTCACTGTTGGTGGGATTGCAGACTGGTACAACCACTATGGAAAACAGTATTTTGAATTTCTATATGTTATTTTTTGACTTGTTTTTTGAAGTAAATTACTTAAATTCAAAATAGTAATAAAAGAATTCTTAATGATTTTTCTTTTTTTGTAGATTACTGATTGTTTCTTCAAACTTTTTCTTTTTTTAATTATTATTGTCCCATATATTTTGAGGCAATGTTACTGGGTGTATACATATTTAGAATGTTAACATCTTCATTGACCTTTTAGAATTATAAATGTCCATATTTACTCCTATTAATACTTTTAGTTTAAAGTTTTCTTCAACATTCTTTTGGGTATATAGTGTTTAGAAGGTAAGCTTTCCCCGTTCTTTCCCTTCAACCCTTTAATATCTTTAGATGTAATAAATTCTCTATCAAGCAGAATACAGATTTTAAAGTATTTTTATTTATTATACTGACCAAAATTGCATATATTTCAGATATACAACATAATGTTTTGATATATGAAATATTTTTTAAAATTCAGTCTTTCAATTTGTATTATTAAGTAATAGTTCAACTCAATTTAATTATCTATGCCTTTAATTCCCATTGTATTTTACTTTTTTCATTACAAAGGCTAACTATTCACATAACAACCAATTTCAACTGAATCTAGAGACTTCTTCTCAAAGACAGAGACATGTGAGGACAAACTGACTGCTGAGTAGTCAATAAGGCTAACTGTGAGGGGGAACCCCCCAAAAAACTAGAATTTACTTATTTAAAAAGTGTATATATTTTACATGTTTAAAATCTGTCACCTTCAAAGTACTCTCCATTTAGTGTAGTACACCTATCTAGACATTTTTTCCTCTGCTCAAAATGGTTTCTGAACTTTTCAGTTTTGATGCCTTTTAGTGCTTCCACCGATTTTTGGTCTACCTCTTCCACATCGGCAAAATGTTTCCCTGTGAGGACTTTTTTCATTCTTGGAAACAAAAAAAAAAGTCATCCTGGGCGAGAGCGGGTGAACAGGGAGGATGAAGCATGGAGATCATGCTGTTTGTCAAAAACTGCTGAACACTCAGTACTGTGTGGACAGGTGCTCTCATAGTTCGCCCACCATGCAATGGGCCAACATGTTGAAAGAGTCTTCAAAAACAATCTTGCTGAAGATGAATGCAGCCTCTCACAACAATACCAGGTGCTACACTGACATAGGTGGGTTCCTAGAACACTCCCCTAGCAGGGTTAGTCTGTACTACAAAGGGCTTACCCTCCAGAAGGTAATTCTTGGTTTTGAGGGTCCCCCTTGTATTTAGCTTGAGATTTGTTGAGGTCACTTGTCATCATGGGAAGAAGCCTGGAATTCCAAGTCAGCCTTGAATTCATACAAAGTGCCCAGACACTTTCCAGTCATTTAACAGTAGGCAAGTTTCTAATCTCTTTGGTATTCAATTTCCTCATTCATCATTGAGGAAAATAAATAATAGCTAAACCACAGAGATGACATGAGAATCACATACAATTCATGGAAAATAGCTAACGTGGGCTCTGCCACATAACCGAGGCTGAAGAACAGTAGCTCTCTTTAGTATGCTAAGTCCAAACTCCTTTTGGACTTATTTCTCAGGCTGACAATTTACATCATTCGTGATGAGAAATAAGTATGAATAAATCATTTTCTTTGTATTTCGGAAAAGTTATTTTATGTTGCCCTCACAGCAGTCTGACGAATAAACAGAGCAGGGTGTTTTATTATTTTACAGGAGAAAACTTAACATTGAATAAAGATTAATCATTACAACTGTCATGCTCAGTGTCCCTAGAATTCTTTGAAAGCATTGTCCTTTACCAAACCACAGAAAGAGCTAGCATAGTTAATCAGAACACACAATCTCTCATGTTATATTGCTTAGGGAACTGCCTATTATTCAAAATTTACTTCTACTTTTAAGTTCTTCGCATAACCCCAAGTATCTAAGAATTAGCTATGTTTTTTTGTTTTTATTACCTCCTGTCATTAGCTAATTACCAGTGCTCTTTGCAATGGTGTACTAGACATAAACACAAAAGCCCACTAGTGTTTAAGAGGTCTGGTGTCTAACCTGACTGCCAAGCACTTTGAGTCACAGAAACTGACCTGCCTTGTATCTGAGTTTATATTCTTTTCTGGATAAAATGAGGGGCTTTAGTATTTCTCTAAGGTCATTTTCAGTGCTACAGTTTCTTAATTATATGGACCCAGTTGTTGTGATGCTGGCAATAAATTAACAGGAGAATTCTGTCATAAATTCCTTTTTGATACTCTTGGATTTATTAGTAGGAAACTCATATTCTGCATGAATAACAACACTCTCCCCTTGAGAACTTTGTAAATACCTCATTGAACCACTGCAAAGTTCTCCCCAGTCTACAAAATGTTTTCTGCAGGAATGTTCAATAAATAGTTACTGACATATCCTTGAGTACAGGAATCTTTCTGAAACTCTGATGCTTCTTTTTATTTCACAACGGGAACAATCAGGATGGACTCTTGAAATTGCTTTTACAGTTTTATGACTTGTTTTGAACTCTTCATTCCACTCTTAAAGAAAAATGAGCATATTCAAGTTCACCTAAGATGAACTTCAACAAAATTTTCCACTCAGATGATTGAATGATGTTTAGCAGTAACTTGCACAAGAAACGAACTTTGGCAAGATGTTTGCATTGATTACCCTTGGAGTGTAAATAAGAGTTAGAGCAATGAAAAAATAGAAGAGAGTTGTGTTACTTGGCCACTGATAACTCCCACAGTGTACAGAACAAGGCTGATGCAGCAAAATACAGTAGAGAGTATTAAGCAGATAAGAAACCAAGATAGACATAATTTCCTGTTTATTTTCATTTTTTTAAAGTTAGTTTTGCCCAGTAAAAACCTGATTTGTGATAAAGCCAACCTGGATAAAGGTGCATATTGCATATTTAAAAGAAGGTGTGATGTTATTTTTTAAGGCTTTTACACTTAGAATAATAAGAAAGCATAATTTATAATCATACATATGGGGAACTTCTAAAAACAATAAAAGTCAAAATGAGAGTATTTTGAGGATTTTAATTTAAATAGGAACTTAAGTCAGAGTATAATCGTGATAGTCACAAAGACTCAAAGATCCAAAAGTTATGGTCTGGGACACTGACCTCTCTTCCCTTAGACTGTCAAATAAATTTAAAAAATGACAACAGCCAACACAATGATAGCTGTCTGGTGTGAATGCCCTGTCTTGAACCAGAAATTTATAGATCACTTAATAGAGTTACTGGTCACATTGTCAAAAAGGGTTGGATCTGGTTGGCTATTTCTTGGTACCAGAAATCTTTATATACAAGTATAGGTACCTGTTTTTTTTTTAAATCACTTTAGAGCAAAAGTGGTAGGTGAGTACAATGTGATCCCACTTCACACCTACCAGAATGTCTATCCTCAATAAGTCAACAAAGAACAAGTATTGACGAGGATGCAGAGAAAAGGGGACCCCAGTGCACTGGTGGAGGAGATGCAGACTGGTACAGCCACTGTGGAAAACGGTATGGAATTTCCTCAAAAAATGAAAAATGTAACTGCCCTTTGACCCAGTGATTTCACTGCTGGGAATATACCCTAAGAATTCTGAAAGACCAATTCAAAATAACTTATGCACCCACCCCCGTGTTCATAACAGCACTATTTATAATAGTCAAGATTTGGAAACAACCTAAGTGCCCATCAGTAGATGAGTAGCTAAAAAAAAAAAACAAACCTGTGGTACATTTATATAATGGAATACTACACAACAGCAACAAAAAAGAAGAAATTCCTACTTCTGTGACAGTATGGACGGAATTGGAGACTATCATGCTAAGTGAAATAAGCCAGTTAGTTGGTAAAAGACAAATACATATTATCTCATTCATAAGTGGACTCTAATGAACAAAATAAACTAATGAGCAAAATGGAACCAGAGGCATAGGATCAGGGGATAGACTGACAGTGTAAAGGAGGAGGGGGTGGTGAGGACTGATTGAAAGAAGGTGAAGAGATTAGTCAAAGAACATGTAAGAAGGACTCATGGACACAGACAATGGAGTGGGGGGTGACTATGGAAGTGGTGGGTGGGCTGGGTGGAAGGGACGAAGGGGATAAATTGGGACGACCGTAATACTATAAACAATAAAACATTTAAGAAGCGTAGGTTATTACTATTTTTTTGTAAATCAATCAAAGTTATACCTATTTTTGTCAGATCAGCAAAAAATATATTTTTGTTGTGCCATAGAATTTTAGTAACCAGTTTCTGTGTGCCATGAGATGAAAAAGGTCAAGTATTGATTTATAGATCAATGGATCTCAAACTGTTGCCCACAAATTTCTTGTATACCTGGAGTTATCATGCATAACTATGAATTTATCAACATATGAAGCAATATAAATAAATAGTATGTTCGTGTGCTTATGAACTATAATGTATTGAGCACATGTATTTACAATTTTAATGAATGAAATATACAATAATTAGTAACTAGCTAGGTAACAGTAAAAAAAGTTATTCAATCTTTTTGTGCCTTAATGTGCTCATTTGTAGAATGGAGATAATAACAATACCCTCTTCATAATTGTTTTATGACTATTTAATAGCATAATTCAGAAAAGCTCTGGAAAGATCACTTCATCAATACACAGTATTAAACAAAAATTGTCATAATTATTATTCTAGAATTTTAAAAAAGCATTGATGAATCAATAGTAGCCTCTTATCATTTACAATGATTTTTAAGTGAGTGGTTATTAAAATATGACACACTGCAAGATATATCTTGAACTTAGAAAGGTCATTGATTTTGGTATTTATTGTTGCAAAACAAACCTCCCCAAAGCATACTAGCTTAAAATAATAATTTTATACTGGTCGTAGGTTTTTGGATCAATTCTTCAGGAAGGGCTTGACTGGGTGGTGTGTCTGATCCATGTGGCATCAGCTGAAGCAGCTGGTGCTGGAGATCTGCATCCAATTTGTGGGAGGGGACCATACAAGAATGTGAATTCCAGGTGGCTTGGTTTCTTGGACAGGAGAACATTTTTTGGAAACTATCTGTTACTGTCATTAGTCTCATGGAGGTTGAGCATGACTGGTGAGATCATCTTTATACCCCCTTTCAGCTCTTCCATCTCATGAATCTAATTGGTAGGTGCTTAATGGACACCAGAAAGCTTTTATTAATACAGTGCTTCTACCCATCAGGCATTCTCAGTGCTATTTTTGTTGGCACATTTCATTTATTTTTTACATTATGAAAGCAGAATGCTCTGCCTACTTCAGACATGTTTGCCATTTACAAACCTGTGTTATTTCACCATGTATTTCCCTCTGTGTGTTACGGTATGAGCTCTCTTCCTGTTTAAAATTTATGTATTTCCTTGGATTGCTCCTATATGTCAAATGTTGAAAATGAAAGTCAGCAAAGATTTTTTGTTTGTTTGTGGCAACAGACATCAGAAACAGACCACATCTTCTGTCACCATGTATTTGGCCCCCTTTACCCATTACGATCCCCAACTCCCCAATATCTTTTAAAAACAATCTAATAAGCATAGAATAAGAAAGTGACTTTTGGGAGGACACAATGCTTCAGTTTAGGACTTTAAAAAATATGTATGCCTCTTCAAATGTAAAAACTCAACTCCCAATTTTTGGACTAAAAGTTTTCAGGTCTTGCTCCATGGTTGATTAAGGTCTTCTAGGATGCTCCAGGTTTTCCTCAACTGGCTGTTTTAAATTCTTGCTGGTAAAACACTTCTTTCTCTAAGGTTTGAATTGTATGCTTATGCTCTTTGTATATACCTAACATCACAATTTGTTTTATCTTATTCATTGATAATTGTCTCATTAATTCTGGTTAGATGTCTTATTTTGGCTGGAGCTGGTGAACTGCCGGTCACATTGCCTCACAGAATATGCCCATCATGACTTTGTCCTATAACCTTGGGTGTTCATCACAGCACACAGACTTGTCACAATTGAAACGTGTAGGTCCGACACAGATGGTTGAGCAGATTTCCTGATTTATTGTTGGCTCACGATCATAGAGCTCAAACAAAATAAATGATTAAGCTCTTATAAAGCTTTTTTTCTGGGAATTCTGAATAATTCTAGCCAATGCCTTTTCCTGAAATTCAATTTTCATGATAAGTTTTAGTATCTTGACTGTACTGCCACTGAAGACAGAAAAAAAAAGCCCTTTTGTCAGGAACATATGCCATTAAGTACACTATTTTTGGACCTATTTGCACTGCTTCAGATTTAATTTTTGACTGCCTTACTAAGTTTATGAAGAGAAATTAAACCATAAAATGTACCCTCTGTTGGTCCAATTGCCTGGTAGAAAGAAATGAATATTTCTATTTCCCTCTAAAACTTTTATGAATAAAGAGTGAGGGTGCATGTATTTATTTTAAAAGCATCCCAAGTGTTGGCAGTTAGCCTCTTTTTCGTGTGATAGAAAGGTTGAATGAGTCATGTCAAGCGATCCATGGGATTAATACAGACAGAGATGCTATATCCTCTGCATGCAGCTGTGAATGGCATATCTACTTTGCCATCTGTAAACTTAATGGACAAAATGTCCCAGTCACTGCTTCAGGGTTTAAAGTAACTCAGTTATCAGCAGCCACATTTCCTGTTACCTAATACCCAAATTCAATTCTTTGGGGAAATTTAGTCTGGCTCTTGGAGTTAGGTAGAAAAATCTGCTAACCACATTATTCCCTTTCATAACCACATTAAATTGAACTCTTAGCTAATACTGAGTAAAAACAAATACCATTTACTTTGAGAGAGTACTGTGTTTCATATGGATTAATGTTCATTCTCACTGCATTTATATTTCAGCTCAGTAGTGAAATTAAACAATGCATGGTAATGTACCAAATTTTTCTCTGTGTTAAATAGAATTTGGAAATAAACTGTTCTATAAAGTAAATATGTGGCACATTTAATTTAAATTCTATTTATGTAAATTTGTGTAGTGACTGTTTTTATTCTCTTCACGTGGAAAAACATATAGCCCTTCTTTCAGAGATAAATTTCACCTTTTATGTTGTCTGCCAAATCAGTATCTCAGTGTTTATGTTGATTTTGGTATAATTCTCCCCATTTATAGAATGATATTTCCTCACTTGAAGAGTTCTAGATTTATAGAAAAATTAAGCAGCAAGTACAGGGAACTCCCATATATTCTCTCCAACACACACACACATGCACACACACACACTGACATGACACACAGTTTCCCCTATTAATAACATCTTGCATTAGTGTGGCAACTTATTCCAGTTCATGAAGCAATATGAATTTATTTTCATAAGCTCAAGTTCATATTTTATGTTAAGACTTGTTCTCTTTGCTGTACAGTCCTATGGGTTTTGATGAATTCATAACATAATTTATTCACCATTACAATTGTAATCCAGAATAGTTTTACTGCCCCAATTCCCTATCCTTTGCCTGATTATTTCTTCCACACTCTCCCTCTGCTTCCTCCTTGGATTCTTGGAAATTACTGATCTTTTCATTATCTCTACATTTTCCCTTTTCCAGAATGTTGTATAGTAAGATACAGTATGCATTTTTTTCTTTTCACACCTCCTTATTTTATTTAGCAAAATGTATTTAATATTCCTCCATGTCTTTTTGTTGCTTCATAGCTTATACCTTTACTTCTGGACAATATTCTTTGTATAATGCATCATAGTTTGTTTATCCATTTTCCTATTGAAGGACATCTTGGCTCCCTCCAAGTTTTAAAAATTATTAATACAGCTGCTATAAACATTTTGTGTAAAGACTTTTGAGTGTACTTAAGTTTTCAACTCATTTGAGTAAATACCAAGGAGTGCAATTGCTGGATCATATGATAAGCCTATGTCTAGCTTTGTAGTAAATGTCCAAACTGTCTCCTGAAGTGATCATCCCATTTTGTCTTACCACCAGCAATAGAAGAGAGATCCCATACCTCTACATCTTCACCAGCATTTGGTGCTGTCAGTGTTCTGGATTTTGGCTATTTTAATAGTTGTTTAGTGGTATCTTTGTTGTTTGAATTTGCAATTTCTTACTGATGTATGATATAGAGCATCTTTTTTTATGCTTCTTTGCCATCTGTATATCTTTTTGAGTGAGATGTCTGTTCAGAGCTTCTTTGTTGTGGACCACTTTGCCTGGTTCTAGGAATTTTAACTCTACCCCCTGTAGCTAAGGATGAGTCAGTGACTTCTGGAATATGAGCCACAGGAGACAAAGCTTGTCTCTGGTAGCAAATGCTTCTTCAGTTTCCTCCCTGCCCCCAAACATGGTCGGAAGTCCTTGATGAGTAAGACCCTTCAGAGGAGGAGCAACCTAGGCCAGACACGACCACTTGGGAGGCCATCATGGAAGGACTTGGGAGGCTGCAACAAAGAGGGAGCAATGGACTCCCCCCGGGTCCCCCCCCCACCCCCACCCTAGGTTGAGATAGCCTGAGTCCCCATGACCTCTGGGAGAAGCGCTTCCTGGTTCTAATCCCCTTAAGCTTAAATACCCAATGGGAGGGGTGCAGCTCCTTGCTTTGTTAGAGTGTGTCCTGGGGAAAAATCTGTCATCACAAAGACTTCCTGATAAACCTGTGAAATCTGCTCAGCTAAGAGTGCTTTCATTCATATGTTAAGGGTTTGAGCGAGAAACTCTAAAACTCTTTCCTGACAGACTCTGACTCAGACTAAGCCCTCAGGCTTCTTTGAAATGTTATCTACTGTTTGATCCTTGCCACCCTGTATTCCTGTGTATTACAATCCAATAAGAGCCTTTGGAGGAAGGAGCTCAACCCCTTTTTCCCCTGAGAGACTGGCCACTGCTCACAGCCTTTTTCCTCTGGGAAACTGGCCACCTCTCCTCCCCAAGCAGATCACAATAAGTCTCAGTCATGTTTACTCTCATCCGTGGCACATGCGAGGAAAGTTGTCCACACACTTCTTTTTTTTTTTATTTTGCTCATTTTTTAATCAGATTGTACAATTTCAAGAATTCTTTGTATATTTTAGATAACGGCCCTTTATTAGTTGTCTGTTTTGTAAATATTTTCTCCCAATTTGTGGTTTATCTTTTTTTCTTGTAACAATGTCTTTCACAAAGGGGAAGTTTTTAATTTTAATGGAGTGTAACTGATCATATTTTCATTCATGGATAGTGCTTTTGATGTTACATCTGAAAATTCATCCCCAAGTCTACTATCCCTATTATTTCTCTTATGTTATCTTCTAGTAGTTTTATAGTTTTACATTTAAGTCTATGATCTATTTTGAGTTATTTTTTGTGTAAAGTTAGGCTATATGTTGAGATTCTCTTTTGACGTATGGATGTCCAATTGTTGCAGAACCATTTTTGGAAAATATCCTTTTGCACTGAATTAATTTTGCTTCTTTGTGAAAAGTCATGTGATTATGTATGTGTGGATTTACTCTGGGTTCTTGGCTCTGTTCCACTGACCTACCTGACTATTCTTTTGCCGATACCATTCTCTCTTGATTACTGTGGCACGGCACTAAGCCGTGAAGTTAGGTAACATCAGCCTTCCTAGTCTATTCTTCTCCAGTATGCTTTGTAGCACACTTGTGCTTTATACTCTGGGTCTCTGGTCTTTCCACACAAACTTTCAAATCTATAAATTAGGGGAAGAATTGACATTTTAACACTATGAACAATATAGACACACTTTCATATAGGACTCACATTTTCATATAAAATCCATAATTAAACCATAAACATGGAATGCCTCTCCATTTATTTAGGGTTTCTTTCATTTTTCATTAGAGTTTTATAATTTTCCTCATATAAATTCTGTATGTATGATGTTAGATTTATACCTAGGTATTTCTCTTTTTCTTCTCTTTCTTCCTTCTTTTTTCTTCCTTTCTTCTTTTTATTCTTCCTTCCATTTTTTTCCTTTTCCACCTCCCTCCTTTCTTTCCTTCCTTCTTTTTTCCTTCCTTTCATTTTTTCTTCTCCCCTTTCTCTCTCTCTTTATTTGTTAGTGCTAATTTCAAAGACATTGTGTTTTTAGTTTTCCAAGTGTATTGACATTATCTAGAAGAATAATTTCATGATTTCATCTTTTATCACTTACTAGTTGCAGGAGTTTTCTCATTATTGTTGAATCTTCACTTTCTATAATAATGTTATCTGCAAACAAAGACAATTTTATTTCTTCTCTCCCAGTCTGTATACTTTTTACTTCTTTTTCTGTCTTATTATATTCACTAGAACTTCCAGTTTGATGCTAAGTAAAAGTGGTGAGAGACGTATTTGCCTTGTTCCCAATTATAGATGGAAAGCATTTGTTTTCTTATCATTAAGTATGTTGTAGCTATAGACTTTTGGGAGATATTCTTTATAAGTTAGGAAAGTTTCTCTTTACTCTTAATATGGTGAGAGTGTTTATCATGAATGGATGTTGGATTTTGCCAAATGTTTTTTTCTGAATCTATTGATTATTGATCATAAGATTTTTCATCTTTTACCTGTTGATGTGATGAATTACATTAATTGATTTTTAAATGTTGAACCAACCTTGCATACCTGGAATAAATCTCACTTAGTCATGGTACAACATTCTTTTTATAGATTGTTAAAGATGCTTTGATACTATCTTACTGAGGATTAGTACATCTATAGTCCTGAGAGATATTGGTCTGTAGTTTTCCTTTTTGTAAAGTATAATACACCTGGTTTTACTATTAGTGCAATGACGGTGTCTTTAAATGTTAGGAAATATTTCCTTTGCTCTATTTTCTGAAAGACATTGTGTAGAATTGGCATCAATTTTTTCTTCAATGCTTGGTAGAATTCATCCATGAAACCATCTTAGATAGCCTTGTGCATTATTTTACTAAAGGTTGTTAATTATGAATTTAATTTTGCTAATTGATATAGACCAATTCAGATTATTTATTTCTCCTGCTGTGAGTTTTGGTAGTTTTCATTTTTCAAAGAATTAGTCCACTTGCTTCATCTATATTATCAAATCTGTGGGCATAGATTTTTTTCATAATATGAGAGGAGACCCCCCAAAACCCTGGAATGTATTTATTAAAATGTGTGTATTTATTCTTACATGTTTAAATCAGTTACCTACGAAGTATTTCCTATCTGATGCAATATTTTTCCACTGCTCAAAACACTTTTTAAACTTACTAATAATGATACCTTCTAGTGCTTCTGCAGTTTTTGTTCTACCTCTTCCACATGGGCAAAATGTTTCTCTCTGGGGACTTTTTTCATCCAAGGAAACAAAACAAAAAATGTCACTGGGGGAGAGAGAGATCAGGTGAATAGGGAGGGTGGGACATGGGGGTCATGCCATTTTTGGTCAAAAACTGCTGAACAATCCACACAGTGTGGGCAGATGTTGTTGTATAAATCACCCATCATGAAATGGGCAACCGCGGTGAAAGAATCTTCAAAAAAATTTCACTGAAATTCAATACAGCCTCGTGCATCAACACCAGCTAGTGCACTGACACACATGGGTTCCTGGAATGCTCACCTGGAGGGGAAGCCTATATTACAAGGGGCCTGCCTTCCAGAAGATAATTCCTACTATTTTGGGGTTCCTTCCTAGTGTTCTTGTATTTCTTTTTTATTACAGAGAATGAGTAATAATGTTCCTTTTGATATCTGATATTAGTAATTTGTCTCTTTTATTATATAAAAATGAAAAATTGAGGTTTATCAATTTTTTATCTTTTGAAAGAAGCAGCTTTTTTTGGTAGTTTTCTCTATTGATATCTTGTTTAAATTTTATATGTTTCTGTTCTAATTATTTTTACTTTGCGATTTTCCAGTTATTTTTCAGCTATTAAATTCTACTATAATTCTCTTGTGGTCTGACAGCATGCTTTGTGTGATTCCTGATGTTTTAAGTTTGTTAAGGTGCGTGAGAGCCCAGTATGTAGTCTATCTGAGAACATTCCCTGTGAGTTTGAGATTAACATACATTTTGCTGCTGTTGGATGTAATATTCTATAAATGTCAATTATGTCAAGTTGATTAATGACGTTGTTCAGTTTATTTATATTCTTACTGATATTCTGCTTAATGAATCAGCCAATTACTGATAAATGAGCATTCAAATCATCAGCTATGAGTAGATTTGTCTTTTTCCCTGAAGTTGTTTCTTTTTCAACATTTATTTTGATGTTTTGTTGTTAGGCACAGATGCATTAAAAAACATTATGACTTCTTGAAGTATTGACCCACTTACCTTTATGTAATGCTTCTCTTTATTCCTGATAATTCATTGCAAATTCTGCTTTGTTGGAGATTAGTATAGCCATTCTAGATGTTCTTTGATTAGTGTTAGCACAGTCTGTCTTTCTCTATCCCTTTATTGTTTTAACCCATCTTTGTCTTTACACTTAAAATGACCTTTTCTGTAGACAACTTATCTTTTTGGTCTACCCTGGCAGTCTCTGTTTTTACACTGGGATATGAAGGCCATTCACATTTCATGTGATTATTGATGTAGCTGGAGTGATATACCACTTTGTAATTGTTCTCTATGAATTGCATTTGCTCTATGTTTCTCTTCTTTACTCTCCTTCCAAACTCTCTGATTTTAATTGATTTTATGTGATTTTTTCTCCTTTATTTCAGCATATCAATTATAATTTATTTTTTTAGTTTTTTAAGAGGTTCCCTTAATATTTGCAATATACATTTACAACTGATCTGTGTTTACTTCCATAGAGTAGAACATTATTCTGCTTCATGG
This sequence comes from Sturnira hondurensis, assembly GCF_014824575.4. NCBI lineage: Eukaryota > Metazoa > Chordata > Mammalia > Chiroptera > Phyllostomidae > Sturnira > Sturnira hondurensis. The sequence goes on from NW_028077910.1 coordinate 778,657, forward strand.
ATAGTACAGGTACCTTTTAACAGAATATTCTAAAATTCTTCCCTCATTTCCCTGATGTGATTTCTGCCATTGCTGTTGCTTATCCATATGCTATAATCACCCATTACTGCTACTCTATGCCTTGAACACAGTTATCTACCAATTCGATTAAGAATAAAAAATAAAATACTATATGTTACTTTCATTTATTCCTTACCTAATACTTTATTTACATACATATAAGTTCTGACATATCATTTTTCTTCTCTCAGAATAATTTCTTTTAACATTTCTTACAAAGCAGGTCTACTGGGAAAAAAATGTCCTGAATTTGTGTTTGTTTGAGAAAGTAATTATTTCTCCTTCAATTTTGAATTATAATATTGTTAAACACAAAATTCTAGATTAGCTTTCTTTTCTTTCAACTCTTGAAATATTTTACTCCACTCTCTTCTTGGATGCATGGTTCCTGACTAGAAGTTTAATATTATTCTATCTCTATTCATCTATAGGTAAGAAAGTGCCTGCCCCACCCCCACACACATTGTTCTTTAAGATTGTCTTTTTGCCTTTGGTTTTCTACAGTTTAAATATGATATGTCTAAATATAGGTCTTTTTGTGTGTGTGTTTGTTTTTTGGTATTTTTCCTGCTTGGAATTCTTTGGGCTTCCTAAATCTGTGGTTTGGTGTCTATCATTAAAGAATTTAGAAAAATCTACGTCATTGTTAATTCAAATAACTTTTTGCTCCATTATCTTTTTATTCTGTGTCCAGTGTGTCAGTTATGCATATTTTACATCTTTTTCAATTATTCAATAATTATCAGATTTTCTATTTTCCTTTTTTCCTATTATTATTCCCTTCTGAATTTCCATTTGGGAAGTATCATTAACCTCTCTTTAACCTCACTAATTGTTTCCTAAGTCCAGTCTACTTATGAGCCCATCCAAAACATTCTTTATTTTGTTGCAATGATTTCTTTTTTTTAAGATTTTATTTATTTATCTTTAGAGGGGAAGGGAAGGAGAGAGGGAGAGAAATATCAATGTATGGTTGCCTCTTATGCATCCCCTGCTGGGACCTTGCCTGCAACCCAGGCATGTGCCCTGACTGGGAATTGAACTACGATCATGTGGTTCGCAGGCCTGCGCTCAATCCACTGAGCCACACCAGCCAGGGCACAATGATTTCTTATTTCTAGCAGTTTTTCTTGTGGATTCTTTCTTAGATCTTCCATCTCTGTGCTTATATTACTCATCTGTTCTTGCATGCTGTCTGTTTTTCTTTAAGGCCCTAAACAATGTTAATCATAGTTATTTTATATCCCGGATTCACAGTTCCAAAATGTGTATCATATCCCAGTCTGGTTCTGACTCTTGCTTTGGTTCCCCAGACTGTTTCTTCTTGCCTTTTATATAAAGTAGTAGTTCTTTATTGGAATCTGGACATGATTTATTAGGTAATAGGGACTGAGGCAATTAAACTTTTAGAGTGAGGTTTATGCTGATCTGTCTAGGGATGGTTGTGTAGCTGTAGGTACTAGAGGCTTTACTTTTTTCTAGTGTCCTTGTTGGGATATTTTCTCCTTCCCTGTTGTCTCTAGGCTTCCCTAAGATCTCTTTCTTAACTAGTCTGTGTCTTGCAAGTCTCCCAGTTGTAATCAACTGTTATCGCACTAAAGCCTTGTTGATATTGTGGTTGGGTATTAGAGAGAAAAAGCATTCTATAGTCTTATAATTAAAATTGTATTTTAGTGAGCGTGAATCCTTAGACTGTGAACTTCAATAGCATTTCTTAGCCTTTTTCCTTTACAGTAGATAAGAAGTCTCCAGAGGGCTTATCTTCTTATCTTTTTTATTTCTTTTTTCAAGGTCAGATAAGGCTCTAGCAGTTTCTTCTAGAGAGCTAGCCTTTGTTATGGAGTCTACTCTGGCCATATTTCAAATGGTTACTTTTACCCATCTTTTGCTGGAAATTGGAGGGGTGTTTTTATCATACATTTTATTCTAAGAACAGATTTCATTGAATCCAAAATAATTCTAATAAGTTATTTTGATTATCACTCAATTAAAAATATTTTCTAATTCACTGTGATTTCTTTGATGCTCTGTGGGTCATTGAGAAGTATGCTTCTTCTTTCTCAAAGATTTGGGGGTTTCTACTGTTGTCGCCACTCAGCCAAAAATCGCAAGGTATCATCTGTGGTTGAAAAAGTTGGGTTTATTACTCATTCTAGCAAGGGAGAATTTATAACATGGGGAACCATGAAACAACTTAGTAAGGAGGTGTTAAAAAGGAGCATTACAGGGTTTGTGTTTGGTTGTGTAATTTTGGAGAAAGTTCAAAGAAGTAAGGGTGTACCTTCAATTAAGTGCTATTAAAAAGAAGAACAATTCTGATTGGCTAACTCAATACATCTCACCTATAGGCAGGACAGTTTAGAAAGGCTGTAGCTGCAATTGATAAAGCAGCAGTAGTCACTCATGTTTGTTGAGAACTGTCAGATGTCTAGCGTTTTGTTGGGTGCACACTGGCCTTTATCTATGTTTAGATAAAATTATGAAGTAGTCTGGCTTTATCTCACTCTGTCAGGGTCTCAGAGTGACTTGTTGTTGGTATCTGTTAGATTATCTCCAAGCAGAGAAACATTAAAATAAGTATTCCAAAGGCTTATACGAAACCACATGACCCTCCCCCCACAAAAGCCCTGTAGAGTCACATCAATCTTGAGAAAGAACAAAGTTGGAAGAATCATGCTACCTGTTACCAAACTATATTACAATTTTATTCCATGTAATTGCTCTTGGGGTTACATATTCATCCTTCGTATAGTAGAATATGCTTTAAATTATCACATTTACCGCTTTCTAAAATGTACAAAAACCTTATAACATTTTAACTTTATACCTTCTTTTACCTTTTGAGCTATTATTTTTGTTATCTAGCTTACTTCCACATGTTTTTTAAGTACAGTCATTTTTTATTGGTGTTTTGAAACAGCCCATGTAAATAAGTATTTACCTACTTATTTTTTCATTTTTGGTATTCCTCATTTTTTCTTGCAGTTCCATGCTTTTTATCTGAGAAATTGTTCTTCCCAAAGAACCCGTTTAATATTTATTTATACAAATTGTAATTCAGTTCTTTTGGCAACAAATTTTTTATGAACATGTGTTTTCTTTGCTTTTATTTTAGACTGGACCTTGAATAAAATTCCACATTGACATTTTTTCTGCTGCATTTGAAATATATTATTGCATTGTATTTTAGTCCCATGATTCTTATCAAAAACAGCCTTCAGTTTTATGGTTACTCCACTAAGGTAATATGCATTTTCTCTCTTTCTCTCTCTCTCTCTGCCTATTTTAATTAGCAGTTTGGCTATGATGCGCTTGTTTGGTTTTATTTGTATTTATTTGGTTTTATAAGGGTTCCTGAAACTACAGTTTAATGCCTCTGTTTAGTTTTCAAAATGAAATTCTCAGCCAGTACCTCTTCCAGTGTTGCTGACCTCCCATTCTTTTTTAACTCTCTGAACTCAAGCATCTTTTCCCTCAGCCCAGGAAGACTGTTCCTTTATGCTTGGGTTTTACTCTGTCACACATGTATCTGTCTGGTGTGTATTTTTATAAAATCATGAGAATACTGTTGGTTCTTATAATAAGTATATAATTATTAAGTACATACCTACACATATGTAAGTACCTGAACCAACAAGAAAGAGATGCTTAGACTGTTTTAAATCACAGTTTTTCAATTTTGTCTCATAAAATGTAGAGAAACTTATTTCTTTCTTTTACCACCCCAAGCACTTCCTACAGGACCATAAAGAGCAATTTTTGGCTCCCTTTAAATTATTGAGAAGAAATTAACTATCTTTCATTCTCTGGCTCCCATAGGAAGCCATGGGAATGGAATTTTACGTGGGAGTGGAATTTCGTTTTTTATCAGATTGATGATATGATGATAAACTGACATCCATGTTTTTCTATTTGATACAATTAAGGTGTTAAACATTGTGATGAGAATAACAATAGACCAGATGATAGAATTTTCTGGGTGGAAGTTTTTTTGTTTTTGTTTTTAATTATTCAGTTCTACTCTCAACTTTGGAAGTGAGAGGAGTAATGCTCAGAGAAGTTCTGTCATTTATCTACGGCCATGCATAGATAAAATCTCTGTGTTAGATAAAACAGTTTTTTGCTCCTTATTCTTTTCCTTTTAAAATCAATGGCCATTGTCTGTGTCTTTGTTCTATAAATACAAACTAGAGTGAACAGACGGAACACTCTGTGAGCAGCCTTGCCTGTCAGTGTATCCAAAACTGCCATTAACCGCAATGGAGTCACTCATGTACATCAAGCAGAGAATCACTTTTTCTCTCTTTTTAGGATTTCTTTGGGAGTTTTGCCTCTTAGAATATATAATTTTTTTTCTGTCTCTTGAGGGAAATGATTTTTTCCCTGACATTTCAGTGATCACAAAGCAGCTGGTCTCATCTAAAAACAACAAAAAGCAAGTGATGATGTGACTTGGGGAAGAATCTAGTCTATATTTGAGAGGGCCATAGATTATCATCATTTTTTAAAAGCTGGCAAAATATGAACTGACAAATGTCAGTGATTATAATTTTTTTTGCAGTGATCACCATCAAAAATTGGTGCTGTACACATTTTAATATGACTACTATTCAACTTAGTGGTTCTTTTGGAGAAAAATAAAGTTATTACATTTTTTAGATGAGATGAAATTATTTACATGATCCTCCTGTTGTAATAAAATCCACCAATGTTGAGAAATAGAGATAATTGATGAGTGGCTTTAAAAATCCCACCTTACACATTAAGGAAAAGGCTCTACTACATATCTAAGATAACAACCTGGTGGGCTCTGTGGAATAGGGGGAAATAGGAAGTATTATCCAGTTTTAGTAGATCATCAGAATTGCTCATTCAAAAACACAGCATAAACAGGGGCAAGAGAGTTGACTGGAGAAAAATCACTCTATGGGTTGCTTAAAATATCTAAATGAGAATTGAAAGATTAGCTAATCAACTACATAGTTTAGATTGTTCCTGACTAACAACCTAATATTCTCTGTAAAGCATGACATGTTAGATGAGTCACAAAAAATCGTGGAAGCCAAGCCAAATATTTCAGTAGAAATATTTCAGATACAGAGTCAGTACAGTAGTCTCAATTTTGATCCACAGATTTGCAGGGTGACTAGTATCTGTCTTATCACAGATGTTCAGAATAAGAATCGAGCTAGCTTAGGCTAGAGGCCTCCTTCCATCTATAGAAGTAGTGATGGGCAATGGGGCACCAGGATAAGCTGTGTCTTAGGGAAAAAAAAAAACAGATCTTAATCCTATACCTCCAAATATCAAATCCAGGCACTTCTTTAGTCCAAGAGATGTTTCTTTGCTTCCTCTCAAATGTCCCCTGAAAGGGAGGTTACCTTTCTGTTTTCTTTCTACCTAGTCTTTTTGGTACTTGTCATTATTCAGGATCTTAAAAGACACTGAAGCAAGACCTCGAAAGGCGTGTCTAATACTGATCAATGTACTGCAGTCTGTTCCCAATTGCCTTCTTTAATATGTCATAATTCTGTCCCTGACACCCTTGTCATATTGTACTATACTTTCCAGGCTCCTAATTTTCCATGGAGCAGATCCAGTCTTTCTCCACAATGTTTTTTTTTTACTTTTTAATACATTCACCAAGGATATTTAAGTTTAAAGCATTTGCAAGGAACTATTCTAGACATTGTATGTTATGATCAAAATAACTAAATTTCTTGTCCTTGTGGTGCATGCATTGCATGTGAAAATAAAATAAAAAATAAACAGAATAATGTTATATACTAATAAGAACATTAAAGATTAAATAGCATAATGTGATACTGAGGAAGAACTCTTTTTTAAAAATTTTTAGATCTTTATTTTTAGAGATGGGAAGGGAGGGAGAAAGAGAGGGAGAGAAACATCAATGTGCGGTTGTCTCTTGCGTGCCTCCTAATGGGGACCTGGCCTGCAACCCAGGCATGTGCCCTGACTGGGAATGAACCAGCGACCCTGTGGTTCACAGGCCGGTGTTCAATCCACTGAGCTACACCAGCCAGGGCAAGAACTATTTTACAGGATGGTTTAAGCATGGCTGTTAGAGGACCTGATGTTTAAGCTGATGAGAAAGAGTCATCTGAGGAAAGATCAGGAGCCACAGCACGGAGGACCTGGGACCAGCTAGTGCAAAGGCTCCAAGGCAGAAATGGACTTCACAAACTGGAGGACCAAAAGGAATGGGAAGCTAGTTAAGACAGAGAAATGGAAAGTGGAGAGTTTGAGGTAAAAAGTAAGCAGTAAGCAGTAACCACCAAATTTTGCTGGTTTTGTACACCACAGAATTTTCATTCTATGGGCAGTGCAAAGAGAGTAGACCTTAGAAAAGGAACACAATATGATTAATATTTTTAGACACTCCCCCGAGTTCTTTGTGGGGAATGAACTGTAGTTGGGGCACTAGGGCAAATACGGAATCATACGGTCTTTTCGAATGCTAGTTTATAGGCATCTTGGCTGATGGGAGGCAACAGATGATGATAACAGGACCCAAATTAATAGTATTAAGAAGAAGAAAATGAGTAGATCTGTGATAGGGTTTGGAGTTTTAGTCCACAAGACTGGCTAATGGAAAGAAGGCAATGGTGAGGAAAGGAGAGGAATCAAGGTGATCCATTACCTGAGATGGAAATTCTGAGGAAGGAACACATTTTTTGTTTATGGTTTGGATTATTCATATTCATACTGAGATCTTATGTTGAAAGTTTTTTTTATTGTTCAAGTACAGTTGTCTCCATTTTCCCCTCATCACTCACCCCCACCTACCACCCTCAATCCTATCCCACCCACGCCCTGCGTTGTCTTTGTCCATGAGCCCTTTTTATATGTTCCCTTGATGACCCTTCCCCTTTGTTCCCCTGTTATTCCCCTCCCCCCCATCTGGTTACTGTCAGTTTGTTATTTCAATGTTTCTGGTTACATTTTGCTTGTTTGTTTTGTTCATTGGGTTCCACTTATAGGTGAGATCATTGGTATTTTTCTTTCACTGCTTGGCTTACTTCACTTAGCATAATCCTCTCAAATTCCATCCATGCTGTTGCGAAAAGTAGGAGCTCCTTCTTTCTTTCTGCTGTGTAGTATTCCATTGTGTAAATGTACTTCAGTTTTTTGACCAACTCATTTACTGATGGGGACTTAGTTGCTCCCAGCACTTGGCTGTTGTAAATTATGCTGTTATGAACATCGAGGTGCATAGGTTCTTTTGAATTGGTGTTTCAGGATTGTTAGGGTATAATCCCAGCAGTGAAATTACCAGGTCAAAAGGAGTTCCATTTGTAGTTTTTTTAGGAAATTCCATACAGTTTTTCACAGCGGCTATACCAGTCTGCATTCTCACCAACAGTGCACTAGGGTTCCCTTTTCTCCACATCCTTGTCAGCACTTGTTGTTTGTTGGTTTGTTTATGATGGCCATTCTGACCAGTGTGAAGTATGGATCCTAGTTTGTGACTATGCAAGTAACTGTGATTCCCCATGATTTGTACTCAGAAGTATTTATAGTGGAGACCTCTTGGCAATGCATCCTAAATTATCCACAGGCAGATTCTCTAAGAACCTTAACAAAATTTAATCTTCAGAGCCATTCACATGCACTGGCTCCTTTGAAAGTCCAAAAGGAGTGCTAGCAATGTCTTCACATGGCCATACGTTTTTGTAATGTTTGCAAAACAATAAAGTTCTACCATATTAGATATGCTTGTTTACTAACTTCTTCAATATTTCCTCAGTGTATGGTCTTACAGTGACTGTGGATTAGCTACGGGGAAGTTTGGTGGGGACATATTGCACCCAGGATTAGTGGGATACAGTGCCTTATGGTAACTCCCATGAAGAATTCTGGAGTACATGTACCAGTGCACCACACCGTGAAAGTGTAGCGGTGCAGGGTGCATATCAACATGAGTTTTACTAACTCCTGCAGTGGATTTGCGGAAGGAGGAGAAACAAGACATAAAGTAGACAGAAACAAAAGTTAATCTGCGGAAAATTTTCGGTTCCTTTACATAGGTTCAATTGATTTTTATCAATGCTTAGGTAAAATAAAAATTTCCTTCTAGCAATAATTCATTTGATAATCAGCATATAAAGTCTAAATACAATGCACAATTGTTTTTTTCTTTTTTGATCGGAATTAAGCATTATAGACTTTACCGGCTTCTTTCTGTTTCTCAGGTTCAATACTCTCGCTGCATCACACACAGCGTGGATCTGTGCGTGCGGTTACATGTTTTGTGAGTCTCCCACAGGCACGCCTTAGCGATATCGCAGGTTCTGTTCCAGACCCCTGGAATAGAGCAAATATCGCAGTAAGGTGAGTCACACAAAATTTTTTTGGTTTCCTAATGCATATAAAAGTCTATTAAGTGTGCAATAGCAGTATGTCTGAAAAACAATGTACATACCTTAGTTAAAAAGCAGTTTATTGCTTCAAAAATACTCATCTGTCTCTGCTGGAAAAATGACTCTCATACACTTGCTAGAAACAGAGTTGCCACAAACCTTCAATTTGTTAAAAACTCAATATTTGTAAAGTGCAATAAAGTGAAGCTTTATAAATGAGGTATGCTTGTATGTACAAAAAAACTAATTTGATTGGCTCTGTAAGAAGAAAGACTGAATTATCTTTATCGTCTCTCTATAGAAAATATTATAAAACTGTTGTCCTGTGATGAGGCCATCAAGGAGCGTGTGGTTATAAAATGTAGTTAAAGTTATTGTTCTTATGATTTCTTTAAAATTTCTAATTAATATTTATTCTTGAATGTAACTTTGTTTTTGTAACAGTATATATATTTTTAAATAAGGACCCCCCGTATTTTAAACTTTACATTTCACAAAACCTAGATCTGCCCATGCTTCTGTTTGAAGCCAGAGATAATAGTAAATTCAGAGACCTTGTGTCTTTCTCGGAACCGTGCATGTTTGTACCTTTGAAATAAATACCTGACTGATGCCCTAAAAAGCACGTTGACAGACAGAGGCAATCCTTTCCGTTTCATCTCCTCAACAATGACTCTCAGACCTTCCGGTCTACTTCTCACTTACAGACTTTTCTTTGCTCTTTTATGAATCTTTCATGTTCAGATCAGTTACCTTTGTTTTGACCCAGAAAGTTAATTTTGCTATATCAATAATATTTTGAATTTGGAGTGGAGCGTATTAACATAAATCTTGGGTTTTGCTTTGATTGGGTTGGGCTAGGTTTTCTTTCTGTTCTTTCTTTTCTTCTTCATTTTCCTCCTCCTCTTCTTCTTTTCCATCTTCTTTTTTTGAGAGGGAATATTTAAAATGAGTCTGGCTTTAATTTAGCCAAACCTTTATTTCCTCCTTAACATCTTGCAAGCAGATAAACATCTTTGTCTTTAAAGTCATATGCCTAAAGGTGTGAGGAAAATCTGTGGAGAAAATGGCTGTAAAATGGTCCACATTTCTACTCCTGAGGGGTTTTTGAAGCATGTAGCATCTTCTCAAAGAAGATCGTAAAGTCAATACTGAAATGGAAAAGCGAAACCGGATGCTACTCTGCCTTATGTTCTATTGAGCAAATTGACAAACTGTGATTGCCAAAGCCTTATTACCAGCACTGCTGAAAAGAACACAACTTAATTTCCAGATCTCTTGATGCAGTTCAGAAAAAGTCCCATAGACATTACACACTTGGACTCAGAGAATATTAACCTTAAAATACCCTGGTATCAGTTCACTCCCCAATTGCTACTGAGTAACTAAACAAAATATTGCCTTCAAATAATTTGTTGTGTCATTTGAAAAGATTTTAATCAATAAGAACAATTTCAAATTGATAATACTGCCAAGAGTGCTGCATATTTAAATATCAAAGAAGCAAAAGTCCCAGTATCTGGGGGAAGAGAAATAAAGGTCTTAAAGGGTATGATTTTTGTCCTAGTTCTTATGAGACAGGATGGGCAAAGATTGCTCAAAGAACATGTTTTCAAAGATAAATTAGTTTAAATAAATACATTCCATCAATTTAAAATGTTTTAACTTATCATCTTGGCAATGATTCTGAAAAGGAAATAGCAGAAGAAAGATTAATAGAAATATTCAAGGAGAAGTCACTTCAGCCTTTCCATACTTTAACCCAGGTTCAAGCTATCTTTCCCAGTGGCGTGCTGGTAAATATTTAACAAACAGCTCTCTGGGGGGAAAGGCCCTGATTTATAGTGTTTCGGATCCTCTTGGCATACATACAAGCACATGACTGATGTCAAGCTATTACCTAATGTCACTGAACACAAATTGGGGAGAGATGTACAGTTGTGCAATAATATATAGTGTTTTCACCATACAAATACAATAAATAAACCTTAAGAAGAGATGAGTAAAATGTAAACTATGTAACTAGAAAGTGATGAATTATGACTACTCAGTACTTTTTAAATGCAATTTATTTAATTGCACTACTATATGGATTAATTTTTTAATAATGATTTTGTTTAACAATCAGTTCACAAAATTAAACAACAATTTAACAGTAATCTGGTGGGCCTGTATAAGTCAGTTATAACATACCACTATTTTGTGCCACATAATGTATTAAGCTTATCCTAAGTGTAGTGTGGAAAGCCATTAGGAGACTATAAGGAAGGAAGAGAAGGTATTATATTTTCATTTTCAGAAGTTTATTCATGCAGCTGTGTGGGGAAAAGGTTGGAAGGTGACAAGTGGAAATACGGAACCAGTTAGAAAATTACTGGTGTCAGCTTTCTAGAGGCAGTGTGATCTCTGATGTAGCATGGGCTTTAGAGGATATAAAGTCATTTTCTTCAGATTCAGTGAAAGCACACTTGCACATTTACAAGAAAATTGTAAGAAAGCACAAAACAAAAAACAAACAACAAAGGAAATGCAAAAAAGCATAGACCCAGGAGCATAGATTTTACCTCCTAACTCAGAACTAATCTTCAGCAACAGACGGGCTTACCTGCCAACATTGGATTCCAGAAAACACAGCCCTGTTTTTTTGTTTTTCATTTGTTTTAAAGATTATATTTATTTATTTCTAGAGAGAGGGGAAGGGAGGAAGAGGGGGAGAGAAAAATCAATGTCTGGTTGCCTCTCACACGCCCCCCACTGAGGACCTGGCCTGCAACCCGGGCATGTGCCCTGACTGGGAATCAAACCAGCAGCCCTTTTGTTTGCAGGCTGGCACTCAATCTACTGAGCCATACCAGCCAAGGCAGTCCTATTTTGTTTTGTTTTTTTAATTTTAATTTTTTCTTATTTGGTTTGCCAAATGTATATTTGCTTTCTGCTTTTGGACCTATTGTACTGAATAATATCTTTTCAGGGCCCCATGTGGGGCCGCATGTGGTGCTAAATGACTCTGTGACCTCCCCACATTGCACAGGGTCCTCCCAAAGCATTGACATTTCTCTTCTTTCTGACCTGAAAGGCCAGTTTTTTATGTCAGAAAACTTTTCTGGTGTTTTGTAATTGATATAACATTTCACTTACTTTACCTCATTTAGTCTCAGATTAACCCTTTATGTCAGGGCAATAGATACTATATCCACCAGTGATACATAAGACTTACGGGAATTTCAAAGTTGAGAACTTCAAATAGCATAACATTTCAGCCATAATATACACAGAAGTAGTTGATTTTTCGAAGTGAGGCTACAAGTACAGAGTAAGTGCCACATATAAAGTAATTAATATATATACTATTATTAATATACAGCTAATACTAGAGGTCTTCAAACTAGAGTGTGGAGACTTCCCAAGGGACATGTGAGTATTTGGACCACTTTAGGAAAGCAATTTTTAGACCACAAAATTTCATATATACAATTTCCTAAAATTTATTTATCTGAGAACTCGTATCTTGAACAAATATTTCCAACTTCCTCATGATTTTTCTTCCAATTTATAAAAGAAAAACATACCTCTCACCTACCCCTCAAGGTATTATGGTACATTGTATGGGATTAAAAAATATCTGACTATTTAATATTAGAACAATTTGAAATATTTTAGGTATTGGGAAAGTAAATAATCTAAATTCATGGGCAATAATTCTTTTCAAACCTAATACTTTCTCCCTGTTTTCCAACAGAACTGAAGGAGATCCTGATTGAGTTGTTGGCTAATGTATTATTAAAATAATATTCAATAATAAATCACTAGGCCAGATAACTTGGAAAACATTCAAAGAATTGTGTGCCAATACAATAAGATTTCCATCTATATTTTTATGTGGACCACATTTTTTAGCACTTTCATCTATAAAAACAAAAATAGGAAGAGAATCAATGCTGATTGTACTAATAATCTAGTAATGTCATATTCATCTACAGATATAAGCTCATATATGTTTTAAAAAATTATTGATTTTTTAAGGGGGAGAGGGAGAGAGAAGCATCAGTTTGTTGTTCCACTTATTTATGTATTCATTGGTTGATTCTTGTATGTGCTCTGATCAGGGATTGAACCCACAACCTTGATATATCAGGACAATGCTCTAACCACCTGTGAAAACTGCCAGGGCAAGCATCATATATCTTATTAAATATTTTTTATAACAAAATTCGATGCTAATAACATATCAAACAGAATTATGTAGCTATGTTGTTTCTATATATTGCATACTACTGTAAATTATAATAATAATTCAACATGATATTTTTAAACAGCACTTCATGGTCTCAGGAGATTCATAAATAAGTAATGCAGGTTTTTGTTATAAAGAAATATGATAATAGACTTTCAAACATAAAGCATATATTATTAAGATAAAATTCTGAGAGTAAATGGAATGAAAATAGGAGTTTAAGAAGGTAAAACTGATGTAACTTCCTCTTAAAAGGAGCTTGTTCATGTGTTTTTTAAATGAGTAATGATGGTTACCTAGTCAGTATGATATACGTATTCTTTGGAACCAATTTTAGAATGACATAATAATTTTCTTTAAAATTGCCAATATTTATAATATGCTAGAAATAACATCATTTTCAAGTATTTAATCAGAAAATTTCAGATGTCAATTTTAAATGTGAGGAGCACATAATTTTTTAATGTTCTTTTAGGGCATAAGTGGGAAAATTGTTGAAGACGTCTGCTTTTCTCTGTAGACATAATTAAATTGAACGTCTATGTATTTTTTCTGTCTCTACCCACCAGTACTGGCAGCTGGTGCGTGTTTCTCCACCCTCACCCCTCTCACCTGTAAAGCCATACACTTTGTTTTAATTGTTCCAGGAAAGTACTGTGTATGCAGGGTCAAGCAGAGAACAATGAACCATGTGGCTACTTGCCTGCTGAGCAGGCTAACGAGGCTCATGTCCTAACCAACTTGCTCATTTCTACACAACAGCCCGTTGCTACACAAGCCTCAATTTCATGCCTCAGAAAAATGACAAATCACCACATTTCATGGTCTGTCATGATCTCTCATGGCCACTTGCACAAAGTTGATACCATAAACATTAAATTTGTAAATACTGTGGATTTGCTGAAATTCCCCATTTACAGATGAAGAAACTGATATTCTGACAGGATTAGTGACTTGCAAGATTTATGTAGCTACTAAAAGGCAAATCCAGGTCTCAAATCTCTAGCTCTGAGTTTATACTTAGTACACAGAGACACGCACACACATTTGAGGTATGTCCAGAAAGTATCCAGCAGTGCACTATGAAAAATAGAGACATTTATTGAAGAATATGTGAGACACAAGAAAAATTGTACATAGGACAATGATGCCTCACTTTCCTTCAAAGTAGGCACCTTGGGACCTCATACAGTTCTCCCAATCACCATCAGCTGCCCCATCGTATTTTCCTGAAGCTCACTGATGGTCTGAAATCTCTTCCCTTTCAAAGGTGATTTTAGTTTTGTGAAAAACCAGAGGCCACAGGGTAGTCATAGGAGACTTCTTACCTGGGGAAGCAGTGGAGCAAGCAAAGGAAATAGTGAGGTCCTCACATACGTGTCCAGGTACACCTGTTTAGCATGTTTAAGGAACTGAAAAGAAGATAAGAGAGAAAGGAGATGAGGTCTGAAAAATAAGTAGTGCCAGATCGTATAAAGCCTTTTAGGTTATGGCAATAAGTTTATATTTTATTTTGGGCATCACGGAAAGACACCATATTGTATTGTGCTTATTAGGTCATGTTGTAAGATGGAGAAACAAGACAGAAACAGAAAAGACTGCCCTTTCTCTAAGCTTCTCAAGGTAAAGCACAAGCTACACTCTTCATGTTTTAATCACTGGGTCGTGTTGATCATCCAATCTTTGGCAGAGCTTATTTGAAAATTCACTGTTGGTAAAATACAAAGAAAAAAAGCCATCTCAGCTAGTAGCTACTAAAATTGTTACTTGACATATTTTTTAAATTCCTAACTTTTTCATCTCATTTTATGTCCTTTCCCTGCTGTAATATTCTGATTAGTCCTGTATGTTGAAAAGAAAAAATTAAAGAGCTATTTATCATCAAGATAAAATATTTAGACAATTGAGGCCCATATTTCTGAGAATATATGTATTAAAATCTACCATATATGAGTATATACACACAAAAATGCAGATATATAGTTTGCTATGCTTTCTTATTTTATTTTTTGTAATGATTTCAAAATGGTGTGAAACAAGAAGAATTTTGTTTCCCCTGTGTGGGAGCAACTTTGCCCGCAAAGTCCCCCGTCCACCATGGATGAAAGTGAAACTACCAATATGCGATCTGCTTTGGGAGGAAAGGTGGCTGATCTCTCAGAAGAGAAGGGTCAAGAGCCCCTTCCTCAAGGGGCTCTTATTGGGTTCATTGGCACAAGAATACAGCTAGGGATCAAACAATAGATAGCATTCAAAGAACTATGAGGGCTTATTCTCAGTCACAGTCAGATAACTAAGGAACCATAAAACTTGGAGGAACAAACTTCTTGCTTGGACCCTTATCATTTAGTTGAGAGCATTTCAAACAAAGCAGGTTTCACAGGATTTTACATATTCTTTCTTAGGCCTGATCACCCCAGATCCCGCTCTAGTCGGCAAAGGGCTGCACCACCTTCCCCATCACATCATAGGGTTTTAGGCTTAAGTGGATTAGAGCCAGGAAGCACTTCTCCAGATGAAAATGGGGACTCAGGCTATGTCAGAATAGCTGGGGGAGGGGGGGGTGAGGGTCCATCACTCCCTCTTTGTTGTGGTCCTCCCGAGTCCTTCCATCATGGCCTCCCAAGTGATCGTGTCTGGCTTAGGTTGCCCCCCTCTGAGGGGCCTTACCCATCTCTGACTAACCGACCAAGCATTAGGGGCAGCAGATGAAGCAGAAGCAGTGTTTGCTACCAGAGACAAGCTTTGTCTCCTTAGTGGCTTGCATTCCAGAGGTTGGTCACTCAGCCTTAGCCATGGGGGGCAGTTACAACTCCAGAAACCAGGTAGAGCGGTTCCCAACACCCCTGGAACTTTTTAAAGGTCCAATCATTCCAGCAAGTTCCGTGTAGCATATTGAAAGATCTGTCAGCATTCTCACTATTATTTGAGTGCATAGTTGTGGGGGTTTTTTTGGTAGAAATAAGAGAACTGTTTTTCTACTCCCCATAGGCAAGTGATCTTGAACTTGCTGCACTGGGAGAAGCTGCACAACTGCCCTGGGAAAGTCTAGTCCCTTGGTTGGAGTTCGTGGGCTACTAGAGACAGTACTCCGGTGTCACCAACCAGGGCATTGAGGTCCCACGATGCAAATGATACTCATGGCATTTTTGTCTTGCTTCCCTTCAACTTGCCCAGAGGCAAACCTGTTCCAAAATCTAGAGCATGGTCTTTACGGTGAGACAGAATCTGAGTTTGAGTCTTGGCTCTGCTCCTTGCCAGCTAACCGACTTTTCTGGCCCTGTGGCCCCCTCCACTGCTCAGTGTAATGAACAACACTTGCCCTAGTGGGACTTCTGGTGATGAGAAACAACTGTTTTGTTTTATACCTCACACTAGTGTATAGCTGGGTTTTTTTATTTTGTATAATATGCTCAATCTTTTGACATATATATTTGATACAAATTAAAGGAACTGTAAGTGTTCAACTCTAAATGTTACTATGGCTTCCTATTTTAAAGTTATGTTAATGCAATTATTCTCCGTAAATGAACTTATTACCATCAGATCGAGAAATGTCTACCATCAGGCCTTAACCGGTCTGCGTGTAACAGCTTTTCTTACTGCACACCCCCCCTTGTGTTCTGATTCACCAAATAGTAACACTCACCTTAGGTTTTTGTTCAAATGATATTTTTTTGTCTCAACATCTTTGATCATATTGTTTCTCCTTATCTGGTTGGCCTTCACATAATCCTCAAATTTATGAAAATTCTGCCCATCTTTTAAAGTCCAAAACAAATGTCACCTGGATGAAGTCATCCTTTATTTCTATAGTGAAAATTAATATTATGTTTCCTGTTCCTCTTTTAGAACCACGTCATTATAGTATATGTTTTTAAATAATTTTGCCTTGCCCATCATTGTAGATGCCTTGGGTATAACTATTTGTCATATTTGTATCCAGATCAAACTTTGGGTGTGGAGGCAAACTCTTTGTGATTTAACTACCTGTAACCTAACTCGGGCCTCACTAAAGTTTCTTTAAATAGAGACCCTGCTCAACTATCCAGTGTTAGCGGCTTTTACATGTCCAGCCTGAAACTCTCACACTAGGTTTTCCTAAAACCTCCAGTTTCTGTAGTTCCCTATTGCTGCCCACCCTGCAGGAGGTGCCGAAGGCTCAGTCTCCAGGTCTCTGGTCTTCACCAGCAAGCATCGATGTAGCCTCAAACAAACTGTGTTCAAATCAATTCAGTCCTGTTGAAACAAAGTTGACTTTTAATCTGTATATATTTTAGTAGACAGGAAAAAGTTTATTATAATTTTGTCTCCTTCATACATAATTTTTTCATGGCTAGGAAGTCAACTGTTAGAAAAAGGGAGAAGACTTTTTGATCAAAACTATTTCATGTTCCTCTAAGCCAAGAGATACCAAGGGACAAGACCTTGTAGTGGAACATGGAGAATACAACCACAACATTTTAAGAAGTTGCGCCTACCGATGGGGTTCAGTAGTGTATCCCCCGAGTCAGCTTTAGCAATGACAATTCCCTGCGTGCCCTTTCAGGAATGTCTCTCCAGGATATTTACAACTCAGATGTGTAGGTTGGTTCGGCTATTATATGCTCTCTATATTCTTTTCAATTTTCCTCTCCTATGTAAAAGTGTAAAAATAGATTATATTGAGGTTTCAGGGCATTGTTGGTGCCACAGTAGCTCAAGAAGAACCTTTTACTTTTTTTAAATGAAATTGTAAATGTCCTCTAACTGTTGTGTATGGGAGACTAAGCTCTTACGCTATTTAAAAATTTTATGTGGTCATAAATCTGTTCCATAGTCAAGTTACTGTTTTACAATACATTGTAAACTTTTCCTTTCTTACTTCCTCTATTTTTTCCCAAATAATATATGTGAATTTCACTAGTTGTATATTGCTTAGGAAAAAACTGTGGTGTTTCTAATTTGGAAAAAATCTTTTCTTTCATAAATGACATTTGCATACATTCAAAGAACAGCATATTTGTGACATGGTAGCCAATATTTGAGCTGGAATTTAAGAACTTAATGAATAAATTAGTGGATCCGATAGTGCTGCCAAAAAGTCCTGAGGGGCTCCCCATCCATCCTCTCTCTTACCTGGTGTACTTGCGCCTGGCGACACATCCACACTGATGCCTCCAAGGATTTTCTTAGTTTAGAATGAAGTTTCTCGTGTCGTTCCGCACCTCTGGAAGTTGTAGAACCCTCTTCCATTATAGCAAGCAAATTATGACCTGTGTTCATGGAAAATATTTTTCAGATGGGAACACTAAAGAAGTTATAGATAGCTTCTGTGCCTCAAAACGGTAAGATGAGAACACTTTTCATATGCTGAGAGCATTTTTATTTTAAGAAATTTTAGACATTTAAAATTATTGATGTTGTAAATCCATTTAGCCTTTCTGAAAGTAGGTGACCGGCAATAAAGTACCTGTTTTATAACTGATAATGTCACAAGCTGGAGTGAGGACATTGCTCAAGGTCCCATGATGTATTTTTTAAAGATGGGTGTGTGCATGTGCATCTATGTTAGAAAATGAGAGATAAATCTCCTCGAATCTTAGCTCTAGGTGCTTGGCTCCACTGCAAAGAAGGATTTTATCAGATATACAGATTTGCTTTTTGTGTCTGTAACAGATACCTGTCTTATTTAGGGGAGGGGGGTTTTCAAAGATCTATTGTTTGATTCTGGATGGGGACAGAATACCATCATATTAGAGAAACCAAGGATGGGAAGATTTCCATCTATGCCACCTTAGAATTTAGAAAAGGAGCACACTGCTTAGAATCAGAAAAAGGGTTTCTACTACCCACACTTATTTTGTTTTTATTTCATCTTTATTGTATTTTTCCATAAACGTTTAGCCCTCTTATACTTCCCTGCCCCCAGCAATCACCACACTGTTGTCTATGTCCATGAGTCCTTTCTCCTTTCTGCTCAATCTCTCCACTCCTAAACCCACCCCCTCAGCTGTCATCCTGCTCTCCATCTATGAGTCTGTCCCCCTTTTCCCTGTGAGTTCAGTTTGTTCATTAGATTCCACATATGAGTGAAATCATATGGTATTTGTCTTTCTCTGAATGGCTTATTTTACTTAGCCTACCATCCACATTTAGAATCTTGAAATAAAGCTGCAAGGATTTAGAGGGACTCAGGAGTTATTCATGATACTCATGATGGAGACTAGTGAGTGCGGTGGAAGCAGGCAGTGTCCCATAGCATTGCTGTGGGCAGCACATCCTGACCACACAGTGCTTGGGAACTAACTTTGGTTTGGATCTGGACATGCTGACTTTCAGGATCCCTGGCTATTTCTTCAGTCTAGTTCTTTATCCTTCCCAACTGTTTATATCCTTCCAATACATTTCTCTTCCACTTAAATTACAGTTGGTTTTGGTTATTTAGTATCCAGAAGCCTGACTGGAACTGTTTATGGAGCAGTATGAGCAGGCAGGCCACAGCAATGACATGTGTGCCTCTGTGGAGACCTTCTCAGAAGCCAAGTGGCAGGGCTGCAAAAGTAGCTCTGTCCCATACTCTCCCATAGTAGAATAAATTTGATTTTTATTCCAGGTCAATAGATAGAGCAGTGAGGATGTTTTTTATATAAAAAAAATCTGAAAGCAGATATAAGTATAACCTAACCAGCAAAACAAACAAACAAGCAAAATATAACCAGGGACATTGAAATAAAGGACAAACTGATAGTAACCAGAGGGGAGGAAGGCTGGCAATAGTGGGGGAAAGAGAAGGGCCATCAAGGAACATGTATAAGGGACATATGGACCAAGCCAAAGGGAGGAAGGAGGGTGGGGTGAGGGGGAAGTGGCGGCAGGAAAATGGAGACAACTGAATTGGAACAGCAATAACTAACTAACTAAATAAAAGAAACCATACTTGGTGATATGGTATAAAAGAAACCCTGGGATCAGAGCCAGGGAACCTTCCTCGGCCACTTGGTTAGCCTGACGACCTTGGTTGAAGTATTTTCTTTTTCTAAACTATTGCCCCTTCATCTGTACACTATAATACCACTGGAGAACCTATTTCACAGGGCTGTTAAGAATAATAGAAAATAAACACCTGGCTGGTGTAGCTCAGTGGATTGAGCACGGGCCTTCGAATCACATGATCGTGGTTCAATTCCCAGTCAGGGCACATGCCTGGGTTGCAAGCCAGTTCCCAGCAGGGGACTGAAGAGAGGCAACCATACACTGATATTTCTCTCCTTCTCTCCTTCTCTTCCCCTCTAAGGATAAATACATAAAATCTTTAAAGAAAGAATAATAGAAAATAAATATAGGTAAACAAATAAAGGATATGACTAAAGTAGTCTTACTGTTATCATTACATTTTTATTATATAATAGATGAGTATCAGGCACTTGACCTAGTTTCCATTTTATAATGACTGTCCACAGTAGAAAAGTCTTACTTCTTTCCTATAGGCCTTGCACAGTGGGCAAAGGACCACCTTTGCAGGCCAGGGGGCCTGGATTTGAATACAGGTTTCACAATGGACGACTTCTGTGACTAGTAGCAAGTTACTCAAACTCTCTGAGCATAAGTGTTCTTTATAATATGACGGTATAACATAAAGATGTTAATGATAATGTTAAGGGTCTATAAGGAAAACAATATATTTAATAAAACTGTATCTATGTAGGTTTAAATAATTATGTATAAATGAGTACAGGTGAGGTAGCTCTGTCGTTTATTAGCATGTAACATGATAAAGCTTGTATTCAGAAATGTAAAGTGGGTATAACAATAGCAAGTATCTCATAAATTTCAGAGTGTTAAAAACCTTAATGGTGTAAGAATATCTATTTTGTTTTTAATCCTCATCCTAGGATATGTTTTTATTACTTTGAGAGAGAGAGAAAGGAAGACAGAGAGAGAGAGAGAAACATTAATGTGAGAGAGAAACATCCATAGGTTGCCTCCCGTACTTTTTCTGACTGGGGACCAAACCCACAACCTAGGTATGTGCCCTGACCAGGGACTGAACTTCATTCAACCTTTTGGTGTATGGAACGGTGCTCCAACAGACTGAGCTCCCCAGCTAGGGCTGCAGACACATTTAGAACATTATCTGGCATATAGTAACTTGTCAATCACTATTAGCTACTATAATTATTTTTAGGCAAAACACCTTACACAGTACCTTTTTACTTGGTAGACACTCAGTACATACTTCTGTTCATTATTAGTTTTCCTTGCTCGCAGCTAAATAGTAAGCACAATATCAAACAGGAATTTATTCCTTCAGACCAAAGAGATGAAGTACAATATACACACCCCTAGTTTGTCCCCTGTCTACTTAAGTTCTTACTACTTGGCAGGCATTTATTTGCCATCAACTACAACTAATTTTAAACTTAGATACTTGGAAGTTGTAGCTGCCTGGCCCTCAGAATTGGACTTACTCCTTCTATCCATCTGCATCACACTTCCCCATGCATCATCATTGTGTCTTGTTTTTATCTTCTTACAATTGGACATAGAAACCTGTGTCTAGACTGTCAGCGCCTCTCCGTCATGGTGCTGGTCTCAGAATCCTCAAGGGATTCTGCTGCTAGGAATTAGTGCTGGGGCTACACTCAAGATAACTCCCTAAACCATTGTAGCTATTGTTCTGCGTTTACCTTTCATCTGGTTGTGATGATGTACTATGATATATTGCCTATGTGATGAGACCAGGTGAGTTGAATGACATAGACATTGTGACAGAGCATGAGGCTGTTAGAAGAGTTCCTCAAACACAGACACTGAGATTCCACAACAGCTGATCTGATAACACAGAGGACTACTTATTAAGTGACTATGGATGGGTAGCTTATTTATTGCGGATCTCCCGGACAAAGGGATGATTCACATTCCGGGGAGACAAAGCAGGACAGCATGAGATTTCATCATGCTATTCAGAACAGTTTAAAACTGATACATTGCTTATTTAAGGAATATTTCTTTCAATATGTTTGAATCACAGTTGACCATGAGTCACTGAGACCTTGGAAAGCAAAATTGTGGAAAACAGGGGACCCCTGTTTGTGTATCATTGGGCCTCGGTTAGAGGAAAAATAAAACTAAATAAATTATATAGTTTTTGACTGGTGGGAATCTTATTCCTGAGTAGGGTAGAAAGTATAAACATAAAAATATGATTAAAAACAAACTAATGCAAGTTAGTAAACAGTAAAAAATGGTAGAGTAAATTTATATGCATAAGTACATGTCAAACCAGATGTTAGGTTCTGGGATTTATCAGGAAATTACGGTATTTAGATAAAAACGGCTTGCACCAGATCATCTGCACTGGAAAACCATGTGGAATGGGAGTTCTCATCTTCCCTATCTCCAATAACTCTCCCCCCCTGGTAATTTAATGAATTGTTTGTTCTTTATTAATTTTTCTATAGCAATATTTTGCTCTTAAAGTATTATCTTATCTGTGGTTATAAGTTCCCTGCAAATGAAATGTATTGCTAATATTTTTTCAGTGTGTGTGCAATTTACCCTTAAATTTGTTTATGGTATATATGACATATGAAAAGTTAAAATTTTCACAAGTTATATTTATCAACCATTTCTTGATGTTATTTTTTGTTGTGAAAACCTTGCTTGCTCATCCATAGATAAAATGTTAGGATTTGTTTTTATATTTTTTCTATATTTTTAAAGATTTTATTTATTTTTCTTTAGAGGGAAAGGGAAGGAGAGAGGGAGAGAAATATCAATGTATGGTTGCCTCTGGTGTATCTCCTGCTGGGAACTGGCCTGAAACCCAGGCAGGTGCCCTGACTGGGAATCAAACCCTGATCCTTTGGTTCACAGGCCCACACTCAATCCACTGAGCTATACCAGCAAGGGCTGTTTTTGTTTTCATTATAAAAACATAGATCCTCATTGTAGAAAAAATTGAATAAGATAAAAAGGTACATAATAGAAATAAAAGTCATCTAAAATTTCTCTCAGATAGTCAATGTGTTTTATGTAGACATACTTAACAGTTTTATAAGATAATTTCTATCATAACTACTATACAATTTTATATTCTTTATTTAGTATACTGCAAGCATGTATTCTCAACATAGCCTGTGAAAGTGTGACAATATTTTTATTTTTATAGAATAATAGCTACAATGGTTTATTTTTTATAGAATACATGTTATTTCAATTTTATTTCTTCCCCCATGTTTCTCAGTATTATTTTAAATGCTCTTTAAGTAAAATCATTTTTGCTGCCTAGCATTTTGGGGCTTCCCAGGACTGTCCATGTGAGTGCACGCTGGCAATAGTTGACACCTGTGATTTGAAGCATTAGCCTGAGATTTATGATTTGATGCTGGCACAGGCACAGGCATCCTTTTGTTGTTTCAATTCAAGCTTGTCTTTAAAAGTGTACTGGATAATAAATATTGGGATAATAAAGGCTTACCTTCCACATTTTGAGAAGAGTAAATAAAAATGCATTTTAAAACCATTCCAAATTCCAAAATATAGCAATCTCACTCCCAGGTATTTCCACAGGAGAAATAAAAACTCCTACTCAAATGTCTATAAAAACTGTATTTGCCAGGGCCCCTAACCAGAAACAACCCAAATATCCACCAACTGGTGAATGGATAAACAGTGTAGTACATCTATGGTGTTCTGTAACATAAAGAATTATTGATGATGGCATACAAAAAACCATATGATCTCACCTCTAACAGGAAGCTAAACAACAAAGCAAACAAGCAAGCAAAATATAACCAAAGACACTGAAATAGAGAACAGGCTGACAGTGACCAGAGGGGAGAGGGGAGGGAATTTCAGGGGAAATAAGGGAGGGATTTAGAGGAACCTATATAAAGGATACATGGACAACAACTGAGAAGGGGGGAAATGGGAGGGAGGGGGGAGGATGGGGGGTGGGATGGGATGGGAGTAATAGACAGAAAACTGTACTTGAAAAATAATTAAATAAAAAAAATGGAAAAAAAACCCAAAAAACCCCAACAACACATGGATGAATTTCCAAGCACTTTTATTTTTTAAATATGTTTTATTGTTGTTCAAATACAGTTGTCCACATTTTTCCCCATTGCTCTTTCCTGCCCTGCCCACCCATCACCTCTGACATTCAATCCTCCCTACTCTGCATTGTCTTTGTCCTTGGGTCCTTCACACATGTTCCTTGAATAGACCCTTCCCCTTCTTTCTCCATTATCTCCCTCTCCTCTCCCCTCTGGTCACTGTCAGTTTGTTCTTTATTTCTATGTCTCTGATTCTATTCTGCTCACTTGTTTGTTTTGTTGATTTGGTTCCACTTACAGGTGAGATCGTATGGTATTCGTCTTTCATCAACTGGATTATCTCACTTAGCATAATGCTCTCTAGTTCCACCCATGCTGTCAGGAAGGGTAGGAGCTCCTTCTTTCTTTCTACTGTGTAGTATTACATTGTGTATACCACAGTTTTTTGAACCACTCATTTACTGATGGGCATTTGGGCTGTTTCCAGCACTTGGCTGTTATTATAAACAATGCAGCTATGAACATTGGGGTGCATAGGTTCTTTTGAATTGGTGTTTCAGGATTCTTAGTGTGTAATCCCAGCAGTAAAATCACCAGGTCAAAAAGGCAGATCCATTTTTAGTTTTTTGAGGAAATTCCATACTACTTCCCACAGTGGCTGCACCAATCTGCATTCCCACCAACAGTGTACCAGGGTTTCCTTTCCTCTATATCCTCGACAGCACTTGTTTGTCCATACATTTATGATGGCCTTTCCGATGGCTATCTCACTGTGGTTTTAATTTGCATCTCTTTGATGGGCAGTGATGTTGATCAAAGCATTTTTAAAGTGAAAGTAACCAGAAACAAAAGACAAAAACACGTATTATTTGATTTATATACACTTTGAAAAAGTTTAAATTTTAGTTCCAGAAAGTATATCAGTAGTTGTTAGGGACTGGGCTTGAAGAAAGCAGATTGACTGGAAAGCACCTGTATTTTGCTGTGTATAATGCACACCCACATTTTGTGGGCATTATACACACGATTATTATGTGCATTATTATACCCATGGTGTATAACCGCATTATACCCATGTGTAATACTCATTCTTACTTTTCCCTCAAAATGTTGAGCAAAAACTTTGCATTGTATACAGCAAAATACAGTAGATCATGGTAACTTCATAGGGTTGATAGAAATATTCTCTAGCACATTTGTAGTCATATGAGTTTATTTGAAAAAGTTATATATCATCAAAATATTGAAATTATCAATATTTAATTCCATTCAGACATTTTTATTAGTATGTTAGGTTAAATAAGGTGCCTCTAAGAATCAGGCCAGCAGTATAATTAATAATAAGTTGATAAAATATATTTAGTTTGCTTCCCATATCTTAGGAAATAATTCTGTTGATCAGGTAAAGGAAAAAAGTCTTTAGAAGTCATGTGATTTCTATATTTTATTTCCAAAAATATTATCCACTTACAGATCATTAAATATAATTTTGATGATAGTGTACTTTGTGTTTCTCTGATACACAATATGATTTGGAATAAGTTCAAATTGAATAACATTGCATAATAAAATTTCTTTTCATCCACCTACCTCTTTATCTACTTATTAAGGTGGACAGAATTTTTAATATTTGCATTTATTAGAAAATGCAACATAGGATTAGAATGGATACTGAAAGCAGTCCTGTCTCAATATAATGCATTCGTTAATAACAGTAATAACCATCTATACTATGCATTGTGCATGTTTTAGTAAAGTATACATTTCTAATAACTGTTTATTTTTATTATTCATCAAGCTTTTTACTACATGGATTGTTTGATCAATTGTGTACTAATAATTATTATGATAAATCAATATAGAAGTAAAAACAATTTAATATTTGAGCACTATGTTCTGAGGCAAATAAGAACATTTAACATCCAAATTTATATTCATTTTTATTTTTGTTACAGAGTAATAAAAAAGAGATTGGTAAACATTTTAGTGAATATAAAATTAGAATAAAATTACATGGGGTACATGGGATAAAAATATAAATTCAAGGAGAAAGAAGAATTATGTAAAAATTCTATCATTGAGAAATTCTTCTATTGTCAAATGGATATTATTACTAAGCCACTTAGATTCTATTTATTCTATTCTACTTGGGTTCTTTGGATACAATTTCAGAAGGAATGTAATAAATTCATTTGAAAATGTCAATGTTTCCAAAACACTGGCAATAACATTTGTTGGAACTACTTACAATAGAACATTTAAATTAATTTAAAATGTATGAGTGGGTAGTTTTCCGTAATTATTTTAGAGGTTATTTGAGGAAAAAACCTAATTATGATGTGAACTATGTCACATGTATTTAACACGTTTAAGACTAGTTTACCCCAATAATATCCTCCAAAAATGAAGACTATCCCTATATTTATTTTTATATAATGTAACAGAAATCTTTTATTTTCTGAATTATTTAAAATTTTGTGATCGACTTAACTCTTTCAATTTGATCATTAATTTTTCTGATTATAATAAAAATACATAATAATTAAAGGGAATTTTAAATATTAAAAAGGCAAATATAATAAATAATAAAAAATTTAAAATAACTTTCAATCTCATGATCAACCAATAGCCACACTTTAGGTTTTTAGGGATACCCCTTGTGTGTGTGTGTGTGTGTGTGTGTGTGTGCATTTACTAGCAGTTTTACAGCCTCTTGTGTTTTAGTTTTATCCTTAATATACCATGGATTTTTTAATCTCATTTAATATTCTATAAAAATTGAATATTAATTTGTGTGCACTTTTTATAACTTATTATAAGGAAGTTATAAGGCTCTTATGGCACAGGTTCATTTTAGCATGAGTTAAAACAGAAAAAGAAATATGTCATCAAAATGGACAATAGAAGAATGATTACATTTTAAGATGTCATAATATTCTTTATTAATCCATTTGTAGTTACCCCTATGTTTTAGAAAAGACGTATATAAACAACTTTACCTACTTTTAGAGTTCTGAATGAAACTATTCCTCGATTTTTCTGCAATTAAGGAATTTAATATATATTTATTTATCTCTTCCAAATTTAAAAAAGTTATATTTTTCCTGAGTCCTTATATATTTGTCTAATGTTTTCTCTGTTTTTGTTGTTGTTGCCTTGACCATAAATATCATATTAATTTAAAATAAAATGTTTGATGAGTGACCTTCATCTTTCAAATTCTGATTTTTCTGAATAGTTTCTCAACAGTAGATTTAGACTGCAAATAACAAAAAAAACCCAAAACCCTAGTCTAAGTAAATTATTTTACTCTTGTGGTGGTGGTAGTTGTTTCTGTGTTTTTTCTGCCTAGATAGTTGTAGGATTGTATCTTTAACTTAATTATGCAAACAATGTTCACATGAGGTTCTCTTGTCATTGAAATTGCTTGAAAGAATATAACTAATTTCATCTGCACAATCAGATTCTTCCTTCTTTTCCTCTCCTCCTCTCCCTCCTCCCCCTCCTTCTTTTTCTCATTTTTTCCTTCTCTCTCAAAACTTTGAATTATGTTTTTTTTTTAAATTTTATTGATTTTTAGTGCAAGGAAAGGAGAGAGAGAAAGAGACAAAGAGAGCAAGCAAGACAGAGGAACATCAATTTGTTATTCTATTTATTTATGCATTCATTGATTGATTCTTATATGTGCCCTTACCTGGGATCAAACCCAAAAAGCTGGTGTATTAGGACTACACTCTAACCTGCTGAGCTGCCAAGCCAATTGCTTTATTTGGCAATTTGGCAATTGCCAAGATTTTTAAAATGTATATTTTTATTAGATTTTGCCCTATTTTATCTGGCTTACATCTGGAGAGCATCTACAGCATTTAGACATTAAATATTCTGTGTCTCTTTAATATTATTATTTTTATTCATTTCTTCTTTTCTTCATTATTTTAGGAGAATATACAAGCTATATTTCCACATCACTCATTTTCCTTTTCCTTTTTTCTGTTATGCTGACTGAGTAACTTCTTCTATGCAGTTTTATTCTTCTGCTGAATTTCAGTGCCAATATCTCTCAGTTTCAGCACCCACCCTTCTTTTTATTGCTATTTTAAATCTCATTTTACTTGCTTTACACCTCTTGCTTTTTTTCTCAATCTGATTTCTTTTAATAACTGTCTCTTCCCATTTTATTTACCTCCTTTGCTCATCCTATTGTGAACATCAGAAAGGGCTTTTATTGTTGTTCATTCTTTCAGTTGATCAGTTTCAGAGATCTGCTTTTCTCTGATTTTTCAGAATGTTTCTTCTGTATTTGCATTATTTTTTATAAACCTCATCTGTTTTATTCTTCTACTCATCTTTAGAAATGCAAAATGATGTTTTCTAATAGACAGGTGTGCAAAAATGATGTTATCCACTACAGGTGACGAGGATCTTCCTGGTCTCCACTCAGGATCCCCTTGACTTTAGAAAGTCCCTGTGAAGAAGCACAGTACAGGGAGGATGGCAGAGGGCCCAACCCTCAGCCATGTATTGTGTCTCTCCTGCACTCACCTTGTGTAACCTCTGGGCTGAAGAACTGTCTTCTCCAGCCTTACTGCTGACTTCCTGGGTTCTCTGAAATTAGAACATGTTTTTTTTAAAGCTACATTACACACATCTCAGTATTTACTCATTACTTCCTCATATAAAATATCTTGCTAACATTTAATAAAATTAAGCATTGCATCAAGAGTTCTCTCTCTCACACACACACACAGAGACACTTCGACTATGTTTTCTTAGGATTATGATATTCAAAATGTAGTACTTGCACAATAGAAGGATGATGAAGTGGTTTTATTGTTGATGTTTAGATAATACTGTTTTTTAAATAAGTGTTTTATAGCATAGAGGTACCATACTCTCAATCTAAGGACAAGTAAGCATTCTCCAACATTTTGACAGGTTATTTCCAAAGTTTCTTTTAGCCAGTTTCTATTCCTAATAATACTGTAGTAAACACCGCCTTACTCAGAGCTTGGGTCTTGATTGGCTATTTCCTTGAGAAAGCCTCACTAGAGCGAAAGGTAAGGCACACTTCTGAGTCTGTTCATATTGCCCTGTTGTTTTCAAATGGACTCTCCTGGGTTTTAAAGGCATCAGCAAAAATGAGCTTTCTTGTTTTATTGCAAAATTGCTATACTTAAAAAAGCAATTTCAAACATCTTTTCTCCTTCTCCCATGAGAGATTAAGGATCCATCATTTTTCTTTTGCTTTCTTGTTCTCATTTAAGAGAAATATTGTCAGGGCAAATAAACATGAATACATCTACCAATTCTGGTAAAAATCCTTTCTTACTACTGGTTTTCTATAGCTTAGACAAATTTTCACAGTAATTTATATAAGCCATTGAGAACTATGACCTTGATAAGAATAGCCTAATGCTGAAAGGTCATTAAAACAGTACAATATTTGGAGAAATTGTATTTCTATTTTGGATCTGAGATAATTGAAGTCTGACACACAAATCTTAAAGTCTAAAGGTGAAAACAGGAGACCTATTTTCCATCAGTCACTAACCTCGTCCACACCATTCTGTACTCTGATTTCTCATCCTCCCATGTTTTATTTATTATATCAATCTGTCAGTCAGTCTAGATTGATGTGCTAATTGGTAATTAATTTTTTTTAAATTGAAAGAAAAGACATCAAAGCTATTTTGAACATGAAGGTCATTTACTTTTAGCACTTTCCAGGTCACACAGTAGGTTTCTACTCTGTTGCTTGGAAGTTCAATGGGTTTATAATCATTGAAGTTATGTATTTCAGCTGACACATAGCAGAAATCCAAAGGGAATCTATCATACTTTCAGGACACATTATTTAGGAAACTGCTTTGGTGGAGCAGATTCAAAATTAAGTAAGTTTTCATTGAAGATAAAAAACAAGGAGATTCTTAGACGGTGGATAGATAGATAGATAGATAGATAGAAAATTATATACATATGTTTTCTATTTCATAGATAAAATCCAGACAGAGAACCAGCAAAGTTTTGAGTTCCTCACTTAACACAGCTTGCACTATCAAATGGAAGATTAGAAATCCAGATCTGTTGAATTGAGCTGATTTTTTATTTTCAGCATAATATTTCTCCAGGTCACTGTCACAGTCTCCAGAGAATGACACACCTTCTCCAATACCAGAGTTAAACAGAATAAACGAACAACAACAAAAAGTTTTGTGTACTATTATTGTACTATGTTCTTAAATTAAAATCCAGGTAGGAGTAATATGTTCAGTTTCTCTCTTAGAGAAGAAACTTAAATTGGTTCCTGCCCTTATTTGATCCTTTCTCTGGATCTTGGCTTGGTGTAAAGGTCTGGACCTTTGCTTCCTTTGGGGAAAAGGCAATGTGTCTGTCCTGTCAGTACCTGAAGTTTGGGCTGTTTCAAATACAGAGGGAATGCTGTGCCCCATAGATTTTGTGGTTTGTCCTGTTGTCTGAAATAGAAAGTAAATTCCTTAATTTGAAGCATGGACCCCAGATAGGGCTCAGTTACAGAGCCTGTGCAAATTTAAGCCGCTGGTGGAACAGATCTTTCTGACACACAATTTTTCTCTCAACTGTTAGGGCAAGGGTCTCGAGGTCTGTGCAGTTGTTACTAAGTGCTATTTTTGTTAAGTGCTAAAATTTAGCCCAGTATGTTGCAGATGCACTGAAATTAGGCTGAACTTGATAGGAACCCAACCGATAAGTGCAGCCAACTGCAAAGAAAAGATTAATGTGTGAGTGCCTGAATACTGTGTGTTAACACTGGTGGCTAAGCCTCTCTTTGGGAAGACAGTTTTGCGTGTGAATTCTCTGTCTCCTTTACTTTCTGCCAGTAAATGAAACTACCTAATGTCAACCACTTCTCGTTCTTGAATATACCACCCAAACGGTGAACCCCTTGGGTTTGGTAACACAACTTTCCCCTAATTCAGAACCAAACTGAATTGCTTTGTGTTGGGTGTTATGAGTACCAACCTATGATTCTTTCTTTAAACAGCGAAGAAAAATACTAGTTTCAATTCAGGTAAGGATATGAAAAGAAACTACTCTGATAAAAGAATACCCACTTTAAAACTTGTGACTTTTTTATTGTTGTTCAAATACAGTTGCCTCCATTTTCTCCCGACCATTCTCCCCCACCCCCACACCCCCGCCTCCCACCCTCAATCCTACCCCCCTTTGGGTTTGTCCATGGGTCCTTCATACATGTTCCTTGATTACCCTTCCCCCTTTTCCCCTGTTACACCTCTCCCCTCTCCCTTCTGGTTACTATCAGTCTGTTCATTATTTCACTGTCTCTGCTTATATTCTGCTTGCTTGTTTGTTTTATTGATTAGGTTCCACTTATAGGAGAGATCAAAAGATATTTGTCTTTCACCTCCTGGCTTATTGCACTTAGCAGAATGCTCTTCAGATCCATCCATGCTATTGAGAAGGGTAGGAATTTATTCTTCCTTTTTCTACATAGTATTCAATTGTGTAAAAAATGGGCAAAGGACCTGAACAGACACTTCTTCAAGGTGGACATACAGAGGGTCCAGAGACATAAGAAAGGATGCTCAGCATCACTAGCCATCAGACAGATGCAAATTAAAACCACAATGAGATATCACTTCACATGAGTCAGAATGGCCATCACAAACAAATTAACAAACAGCAAGTGCAGGAGAGGTTGTGGAGAAAAGGGGACCCTAGTACACTGTTGGTGGGAATGCAGACTGGTGTAGTCACTGTGGAAAACAGTCTAGAATTTCCTTAAAAAACTAAAAATGGAACTACATTTTGACCCAGCAATTGAACTGCTAGGATTATATCCTAAAAATTCTAAAACACCAATCCAAAAATACCTATGCACCCCAATGTTCATAACAGCACAATTTACAATAGCCAAGTTCTGAAAGCAGCCCACATGCCCATCAGTAAATGAGTGGATCAAAAAACTGTGTTACATTTATAACTTGTGACTTTCTATAAGAGTCTAATGTGTCAACTTTGAAAATAAGGGCATTTTATATTTCAAGTTTTCATTGAGAGTTCAAATGGCCAGAGCTAGTTCATAGATGCAAAAAAAAAAAAAAAAGTGAGTGCTCTTTGTCATCTCTTCAGGACTCCATCTAGCTCTGCATGTATTCTACTGCTTAAAATCCCTCACAGGTTTTCTGTTGCTTTAAGTCTAAGCCGCTTAGCACCACAGACACAGTCTTTTGTGATTCAACTTTTCAAAACACCACAGCTTGATGTTCTATCACTTGCCTACAGATTTCTGCATGTTAGTGTGAAACCTGAGGACTCAAAAGGGCTCCCAGTGGCTATCTTCCCAAACACTCCTCACCGCCAAAAAAAAAAAAAAATCCTTAGAGTCTAACAGCCATTTCTGTGCTGGGGGTCCTCACAGGATAACAACACAGAATAGCCTCTGCACTAAACTGCCTGCTGCACTGTGTTTTGCCATCTCAACCAACCTTTATAAAGGAGTTCCTGGAGTTTTATTTTAACCAATGAGATTGAGGCTTTCCCCATCCAATTGGAGCTGCATGGCTCTGACCAATCAGAGTGGCTCTATTCTGACCAATCAGGGACCAGGGGTAGAGACTTCTGTCTATATAAACTAGTTCATGGTTTGCTCAGAGAGTGCACTTTCCATGGGAGACTGAAGAAGTGCATTTCCCTGGAGAGGGCACACTGGTGCCACAGAGGAGAGTGAGGGACCATCACTGAGCCGGCTGAGATGTCTAACTGAAGAGGGGCCTAGCCAGGGAGGATGGGGTGGGGAATGGCAGCCTCTCTACCATGCTGTTTTTCACACATCGTGGTGGGTGTAGCACTGTGGAGCTTTTTCACAGCGCTGCTGTTTTCACAGCCACGCTATATTACCAGCTGAGCTGTTGGCACTAACTTTTCCTTCTTTACGGCAGTCCAAGTTGGGGATTCCTGTCAGCTTTTGAACTGGCGCCAATGGCCATTGGTGGGTATTAGCCGCACCACACAGCACGTTTATTTCTTTCAGAAACATCTGTGCATCCTGTCTACCTTCTTCTTCTTTCTCCTTCAGGACTAACATGCAGAGGGCCAAGGTAAAAATTACATTCAACCCAGGTAACGTCAATGCCCATTCACCAGGACTAGTTCTACGCCACACAGGAGCACCTTCTCAGAGTTCACTTTGATCCTTTTAATGAAAAAAGAAAATGGATTTAACTGAGAGTAAGGGTACGGCAAATACTACTAGTTGCCTCCTCAAACTTTCTTTTCTTCTTGCTAATTAACAGTGTTTTAATTCTATTCCTTGTAGTTATGGACCCAGCTCTTCAGTTTTTCTCATTTTTTTCCTACTTGGAATGCTAACAGAGGTTCTGAATGTAAAGCAACCATTTGGCAGCCAAGAGGTGACCACCATGAGTCAAATGTCTGTATGTGTAGCTGATGCAAAGGCAAAGGACAGAAGACCCTGATTGGCATCACTGAAATGTCACCAGTCCTGATTTGTCCAATTGGAATTTTTGTTTATAGGGGTAAATCAGTTCCTGTTTGAGAGATTCAGTTACTGGAACTGAGCACATTACTGATACAAAGGGCTCGACAGAAACTTGCATATTATAATTTTGAAAATTGTCAACAATTTCCCCACTGCTTTTTCTATAGCCACCACCGATTTGTTTGCTCTGCTACCTCTCATTCTCAGATTTCTTCAACACCTACTTCCCCCTCATTCCAAGTCCACTCTGTTGTCAGTATTTAACCCCCACACGAGCCCTAGTCTTTCATCGAATCCCAGCTGGGACTTGGTTTTCTTCCTTCGGCCTCTCCCAGGTCCAGGAAACAACTTCCTGATCCTGCCCTCAGTTCCTCACCTCACCCCTCCACCTCAGGTAAGAAGCACCTGCCTCTGCCTTCCTCTGACACGTGGGCCCTTTGATCATTTTGACAAACTTGGTCTTCTGGCCAGAGAAGGGATCAGGCAGGCTGAGGGGTAACACAAAACAAAACAAAACAATCTGAATCATGCTGGAACTGGCTGCCAACCCAACGAACATTTAATGGCTATAATACCTTGTATTTAGAATAGACTGATTTATCTTCCTTTTCAAACTTGTGAAATTCTATGTCGGAGGTCAGTTGTCCTGTAGCCTACGGAAGAATAATGATTCTTTACAGCTTGCTGGATGACTCTATCTGCATTTTAAGATGAGGAGCTATTTCAGGAACTGGTTCAGTGACAAAAGTGATCTTTTGCTAATTTCAAAGATAGCCTCGAGCAGTCAAAATAATTTCGTAAGTTTTCATCAAGAGCTATAATTCTGACTTGAACC
The DNA here is from genome assembly GCF_014824575.4 of Sturnira hondurensis. Taxonomy (NCBI): domain Eukaryota; kingdom Metazoa; phylum Chordata; class Mammalia; order Chiroptera; family Phyllostomidae; genus Sturnira; species Sturnira hondurensis. Next base: position 812,708 of record NW_028077910.1, read on the forward strand.
TTTCATTAATAATGATTCCAATGATTGAATTAACACATCTGGAACAAAATGCAAAGGGACAGTACTTCAGAAAATATATTTGAAGAACTAGCAGCCATGCTGAACTGTAGAATAGTAGTTTATAAATTTTTATAATTTGCAGATTGCTTTAGAGTTAAGCCAATGACATGGCTAAATACTGGGTTGCCTGTGCCACACACACCCTTTTCTGAAGGAGCTACTTCTTCCCGAAAATGCAAAGGATTATAGACATTCCTGGGAGCCTTGATAAGCATGCGCATTTGGAGGAAAGGGCAGTTCCTGAAGAAAAGTCTTGACAATGTTACTCCTTCCAGTCAAAGACGACAGGATTAAAGATGGGTACTTATTCCATACCAGAGGCATTAAAATCCTTCCCTGGGAATGTGGAATTAATAAATAAGGTATTTGAGTTGCAGTATAAATATTTTTTTAATAAGAGAAGTAAAAATTCAAAAGTGATTGCAACCAGGATTGGTGATAAGGGCTAAAAAGCAAAAAAGCTAGTTTTTAGAGAAGCAGATGGAACAGTATTAGATACCCAGAAAGAATCATAAATGAGGAACGGAGATAAATGACTTCCCAGTCTTCCCGTAGTATCCCAGCCTTCGGTTGCAGTCCACTTCAGTCCAGCTAATCCACAGCCCTGATAGTATTTGCAATGTCCTTATACCTTCATAATAAGTTCACTCTCTTTCCCCAATTTGATTCCATTGGATTCTTTTACAGACATAGTAAGTTTCTTTCTACAGCAAATGCCCTTTAAGCGAAGTTTATGGGAAAATGTTTTGTTTCAATAAGAAAGAACTACTTTCTCTCATTCACTTATTGAAAAAAACTATTTTTGATCAACTAATGTGCTGTGTTTTCAGGCAGTCACAGCTGAATCACATGTGAGTTCTGCAATCAAGGAACACATGGGGAGATAATACATGTATCGCAACAGACAGGCACATGTACAAGGCTTCCATGAAAGCTATGGAACCAGCGTGCTGTGGAAGGAGATTATTTCCTGCAGTGTTCCAAGACTTCAGGCTGGGGGGAACTTCAGTTTGCATGTGACCAATGAGCATCATTTGGGTGTGTGAGTTTAGGAAAAAAGGAATTGTTGGTAGAGAGAATGTGACCACGACTGAAGACAGAAAGAAGGAAGGCACACAAGCAACAGTTCAGCTTCACTAATATGAAAGGCTGGTAAATAGATTCCGAGATTAAGATTAGAAAGATAGATACAGGCCAGATTAATGGAGAGTTTTAAAATTTAGGTAATAAATTTAGACTTTATCAGGTTAGCCATAAAATCAATAAAGATTTCTGAGCCAGGAAATGATGTCAAGAGTGACTCAGGAATGAATCAAGGGGCCGTGCAAAGAGTGGGTACAGGAAAATGGGGGATGCCAGTGAGAAAGGTAGGTCAGTGCCCGGTTTAAGTGGTAATAAAGGCAGAAGAAAGAGTTTTCTTCAGCAGTATTTTGATGGTTTTAATGTCCCTAAAAAAGAGTGACTTTTTGAGGGTCCCAGTAAAGTAGGCAGCAGAACTGCTTCAGGAAGAGGCCGAGGAGGTAGGGGGCTTGGCCCCCGTCGTCGTGAGCCAGTTAATACCCGGGAGCCTAGTTGCCAGCGCAGGGGTGGGTGTACAGGAATCGTCTCATAGGAAATCAGTGAGAACATGAAAGGAGGCAACAGAGGAAGAGTTTTTCATACCATAGAACAATTATAAAGTGAAGGGATTAAGAAAGCAGGTAGAAATTAGACTGAAGATGTAGGATACCAATCCATATTCAATTAATATTTCTTAATTGCCTATAGAGTCCCAGGTATATTCACAAATGAAATCACATTTGAATGTCATCTACATATTATAGACTAGGGAGGTTGAGAAACTTGACTAAAATAAGCCTATTTTATGTGGTACAGCTTCAACACCAGTTTTAATGGTGTCTTTATTTTTTATTTTAATCCTTTGTATCATACCACACCACTTCTCATCAAAATTAGGAGAGGTGAAGAGGCATAAACATGGAGCTGGACTGTGTGTCAATAGGAATGTTGGTTCCATGGAATATCCATCTTAAAACAGTTTCTTCAATGCTGAACCCAGATCAAAGTAATTTCTGGTTAGGCCACTGGCTGTTAACAATATCCATTACATGAAATTAATGAATAAATGCCAGAGGTAAGAAATTGCATATTTTGATTTTGTGACAAAATCAATAAAATGCAACTTACCAACTGTTTTATTCAGTTTCATAGCTTGTTTATTTTGTGACTATTCATTTGAGAATACCTACATCTGAAATACGAGAATAAAAGGCTAGTGGCCATTCATGTATTATAAATGCTAAATTCCAGAAGTGTGTGACATCTACATGAATATAAAACAAATTTATTGTAATTAATGTTATTACCATGAATAAGAAATAAATACATAGCATCTAATATGTAAATAGAAGCAAAGCATGTAATTCGTCTCTTTTTCCAATTAATCTCAGATTCACATCAATATGATTAATACTATTGTAATATATACTATGCTTCTGGAATCAGAGTGGGAATGATTAGTTCTTTATGTGACCTTAATAACAAATAATATGCTAACAGGATCATAAATATCAACTAAAGTTAATTTATATTTCTGATATTCTTATATAGCTTCCTGCATTTGAACTTTGAATGGTAATATAATGGATGAAAATAAGTCTGTTTGCCATGGCATATTAAAATGTCAAAACAGAGGACACCTACAGTCATAGTTCAAGAAATGGATCACAGATCACAGAATGTTAAAGGGAGAAAGGACCTTGGAGGTCATTCAGTTCAATCGCTTCATTTGTAAATGAGGGAAGGGTAGGGCGGAGACCCCGGGGACTTCTCCAGGGTTCAACGCACAGTCACAAAGTGGACGTGCCAAGAACCCAGCTCAGACCGCCTGACTTCAGTGCACTGTTCTTTTTCCTGCCTTAAGCTGCCTAGAGAATCATTGTTCCTCATCTTAAAATGCTACCTTATTATTTGCATTAGCAGGTGAAAAAATAATGAGTATGTCATTTTTATTTTTTAAATGAGAAAAAAGCACTTCCATTATCCACAGCAAAATATTATTTGCCATAAGTTGAGCTCAGATGATAGTTTGGTTTCTCCTACATCCTACAGCTAACACACTTTGTAGACTGAATCACATTTTCTCACACCGATGATCTTTTTAAATGAGCTGAATTTTTAGAAAAATAAATAATTTGACATAGTTATTAATTTCCATTGTACAAAACAGGAAATCATTACAGAATTGGAATTGTAGAAAATTTGGATATCAACATTTTTTTGCTATCCACGTATAATTTATGAAAAGAGAGGCATAGGTCTTAGGTGCACTATTTGGTGCATTCCGACAAGAGCCTACGCCAGTGTAATCCATTCCTAGATCAACGACGTACAGATTATTTTAACATCCCAGAAAAATCCTTGTGCCTTTCCCAGGCAATAAATTCACCATTTTCCCGTGGAGGAAACCACAAATATTTTGTTCATATTTTGATTAAAAAAGTTGTCTTTATTTTCAGTGAATTGTGGGAATTTTTGGTCCACTCTGAATATAAGTTCTTTGTCATATATATGTATGCAAATATTTTGTGCCCATCTGTGGCTTATCCCATACTTACTGAGTAGTGTTTTTTGATAAGAAGTGTTTAATTTTGATGAGGTACATTTTAACAATTATTTATAATTATTGCTTTCTATGTCCTAAGAAATATTTGTGCAAGGTATATTTCTATGTCCAAAGAAATATTTTCTCAAGGTATTGAAAATACTATTCAGTGTTTTCTTCTGGAGGCTTTATAGTTTTAACTTTTACGTTTAGTTCTGAGATGCATCTCAAGTTAAATTCACTATATGAAGTGAGGTATGAGGCAAGGTTTCTTGTCTATATCACAATTCTGTTGTCCCAGCACCAGTTTTAAAAAGACACTTCTTGCCCCATTAGTTAGTTTGGGTTAGTTTGGGGTCTTAGTTACAACTTCACATGGAATGTGTGAACTCACTTCTGGACTCTCTAACCTACTCCATTACTCCATTGATGTGTCTCTTCTTATGTCAAAACCATACCATCTTTTTGTCTTTTTATGTCTTCAAATCATTTGTAAGTACTCAAACTTTGTTGCTGTTTTATTTTTCAGTTTCTTTTTAAAAAACTCCAATCAGGTTTAATTTATCGTCTTAATTCTATCAGATAACCTTTGTTCTATAATTAGAATTTAGCATACTCACATTTTTGTAAACTAAATATTTAGTTATACCTCTGCATTAATGTTAGTGGATATTGTAGGAATTATAATACATAACCTCAACTTTTCAGTCTGAGTAAGAGTAAATATTGTAATAGTTCTCTAAAAAATATAAATGTGGCAATGTTATAGATCCATTTCCTCTCTCCCCACATTCCTCATAGTAAAGTTGTCATATGTAACTGGAGTCTTTGCATCTCCATGTAAATTTTGGAAGCAACTTGTTTCCATTTAAAAAAAAGCGTCATTTGATTAGGACTGCATTGAAAGTTCAATTTGGGGAGGATTGCTATCTTAATAATTCTGAATTTTCCAAAACATTTAAGTATTATCTGTCTCTGTATTTGTCTTCTTTAATTTCTCTTAGCAGTGGTTTGCAGTTTTCAGTATATAAGCTTTGTACTTACTTAATGTTAAGTTTCTGTTAAGTGCTTCATGTTTTCTGGTGCCAATGTAAATAGTAAATAATCAATTTCCCTTTATTCAAGGCTACCACATAAACTGACTTTGTAGCCTATTACTTTCCTAAATTCACTTAATAGTTCAAGTAGCTGCTTTGTAATTGCTTGGAATTTTTGTATATGCTATATCATATTGTCTATAAAGACAGCTTTACTTTTTCCTTCCAATCTACATGACTTTCTTTTCTCATTTTATTTCACTGGCTTCAGAGTAGAATAGAAGTGGTGAAAGTAGAAATCTCAGCCTTTTTCTTGATCTTAGGGCAGAAGTGTCATTCACCATCAGATATGATGCTAATAAAGTTTGTTCTTGGATGTTCTTTATCAAAATGAAGTCTTTCTTTTCCTAGTTTAGAGAAAATTTTGATCTAAATGAGTTGGGAATTTTGTCAAATGTTTTCTGTACATTTATTGTGGTGTTTATATATTTTCTAGATTGTTCTGAATTCCTCTGTTAAAGTTGCCTTTTGAAGGCTGAATTGTATAATGGGGCAAACCAGTGATGTGTGCGTGCATGTGTTTGCATGTGGATAATGCTACTGTTACATCCCATAATTCATAACTTTTGGCCATTATCATTCCTCTTAAAATATTTTGTATTCTGTTCTTTTTGATGATTTCTTTTTTATTCCACAGTTTCTTAGACCTGAGTTGCTTAATTTCCCATTACTTTAGGCTTTTCTAGATGTCACTTTTAAATTAATTTCCACCTTAATTCCACAGTGGTAAGAAAATGTATGCAATATAATTTCAATCTTTGGAATTCCGACTTTTTAAATAGCCCCAAATATATTTAGTCTTAGTGAATTTTCTGTGTGTATGAAAGCAATTAATATTCTGCAGGTTGTTAGATACAGTGCTCTATAAATGTCAACTCAAGTTGATTAATAAAGCTCTTTAACTTGTTTATGCTCTTACTGACTTTTTTCTCCATCAGTTCCATCATTTACTGAGAGTGGAGTTTTAAAATCTCCAGCTATAACAGCAGATTCACTTGTTTTTCCTTTACTTTCTGTCAATATTTCCTTTAATTATGTTAAAACTCTGCTATCAGGTACATACACAGTTGTTATTGGTAAGACTTCTTGATGAATTGTTCTTTTTATCATTACAAAATGTTCCTCTTTATCTCTAGTAAAGAGATAAAATTCCTCTTTCTCTGAAATCTGTCTTCTCTGATATAGTAATAAAGCTATTCTACCTTTCTTATAATTAGCATTTCCATGGTACTTTTTAAAATTGTTAATTACAGTTGTCTCCATCCCACCTCCACCCCCTGATGTGCATGGTACTTTAAAAAATATATCTGTTTTAATATTTACTGTGTAGATCATGTAAGCAGAAGAAAATTTTAATTTATCATCTTAATTCTTTCTATCTGATAACCTTTGTTCTATAATTAGAATTTAGCATACTCACATTTTTGTAAAGTACCTATTTAGTTATACCTCTGCATTAATGTTAGTGGATACTGTAGAAATTGTAATACATAACCTCGACTTTTCAGTCTGAGGAAGAGTAAATATTGTAATAGTTCTCTAAAAACTATAAAATATATAGTTCTCTCATATATTTTTAAAAACTATAAATGTGGCAATGTTATAGATCCATTTCCTCCCTCCCCACATTCTTCATAGTATAGTCATGTGCAATGCATCTAAATCTTTATATACCTCACGATGCTGTGTGCTCATTTAATCTGTCCTAAATATTTTTAGAAATTAACATAAAAATCGAGCTTTTTATATTTTCTCAGGTATTTATCATTTTTGACAATCTCAGTTCTTTCCTGAAATCTGAGTATTGGTATTATTTTATTTCATAAGAAAAAAATTTCTTTACCACTTTTTGTACTGCAGGTTTACTGAGGATAATTATTTTCTCTATGAAAATGTCTTTTTGTTTGTTATTTTCTCAGTGGGTATTTTGTTGGTTGTAAAATTTGAGGGTGGGTGCTTTTTTTTCCATAGCACTTTAAAGATTTCCTCACTGCCTTCTGATCTTTGTTTGTCCAGTTATTGTTTCCTCTGTAATGTGTGATTTTTCTTTGGCCATTGCTTTCCTAGGGTTTCTAGAAGTTCCCTTGTAAAATTTTCAGTCACCATTTTCTTTTTATTTGTCTGTGTTGCTGTTTGATACTTTTCTTGAATTTATAAATTATGTCTTTTTTAGCTGTTTTTCTGGTGATGAGCAGGATCACACTTAGGTTTTCAGCAGTTTCTCTTCAGTATTAATTGGTGTGTGATGCCAGTTATATATGCACAGTGCCCCTGTGCGTATATTTTAGGCATGTGAAGATTCTCAGAGACTCAGCCTTGTCAAATAAATGGTGGAGAGAGAGCTGGAACACACGAAAAATAAACTATACTCTTTCATTGGCTTTATACCTCTTTGGATTTGTGATTTGGAACAAGTTACCCTTCTGGGTATTAGTTATCATCCTGTGTAAACTGAGGGGTTTGGATCTGCAGGACATACAGTTCTCTTTTAGCTGATCAGCATAGGTCTCTCTTTCATGCTAAAATGAGTATCAGGGTACACATTAACCAGTAATGCATCCAAGTTATTCAATTCACCATATATTTGTTATCTACTATATTTAGGCATTGGAAATACAAAAACAAACAAGACAATCTCAAGATTCTCGTAGTCTAATAAAGAGATGTCAATAAATTGTTAAAAATAATAGGAAAATTGAAATAATTTAGTTCAATAGTGGGCACTATGGAACTCAGAAAGAAGGGAGAAGCAAAAGGTGCCTGGGGCATCTGCGTGTTTCTCAGAAGGAGCACATAACTGAGTTCTCAAAAAGGCAAAGAGTTCGCCCGATAAATACACCAGTAAAATTGTGGGAGTGGATCTATGAGCAGAGTGAAACTACACCAAATGCAAAAGACGTCCAAAATTGTTAGTATTCAGGTAACTACAAGCATTTTTAAACAATAAGCTTTTAGTATCTGTGTAGTTACATGGGAGCATGTGGAACTAAGAAGTCAGGAAGTGTCAGCTATTATAAAGGGCCTTTATACTAAGGAGCTTGGATGGCATCATGTAGACCAGTAGTCTCCAAAGCTTTTAGACATACTACCTTTAGGCAAAATTTATGAGCATACAATTAAAAATTCTGTAAGATAAAAAAACCTTTTGAAGAATTTATTAAGGTACTTGACACAAATGAATATATAGAAATCAATAGTCTGTAGATTTCAAAACAACAATCAATTGGAAGATATGATGGAAGGCTTAAATACCAAAGCAGTACCAGAATACCTAAGAATGGTCTGAATGGAAATGAAGAAATTTTTCTAAAATATTACTGGGGACACAGAATATTTGAACAAATAGAAAGGTGTACTTTCTTCTTTAATAAAAAGATTTAACATCATCAATTCCCTGAAGTTAACTGTTAACTTTAATTCTTCCTTAATAAAAATACCAATGAGATTTTTCCTTTTTAATATTTTATTTTACAGTGCTAAGAGCACTTAAAATGAGATTTACCCTCTTAGTAAGCTTTTAGGCGTATAGTCCAGTATCATTGACTTTGTGTACAATGTTGTACAACAGGTCTCTAGAACCTCTTCATCTTAACTGAAGTTTCAAGCCTGTTGATTTGATTAGAAACTCCCTGTTTTCCCTTTCCACTCAGCACCTGGAAATCAGCATTCCCTCTTCAATTCTATGTATGTGTTTGTTTTAGCTATCTCACATAATTGGAATCATGTAGTACTTATCTTTCTGTGACTGGCTTATTCCACTCAGCACTTGTGTTTAAGGTTCATCCATGGTTTTTGCATATTAATATTTCCTTTTTTATTAAGGCCAAAAAATATTCCATTATATATATACATACCACATTTTATCTATTCATTTGTTGATGGACATTTTGGTTGGTTCCACATCTCGGCTATTCCGAATAGTGCTGAAATCATCACAGAGTGCTAATGTCTCATCGAGATCCTGATTTCAGTTCTTTTGGATAAATACCCACAAGTGGAATTGCTGGAACATATGGTAGTTCTACTTGTCATTTTTTGAGGATTCTCCATCCAATTTTTCACAGCAGCTGGTTCAAATGTACCATTCTGAATTCTCACTTAAAATGTACAAGGGTTCCAATTTCTCTACATACTTGCCAACACATGTTGTCTTTTTTTATGATATCCATTCTGATAGGTATGAGATGATATCTGAGTGTAGGTTTAATTGCATCTCCCTGATAATTAGCAGCATTAAACATTTCATATACCTGTTGACTGTGTGTATGTGTGCTTTGAAGAACTGCTACCCAAGTCTTTAGCCAATTTTTAAAATCAGGCTATTAGATTTTTTTTGCTTTTGAGTTATAAAAGTTTCTCATATATTTTTAAAATTAATCCCTTATGAGATACATAGTTTGCAAATATTTTCTTCTGTTTCATAGGTTGCCTTTTCACCCTATTTTTATTGCTATGCATTAATTCTTACTTTAATATGATATCACTTGTCTATTTTTGCTTTTGTTGCTTATACTTTTGGTTTTATATCCATGAAATTATTGCTGGAATTCACACCCAGGTTCAGCCAAACTCCAAGCAGCATGGCCTTAATCACTATGTGGATTGTCACTTGTTTAAGGAACAAATAGAAAAGGAAAGGGACAATGCTGCACTTGTCACCAGGCATGAAGAGAGCTCGGAGAGGAAGAAATGGAGGTTTTGTCATTTGGCAGGATGTCTTTTTGTATTCAAATGTCATGGGTGGATTGGCTAGAAGCCCAAGCTTTGGGGCTAGACAGACTTCCATCACATCTTTCTTTGAAACACAATTTCTTGACCTCTGAAATAGGGATAAAAAGTAGTGTCATATATCTGTTATTACAACTAAATTAACTAATGTATATACAGTGCCCATTAAATAAATCGTAATTATTTTTGCTATATGTCTTTATTTGGTCTAACTGGAAAAAATGACATAGAACAGAGAATTATCAGGACTAGCACGAACACTGCATCATCTCTGAGAGATAATTCTAAGTAGTTCTATTTATACATTGAAAATAATCTGTTTATTTAAATGTACTTCTCTCAGGAAAGCACTTTTATTTTGTGGTTTTAAACAACAAATGCATTGACAGCTAACACTTGAGTAGTCTCTTCAAGCTTGCATAAACTTCAAACCAGATTTTCACTCTACAAACTAATTGAAAACAAATTCTGAAAAACTGCAAAGGCAAATAGGACTAAAAATCTGTAAGTATTTAAACAAGCTCTCAGGGCAACATTAAAAAGCCCCCCAGAATAAATCAAAACAATGTGATTGCTTGAGATTGCTGTGTATGTAAATAAAGAATCAGTCCTGAAGGACTGGATGGGTAACAAGTATTTCTCTATTTCGTGTCTGCTGGCTCTCACCCTGGAAGTGCTCAGCTGGATCTAGTGTGCCTGTGGTGATGTCTAGGGGGACTACAGCTGGGCAGCATCATACGCCTGTGCTTGGGAAGGAGAGATTCTCCCTCCTCCCGATCCATCTGACATCTGCTAATGACGTCCAGAGAATTGACAGTGCCGAGCCCCGTCCCTTCTGCAGAGAAGGGACATTTGGTGCAATGATAAATTGCTCACACCCAAGCTAAATAGACAGAAAGAGATTAAATGTAAGCAGTTGCAAAAAAAAAACCAAAAAAACATACACATGACAGCAGACATTAGAGTACCTCTTTTCTAGGATTACGCTGATGGAATACCACCCTGCCCATTAGATGTTTGCTAAGCAAACTTCCACTTTTGTCAATTAACAAAATATATATCTACAAGAATTAGATGGTGGTCCAAAGTGTAATTTTCTATTAAGTAGTGAAAGGACTTTTCTTAACTATGGTGAAGTTAGTGTCCTTTCAACATTTGCTGAGTCTGTATGTTTTTGTTTAAATACAATGGAGTAATTCAGCAAGGTATGGTAAGATTTCATCTAGTGAGGATAAAAGCTAATGCTGTCCAGAACGCATGGATTGAAAGTTCTCAAAGCTCTGTTTACCATCCTGCCTAAATTATTGAGGCAGAGCTCATAGACTACTAGGGCCTTTAGATCTTTTGATTGGAAACATTTTCAGATTTAGAAGAGCTTCATTGTTTGATTAAACTTTTTAGTTTAAAATAATTAGGGTCTCACTAACGTGTTTTGTGTGTTTTTTACCTCAGTGAAGGCTGAGGAATTTAGCACGAAGATGCAATCTGGAAAAAGAAAAATAGATTAAAAAAAAACTTTCTCCTTTTCACTTAATTCCTGATAATAAAATTGCATAATACAGAACATAATGTTTAATGTCATCTTTTATTGGAATATGTCTGCTTCCCCAGAGCCAATGCATCTCTGCAAATGACTTTTTGAGACAAATCTCTGTAATATTTGAAGACACTCCTGTGAGGCGTTCTGTTCATCAGTTCCAGGGCACCAGTTCCACCCTTGCCCCCATCAGGGTAAGCAAACACGTAAAACAAACAGAAGAACTATTTCTCTTTCACTTGTATTTTACTTGTCTGTTTTCTACTGCAATTCTGAAATAAAACAAGCTTTGAGAGAAAAAGCTCACCTTGGATTTTATATTAAATGTTCATTCCTGAGCTATCCTTTGCTAGCTATTCCTTTGAAATAACAAGGCAGTCTTAAAATCATTTGAATTGTTATTAATTTAGCGGTTGTGCAGTGATGGATAGATATTTCAGGCTGTTCATACATAAATCTCTTAAGACTGGAAATGTGAAGATGTCACAGCTTTGCGTCCTCAGCTACCACTGGACTTATTTCCATGAGGCATAATATTCGACGGCATGATTATTGATAATCAAGTGCACTGCCGTGCGATGGTCCATGATGAGGACTAATGGAGACTTCAGGCGGTGACAATGCTTTGTGAAAAGCTAATATAATTATTTCCAAATAAAGTTATTTTCAGAATATAGGCTTTGGTCTCTGTATCTTAACCACTACTACCCAAGCATAAATTCATTGCAACTTCCTAAGTCAGTTGTGGTTAATATTTCCCCAGTGAAAAAAAAGTGAGGTTAAAAATTTAGGTAGAGCAATAATTATGCTCAAGTCTGTTAATATACCTTCAAAATAAAGCAACCTCAGATTGTTATGTACATACTTCTACCTTTGATTATAACACAACAGTTTACAGGAAAAAAGGGGGGCCATTTCATTAGTCCAATGCATTCTGAAGGCATTTCAGGTCATTATTTTTACAATAGACAATGTGAAGGCCATTTTACCTTGTAAGGATAATCAACAATAATTGCTGTAAGGTCAACGCTGTGGAAATATCTGTGAATCTAAATTTTGTTCAAGGAAGTTCTAGCTAGGCGAGAGAGGAGATAAAACACATGGGCTTTCCTCATTAAATTCCCAACTGAGTAAATACTACTACATTACCAGCTCTGAATAATTAACTTCCATCCATTGTGCCAAAAATGATGCACTGTATTTAAAATGCATCTTTTCAATAAACAGTCCTTGAGAGAAACCACCACAGAAATTATGACAGCTGTCATTGCACTAAACTTTTACTTACTCAAATCATTTTCTGAAAACCATCATTAGAATCAAATTAAAATAAAGCTGAGGTTTTCTGAATAAAACTGTCAAAGAAGATAAAAGTTTTTACACTGACAGTAGAGCAAATGATTTTTCCACTCTGTTGAGGTTGCATAATAGTGCAGTGTATCTGAATGACTTATGGTCCATTAATGACAGATTAACAGCTGGAGGAGGGGAGATCTTTCCAAGAATAGTTTTCAAATGAATGAAACTTCAGACCCAGAGGCAATGGAAAATGCAAAGTGTAGGGAGCTGGGGGAAGATGTGGGTAGAGGAGTCTTTTATAAGATCAGACTTTCATAATTCATTACAATCACAGAAAATGGCACAGTGCAATCTGAAATGAATTTTTCATATTTGAAGGGGGAAGAGGTCATGGTTAATACTAAGTCCTTGAAGGCGACTACAAGAAGTAGAGAGCCAATAAGAGTACATTTGTGCAGCATACCTGAAAGAAATAAGCCCTGCTAAGATAATACTTGCTTGAAGTTTCTACCTACATGGCTTTGCTCAGCAGGATTCTGTTCATATAATGAAATACCAAGCACTCCATGCAACGAGAATGAGGTTGGGAGGTGGGTGAGGACACAATGGGGAGCACTGATATTAACGAAGTATTTTTAAGTATTTAGATAGACTAGTCCCACATTCTAAAATGAGAATTATATCATCTATATATTTTAATAAAATAATATAAAGTAAATTCTAAAAATTAGGACTGACAACTTATTTGAAGTTGATTTTTGTGTAATTTAATTTGTAACACAAACGTAATTCATGCTTTTATAGATGTTGCAGAAACTCTGGAAAAGAAATGAAGAAGAAAGTAAAAATCACTTCCCAGTAATATTCTTTTTATTTATTTATTTATTTAAATATTTTATTTATTTATCTTTAGAGGGGAAGGGAAGGAGAGAGGAAGGAAACATCAATGTATGGTTGCTTCTTGTGCATCCCCTGGAGAGAACTGGCCCCTGCCAGGAACTGGCCTGCAACCCAAGCATGTGCCCTGACTGGGAATCGAACCGCGATAGTCTGGTTCGCAGGCCCGTGCTCAATCCACTGAGCTACACCAGCCAGGCCCAATAATATTCTTATAAATTTTAGTCCATTTCCTTTCATTGTGTAGTATATTTATTTATAACCTAATTTTTTCAATAAAAGTGAAAAGTGTGATAAATATACATCAATTATGTTGTGAACATAACCATTTAGCCTATCTTTTGAAGTCAGTGAACTATTTTGAGGTATATTCAGCAGCCTTTCCAATCTATTTATGACCAAGGCTTATTTATCTTTGCATCTGGCCAGAACTGGATTTATGTGCTCAATACTCATTAAAGATAGTATCAGTAACAGTGATAGTAGCATATATTTTAGGTGCTTAAGTATGTGACTCTACCTAAAAGGGGAAAGCAACTGGGGAAATTGTGTATGATCTCAGAATCTAAAGATCCAACACTTACTGTCCTCTAGCTTCTGACGCCTTCTTGGGCTTCATCTTGCATTAACAATAGCTTCACTCTTCAATAAGAAAGAATTTTTGACATAGGTCACACACGATCCTGGGACATGGCCACCAATAAACCTAATAACCTTGCTAAAAATTAATCAGACTAGCCTGTAATGAAAAAATATAATGTATTAGACTAATTACAATGATTGCAGAAATGCTACAAAATGATTAAAATAGTAACCATTGGAATTAAATATTTATATTTCAAAGTGATATTCATTTTATTATAATAAATATTTATACTATGTATTTCTATAAGTTGGAATAAAATATAATAGTCATAAGATAAGTCTCTGACAGGGAAAAAAGTTGGCAATGATTTCTTATGAAATTTTATACTTTATGATATTACCGAAGTATGAGTAAGAAGGCATAAAATCTGTCTCATTTAAATCAAGTCTTCAGGAGATAAAAAGGCCCTTCTTCATTCTTTTGAGCCTTGGTGCACTAACCTAAATGTTTATTGTAGTTTATTATTATAATAAATACTATGATAATAATCTTTAATTGCACAGCTCTGGCACAATATTTTTTAATTTCACCTGCCTGCTTATTTATTTACATTTGAAAAAATTATTTTATATATATTTTTAAAGATTTTATTCATGTATTTTTAGAGTAGGGAAGAGAGAGAGAAAGGGAGAGAAACACCCATGTGTGATTGCCTATCGTGCACCCTCTCCTGGAGACCTGGCCTGCAACCAAGGCCTGTGGCCTAGAGTGAGAATTGAACCTGGCAACCCTTTTACTTACAGACTGACACTCAATCCACTGAGCCACACCAGTAGGGGCGATTTAAAATGCAAAATTATATAATGTTGTGTTGGTAGATGAACATAAAACCTATGAATGCATTTTTAAATTTTTATGTTACACAATATGTATTTTACAGTTTTTACCTAATCTTCAAAATAATAATTTTAATGGATACATAATATTGCATAAAGGCAAAGCACCACAGTTTACTTATTCATTCCCCAGTTTTAAAACACTGAGCTTGTTTAAAATGTTTTAATTGGTTTGTGTTTTATTGATAAGCTTTTGCCCAATCTCAGATTTTTTACTTTTTTATTTAGTTTGTTAATGTGTTATTCTAGTGAGCTAAATAATTGCTTTTCGCTTAGTAGTTTTTTAAATGTTTTATTTATTTATTTTTTAGACAGAGGGAAGGAGAGGGAGAAGGAGACAGAAAGAAACACCAATGTGTGGTTGCCTCTCACTTGCCCCCTACTAGGAACCTGGCCTGCAACCCAAACATGTGCCTTGACTGGGAATTGAACCAGCAACCCTTTGGTTAATAGGCCAGCACCCAATCCACTGAGCCACGCCAGCCAAGGCTAATTTTTCTTTTATTTTTTAAAAAATTTTATTTATTTACTTTTTAAAGTATACTTTATCAATTATGCTGTTACAGTTCTCCCAATTTTTCCCTCTTTATCCCTCCTTCACTCTACATCCCCCAACCCTCTAGCATTATCCACTTAGTTCATGTCCGTGGATTGTTCTTGGTTCTCTGAATTCTGTTTCCTGTACCATTCTTAATCTCTCTCCATCTATTTTATGCCTACCAATTATGCTTCTTATTCCCTGTACCTTTCCTCTCCTATTCTTCCTTTCCCGCTCCATGTGATACCCATTTTTCTGATTCTGTTCCTGTTCTACTTGTTTGCTTAGTTTTTGTTTTTGTTTTTTTTAAATGTGAGTTCAGCTGTTAATAGTTGTGAGTTTGTTGTCATTTTACTCTTCATAGTTTTTGATCCTCTTCAATTTCTTAGAATAGTTCCTTTCGTATTTCATATAATAAGGGTTTGGTAATGATGAACTCCTATAACTTGACCTTATATGGGAAGCACTTCATCTGCCCTTGCATTCTAAATGATAACTTTGCTGGATAGAGTAATCTTGGATGTAGGTCCTTGATTTTCATTACTTCAAATGCTTCTTTCCAGGCCTTTCTTATCTGTAAGCTTTCTTTTGAGAAATCAGCTGATAGTTTTAGGGGCACTCCTTTGTAGGCAACTATCTCCTTTTCTCTTGCTGCTTTTAGGATTCTTTCTTTATCTTTAATCTTGGGTAACTTGATTATGATGTGTCTTGGAGTGTTCTTTTTTGGGTCAAACTTCTTTGGGACTCTCTGAGCTTCCTGGACTTCCTGGAAGTCTATTTTCTTCACCAGATTGGGAAAGTTTTCCTTTGTTATTTGTTCAAATAAGTTTTCAACCTCTTGCTCTTCCTCTTCTCCTTCTGGCATTCCTATGTTTTGGATGTCGGAATGTTTAAAGTTGTCCCAAAGGTTCCAAAGCCTCTCATTTTTGTGAATTTTGTTTCTTCATTCTGTTCTGGTTGGATGTTTATTTCTTCCTTTTGTTTCAAATCATTGATCTGAGTCCCAGTTTCCTTCCCGTCAATGATGGTTCTCTAAATATCTCGCTTTATTTCACTTTGGATAGCCTTCATTTGTTCCTTCATTTTGTGACTGAGCTCAATCACCTCTGTGAGCATCCTGCATCAGATAGGTTGGCTATCTCCTCATCACTTAGCTCCTTATCTGGAGTTTTGATCCATTCTTTCATTTGGGCCATATTTCTTTGTCTCGGCTTCTTTGTCTCAGAGCACCTGTTATGTTGTAAGGGGGCAGAGCCTTAGGTATTCACCAGGATGGGGTAACCCTCTTTGCTGCTTTGTGGTGCTGTCTGGCAGGGAAGGGTCAGAGAGGGAACAATGTGGCTCGTTTGCTTGGCTCTAGCCCTCCTTTCCAATGAACTCTCATGTGAGACTGGGAGTTTATTCTGCTATGGGAACCACTACCTTTGAGTCTTAGTTCCCCATTCAGCCAGCCCTGCCTTGCTTGTGCAGTCCTTTGCCTTGCCTCCAGACCTCTCAGCCTGCCCCCCCAATGTGGTCCTCCACCTTGCAGGGGGTCTTCTGTGCCTTTCTGGCTGCCAGTTTCCCTCCTACCAATCTGGTTGAATGTTTCTTTAGTTCGGGAATGTCAAACTCATTCTCACCAGGGGCCACATTAACCCTGTGGTTGCCTTCAAAAGGCAGAAATAATTTTAAGACTGTATAAATGTAACTACTCCTTAACTGTCAAGGAGTTGAAATTACATTTGGCCCTTTGAAAGAAACCATGAGGCTGATGTGGTCCCCGGTGAAAACGAATTTGACACCCCCGCTTTAATTCCTTGGTTGCCGGAGTTCCATGCAGTTTGATTTTCTGACACTTCTGGTGGTTTATTGATTTTAGATTGGTTATTATCTTCCTTTTGGTTGTGCAAGGAAGCAGAGGGTTTCTACCTGTGCCTCCATCTTGGCTGGAACTCAGAGCTAGTTTTTCTTGATATCTAAAAGACTTTTTACTTTCTACAGCCTTCATTTTTTTATACCTGAAAAGGTTACTTTAGCCCTGGCTGGTGTAGCTCAGTGGATTGAGTGCGGGCCTGTGAACCAGAGGATTGCGGTTCGATTCCCAGTCAGGGCACATGCCTGGGTTGCAGGCCAGTTCCCGGCAGGGGACCCACAAGAGGCAACCCTACATTGATGTTTCTCTCCCTCTCTCCTTCCCTTCCCCTCTAAAGATAGATAAATAAAATCTTTTTTTTAAAAAAAGGTTACTTTAGTTATACCTTTTGTTATTTTCCCATATTTTCATCTTTACCAGTAATTCTAATTTTTCACAATATATGTTTCAGTTTTCACCTTGTATATTTGCCCTTTTGTCTTGCATTTTAGTGTGCTTAATTATGTTTATTGGCTTTTTAAAAATTAAATTTCTAATTACTAAATTCATCCATGATTTCAGTTGTTCAGTTGCTGTTTTCATTATTTAATCTTGTTTTTCATTAACTAAGATAGACTAGTTTATGCTACAGTAGCAAATATAAAAATCTCTGTTGCTTAAAATAACAAAATGCTTATCTGGTTACTGTACATAACTGTCTTGGGTTGCCAGTGGGGTTTTGCTCATTATAGCCAGTGGTGAATCAGTCAGCATAGCAAACATCACCAGTCCAGTGCTAAAGAAAAATGTGACTTTTGTGGGCTTTGTCATTGTCAGTTAAATGCTCTAGCTCCAAAATAATGCATATCACTTTGAAGTAGAATTCCTTGACCCCAACTGGTCACACGGCTCCACCCAACTACAAAGAAGAGGAAACGCCGTCCTACCGCAAGCACAGGAAGGTGTAGAGCTGAGACTCTTTGGTAAACAAACACAAGTGGTTGCCGCAGCGTTCATCACACTTTTTTTTATAACCACAAGAAAAGACAACCTGTATTTTCTAAAATTTTCCATTTCATGTAAAAAATGTATTTTAGGGTATTGAGTTTTGCTTCATTCTTTTTCCTTTTGCGTTTTCTGTTGAAAATGTCTTGTATTGTCTCTGTTGGTGGTGGGTAGTTTTTTACTTTTTGTTCACTCATACTTCCATGCGATTAATTTTCTAATCTTTCAAAAGCAGACCAGATGGAGAATCGCTTTAAAGCATTGTCTGAACAATCTGTCTTCTGGCTCAGCTGAGCTTCTCTGATCTTGAATTGGATCTTAAGCTTCCTCCACCCGCCCCAAGGCTGTTCATATCTCGGTACTTTTAGGGGTGTCCAAACTTTTGGTGTCTCTGAGCCACACTGGAAGAAGAAGAGTTGTCTTGGGCCCCACACTAAATATATTGTGACACGTGATCACAAAAAATCTCATGTTTGAAGTAAATTCACAATTTTGTGTTGGGGCCACATTCACAGCCATCCTGCAGGCAGCTTGTGGGTCGCAGGTTGGACACTCTGGTACTTATTTATTTATTTATTTTATTGAATTTATTAGGGTGACATTGGTTAATAAAGTTACATAGGTTTCAGGGGTAGGTATACTTCTATAATAATATCATCCGTATATTGTATTCATTGTGAGTGTTTACCACCCCAATCCAAGTCTCCTTCCATCACAATTTATTTCCTCTTTACCCTCTTCTACCTCCCCTCACCCCTCTTTTCCTCTAGTAATCACCACACTGTTGACAGTCTATGAAGTCTGTTTTTCTGTTTGGTTGGTTGCTTAGTTTTTCTTTTGTTTTCTTAATCTTTTCATCTACTCAGCCTCCCTACCTCCTTCCTTCTGACAGCTGTCATTCTATTCTCTGTATTTATGAGTGTCTTTGTACTTTGTTTGTTAGTTTATTTTGTTCATTAAATTCCACAGGTAAGTTAAATTGTATGGTACTTGTCCTTCTCTGACTGGCTTATTTCACCTCGCATAATACTCTCCGGGTTCATCCATGCTGTCACAAAAGGTAAAATTTCCTTCTTTTTTAGGTCTAAGTAGTATTCTATTATATGAATATACCACAGCTTTCTTCTCCAGTTGTCTACTGATGGACACTTGGGCTGCTTCCAAATCTTGGCTCACAATGGTTTATTTAATATTCAGTGTCAGAATAAGTTTGATGAAGAGTTAAGTTGTAGAAGAGACGTTTCTCTAACTCAAATAGATCATTTTATTGTCTCATGTATAGTTCAGACCTAGAGTTAAGAAGCAGCTCATATGGAGGATTAGCTATAACTTCTTAGCCAAAAGAGCGTCCTACATGTGGACATGCACATGTACTTAACTTAGGCCCTGGAGGTCAGTACAACTGAGAGTCTCAGGTGGTGGCAGAAAGAATTATTTGAATTCTTATTTGGAGACTGAATCAAATTATCATCACTTTCTATCACTGAAGCAAGCTATTGGAATTCCTTTTAATATCTATAAAATTCATATGCTTTATACTTCTAATAATGACTTTTACTTGGGCAATTCCAAGGATTTCTAATATTAGACTTTCCCCCTTACTCAAATCAAATATATAACTGAAATTTTAACTATTTTACCTAAAATAACTTGAATGTTAATCACATCTTGTCATTAGAAAGGGACAAAGGTGTAGTGTTCAATACTGGACTCTTGAGCCACATAAACTTGGCTCTCTTACAAAATAGCTGTGTGATCTTGGGTTTTTTTGTTGTTTGTTAGTTTGTTTCTTAGTTTGTTATTTACCTGGAGGCAATGGATGATAATAGTATCTAACTCATAGGATTGTTTGGACTATTAATTTTAAAACACTTAACGTACGTTTAGACATTGGTTGGCCTTGAGAAAATGGCCAGTGTTGAGCTCAGAGGAAGCAAAGTAGATGAACAAAGGAGATAAGGAAACACAGCCTGTGTTCTAAGTTGGTTGGCACTTTGGATCTCCGAGACAGGGCTGCTGCACGTGGTTACGCAGGTTGTTCACCACACAAGGATGCCCGACCAATGGCAAGCGGGGCTGAGAGCTAGCCCTACTCTGCCCCCATGCCATGCTCCCTGCCCAGAGGAAGGAGCGCATTTCTCTTTACACACTGTCTGAGCTGGCCATGACCTTGAGTATGTAAGGATCATAAGAAATTTGACTAAAAGTGATTCTGTGACCCTAATCTTAAACAGGGTGGCGCAGGTTCTGGAGAATCCTCACTATTGTATATAGCTGGATCATCTCCTTTCCTAAAAATAATGGGCTTCTGAGCCATTTTTATTTATTGGTTTTAAAATACTCCCAGCCAAAATACCTATTTGTCCCCCAGTAGATTCAACAGGCTTTTGGTTTTGTTCCTTCCTTTCACTGAACTGTCATTCTTCCTTCTGAACCATCATTACAACGGTTTGCAGGAGGTAGGTACCCCTGACTCCTCACTTTGCTGTCAGCTTTTGCAAGAAAAGCAGTGCTGTATCTGCTTTTCTTGCCTGGACAGCCTCAAAGATTGAAAAGGATTTCAAACATGGTTTGATCTTAGGTGTTTTAGCTGAGCCTGTGTGGCTGGATGATCAGCTATTTCAAATTACAGCCTTTCTCTGGTCCTGCTGAGTTCATCTCCAAGCAGGGGGTGGAGAAAGGATGAAAAAAGAGCCATGAGGAAGAGGGCTAGAACCAACCGCGAGGGGAGATGTCGAAATCTGCCTGTAGGAAGCACCCTAGATCTTCAGTCCATGCACATCCGTTCTGTACTTCTTCCACCTGCTGCTCTACCAGACCACGGGTTTCTCAAGAGCAACAAGCCTGAAATTTTTACATGTCCCCCATAATATGCACTACATATAAAGAGCTGCCAGAGCAAGGCTATGTAGCTGTGGGAAGAATGGAGCGTCATTCTGACACTGCCTCTTGTAGTCCTCTTCTTTCCAGTTCTCTAATTTTGTTTCTTAACTGGGGAGATCGGAAAGAGGAGAAAAGTTTGCATCAGGCAATGAAGGATTATAATAAGAATTAATTGTATTGATCCATAAAATAAAACCAAGATTATCTCATCTATCTTCTTCACATGGTTACGATTTATTAAATTTTGAATATGTTCCAGATGCTTTATATACATTATCTTTAATCCTTATAACAATATTGTAAGGTAGCTATTTTTATCTCTGTTCTATAGATAAGAAAACTTAATTAACCTATTCAATTCTACAGAGCTAATAATAAGGAATAGGGTTAGGATAAATTCCAGTGATATCTGATTTTATAGCTTATGTGTCTTTTCTTTCTTTCTTTATTAGTGTCTCTGAAATGATTTTTAAAATGTATCACATACATGTATTCTATTGGGTACAATTCATACAATTAAAGTATGGGTACTAAAAGCATATCTGATTATGTGTTGTTCTGTATTGTTTTTCATATAAAATATATTTTAAAATCATCTTTCAATACCAGTATATTCTTTTTATAGTAGTTGAATAATATTTAAATTTATATCTGACATGTCCTTCTGTTTTCTTTTCACCCAGGTTCTTGAAATGTAATATTCTGGATCCCTATTTTTTTTTTTGCATAAGTACACTGAGACTAAGAAGAGTATTTGGAGGATGATTTTTTTAATTTCAAAAAAATCTGACTTTTTTACACTGTTTTATCCTTGTTTTATGGATAAAGGGGAAATTTTCTTCTATTTGCTACATTAATGTGATTACATGGGTATCAGTTTTTCTTTTGGGGTAAATACGGTGCTTTCTCCTGAAATGTAGACCTTCCTCAAAAGTCTGCTTTTTCTTGGCTCCTTGACGGTAGGCCCATCCCCCATCTTACCTTTGCAGTGAAATGGCGGCAGTCATTTCACAGCGGAGGGAACTGAGAACCAGAGAGAATAAATGACAGCCAAAGGCATGGAGCTATTTAGTGCTGGAACGGGTAATGAATCCCATTTCTCCGCTGATTCCTGGCCCAGTACCCTTTCTGCAACAAAACATGCTATTAATGGGGCATCTTATGTAAATACGTTAGCTCATTTGTAAATCTATCCCCCTTTCCTTCACATTTCATATCCTATTTCCAGTCACGTTTGTGTAGCTGGAAAAGTTTGACAGGCTATGTGTCCTTGGAAGAGAACTGTGAGAAGAGCTCACTTATCCTTGTGTTTTGTTTGGAATTGCTTCTTCTGGAAGAACCCAGTATTTGGCTACATTAAATAAATCTCAGTTAATTAAAAGTTAGAATATCATGGGACCTCAAAAAGAAATCTAACCTAATTCCTTATTTTATAAATTCCTTCAACAGCACATGTTGTGAATGCACTTACTAAATCCTCATGACTGCTGATACATGTTGAAGTTAATTTGCATATAACATTGGGGAAACTAGAAACAAAGATTGACTTGAAAAATCTCATGTTAATGGTAACATCAGAACTGCAGCCCAAGTCTCCTAACTCAAAGTGTGCACTGGAAACACACAAGTGACTTGTTAGGGTGCTGTTCTGTGCAGCCAGCGAAATGCAGGCTAGTCTGGCCTCCTCACAGTTCATTCTAAACTGCATTCATTAACTTTGCAGTTTATAGAAAAAGACGGTACTAGTAGTGAAATATAGAACGCATTTACACCTTTGAAAGCTTAAGATTTTAGAGCAAAGTGTAAGGGATTGCATCAAAAACTTTCTTCAATTTACAATCAACAAAAGTCTGGTAAAAATTAAGATTTTCATATTTATTCAGTTTTCTTTCAGATTTCCAATTGCAGATAAATAGCAACATTTTGAGATAGCTCCAGTGGCCATAATTGACAGCTGCACTTGCTCTCTCTCTCTCTCTTTTCTCCTTCTCATACAAAAATAACTCTTAGGGTCACATTATGTGTTCCTGAAACTAGCATTTGTATTCAAGCTCAGTACATCGTACTGTCAACATTTTGTGATCGTTCCTGTTGATTCCTGTTGAATACTTAATGCCTTATAATCCTTAATATACAAATGTGTTCAAAGTGGGCTGTTCAAGGATATTATTGTTCTAGATTAAAAGGGAAGAATATTTTTAGCGTATTACCAGACACCTCGATCTCCTGAACAGAGAGAGCATTTACTGCTCGTGCATTTCATTAGCACAGAGGACAAGTCAATGTCACAGGAAGGGCACTGAATTTGCCTCCAGATGCCCTGGGTTTAAAAGCCCTACTAGTCTCAGCTTTCTCAGAGTTTTAGCTTATGCATCTAAAAATGGGACAATAATGTTCATGTTCTCTGGGTTGTTTGAAGCTGTAATTGAAATAATACATGTAAAAGTACCCTGGCGCATGTAAGGAGTTGAATAAAGCTAGTTTCTTTTCCACTGCACTTAGTGTTCACTACTTTCAGAACCTTTCTCTCCCAACAATGTAATAACAGGCTTTGACAGCAGGAGCAGAGCCGTCCTCCGGGTGCTCATGCTCGTTCCCTGAAGACCAGCTTTCTCTATTAGGATCTGAGCCTGGCCAATCAAAATCCTTTCCAAAATCTCCTAAGTCACTTTGAAATCCCTGTGTGCATTAGTCTGGATCACTTGAGTCTATCTTGCACATTTAATTAAACCTGTTATTTCTGGAAACAAAAACAAAACATGTAAGAAGGAGTGGCTGACAACAAACCATTGCTTTTCTTTATAGTTGTTCCTGAATCAGGGGAAGGAGGAGGGGATGGCTGGGATGAGGTGGGGGGAGTGGTGGGGGGGAAATGCAGACAACTGTTCTTGAACAACAAGAAAAAAAATGAAAAAGAAACCATTGCTTTTCTAGTAGTGTGACATGTGAACAATTTAAGGAATCGTTTAAAGCTGTGCTTTATTATAATTGGTTTCTGAATCCATTCATTGTCAGACTGTGCTTTTATTTTCTTCATCTACCATTGCTTTTGCTACTTCTCTTTGAGGATATCTGTTATCCTTAAAAAAGGGACTAGACAGGAATTAACTTGCTTCTGACCATATCCATTTATCCCCTTGAAGATCACCGTGGCAAACTATGAAAAATGTGCTAGTTTTGAAAAATGACAAAGCTCCAAGGATCTAAAAGGTGCTTATCCTCTCAAAGGAATGTATTGGCTTTATTATTTTTGGCAACTGGGGCTAGATTCTTCAAAGGGAGATGCAGATTCCATTTTTCTTTAACTTTCTTCCCTGAAAATTACATCTTGCTTCTTCATTGGAAAAGTTTTCGATCAGAAGTACTTTCCCATTTGCACGGCAAATAAAAACAACTCCATTGTAAATTGCATTAACACCTTTTCAACATGTAAACCTCATGAGGAAAGATAGTCTGTGCGCATTCTAAGTGCTGCACACAGGTGTGTTTGTGAAGGGGCTGTGTTTGGTCTCCTCTTCCACTCCTTTGTCCTTCCCTGACCTCAGCCCGCATGCAGAAAATGCAAGGTGTCTAATCTGTTCCAACGGAGTTAAACCCATCTAATATGTTTCCCTTTGCGTTTCATTTGGACAGAACCATTGTCCTACTAGTAGAAGGTTGGTAATTTATATTTCCCACCCTCTTGGGTGAGTTCTTTCATGATCCAGGATGATGCCAAATGCTGCTAGTCTTCAAACCCATGGCTTCCCAAACTCCAGGAGACACAGGTCAGTGTCCCCCGATCATTCTCTCATCATGTCCCTTTCCCACAGTGACTTACATATCATGGAACCCTCCGATGTGGTTTAGTTAAAGAAGGAGGGAAAAAGGGGCAACGTTAGCACATTCGCTCGACAACCAGCTCTGTTACAAACACGGCCTTCCCTTCCCTGAGCAGTCCCTTGTAGCTAGGCTGGAACTAGATGACAGTATAAGGGTCACAATGCTGGGTTTTGAGCACATCTTAACGAGTTCTGCAAAGGTGATCTATAGTATTTAGGGTTTTTATCATCCATTGGTATCATTTTGGAGCTATCAAATGAGATTAGAAAAAGTCTTGTTAACATTTTGTAATTCATGCATTACTTTGATAGAAATAAAAATTAAAAGATAAAATTTAGAGAACATAAAAGAAAAATAATTATTACGGACTTTGGGTAGAAATTTTCATTGCAGCACAACTATGCAATTGACTCAAGAGTATTTTTTCCTTTTGCTTTTATTAAAAATGCAGTTTCACATGAAATCGTGTGCTATTTCACCTCCAGTTTCCAGGGAGGCTGTCTGGAAACTGTTAACAGCATGGTTGGGCAAAACAGCAACTCTGCTGATTAGTTTCTCCTGCCGTGCCCTACAGACAAAAACCCCAATCACAGAACATTCCAGAGAGCTGGACTGTCCATACTCCAACTGTGCTACCTAGAGAACTGCCAAGTGTCTGTAAATATTTTCCAGTTCCTTAGGAAGAAGTGTTAGCCTTCTGAAACCAGCAGAATAAGATTTGTCCCTGCTTCTTGGTGGGTTTGGTTTGCTCCAGTGTTTTCAGTCATTTCATCTTTCTGATTAATCCCACATCTGAATCTCTTTCTCATCTCTTTGTGTGATTTATGCTTATGCTAAAAAATATGTTTCTTTTGACTTGTGATCTTCCTCCTACAGTGTGCAGGAAATCATTGATTATCCTTGATTGATTCATTCATGACCGTAGTTGGGACTAAAAAGTCAAGCCACTGAAGAGGAGAAGTATGGGATGAGGAATGGAAGAGGGGCCCCATCTGTTACTCCCCACAATTTTCAGAGTTAACCTTCCTTACTTTATATTCTTTCTCCCATTCCCCAGTTTTCACTACTAAAGTGAAAAACAAACTTGGTCATCACATTAATTCCAAGTTCTTTCTGATCATCTTGCCATTTTAACATGCTTTGCCCCATTTTCTTTCCCAGATGGTGGGATTGCATCTTCAGAGAAAAATGACTAGCGACTTCAGAACCTTAGAATGTGCATCCACCAAACACAGCTATCTGTAAATACATTGTTTGTTTTGAACAAACCGTCTGTTCCGGTTCTATTTGATTAACAAGAATAATCAAACATCTAAATAGAAATCATTGTCTGTTGCCACTGGAGAGTGTCCAACTAGTCATAGACAGCTTGGAAGGCTGGCAAAAGGCAAGATGCACTGAGCTGGGGGACATCCAGACCAGCATGGAGGGACCTCTGTGCCATCTGCCCCCACCCCTGATGCTAGATCCTGGTCCAACCATTTTCATCTCATTAGAGAAAGAGTGTTACAAAGCCAGGAGATGGGATTTAGCTGCAGCTCCTAATTTTGAAAACTGAAGAAAATCTCACATTGAGAAGGCCAGCTTTCAGAAACACCTTGAATGACCTCCTGTCTCTCAGGTGCAAAGACGCCTCTCAATCCTGCATCTTCCCTCAAGGGTTAAATTCCCTTTCTCTGTGTTTTACTTTCCCACACAATGAGAGGAGCTGAAGCCTTTCAAGTTAAAATGTGTATGTTCCCCATGCAGAGTGCTGGAAGATATTATGTGCTAATTATTTGTTGCTTTAGAGCAAAGTAGGCCCACTGAGAAGCTGGCCCTTTTATGATATTTGTAGAGCTGCATTTTCCAAGAAGCAAAGTTCAGCAGGGAAAAAAAAAAGATCTGAAACCTTTTCTTCACAAAATGAGAAATATTTCTGACACCCTATTTAATGACAACATTCAACTGTTTCTTTTCCATCTTTATTTCCCCTCTAAGGTTCAGCTTATTGGCTCATTATGTGCCTGGAACATGAAGGATGACAGGGAGGCAGAATTCTGGCTCAGCAGTTTCAGAACCCAGCACCCACTTGCTCAGCCCTCCTCCCACCTCCTCTGCCGCTTTCCTCTCCTCCCCCTGCAGCTCTCCCACCTCCTGCTGCAGATCTCTCGCTGCTGCCTGGCAACCGCTCCACAGGCGATGTCACACAGGATTGCTTATTACAGCTTCAGAGAAATAAACAGGAGAGAAAAAAATCCTTGCTGTTACATTAGAACTGTTATGTACAAGTGCACCAAAGCCAGGTAATTCCAGGAGTGATATTATAGTAGAATTTTGCACCACCGTGCCTAGGTCTTTCCTTACACATGAGTAGAGAGAAGGGTGAGGAAGGGGAAAAAGGGGGAATTTTTAGACAGCTTTCAGCTAGCAGTGTATTAAATATATCCATTCTGTTGGCGTAGACCTCAAACAGAACTATTTCTGAGCTTTAAGGATTTTAGCAAGACATTTTACAGTTGTCATTGAAAAAGGGCAATATGCAGATGCAGAGCAGCGTTCACTTGCTTGTCATTATAATCGTGACTCCTACAATGAGAGTGTAGATTTAAGGGTATCTCATCCAGTTTCTGGGAAGCTAGTTGGGACCTGTATTATCTTCAATATAGTTTATTTGCTAATCTGAGGGTCCTTTGTTCTTTCAAACATTCGGCTACTCATTGTCTCCAGTAACTGACAATGATTGAGCACATTCTTTGAATCCAGGAGTGGATACAATGGTGAGCAGAAGTAACCTGGTGGCCTTCCATGGATCACACTATGACACAAAAGACTGGCCATTAAACAAATCATGACAAAACAAAACAAAACTAAAACTCTGATGAAGGATGAAAGGAAGAGAGGATGAAAAATGGAAAAGTCTGTCCCCTTTTCCACTGAGGAGTCTATGCTCTCTGGGACAGAAATAGTTCTATATCAGGATTTCCTTTTGTGTCCTATTTATTAGCCAAGCAATGGAAGGAAGCAGGTTTCTTCCTAACTCAGTGTCCTGAGCATGACCTACAGATAGCATAAACGTTATTTGGAGTATATCTGATCCGGAAGTCAGAACTCACCTCTAACTGGATGGTCAAACCCTTTCATGCTCTGGGGTCTTTTCCTGGCCTGAGTCATTGAAAGGAGTGACGTTTGCCTGTTTGCTGCGGCGAGTTAACAGTAAGTCCTAACGAAGGACCCATCTTGCTCTAACTCCCCTTGCCCACCAACCAGTCCCAAAGGCATGGGTCTCCCCAGGGCCAATCAGCATTCAAGAATGTAGGCAACCCTAGGTGTAGTAGGATCCTGATAGAGTAGGATAGGGTGGTTAGTTTTTAGAAGGGCTAATTATTGGCAAGCAGTAGGTGTCTAAGATAGAGGTAAGGAAAGTCAGTACATAATTGTTGGTATGATATTAGACTCAGGAACCACTACCAAGAAAAATGACTATCATGAGCTAGGCAAAAGTGACAGGTGACTGGAGTTCCACAACCCTGGGTTAACATCAATTTTCAGAGAGCCTGGGTGGATATAGAAGGAAGAAGCAGTCAGGCATCCCAGCAGGCAGAAGTGATCTAATGCTGATGGACTAGATGGGAGGCTTTGGCTTGATACCCATATCAACATCCAGACCAGAATATTTACTCCCCAGACCAATGGGCACAGTCTCAGCATCTCTGACCATGTATAACCCCTCCTCACCCCTAGGATTCAAGTTTGGCAACAAGATGGGACTCCTCCCGGAGCATAGGGTTTCTGGTACCCCTAGCTTTGGTGTGGGGCGTATTGGACAGACTGCAGAGAGGTGAAGCACTGGCTCTAGGCAGTCGCCCAAGGCACAGGCTCTGATCAGACAGACCCAGCTTGAATTCCAGTTCTGATACTTAATGGTTATATGAAACTGGGAAAATTATTCAAGATCTCTAAGCCCATTTCCTTATCTGTAAGCTTTCAATTAATGTAAGTAATAACTTTTTGATAAACCTTGTTATTACAATGCAAATGATCTAAACAGGTACTCATGGAAACCTTTTGCCATAATATAAAAGCAAAACTAAGAAGCAATTAAACTGTTCCATCTAAATTTATGGAATTGGAAAATTGTAAGTGCTATTAATAACAATGAGCTGGCACACTTTCAATAATTGAAATTGCAGAATATATGTCAAACCCAAAAAATATTTTTCTTCTATCCCCTGCCTAACTCCCAGTTTGCCTATCACATCACAAGAGGTATACATGCTACAAATATCCATGACCTTGTTTTATCGGCTAAAACTCTTAGTCAGCTCTCACTCTGTGTAACCTGGGAATTAAAGGGTGAGGCAGCGGCTTGCTAACCATAACATTGACCATAACAGAGGTCGCTACTATTCTGGTCACAGCATATTCCTCCTACACAGGTAATAGGCCACACAGAGTTTGCTATGGTTAGGAGGTAGTATTCTTTCTGACTTCTAATGAGAAAGTATTTTAGTATTTTGACCAGGAAATTACATCATCTTATGTACAATTATTTTTTAAATCACTCTGTTATCTGTAAAGTATAGACTGTAGAGGGAAAAGAAGGTTATTTCAGCAAGCAGTCTATGGGAAGAGATGGTGGTAGCTTGGGTGAGGGGCACATCAATGGACACAGAAGGACAACTTCAGGATATATTTTGGCGGAAGAGATGGCAGGACTTGTACTATACCTGGAATATGCAGGAAAAAAGGAATCAAGAATGTCCGTATGAGCCCTGGCTGGTGTGGCTCAGTGGATTGAGCACAGGCTGTGAACTAAAGGTCAGTGGTTGGATTCCCAGTCAGGGCATATGCCTGGGTTGCGGACCAGGTCCCTAGTAGAGGTCATGTGAGAGGCAACCACACATTGACATTTCTCTCCCTCTTTCTCCCTCCCTTCCCCTCTCTCTAAAAATAAGTAAATAAATAAATAATCTTAAAAATAAAATATTTTTAAAAAAGAATGCCCGTATGAAATTGGCTTGACCGTGTCAGTATATTTTACTAAAATAGGAAGTCTAGAGAAAGTCCCCTTTTTAGCAAGTATCAAAAGAGCTCTTGTTTTGTCATAATAAGTTTATAAAACCTTACAGATACTGAATCAAATTTTGGGTAACTAATGAGCAAACAAACAAACAAATCTCGTAGACACAGACGGCAGCGTGGTGGTTACGAGGGTGGGGAGGCAGCAAAGGGTGAAAGGGGTCAAATATACGTTGACAGAAGGAGATTTGACTTTGGGTGATAAACACACAATGCAATATACAGATGATGTGTCCTAAAATTACACTAGACACCTATATAATTTTATTAACCAATGTCACCCCCATAAATTTAACTGAAAAAAAGATTTTTAAGAAAACACTGGGTATAATAATCTGGAGGTCAGAACCCCACACTGCAGATAAAAACTTGATCATCGGCAGTGTTGAGATACGTAATGCCGCGAGACTGAGGAGCTCTCCCAAGGATGGAATTTCCCTAGAGAGGAGAAGATGGGGGATTGAACATAAACAAGTCTGACAGTTAAAGGACAGAGAGAGAAGGAGGTGCCTCTAAAGGGGGCTATAAAGGAAAAGCCGATGAAGCAGGAAGCAATGCATGCAGAAAACACTGGAAGCCAAGTGAATGTTTGGAGCCGTAAGACTTAGATCAGGGTGTGTAGTGACAGAGATGGCTGCTCAGCAGCATGAAAGGAGGCTCAGTGCCAAGCTGGGGGACGTGAGTAACTTGTATTCATTTTGTATTGTAATAAATGAAAGACATGTGAAAGGTACAAGTGAACTCTCCCATAGGACCCCCCAAATGAGGGAAGCAGCTATTGAAACACCCTGACAAGCAGTGACATAAAATGCTGTTTTCCCTAAGGAACTGAGACAGGTTCAAAAGCTAGTGGATTTCCTTTCCTTTTTTTTTTTTCCTAACTTATATTTGCAGCAAATCAACATCACCAAACAGCTTACTGAAAAGGGCAAAATAAAATATGCTGATTAGATCTCCTCGAACTCCTTGGCATTTGGGAGAGGAAAGGTTAAGGTTTAACAAGTGGTAACTGAGAGAATATTCTTAGATTTCCAGCAGGTAACACAGCAATTTAAACCATATGAAAAAGAGGAGGCGGCAGACCAAAAGGTGTATTTCAGGTTGTGGTGAGTTGTGCTTTTCTATGTGCTCACTAGTTTAGAGACTTCACGGAAATAATGACACCTGATAGACAGGAGAGAAAATTGCCACCTTTGTTTAGCATTTATCGAGTGCCCAGAATGAGAGGCATTTAGGGCACTTACAAACTGGGTGACTTGGAAAGCTGTGGGGCTGATTCCACATTTCATTTGCGGTCAAACTTGGTAGGATGTCTTCTCCTTGAGTTTAGCTTCGAAGACATCTAGAAATACATGTCTTCTACAGTGTTTTTATATCCATGAAAACAAGTCATGGATCAGTTTTATGATTCATTTTGACTTTTTGACGACATTTAATTTAGTTCATTCATGTGTTTTTTTTTTAATGTGCTAGCAGATTTGAAGATAATCCCACAAAGGAGGCCCGCTGCTGGCTGGGCATCTCTCTGGAGCTGTATATTTTTTAATCCATTTACTCTGAGGTTCAAGAAGGATTTTCTCTGTGAGAGTTTGGCTCTATCTATTTTAAGTTAGTGGACAACTTATTTACAAAACCAATAATAAAACTTCACTTTATGGGAAATGAAGCCATGAAAATAAGGGATTGTCTATACTGGCAGGTTGGAAAAAAAATCAAACTGAGCCCTGCAGCTGTGTTGGGATAAAACATTTTGTCAAGTTGATGTCTTCCTTTTTCTGATTTATGCCCTCTACAGTTAGAGATCCTTTCCAGGGACGGGCCTGTGTTAGATTCATTTGCACTTTCTGAAGATACAGGGAAGTATGATTATCTTCCCTGATGGAAGGGAACAAAAGGACAGGCAATTCAAAATGGTGACCAACTCCCAGAATCAAGCCTCGTTGGCTTTAGGATATGTTTTTCACTTAAGTTTGGATTTGGGTGTGTCTGATTTTCTGGAAATTTACTTCAAAGAGAATAATGAAATGACACAGTGAAAACTTGGCTCTCTTTGAGCTGGGAAACTCTCCAGTTTTCCTATCCTAACCTTGTCCATTCAGGAAACAGGCACGACCTTGCTCAAAGCTTTGTCTGAACAACAACAACAAAAATCTTTGCACTGATCCTTTGTATTTCAAAAGACTTTCTCACAGA
Source organism: Sturnira hondurensis (assembly GCF_014824575.4). Lineage (NCBI taxonomy): Eukaryota > Metazoa > Chordata > Mammalia > Chiroptera > Phyllostomidae > Sturnira > Sturnira hondurensis. The sequence goes on from NW_028077910.1 coordinate 844,748, forward strand.
GAATGAATTCCCTTAAGGCCACAGCAATAACTAGGCAGAGTGTTTGTAGCGCTTCTGGTGGGATGACTGAGCAGATAGACAGCTGCCTGCTTGTTTGCTGGACGGGGCTGAGTAGAAATTCCAAGGGACCGGTGACCTCCCCCCATGCAGCAAGTATTGTCCTGCAAGGCACTATAGTGTAAGCTCAAGTTTATATATAATTATATCTCTTACTAGTTCTGAAATCTTTCAAAAAATACTTAATTTGACCAGTCTTCTCATCTATAAAGTGGTACTTCGTGATCTTGTTCTATAGGTTAAATGAGCTAATACTCAGTGTACATAGCTATTTTTAGAATCTGTGGACTAAATTTTAAAGTGCCTCTCACACAGAAAAATCTTGCTGTTTTGCAAATACATTCAGTTGCAGTTGTGCTTAGTAAAATGCAATGTCAACTAAAAACATTGCTAAATTCATGTATTTGGCAAGGAAATGTTAAATAACTACCATGTACTAGATATTCTTACTCACTCATTCATCCATGTTTGCTATTAAATATTTTCTCAAACAACTGGTCTTGAATGAAAAATTGCCATTATTTTAAAGCCCATGCAATTTATCACACTCTAAGTTGCCTTGAATAACAACTGCATGTAATGCAAGAAACAATCAGATCCTAAGTGGGAATGCAGAAAACAGAACTATAAAATTCAATTTTCATACAAATGGGGACATTTGAATATAAGTTGGAGAAGAGAAGCTATTAGATAATTATTGTTACATCTTTAAATTGTAATAAAGGTATTACAGTTACATTGAACGATGTCTTTATTCTAAGAAGATTCACACTGAAACATTTAAGAGCAAAGCATTATGATGTCTGGAAATTACTTTCAAATGGTTCATAAACATAGAGAGAATATGGAAAAATCTGAACAGTTTTTAATCTAAAAGGGGTATAAAACTGATCATTGTCTTATTCATTTATCTATGTATATATAACAATTTTCTTAACAAAAATTTTGAGTGAAAACATGGGCCATGTACATTTAAAAAAGCTCTATATGAACATGGAATAATCTATTTCAAGTTACTCAGCTGACAGAAGAAAACTGAGGCCCGGCTGGTTAAGTGATCTACCAAGATAAGGAGATAATATCAGAGTGTGATCCCTTTCCAGCAGAGAATGTAGCAGTTCTCAGAGTCTACACCACTCCATTTGCGCCGGTCGACATTTCAGAAATGGTGGCTTCGATCACAAGGGAGACACAGTAAGAGTACAAATGGATCAATGCGAATCTATTCACACTAATGGAGAAACAAGTAGGTATCCTCTTGTGATGGGAAGGCAATAGTGTCATCCTCTTCTAATATAAGGGCCAGTAGAATTTTATTCACCACAGAGAAAGATAGTAGCTACTGAGTGCTGAAAGTAAGTGAACCTGAGAGGGAAATACCAGAAAATACGCCAACATTGTCAACACTGAAGTTCATGAAATATATTCATTTTATGTTACCATGCAGCAAAATATCCAACTAAAATTATAACTACTGTCATAGGTCAAGAAATGAGTTTGTATTATTGAAACCTAAATGATGGTATTTTTCTAGAAGATATTCAGGGAATTTCAAAGCGGTAATGGAGGATGTTTATGACTTTTTTTGTAGGTGAAATTATGAAAATCATCTATTATGTATAACTCAACTAGAAGAAACTTTCAATAAGCCACATTGGGATAACAGACATATTCAATCTTTATGGTGGAAAGGCAAATTACAATACTAGTATTAACTAAAAGCAAGTATAACGCTATGAGGTTAACATGCATTTTACATAACCCCCCACAAACTTTAAGTCTAGAGGCCAATATTTTCAGCTGCCCAGATAATTCTCCAACATCACATGTCCTTTTTCATTTCATCCACTCAGCACAGCACTTGGAGCTTGGCTTGTTTCCCTGTTTCTCTCATTTCCAGGGGCTGCTGGTTAATATGGAAAGGAAAGCTTGGTTCGATGGTACCGCATACAGCTATTACCCTGCAGAAATTCAAGTTCCTATATCATCGAAGAGACAGACGTAGACTCTATATCACATGCAGTAAAGCAGCAGAGAAAACCAGTAGGTCATGTCTCACCATGTGCAAAGAAAGAACACACAACACTCCAGGCTCATCATGGTCTTTGGTTTCATACTCACAAATAGGCCAATGAAATTCTCATTATCTGGTGACTTGCAAAGTCAGTTAACGAAAACATACCCTGAATCGAAGACTCTACTTAATTGAGACTCCAGGATATAATGGTTATCATTTTCAAGAGATGAATATAGAAATCTTTTAAAAATCATACACACACACACAAACATTTTTTTCCAGCCTTCCAAAGCACACGTGTGCTTTTGCCTCTGGGTAGCAAGAAAGAAGTGCCATAGCAGTTTTTTTTTTCAGTAAACTATGTCCACCTTGTCACAATATTCATTCAAATGGCTCCATGTTGTAGACAGATATCTTCTGGGCTGTGTTCTTGTGTAGAATGTGGATGAATTTGAAAATAATTACATGTCCAGAATCTTGCCTAACTGGAAAAATAGAAGATGCTTCTTGGACTCTATTCTTTATCACTTAATCAGTGGCACTTTGGTGACATTATGTAAAAAATTAATTTTGTATAATATAAGTTTACATTCCAAATAAGTCGCATAAAAATGTAAAGCACTCATTTTTTGTCTCAAATTTGTCTCAAATATATTTTACATTACAGAAATAAAAAGAAGGCTTTCAAACATAGTTCATGGAAAATATGTCTTGTAGTGATATGATTAAAATTAAATACATTATATACTAGTTTTCATCCTATTGAACAAAATGAGAAAGACTTCCATTTTTAATCACCCACTATAGAATACCTATTATGCAAAACTGCGGGAGCAATGGCATGTTTTCTGCAAAGATCTCTGAGCTGAATATGGGTATTTTGGCTGGCAGTACAATGCTGCACAATGCAAGCCTTCTGCAGTGTGTCAGCAGTTCAAAGCAATGCCCTGTTCTCTGGATCACTTACCCATTATTACTTCAGACAATGAGTATCTGATACAAAATAAAAGTGATGGATGCCAAGTGAACTGGTGAGTGTGTTCTAAGTAAGAACAAACGGGAAAGACACTGTGGTTCATTGCCTGATGAAATTACTTTTGGGTATTTAAATACATCTTACATTATGTTACGCGTGGATTGTTGTTGTGAACTCTGGAGACCAGCTCCAGAAGATTAACTGTTTCTACCCCATGAACATATTATTTAAATCCCTTAAATTTCATATTGGAAACATTATTCAATAAAGTCCCTGTTTTTATACTTGAGGTATCAATATTTTAGAGGCATTCTTTAAAAATCTACCTTGCATTCATTACTATCATTTCTCTCTCTCTCATCAAGGGGAAAAAGAACAAATCAAAAGAGTAGATATGTCTTCCAAGATACACTATAATGTACATTCATCTTTGAATTTGAAAGTGAATTTAGGATAGAAATACAATTCATCATTTTTTGGAAGAAAACTTTTTGATAGACCTATGCTCTTTGGGACATTTGAATGGATAGGAATGATATGCAGAGAGAACCACGCAGCTCACTGACTTGGCATAGCACTCACGTGTATGACCCCATGTTTTCAGGGTTATGATGTCCTCTGTAATCTCCCAATCTGTCCAATATCAAATTTGATAATTGTACTTTTCTACTAAAAGAGATCTCAGGGTCCATCTCACACATCGATGTTTCCTACAGATTGAAGATACAACTTCCTAGTTTTGTATTCAAGGTCTACCATTATGGAATTCTGTATGAAGACCTATTCTCTGAGGAAAAAGTAACTTGCATTTAGTTCAATTTTTGATCTATAAATTGTTCTTAATTGTACCAATTTGATGAACAATTGATAAAATTTCCCCTGGACTTTGGGAGACTGTTCGGTACTTTACCTATATGGAGGAGAAAAAAATTTCCTCTTTCCTCCTAGGTTTTTTTTTTTGCCTGGTCTAAGAATTAAATTGACATGAGACAGATTAGGAGGAGAAAAAACTTCATTTGGTATGTAAGGGTCTCCATAAGAACATGGGGGCCCATAAGCAGTCAGGCAATTGGAGTCCATATGCCAATCCGAACTAAGGAGAAGGATTAGGAGTCCGGAACTTCAATGGGAAGAAGGCAATTCTCAGGGAGATGGAAAATCAGATGTTTGCCATGCTATGCAGGGACAACGGATGCAGAGAGGACTTTGGTCTCCCAGCCCTGCTAGCTTTCCACCAACTGGCTAGCACACCAATGCCATATTCTTCGCAGGTATCTCTGATGACGGTCCTTCTCCCAGACCAAGCCCTTTATCTAAACACATGTAGGCCGTAAAAGGGGAAGTTAAAAAGCTCTTCCTGAGCCTTTTGGGTGTCAGTTTTCTTTAGTTCAAAATAATCCACAGGCTAGGGTGGCACATTCGCAGGAGACTCATTCCAAACCCCTGAACCTACCAAACTTTCAGGGCCTTTCCAGGAACCTCCATAATCTTAGAGGAATGGAGGCAGGGGGGCATTCTTCTTAAAATACGTGCCAACCTATGAAATTCCTCTGAGCTCTACTCAGTTGTTATGACTTTGTCATTAAGTGGAGGGAGTCACCTTTGAAACTCATCTCAGTGTCAGATATCACGACATCATCTGTAAAATATACCAACAAACAGGAATTTCAATAAGCTCATATTTTGGATACTAGTCCCTTGAAATTTATTCTGAAAAAATAGATTCTTAAAGCTATTTTTTTTAAATGAAAGGACAAATTCATATCTTTCATCCTCTCAATGAATGTTCCAAAGGGAGAAATGTACTAAAATTTTCAGCAAAAATATTAATAACGATCATAATGAGTAACTAATTAGAGCACTAAGGGGTAACTTGAATTTGGGAATTAACTTGACAAGGGAATCAATATGTGATGAATGTATTTCTACTTGCCAATTCAAAATAAATTTCCTAGAACAGACTGAAATTCTCAGGTGTCAGATTTGTTAAGTACATTCATCTCAAGAGATAACTTATAATTAAACTATTATTAAATGTCCAGCTTGTCTAATTTTCTGTTTAGAGTGAAATATTTTGCCTCTAACAAGCTAAAGCTAGAGAATTTTTGATAAACTTGTGTTGCAAGGATTTAAATGTGTTGTAGCTGAACTTTGTAGAATTTATCTATCACAATCCTAAGTTTCATCACTTCTTGGTTATGCAAAACGAAGATGTCGGTACTAGATAGAAAAGTGATACCTTTTCCAAACCGGAATTCGTTTTGGGAGGGTGACCCTGTAAAGAAAGAACAGGGAGAAGAAATCCCAGTGGCTGACCTTACGGCAGGGGGGGGGGGGAAGACCTCAGGGGGCTGAGTTCTGGAGCTATTCCAAGTGAGAGGTATATAGTAATCCTTCCCTAATAATTCAAATCTTTAGTAACATTTTTATGTTTAGTATGATTGCATTAGTGGAAAATGATGGTGATACATAAATATACATGGTTATTGAGAAGGAAGACCTAGCATAACATCACTTCTTACCCATCTCTTCTACTTCAGGAAGTGCTAATTGACTTCAGGGACGATGTGTTTTATTTCTATAGCCAGAGTCTTTTACGTCAGGCCTAGTCCTCATAAGGTGCTCAATAAATATTAGTTGAAGTGAAATAATATATAAATGGATACATGAGGGTGGCTTTCTGGAGGCTGTTTCCATTTTCTGTTTTTGCTAAAGGGGAGGTTCCTACTAACAGACACGAAGGAACGCTTTTATGTAGCAAAGTTGAACACTGTCAGCTAAAATACACAGTAAACATATCTTTCCTAGCTCCAATTTCCTGTCAGCTTTTCAAAACAGACAGACTGTCTTTCTCATTCAGGAGAAGTAGGAGGAGGTGGGGAATGAACTTCACCCTGTCTAAACTATTCACCTTGTTGGATATTTGAGAATTATTAGATAGCTCAAGAGATGCCACACAATGTTGATTCTGCCTGATTGCTCTAAACAAAATTTTTTTTTTCCTGAGCTCTCTTACAAAGTGTTAGGTCTAACATCTGGCACCAGCTAACCTGAAAAAAAAACCCAACAAACAATAAAATGTGTTTGGGGACGTGTAAGTCCAGAGATGAGGATGATTTGTAGACCCAGATTCTAATAGTACAAGGGAAAGGCTTTCATCTGAGTCACTGATGTGATCAAATAAAAATGAGTGAATACTCGCCAATTGCTAAAGCAATTTATCACTCCAAATGCATTCAAAATGTTAATTTTATCAGGGTGCAAGCTGCTAAAATGCAGCTAGTAGATCATTAAATTTCAATAGGGAATAGACTTCATATTTAACATAAACAGTCAAGTCATTTTGGCTGCCTGCATCTTGTGCCACATTTAGAAAGCCTTCTGTGTAACCATAGGAACGGTTTTGCTTAAGCACTATTGCTTGTGTAAATCCAATTCATTCTGAATTAGCTGAAAAAAAGGGGGAGGGTGGCATGATTTGTTTCTGGCCATTGCTTCCCAAGTTACCTCTTAGAAAATGTGAAGAGAAAATTAAAAGTAAGGTTTTTTTCTTTCCTGTTTATGGAGGGTGGGGGGTGGGGATGAGATCAGGAGGCAGAATTATTTTCTCTTTACAACATGGGTATGATGGAGAATTTAAAAAATCATGAATTAGTCTTCTATAGCTCAGAATTTTTGCTGGTTAGGTATTTTTACCATTTGAAAAATTTCCTATGCTAATCATTTCCTTAGTTTAGAGTAAACTTCCTTAATATAAGTGATTTAGGAGCACACTCATATAATGTTACACATGGCATGTGATCCAACAGAAATTCATGTTGCAAAGTTCCTTTTTTTGTTGTTGTTCTAGGAGGTTTTAGGAGCTGTTAGCCACATACACTATATAGTGAGTTAGTTTAATTATATTATTTTTATTTCAACACCTATATTAAAGCAGCTAATTAGAAGGAGATTGGGAGAAGAGGATGTTTTTGCACGTGGCGCACTGAGGAAAAAGCAGGTATGGATGAGGTGACCTTGGGGAGTGTTAAGGGAAGACGGGGAAGTAGGAAGATACTGATTTCCCAGAGAAATAAAAGAACACTTTCTGCTGTGTCTTCCTCCTATCTGGAAAATATTTTCAAAATTATTAACCCATTGACATCCTTCTTAGCTTCAAGACTCAGTTCAAATGTCATTGGCTCTAAGATACTTTCTCTAGCCCCTACCTCTCAATAACAATTATGATTTTTTTCACCTTACTGTGCATTACAGAAACTTCTGTGTGAATCATACACTCCTTTTCCTTACTTTACAAGTGGCAATTTAGATATCCTCTTTCACACTGGAATATAAGCTATTTCTGGATAGGAAATATTTCTTTTTCTTTGTTTTTTTAACCCTCCGAAGTCTAGGGAATTGCATTTGGCAACTCATATACAAATATTTTTGACTAGCTAATGGAAGAAAAGACTAACAGGCAGTAGGGATGTCAAGGTCAGGCAGAGTCTGTTTCCTAGTTTTATCTAGTACACGGTAGGGGAACTGGTGCTGTGGAGCATAGTTATAAAGACCCGTATAGAGCAAAAGGGAAAAAAAAGGGGGGGAGTTTATTGAATTCATAAAATATGCCATGCATTTGAATATCAATCCTACAAGGACACCTGTAGTAAACTGAAAAATGTAGAGGCTTTGAAGATACAATTAAATTAAGATGATGGAATGAAGGGAAAGGGATTAGTCAAAGAACATGTATGAATGACCCATGGACATAGACAATAGAGTGGGAGTTGACTGAGGGAGTGAGGGGTGGCCTTAGTGGAGGGGGCAGAGGGGGAAAATTGGGAAAACTAAGAATAAGCAATGTAAATAAATATATTCATTAATCAATAATCTTGAGGTGACAAGGTTATTCTGGATTATCTAGGCAGGCCCTAAAGACATTTGTCTTTATAAGAGAGAAAAGAGATTATACAGATAAGAAAAGAAAAGAATGTGAAGACAAGACGATGTGGCCACAAGCAAATGAAAGTCAACATTTGATCTAGGGCATTGTTCAATGATGCAATATCCTTGTTGATATTTTGTTTGGAAGGTCTGTCCATTTTTGACAGTGGGGTGTTAAAATCCCCTAGTATAAGTATGTTGCTGTCTATACCTTTCTTGAAGTCCTCCGGGATTTTCTTTATGTACTTGAGTGCTCCTATGTTGGGTGCATATGTATTTACGTTAATGTCTTCTTGATGGATTCTTCCCTTGAGTATTATGACGTGTCCTTCTGCATCCCTTTTTATGACCTTCGTTTCCAAGACTATTTTGTCTCATATTAAGTATTGCTACCCTGGCTTTTTTTCTTGTTCATTTGCTTGGAATATTTTTTCCAACCCTTCATTTTCAGTCTGTGTAGGCCTTTTGTTCTGAGGTGGGTCTCCTGTAGGCATATGTGTGAGTCATGTTTTCTTATCCATTCAGGTACTTCAGTTACTCTTTTGATTGGAGCATTTAATCCATTTAATGTTACTACTGATTGGTTCTTATTCGTTGTCATTTTACTTCCTTTGTATCTGTATTCCTCTCTCTCTCTCACTTCTTTTCTTCCTTTCCTTAAAGCATTCACTTTAGCATATCTTACAGTGCTGGTTTGGTGGAGGTGAATTCTTTGAGCCTTCTTTTGTCCAGAAAGCTCCTTATTTGACCTTCCATTTTAATTGAGAACCTTACTGGATAGATTTGTCTTGGTAGCAGGCCTTTGCTTTTCATTACTTAAAATATTTCTTGCCATTCCCTTCTGTCTTGCAGTGTTTCCATTGAGAAGTCAGCTGCTAGAAATAAACCCAAGTCTCTATGGTCAATTAATATTCAACAAAGGAGGTAGAAACATAAAATGTAATAAAATAAGCCTCTTCAACAAATGGTGTTGGGAGATCTGGACAGCTACATTTAAAAAAATGAAACTTGATGACCAACTTACACCATACACAAAGATAAACTCAAGATGGATAAAAAGACCTGAATATAAGTTGCAACACCACAAAAATCCTAGAAAAGAACTTAGGCAGGAAAATCTCAGATATTCCACCAAGCAGTATTTTCACTGATACATTCCCTATAGCAAGAGACATAAAGGAAAGAGTAAACAAATGGGACTTCATCTAAATAAAAAGCTTCTGTACGGCAAAATAAAACATAAGCAAAACAAAAAGGGAACCAACTGTATGGGGAAATATATTTGCAAATGATATCTCAGACAAGGGTTTGATTTCCAAAATATATGAAGAACACACAGGACTCTACTCCAGGAAGATAAACAATCTCATTAAAAAATGGGCAAAGGACTTGAACAGACACTCCTCCAAGGAGGACATACAGAGGGCCCAGAGACATATGAAAGGTTGCTCAGCATCACTACCCATCAGAGAGATGCAAATTAAAACCACAATGAGATACCACTTTACACGGGTCAGAATGGCCATCATAAGCAAATAAACAAATGGCCATCATAAGCAAACATTGGCAACCCTAGTACCCTCTTGGTGGGAATGCAAATTGATATAGCCACTGTGGAAAACAGTATGGAATTTCCTCAGAAAACTATGGAACTGCCTTTGGACTGGTCAATTTCACTGTTGGGACTATACCCTAAGAATCCTGAAACACCCATTCAAAAGAACCTATGCACCCTAATGTTCATAGCAGCACAACTTATAATAGCCAAGTCCTGGAGGCAACCTAAGTGCCCAGCAATAAATGAGTGGATCAAAAAACTGTGGTACATTTACACAATGGAATACTATGCAGCAGAAAGAAAGAGTTCCTACCCTTTGCAATAGCATGGATAGAACTGTAGAGCATTATGCTAAGTAAAATAAACTAGGAGGTAAAAAACAAATACCATATGATCTTACCTACAAGTAGAACCTAATCAACAAAACAAATAAACAATTAAAATATGACCAGAGACATTGAAATTAAGAACAAACTGACAGTAGCCAGAGGGTAATTGGAAGGAAAAGAGGATAAGGTTGTTAAGGAACATGTATAAAGGACACATGGACAAAGCCAAAAGGTAGGATTGAGGGGCGTGGTTGGGATGGCTGGGGTGGGGAGAAGTAGTTGGGGGTAAAGTGGAGACAACTATACTTGAACAATAAAAAAATTAAAAATAAATATATTTTTTAAAAGAAACAAAGCCAATAGCCACAAGAACCTGGAAAAAAAAAAGGAATAATTCTACCTTAGTCTTGGGAGGGTGCATGGTCCTGCCAAAACATTGATTGCAGCCCAGTGATACAGATTTTGGACTTCTGGCCCCCAGAACAGTGAGAAAAAAAGTATGTGTTTAGTTTTTAAAACCACCAAGTTTGTAGTAAGTTGTTACAGCAGGCATAAGAAACTAATATGACACCTATAGTGTCCCCATTTATTAATGAAGAGAAAATCAAAGTTAAGGAAAGGTCAGAAACTTTATCATGTTCACATGGATAATTACTGGCAGAGCTTAGAATCAAAACCAAATCTGACCAAGTTCAAAGCAGCTGAGATGATTGTTCCCATCCAGTGTGTGGGGGGGCCAAACTCCCTCCCAGCCAAATTGTGTTAAGTCGATGTTGGCACTGTTTTGTGGACTGAGGCACTGTAATTGGATGGTCTCCTACAGCAAAATAGAAATATAAATTTCAATTAGTGGATAAACTAATTTAGGTAGACCTGTAGGTCTCTCTCATAATTATACCCCAAAGTAGGAAACTCCATGAATATCCTTTTAAAAAATTAATTATAGATGTCTAACCCTTGATCTTGCCTATTCTGCTTCCTTCAGTCCATAGTTCTTAATAAATGTTGAGAGAAATAGCAGGCTCCTTTCAGCTTCTTTGAAAGGTGACTTGTTCATCTCTGAAACATTCATCAACAAATAGCTACTAAGATCAACTATGTGTCAGGATCTATTTTATATGTTTGAAATGCATTACTTTACTAATAAACTAGAAATCCCTATACTTCTTAGATTTCCATTTTAGTAAGGAATAGAAAAGATAAAACCAAATAAAAAACAAGAACAAGATAAATATGTAATACATTTAGTGTTAGTTTTTAGAAAGAACGGAGGACAAAAATAAAGTCAAGGGAAATAAGAAATGATAGGGTAGAGGTTGGTTGTGTAAAGTGGCCGAGGACCAAGGACGTGGAAGAACAAGCCATGGAGACACCTTGAGATAATAGCAGTCCATGCAGGTGAATGAGTAAATTTGAAGATGCTGAGAAGAGAAAAGGAGACAATGAGGAGATAGCAACTCTCTTAAAGCTTGTAAGGCCATCAAAAGGGCTTTGGATTTTATTCTGAGTGTGACTGAAAGCCTTGGGGACAGGGACATACTTTGGTTTACATTTCAAAAGCACCACTCAGGAGATCTGGTAAAGAAAAGACTTTCCCAAAGCAAGTAGGTCATGTGGAAGGTCGTGATCCTACATTATATGAAAAAAGGCATAGTATCTCTATTTTGAAATTGTCTCACAATTAAGTCTTTCGGAGACACTGATGATTCTATGTATTACACTCTGCTTTACTTTTGCCCTTTCTGATTTTTATAATGAAATTCAAAACACAAATGACCTACATGGTTAAATGTCTTGCTGTACTATCTAGCCTTTCCATCTGAAGGGAAGGAAAACAGAGAAAATTAATTTTTAAAAAAGCTGGCCTTTTCATAATGCCCAAAATTCCCTACAGCCTAAGCCAAGAAGGACATCTTTGACTTTGCATTATTTATAGTTCTGGGAATTTTTTCCTGTTTTTAAAAGATTTTATTTATTTTTAGACAGAGAGGAAAGGAGGAAGGAAGAGAAGAAGAGAGGCATCAATGTGTGGTTGTGTCTCACACGCCCCCTACTGGGGACCTGGCCTGCCACCCAGGCATGTGCCCTGACTGGGAATTGAACTGCAACCCAGGCACGTGCCCTGACTGGGAATTGCAGGCTGGCACTCCATCCATTGAGCCACACTAGCTAGGGTTCTGGGAATCTTTTAAAAAGTGTAAAATACAGTGTTCACTCTCTTTTTCTGCTTCAAGAAATACGCTTACCATAAACAAATTTATAATTCAGAATTTTCCCTACATATAAATATAGGTGAATCTAGCGTTTAATTATTAGTATTGTTTTCATACATGGTATAAACTCTCCACATAATGGAAAGTGAGACAGGGAACAAAGAAGTGTAGAAGAAAGACCAACAGTTTGAGAAGAGTGAGAAAGAAAAAGAAGGGGCAGGACGTAGGTTCAAGATCCCAAAGTGCTATATTTTATACCACTGATATGCGACTTCACAAGAAACTAAGTATGCGGTTATATTCCATAAACCTCATAGCCTCTACCTGATGGCAGCCTCATCAGGATGGACATAGTACCCTGTCATTTCTAACCAACTCTCAGATGTGTAATGTGCACAACCTACCCGATTACAGTGACAGAAACATCTCAGGATGTATGGAGATCTAGTTTGGAGACATTTGAAAATCAAGATACCAACTTATCTTGGGGCCTCAGAAAAGACACAAATTTAGCTAAGCTTCCTTACACCTAACAAAAGTAATAGTTCTTGCTTAGAGAGTGTTAATTCTGTGCCTAGGCACTGTTCCTAGCTCTTCCCTTTACTCATTTAATTGCCGCAGTAACTCATAACTCCTTAAACTTCCTTATAAAGGCTTGAGGTAGGTTTCATTATTATTCCCATTTCACACATAAAGAAACTGAGACAGCCAGGTTAAATAATTTGCTCAAAGTCACAATACTAAGTGGGAAAGTCAGAATTTCAGTTGATTATGCTGTTGTTGACCTTTGTGGAGAACTGTGTTATTTACAGTATGCCAAATATTAAGCAAAATACTGACCATTTTGCCAGATCACGTACCAAGTTGTTTTCATACTGAGACTTCAAAAATGTCCCAGCTAGATTTTTATCCCTTTTTCTTGTTCTCAATAAATAAAAATACCACAGGCAGCATTCTTAGGACAGTGCTTCTTATTTAAAAGGAAAACATGAGAAGTTACTTCATGAATAGATAAATAGAATAACAAGGAATTCTTCAAACTCAGTTTAATAGCTTCCCTACAGTGCAAGTCAGTGTGATTTCACATTTGAGGAGCTGCTGGCTCTTAAAACTGTGTCAGATCACACAACTTCAAAAGTGCTTTTTGAAATAAAGACTCCAAAATGTCGTATAGTAAAACAAGGTATTCTGTTTTTGCTTTTACTGAGAGTATAAATTTCTGAATCATCTATTGTCTACATTTTAAAGTTGCATTTTCCTTCCTGCATTTGAAACAAAGTGTTTACCATGTTGAGAATTTTGCATTGCCACTTCTGTTTTATTTTTCTCTGACAGCATGGCTAGAACTGTTTCCTTCCACGTTGCCTTCATTTTCCACGGAATACTTGCTGTGTTTATTCTAAGAAGCCAGGAAACCAACTTGAAAGAACAAATGTTTAAAAAAAAAAGTTGATTCTAGTAAACAGTTGCAAGCTCTGTTACTGACTAAGGACAATAACACGGGGATTCCCCAGTGGGTTCGTGTGTTTTTTCAGCCCCTATGGGGAGGAGTTGGTTTGCAGGTAACAGAAAGGTCAAGGTGTCTGTGCTGAGAATTCCCAGTTGTCAAACAGACTCAAAATTTATTTTGAGATAAAGTCAGACTGAATTATAATTTGATGCTTTTTGACTCTTATTGCATTTTTATGGACAGTGAGAGTTTTAATATAGATAAGACATTGAACCCAGGAAATCTAAAAAGAAGACTGTGGAGTGTCTTTTATGCCTACACTAGTTGAAATACTCTGGGATAACTGTGTGAAAAATGGCAAAATTTTCAATATTTTGCTTAATATCTGGCATATCAACAGCATATAGCTAGTGATACATTATGTAGGTTCAAATCCTGGCCCAATTTACTAGTTTTGTGACTTTGAGCAAACATTGAAGCTGGTAAAGTTTCCATTTTGTTTTTTTTTTAATCTGTGAAATGGAAATAATGATATCTACTCCAAGGAGTTAGATAAGTTAATAAATTGTGAGTTACTGAGGCAATTAAATCAGTAACGGAAAGAGCAAAGAACAGTACCAAGGCACAGAAGGAGCACTCTCAAAGGATGAACTACTACTTTGCTAAGCATAGGAAATTTAGCTAAATTTGTGTCTTTTTTTGATGTTCAAAGTTATAGCCTTATAAAATTATAAAAGTAATTCAAATGAAATAATATAGTATTTTCAATAAACAGTATTAGAAATGGACATCAGTGGACCAGAAAATGAACCCCTACTAAGGCTTCATACCCTATACAAAAATTAACTCAAAATGAGTCACACATTTAAATGTAAAATTTTAAACTATAAAATTATTAGAAAAAATCATAGAAAATATTCAGTGTCTAAAACTAGACAAAGAGTTCATAGACTTGAATCATAAAAGGAAAATTTGATCATTTAAATCTCAACAAAATTTCAAAACATTTGAACTCCAAAAATCCTTAAGAGCATAAAAAGACAGGCTACCCACAGGGAGAGAATATTTTCAAATTACATAATTGAAAGAATAGTAACTGGAACATATAAAGAATTTTCAAAATCCAGCATTTTAAAAAGAAACACCAAATAATCCAATTAGAAAGTGGTCAAAGACATGAATAAACATTTCACCAAAGAAGATATACATATGACATTCATACAAGCTGAAAGTTTGTTCAACCTCATTAGCCATTAAAAAGAATGCAGAATAAAACCCTAATGAGATATCGCTATATAACTATCAGAATGGCTAAAATGAAAATCACGACAGAAGCAAATGTAGGGTCACTCATACACTGTGGACGGGAATATGGAATGGTACAGTCACCCTGAAAAACCTTTGGCAGTTTCTTATGAAACTAAACATTCAAACACCATACGACTCAATAATTTCACTCCTGTACATTTATCTCAGAGAAATAAAAGCTTATGTTCCCATAAAAAGCTCTACATGAATGCTCATAACAACTTTATCTATAATAGCCAAGCACTGAAAATAACCCAGACGTCCTTCAATGGGTGAATGGTTATACATACCTTGACACACCCATACTGAAAAATACCACTCAGCAAAAAAAGGAGCAAACAATTGGTACACACTTCAACTTGGATGAATCTCCAGGAATTAAGCTGGTTGAAAAATGTCAATATCAAAAGATCATACACTGGGTGACTCACTTTTGAAATTATACAATTTCAGAAATGGATAATAAGTTGTCATCGACGGGGGTCAGGGATAGGAAGAGAAGAGGTGGTGTGTGTGAGTGTAAAGGTACAACAGAGGGACACTTGTGAGGAAACTGTTTCATATTTTGGCTGTATTAACATCAAGATCTTGGTTATGATATTATAACATAATTTTGAAAGACTGGGGGACACAGGTAAAGGGGGGTACCTCTGCATTTTTTCCTACAACTGCATGTGAATTTGTAATTGCAACCACAGAGCCCACTCCAAATGGTAGTATCTTGTTATCAAGGTGCTAAATGGTTTTTCAAAGACAACACACCAAGACCAAAATTCGAGCAGCTGAAACATCCCTGGAGGAGAGAATTTTGGTCTCCAGCTGCACCAGGAAACAAGTCTCATCTGCCTCCACAGAATCGAAGGACCAGGACTTAACTGGAACTTGAACACCATTACCCTTTCAGAGGCCAAGGGTCTGTTGTCAGGGAAGATCTGGTGTTGACACCCATTTACCATAAATGGCCAACTTCCAAGACCCTCCAATGAAAACTTGCCCCACCAGCACTTTTGCATACTTAATTGCCCCAGCCCCTTAAAAACCCTTAGCTTAGTCCACTGAACATGCTGGATGTGAGGCATCATCACTCAACAAAACAAGCAAGCAAGCAAAATAGGACCAGAAACACCGAAATAAAGAACAAACTGACAGTAACAAGAAGGGAGGGGGTAGAGAGATAACAGGGGAAAGAAGGGAAAAGGTCATCAAGGAATGTGTATAAAGGACCCATGGACAAAGCCAAAGGGGGGTAGGATTGAGGGTGGGAGGTAGGGATGGGTGGGGCAGGGGAAAGTGGTGGCGGGAAAATGGGGACAACTGCACTTGAACAAAAATTTTAAAAAGGAAAAAAAAAAGACTCCCATATTCTGGGTTGCTGCCTACCCCATCAATAAATATTTCCTTACTTCAAACCCTGACATTTTGAGTTTTGGCCTTTCAAAATGTCTGGCACATGAGCTTTGTTTTGGAAACATAGTTCCTTCAAAATAGAGAAATTAATTTTTAAAAGAATTATGGGGCCTAATTAAAAAAAATCTTCAGCACTGTTTAATCGGAACTGTAATTGGACCCATTCCAATAGAAAATATAGCCTATTTTTTCAAAACTATGAGAAATTTTTTTCTGTTATTTGGTATCCTCTCCTTATCAAGAAAGACCACCTTATTTTCATCCAAATAGCTCATGCTTTATCAGCTTCTCTGTTCTAAATCTAGTGAGAGAGACAACGATCACCATCTTCAGAATATTATTTCTCATAAAGAAAATGATGTTTTGAAATGAAAATAATTTAATTATCACTTTTCAACTGATAATTCATGAGCTGAATGTGTGACCCACCTACCCATCTGTTCAAGTGATAGCACTTTACAGTCTCTTCACTTTCCTCAGTCTTGGAAAGAAAAACCAGATCAACCGGAAGAGCTGGGCACTCACTTCTAGCTGTTCTTCTTTGAATGGAAGGTCAGGAGCCACCTTTCTTTTGTCATTACTTCTACTTCTTTACTAGGACTCAGGAGGTGGGACTATTTGGGTGGTAATTGTACTGATGGCATGTTTCTCTTTTGGAAGAGAACAGTCTGGTGAGGCAAGCACATGTCTTAACTTTCTGGTTTTCTTCCCCAATGTTTCCCCTCACCCCCACCCCCCAGGCTTGGTGAGTCAACTGCCATCTCAAAAGAGAACTGGTTGGGCCTGGAGCCACAGTTTAATTTAAGATTGCACTGTTATTGGGTGGGATATCATCCCATTGACAGTGCTGGTGCTGGGGTGTGTGAGCCTCAGGGCCCAACTGGTTAAGGGACTCATCTTTATTGTCTCTGTCCAATGAGCTATATCATGCTTTGCTTCCTTCTTGGGAGGGAGCTAGCACAGCTAGTCCCAGGAAGGTAAACATTAATCTTCTATCATCCTCTTGGACCCTAATCGAATTTACTCAACTGATCCTTGAAGCACAAGCTGTTCTCTCACATGCCATCAAATTGTATTAATTAGAGGGAAATAGACATGGGGCTTTTATGACAAAAGAAAATGCATAAAACCATACCATTTACCTGTAAAAGCTTTTTACTGATTCTCAGAGCTTTTTGCCTTTTGCTTTTCTTTCTTAAAAACAAAACAACGACCACAAGGAAAATCTCCTTTCCTGCTTTCTTCATTTGATTGAAGACAGTTGGGTACAACTGAGCCGGAACGGTCTGAAGCGAAGCATCTCAATGGCAGGACAGCTCACAAAGAGGAGTTTTGATCTAACGTGAAAAAGAGTTGGCGTGTTTTACAGCCACTGTTTTTTAAGGTAAGAGATATTTTTTCCCTTAGGCTAAGAACTGAAAATGGAAGCAGAGACTGACTGACTTACAAAACACTTACTTACACTACAAAAATGTAGCCTAGGACATGTGCCTTTAATATCTATAACAAAAGATCAGCCTGTTCTCTATGACACCAGTAGGACCTTCCATTGGCTGCCTCTGATTCCCATGAACTGGACTCAAGAAATAACAAAGTGTGTTTGGTCTTCAGTTTCAGCAGGATGCTGGTTGGAGGCCTATCTTGAAAACAAAATAAAGCAATTAATGAGTGTGATAGTGTTTTGCAAATCATCAAGTGTTATATAAATAAACATTGCATTTGTGATAAGACATAATAAAATAAATGCTAAATATAGGTGGGAGGAAAATTCTGCATGTCTTCTCTAACAGAAAATGAATCATTTGAAAACAAAGCCTTTTGCCATTATGTTTATCTTTGCAATTTCCCTATCCTGAAAACCACCTCGGCCTTCTGATCCCTGTCCAACTGAGTGCTCAATATACAGATGATGATCTTTGAGTAACCCCTTGAATTAATCCTGGCAAACATGGAGATGAGCTGCTGGCCTGGCAGCAGCAGCAGTGAGCTTGGTGCCCGTGGACCTTCTCCACCCTGCTGTGAGTTTGAACAGAACCATCAGAGTTCAAGAACTATCACCTGGGAATCATGTGACCAAAAACTCACCTAGGTAAAGGCACCTGGTCAGGGTTCAAATTATTTTACACAAATTGATCAATTGACTTGACTTTCCTTCTTGTTTCTCATTTCTTAGGCACTTTAAAATCATAAATAAAAACAGCTAAATATATGAAATTGAAGCAGAATGTTTTAAATAAGATTTAACTCAGTTCCACAATCTCTCCTCAGGCTGGTTCCGTGCATTGGAAATGAAGCTACAAATAAGATGCAGGCATTGCCCTGTAGAAATCTGTATAGATACACAGAAGAGAAAGGAAATAATATGCATAAAGTGTGGTAGGGACTGTGCAGGAAAGAATGCTGATACTGACTTTGCAGGGTGATTCTGGAAAAGTTTACTCTGGGAAGATGACATCTGACTTGAGCCTTGAAATGCAGATCAAATGCTGAGAGGCAAGGAGGATAATCACAAATCCCTGGAGACCATTCATTCACCACCGCATTGGAAGATCACTCTTTTTTTCTGTGTAGAAACAGAAGAGATTCTACAAAATGAGTCTTAGCTTCACTAAATTCTCCAAGAAGCATGGTAAATTAACCTAAGACTTTAATGTCCTGCCCAGAGAGACCCTAGTAACAAATTCTAGCTCTCTCTAGTTCCTTTACAGTTTGAAGGAGAACTAATATACTGTGGGAAAATCATGGGATTAGACATCAGATAAGATTCGGATTTAATCTCAGCTGTGCTACTGGAGCAAGTTATTTATAACCCTCCATTTCTTTCATTAATGTGAGGATTATAATGGTATTTAACTCATTAGAATTTTGTTAGGATTAAATAGCATAATGCATGAGAGGAGCTTAACCTAATGCCTTCCTCACAGAAAGCACCTAATAAACATAAGCCATTCTCATTACAAGGAATTTCAACCTTAACTACTATATTTGTTATCTACACACCCCCCACTGTGCAAGAAAACACAACTTATCTATGCTAAAGCAAAAGGTTTAATTTTAAAACAGAGATGTGCATTTCGAATGTTAATAACAGGAAAATTTGATTTAAACCTACCCATGTCTTCCACGAATGGAATCATGCTGAAAGCTAAATTGGCTGTATAGTACCTCCTTGGCTGTCGCAGAACGAAGCCTGAACGCTGTTTCTCTGTGTTCCCAGCAGCCGCAGCAGCCGAAGCAGAAGCTACAGCTAGAGTTCGTGTACTGGGCCTCCTGTGGCAGGGGCCAGCTGGGACCACTAAGAAAATCACCAGGCTTGGGTGGGTCACTGCTTACACTTGAACTATCTGTATAAGCTTGGAATCTACACCAGAAATGTGGCTCAGTGTGCTTGCTGCTAGGCTATTAACTATCAAGTTTCATTTTAAAATATAAATTCTGCTCTTTTGGCTGCCTTCCCCCACTGATCTGGTTATAATGTGCTGTTTAATGGAAAAGTACAAAGGGAAAAGACGAAAATTGAAAGACTAAATTACAAGAGCAGTTGATGACAGCACGATTTCTCCACACAAACGAATTCCTGTTGCCAGCGTGAACGTTCGCAGTGAACCCCTGGCCCCGATTTCCCATATCGTGTTTCAGTAGGTGTGTAATGTTCCTGCTGTTACTCATGTGACTTTTTTCTGTCCAGAAACTTATTCTTATTTGGGGTTTCTCTTGTCTTTTTGATACTCTATTTTCCTTTCTTTTCATTTATATTTTTCCCATTTTAGATATTGTGGGGGGAGGGCAGGGAGGGGTAGAAAATTTTAAAAGGTATTACACTAATGTTTCAATTTAGTATTAACAGGAAATCACTTTGCTGATACATCCCATGGCAAAAACACAAACACACACACACAATCAATATGTGACCAAACAAGAACTATGCACTGTGCTTTGCACTAGGCACAGAGGAGAGTAAAGGTGAATATAATGTGCCTCCTGTCTCGGTAAGGTGGTAGTCATTTATAAGGCCTATGCTTCCCAGTTCCTTCCCTTGAAAACATTCTGGAGCTTGGCCTAATTCCTTAATTTTAATAGAACATACCCACTATTTTCTTCAGTGGCCCGGTCTTGCTAAGGACTAATGTGTTAAGCATTTACTGCTGATTTTCTCTGCAGAAAACTACCAACAGTCTGTGGGGAATAACATCAGATCTAAATAATGGTGGGCAGTATTTTTATATAATATAAAATACTCCATGCATTTATTTGCATTCCCTAATAAACCTGTATGGCCTTTCAGTGCAGCTTATTTGTAATAGCATTTTCATTTTCAGTTTCTTTATAGGACATAGGCACTTTTATAGCCTCAGTTATTTATACCAGTCTTAGCTTGGCTTCTCTTTTCTCTACCTCAAAATTGTTTAACTGCCCTCCCCTGTAGGCCCCATGCCTTAGGTCAAACCATTGTGCATTCCAACATGTCTGTATCTAAAAATATTACCCATAACACACTGATACCTGTGTGGGTGGATATACCAGAGCTCTCTCACTCTTTTTTTGAAAGATAAGCTTTCCTACTGCCCAGAGCCTCCATTGCAACCATATCCCTAAACAGTCCTCTCCCTCTCTCGCTCTCAAAATTCAAAGAACTCTTTGCCTCTCAATTTTGGAAAATTGCCAGTAACTGTAGAAGACATTCTATCTACTTTTGCAAAGCTACTTTCTGTATCAGTTAGCAAAGTGTTCATTTCTCTACGAATCTTAATCTCTCATGGCTCTGTTTCCTTTTGAGTACCACCCAATCTTACTGCACTCTTATTCTTAAATTCACCCAGTAGATCACTCTAAGAACCTTCTGAACAAACTCAGTCTAACAATACAATTTTAAATTTCTTATCTAGGCTTCCTTAAGTCCTTTGTTTTATCTAGTGCATTGATCAAGCAGATGTTCATATTTATAATTAGTGTGACTCTGATGTATGTGCTCATGGAGATTTCCCACCCCCACAGTTTGAATATAGCCAGGTCAGCATGGTCTACAGCGGCCCATTAGGCACACCTAAGATTTCAAGGGCAGCTGGGGAGGCCTTGAGAGAGTTCATTGTATCGCCCCTTTTTTATTCTAACTGTAAATACACCTGGTGCCATAAAGAGCTGCTTGGAAAATGTAAATTATGTCTTAAAAATTCAAAAGGCTTATGTGAATAATTGTTCTTTGTGGAAGCAGATACAGACAAGAAAAAACATGGACACTGGAAGATAAAAACACTGTCTCTC
Organism: Sturnira hondurensis; assembly: GCF_014824575.4. Lineage (NCBI taxonomy): Eukaryota > Metazoa > Chordata > Mammalia > Chiroptera > Phyllostomidae > Sturnira > Sturnira hondurensis. The sequence goes on from NW_028077910.1 coordinate 866,251, forward strand.
CATTTAGCCAAAGTAAAGGCAGTTTCTTTAAAGCTGATCCAAAATTTTTAGCAGTGTTGCACCTAGGAAACGTCAGTATAATCACTTCCCCAGACTCTGTACTTTTTACCAGTCACATTACAAGGAGCAGGGAACCCAGCAATAGTCCCTTGGATGTGATTTTTCATAATCATCTCTTTATTGAAAAAGTAAGCCAGCTTTCTTGATGAGGATAGATCATGGGAACCAGGATGGTGACGAAGATATTTTTACCCACTTTCTGTGAACAACTAGTGATGAAACAAACCTCTTCTCAGGGCTCAGAGTCAGTCTCCTTCCTAGATGTGTCCTTAAATAGCCGTCCTGCTTCCTCTCGACTCCTGGCTTTTTTACTCTGCCCTGCACTGTTTCCTGTGGTGTCATCATGCCTTCATTTTTTGCTACCACATTACCTGTAAATAGCTTCCAGAAAGGACCTCATAGAACCTTGTGAATCAAATTGAATGAAGACACCTTTATTTACGATGGATAGTTAGATAGATGGATAAATAGATAGATAGATAGACACTAAAAAGTTGTTTAAATTTCTATAATTTCCAATTAAGTCTGGTGCTGGATTCTGTTATTTAAGACTCCCCAAAGCTCTAACATCTCAAGTCAAATTTGCAATATTTGCCCCCAATAGGTAATTCCAATAGGGTTCAATGTCAAATATCCAACTGACTAAGGTGTCTTAACTGATGGACCCTCCCATTGAACATAAAGGCCTCTTCTACAGTGTTGAATTTACAGAAGACAGAGGGTTATTTAATCCTTTAATATAATATGTGCTGCCAACCCTGCTATTATATTTCCATTTTCATCTTCAAGTAACAACTGCTACTAATTACATTTGGAATCTCTGCAGGAGAGTTTGTGGTAGGTGTGGATTATTCAGCATCTGTTTCTCAAGCACAATGAGAAAGACTATCTGTTGTCTTTAAAATTGTACATTTTACTTCTGTCAACGTGCATTCTTCTTTGTGATCAACTTCTGAAGACTTGTAATGTGTTTTAATTGTTACCTGAACACTAGTGGAAAGAATAAGCAGAATGGTATGGCTGGGAATTAACTCTTTACTGTCCAAAATATGCGAAATAGTATATAGTGCTAGGTTAAAAATTACTTTAAACTTCTCCTAAAAACATCATGAGGTGCGTGATTGTTTTTACCTTTTCTTGTCCTTTTCCCCACACTTATAAGAAGAGTTATCAATATTATAAGAAGTATCAGCCCTGGCTGGTGTAGCTCTGTGGGTTGAGCGTGGGCCTACGAACCATACAATCGTGGTTCAATTCCCAGTCAGGGCACATGCCTGAGTTGCAGGCCAGTTCCCAGCAGGGGACTGAAGAGAGGCAACCATACACTGATATTTCTCTCCTTCTCTTCTTCCCTTCCCCTCTGAAGATAAATAAATAAAATATTTTTAAAAAATAAAAATAAATAAATATTATAAGAAGTATCAGTGATTTTTGCAGTGCCCATTGATTAAGGAAAAAATAAGTGGTAAAAATTGTTCCCCTTCATTAGTAAGCACCACAGTACATTTCCTGCAGTCACAGCCAGTCTCGCATGATCTTTCCCAGTGCACAGTCTCAATGTCAGACAGAGAGAATGAGAACTGCAGCAGGAGACCACGAAGTGTTCTCAAGGGCTGGTTTCACATTTGTTGTCTCGGCTCTCCACATACCTAATGTATACCTCCCCAGTGGCCAGAACCCCCTTTGACGGGCAGAAGAAGCCAGAAAAGGGTGACAGACTGTTGTTGTAAATGTGGTAGTATAATACCATTTTTTATAAACTATTGTCCATGAATCACTTGCATAAGGAAAACCTTAGTGATTATGGGAAATTCAGATGCTTAGAGGCCATTTCAGATCTAATGAATTCTAGTCTCTGTGTAGTCTCCTGCATTTTTGGCAGGCTTCTCAGGTGAGTCATAAACACAGTAATGTTTAGAATTACTCTGTGGGTGTGGTCAGTGAATAATACTATGTTTACAGAAGAAGGCTGGGTCTAGCACTTAGTTAATAGTGTTAATAGGTATTAATAGATAATAACAATATTTGCAGATAGCATTAATTATGGGTTATTAAAATATTAATAATTATTGGATGTAATTAGAGGTAGAAAAGTGATTATGCAAAGTGCTCCTCAAAGTTGACTGTGCATACAGATCAGCTGGGGATCTGATTGAAATGAAGATCCTGATTCAGGAGTTCTTGGGTGCAACATGAAACTCTGCATTGTTAACAAGCTCCCAGGGGACCCTGGAGCTGCAGCTCTGTGGATCACAGTGCAAGGAGCAAGGATTAAGGAGGTTTAAAGAAAAGTTCCCAAGAACCTCTGATGAATAGTTAGTTCAAACAATCATTTGAATTGTAACAAGGTATAAAAATATACCATAAATGACTGAAGTATAAAAATTCATTTTATTTTTTTAATTTAATCTTTATTATAATTTTTTATTACCATTTAGCTTCCTTAAATCCCCCTCACCCCAGTAATCGCCACACTGTTGACCATGTCCATGAGTCCATTTTCTTTTTTGCATAATCCCCACCCCCTAACCCCCCTCCAGCAAGCTGTCATTCAGTTCTCCATCTGTGAGTCTGTCCCCATTTTGCTTGTTAGTTCAGTTTGTTCATTAGATTCTACATATGAGTGAATTCATATGGTATTTGTGTTTCTCTGACTGGCTTATTTCCCTATTTCTCCAGGTCCATCCATGCTGTTGCAAAGGTTAAATTTTCTTTTTTATGGCCGAATTACCCCATTGAGTAAATGTCCCATAGTTTTTTTATCCACTCATCTACTGATGCATACTTGAGCTGCTTCCATATCTTGGCAATTGTAAATAATGCTGCAAAGAACATAGGGGTGCTTATGTTCTTTTGAATTAGTACTTTGGGTTCCTTTGGATATATCCCAAGAAGTGGGATAGCTGGACCATTTTTAATTTTTTGAGATATTGCCATCCTGCTTTCCACAGTGGCTGCACCAGTCTGCATTCCCACTAACAGTGCAAAAGGGTTCCCCTTTCTCCACACCCATACCAGCACTTGTTTTTCATTTATTGACGATAGCTGTTCTGACAGGTGTGAGATGATAACTCATGGTAGTTTCAATTTGCATTTCTCTGATGATTAGTGATGTTGAGCATCTTTTCATATGTCTATTGGCCATCTGTATGTCCTCTTTGGAAAAGTGTCTATTCAGGTCCTTTGCTCATTTTTTAATTGGGTTGTTTGTTTTTTTGGTTTTGAGTTTTATAAATTCTTTATAAATCTTGGATATTTAATCCTTATCAGGACTATTGGCAAATATGTTCTCCTATTCTGTGGGTTGTCTTTTTATTTCGTTGATGATTTCCTTTGCTGTGCAAAAACTTTTTAGTTTGATGTATTCCCATTTATTTATTTATTTTCTGTTTCCTTTGCCTGGGGAGATATATCCAACAGAATTTTGCTACAAGCAATGCCCAAGATTTTGCTGCCTATGATTTCTTTTAGGATTTTTATGGTTTCATTAAAGACTTAGTGTTTAAGTCTTTAATTCATTTTGAATTTATTCTTGTGTGTGGTGTAAGAAGGTGGTCTAGTTTTTTTTTACATATGTCTGTCCAATTTTCCCAATACTAATTATTGAATACACTGTCTTTAGCCCATTGTATATTCCTCCTACTTCTGTCTAATATTAATTGATTGTAAGGGTGTAGATTTATTTCTGGGCACTCTATTCTGTTCCATTGATCTATGTGCCTGTTTTTATGCCAATGTCCTGCTGTTTTGATTACTATGGCCTTACAGCATAGTTTGATATTAGGTAGCATAATTCCTACAACTTTTTTCTTCTTTCTCAGGATCGCTGTTACTATGTGGAGCCAAAAAATTCATTTTATTGAGCAGACTCCAACATTTCTAGTGGAAACCCAAAAAGTATTGTATAATTTCAGACCCAAGAAATATGAATACCTTTAGAACTATTTTCTTAACCTACTTGTGTTCTGTTTGACTTTCTACCTGATGTGACCTGGGTGGGGAGAGCTGCAGATGTAACTTTCCAAAAAGGACAATGAAGCTATTTCAAGAGTGTCTATATAAATTTCAGCATTTTATGGAGATGAATATGAGACAGTGTGTAAAATAGTCCAGGAAAAACACATTTCTATGATGATGGAGAGTAATAAGTGCATCAGTTGACCAATATAAACTGAAATAATTACTAGGGAAGTAAACTTACATGAGAGCTATTGTGCTACAAGTCGCACAGTGATTTTAAAGTTTAATCTCCAGTCTCACGATCAAAGTGTATTCTCCTGCATTTTAATGTTTATGAAGTAAGGCTCAATGTTGTTTGCCTAAAATCATACAGCTGGGAAGGGCAGAACCAGGGTTCCCATCACTCTGATTCTCAGGCTTTAGTAGTTGTACACATCAAACTGCCTCCCCAAACACAAATAAATAAATACGTAGAAAGATACTCAGCATTCTCAGAGTCATCGGCACCCGTGCTGTTCTCTTCCCAGAGCAGGCATTCCACATTCTACATGGGGGTTGATATTGCCCCAAGGGTAAAACTTTGTTCCCAGGAAGGAATAAAGAAGTGTCTTATTTCTTAAAATGTTTGGAGAGCCATGGTTATAAGCAAATAATTGTATGGCTGTTGTATTAAAAAATCACAGGAGATTGGAAAGGTGATTAGGGGACAAAAAGCAATGAAGATTCCTGGTGGAATTGGGGTGGGAAGGGAAGTGTGATAATGAAAGAAGATTGAGAAACATATCATAGAGGGTCAAATTCAGCTTCAGAAGAAACACAAACTTCCTTTAGCTTTGTCTTAGGCAATATTGGTGACCCCCAGATTCCAGCATATGGGAGTTTTCCATCAACAACCAAAGAAAATGCAACTCACAGGGTGGTGCGTGACTCCATAGTGGGGCACCCACATTAACCACTCATATGGTTGGGAAGGCTAATGTGGAATTCTGCTGCCTTCAACAATTTATTCAGAAAAGAGAGAAAGTAAGAAGGAGGGAGGGAAGAAAGGAAAGAAAGAAGGAAGGAAGGAAAGAAGGAAGGAAGGAAGGAAGGAAGGAAGGAGGGAGGGAAGGAAGGAAGGAGGGAGGGAGGAAGGGCATCATTTTTTAGTAGGCACTATTTACTCAGTATTAATAGAATGCTGTCTAGAGCAGTGGTCCCCCAAAATTTTGGCACCAGGGACTGGTTTCATGGAATACAGGGCTTGCACGGACGGCATGGAAAAGGGGAGGGTGCATGGAGCTCAGGTGGTAATGCAAGTGATCGGGAGCAGCTCTAAATACAGATGGAGCTTCACTGGCTCACCCACCACTCATCTCCTGCTGTGTGGACCCGGTCCCTAACAGGCCAAGGGCCCCCTGGTCTACAGCTATCACGTAGGGTTTGTCTGAGCCAAATATCTACCCAAAATGACATAAATCATCTCAGTACTTTATAAGAAAACAAAAGCAATTGATTCATTGGTAGCAACTGATTCCACATGATAGAATGAGAAATGCATGCAGCTTTTGAAATACTTGAGTTAAATACGAGCTGAAGTGGCTGACATTAATGAAAGGAGGTAAGCCTGGGAAGCCCTTGATGCTGAGTTGCTCTCTGGCAAAGAACACTTCCTACAGAAGGAGAGGCTCTCAGCTTATTCTCCCAACCTTGACCCCTGGGAGAAGAAAAGAAAGACACGATGGTCCACGGACTCTGAAAAGGTATCCTGTCTGGGGAGAGAAAGCTGTAAGTCAGATGAAAATAGCTGTTTTCTTAACTAGAAGTGTATCATAAACTATTGTAGGACCCATATATAAGAGTATATACAGCACAGAGGTGGGGATGAGGAGTTTTTCCCAGTTTAGCAGAAAATACAGCCAGATCTTGCCACGTCAGGAGAACTGGTGCCTCTGCAGCAAAGCAGTACTGCCTGGCAGAGCAGAACTGTGTCAGAACAATGCGGCATTGGCACAGCATTGTTCTGGCAGGCTGCAGTGGGAAATGGTGTGAATAGTAATGATAACACTTTCAAAGGGATTCGAAGGCAATAGACATTACCAAATGAAGGCAGAGCTAGCATAGCACAAATAAGAAAACATTCTATTCCTGAGGACTGGGCTTTTGAATCCAATAAATGAGGTGACTTCTGGGGGCTTTACAAGACAAATGGGGAAACATGGAGGGTAGCTTGAGATCCTGTCAAAAATTAGGGTAAACATAAGGCATCCATTCTGTAATTGTAATATTATATATTTTTTAAATTTAGGGTAATTTTATTGATTAAGCTGTTACAGTTGCCCTAATTTTTCTCCCCTTTCTCCCTGCAACCCCCTCCCATGCACATTCACCACCCCCTTAGTTCATTTCCATGGGTTGTACATATAAGTTCTCTGGCTTCTCCATTTCCTATACTATTCTTAACCTCTCCATCTATTTTTTTTATCTACTAATTATTCTTCTTATTCCCTGTACCTTTTCCCCTATTCTTCTCCATTTTCCTCCCTGCTGATAACCCTCCATGTGATCTTCATTTCTGTGATTCTGTTCCTGTTCTAGTTGTTTGCTTAATTCACTTTTGTTCTTTTAGGTTTGGTTGTTGATAGTTGTGAATTTGTTATCATTTTACTGGACATAGTTTTGATCTTCTTCTTCTTAGATAATTTCTTTAGCATTTCATATAATAAGAGTTTGGTGGTGATGAACTCCATTAACTTGACCTTATCTGGGAAGCACTTTATCTGCCATTCCATTCTACATGATAGCTTTGCTGGATAGAGTAATCTTGGATGTAGGTCCTTGCCTTTCATAACTTGGAACACTTCTTTCTAGCCCCTTCTTGTCTATAAAGTTTATTCTGAGAAATCAGTTAATAGTCTTATGGGAACTCCTTTGTAGGTAACTCTCTTCTTTCTTATTGCTGCTTTTAAGATTCTCTCCTTATCGTTAATCTTGGGTAATTTAATTATGATGTTTCTTGTTGTGTTCCTCTTTGGAAGCAATTTCTTTGGGACTCTGAGTTTCCTGGACTTATATGTCTGTTTCCTTCACCAGACTAGGTAAGCTTTTTTTTTGTTATTTTTTCAAATAAGTTTTCAATTTCCTGCCCTTCTTCTTATCCTTCTGGCATCACTATGATTTGGATGTTGGAATATTTAAAGTTGTCCCATAGGTTTCTAAGCCTTTCCCCATTTTTTTTTAATTCTTGTTTCTTCATTTTGTTCTGGTTGAATGTTCATTTCTTCCTTGTGTTCCAAATCATTAATTTGAATCCTGGTTTCCTTCCCTTCACTGTTGGTTTTCTATATATTTTCCTCTTTTTCACTTTTCACAACCTTCACATTTTTCTCTATTTTGTGACCATACTCAATTTTTTCTGTGAGCATCCTGATTACCAGTGTTTTGAACTCTGCATCTGATACATTAGGTATCTCCTCATCACTTAGTTCTTTTTCTGGGGTTTTGATCCATTCTTTCATTTGGGCCATATTTCTTTGGCTTGGTGCACCTGTTATGCTGTAAGGGGTGGAGCCTTAGGGATTCACCAGGGTCAGGTAGCCCAGTTTGCTGCATTGTGGCACTGTATGTGGGGGAGTGGTCTGAGAGGGAACAATGCTGCCTTTTCAGCTCTTGCCCTGCTTTTGGTCACTTGCCCCACTTCCTACAAGTAGATTGTGCCCTTTCTGGTACTGCCCTGGTGCTGATTCCCAGGTGGGAAGGCTTGTGTATGCCTACCCTTGGCATGTACAAGCCTTGTGTATATCAGACCCTTTGGGCCCCTCTAATGGACTCATCTATGAAAATGGCAGTTTCTCCAGCTCCCATAACCCCCACAGATTTTTACAATCAGAGATTTAGAGGCTTTAGTTTCCTGCACTGTCTCTGGGTTGCGGGGGCTATCTTGCTCCCTAGTTGTTCCTCCCAGTTCATCCACACACAAATGTGGGCCTACCTGGCCTGCTAGCCACCACTTTTCCCACTAGCCTCCACCTTGCCATGCATCTCCTCCACCCCTCCTACCATAGTGGATGAATGTTTCTTCTTTAACTCCTTGGTTGTCGGGCTTCCATACAGTTTGATTTTCTGGCAGTTCTGGTTGTTTATTATTTTTAAATTGGTTGTTATCCTTCTTTTGGTTGTACAAGGAATCGAAGCATATCTACCTATGGCTTCATCTTCGCTGGAGGCACCCTCAATCTATGTTTTAAAAAAAAATTTTTAACTCATCAGTTTACTCTGCCCTGTCCATGGGCAAAATGAATTGTATGTAAAAACAAGCTACACATTACATAGGTGAGTTTCAGATGGCAACTTCGCATCTTCTCTCCTGGGGTTGTCGATTGTAATCTGGAGTGAATGTCTCTCCAGCTGTAGTCTATATTTCCTTTTATTATCCTGCTTTTCACCATCTGCTCACACCTGCCTGTGTCCCCTGCTCTCTAAGAACTACCCCTTCTAAAATGGACTTATAATTTCTTATGCAAATAGCTAAAAAAGAAAAAAGTCAAAGAACTTATTATCCTCCCCTCTTCCCATTCTACCTTCTGTCTTTCAAAAGGGTAAACATCTGCTGGAGGTTTTGGCACGAGTAACCTACATTTTATTGACTGACCTTAAAGAAGAGGAGAAATAAGGTAGAGACTGAGATCAGATAAAGTGCTCTACCTTTCACAAGAACATATGAGAGAGCAAAGAGAGCAGATAAATAAGGAATAGAAGAGAGAAAAAAAGAAATGAAAAGAGATCATAAGAGAAGTTAAGGAGCTGCTGTGAACATAAGGTACAAGAAAAGAATATTGGACAAATGGTTTGATACAATGAACAAGCAAAAATTTTGTAAAAAGGATATAAAACACAATAACCATAAAAGAAAGAAAACTGTAAGTTGAACTTCATCAAAATTAAAAACTCTATTCTTCAAAAGACATTATTAAGAAAATTGAGAACCAAACAACAGTAAGGGAGAAAATATTTGCCGCACTTACAGATGACAAAGGGCCCATATACAGAAATAGATTAAAAAGTCTTACAATTCAATAGTTAGAAGTAAACAGTTTTTAAAAAGGGAAAATTCTGTAACAGATTTTGTACAAAAGATACACAAATGATGAATAAGTACTTGAAAAGATACTCAATTATTAGTCATTACTCAAATGCAAAAAAAAAAACCCTATGGGATCCTATAACTAAAATAACAGACATACAAAATGCTAAGTAATGCTGAGAATGTGGAACAATCAAAACTCATACATAGCTGGAGGCAATGAAAATGCAGCAAACACTTTAGAAAGCAATTGGGCAATTTCTTATAAAGTTAAATATTAATTGACTGTATCAACTAAAAGAAATGAAAACATAGGTCCAAAAAGATTTGTGCATGAGGTTCATAGAAGCTTTTCTCAAAACAGCTAAAATCTGAAAATGACACATCCATAGGAGAATGAATGAACAAATTTTTGTATTTTATGAAATGAAATACTACCCCTCTTGAAAAATGAACTACTGAATGAAGAAATCCAAAAATGTTGTTAAGTAATGGGAAGCAGACACTATAGAGTTCTGAAGATATATGGAGTTCTAGAACAAAGCTATAGGAGCTACTAAAATTTTTTAAATTACCTAAATGGTAATCATTATATTTCTAGTGGACAGAAATACTCTAGAACAAGAAAACTGATGAGATCAGTGACTATAAGAAATCAGATGAAAGGCAACCTGGAGTGTTCGTGGGGGTTTGACTGCACTCGTGAGCTTTCTGGGGCGATCAAACTGCTCCACCTCTTAACTGAGGCTGTAGTTCTTTAGTTGTATATATTGGTCTAAAATCATGAAACTGTGTACATAAAATGTGTGTATTTCATTTGAAGTCAATTTTGTTTCAGTAAAATTGATATAAGTAAACAAGATAATTTTAGATAGTGACCAGTACTATGAAGGAATTAAAGGAGAGTTGTGGGATAGAGAAAGTGAGTGAGAGTGAAAATATGCACTTTAGATGACGTGATCTGGGAAAGCCTCCAGCTTAGACCTAACAACAATCAGCCAACCAAGTGAGGACCTGTGAAATGAGGGTTTCAGATAGACTGAAGGCTGGCAGTGTGGTTAAAATTGAGTGAATGAGAAAGAGTGGTAGAAGATGAAGTCACAGGTAAGTCCTGAGAATACTTATAGAAATACATTCTTTCTAAGTGTGGGGGTAGCTACTGGAGGGGATTAAACAGAGAAATAACATAATACAATTTACTACTTTAAAACACTATGATTCTTCCATGGGAAAAAATTAAGGGCTAGGTGAATGAATGTTAGTGGGTCAAGGGAGAAGTAGCAAGTGGAGTTACGAAGGCACTGACACTGTGGCTTGGTCTGGGGTAGCAGCAGTGGAGGTAGTGAATTAAACAAGTTAGGGTATATATGAGAGGTTCTGATGAGTAGAGTGGGGGATAAAAGAAGGAAGTAAGTCATATCTGACCACCAAATTTAGTTCTTGATCTGGGAGTAATGGTGCCATTTGGGGAAATAATGAAGATTTGGAGAAGAAAGGTTGGAAAGAGTGTAGATTAAGTAAGCATTTGGACATATGAGTTGAAATCCCAGAGAAGTCAGGGCTGGGGATATGAATGTGGGTGTCAACACTACACAGATGACATTTAAAACTGGAATTCAAAGGATCTCCTTCACAAAGGAAAAGGAAGAGGGCTACTGTTGTAGGCAGAATAACTGGGACCCCAAAGCGTTTCCACTCCTAATCCACAGACGTGTGAATATGTTACCTTACATCACAAAAGAGACTTTGAGGATGTGATTAAATGAAAGACCATGAAATAGAGAGACCTTCCTTGGTTATCCAGGTAGACTCAATGTAAGACAGCCAGGGGCCTTCAAGGTGGGAAACTTTTCTTGGCTGCTGTCTGAGGGAGACGTGACTATGAAAGCAGGCTTAGAGAGAGATTTGGCATTTCTGGCTTTAAAGATGGGAAGAGGTCAATGGGTTGGAAGGCAGGCAGCTCCCAGAAGTTGGAATACACAAGACAGCAGCTTTTATGAGAGACTTCAGAAAGGAGCATAGCCTGGATGACACCTTCATTTTAGTCCAGGAAGGCCTGTGTGAGACTTCTCAACAATAAGAATAAATTTATGCTGTCTTAAGCCACTGGGTTTGTGGGAATTTTTTATGGCAGTAATAAAAATACTAATATAGTGAAGGACTCAGTGCTGGGAACCTTCAATATTTAGAGGTCAAACCAAGGAAAAGTTAGCTAAAAATCCTGAGCACAAGGAACAAATGTGAGATTAAAAAATCCAGGAGATGGTGGAATTACAAAAACTAAGAGGCAAAAGAAGTGAATTATTGCATCAAATACGCCTAAGAAGAAAAGGCAGATGAGGACAAAAAAGTGACCACTGGATACACCAGTATTCATGTCAATGGTGATGCCCACTGGTACAGTTTCCATTTCAGGGGTGAGGCCTGGACTGCTTAAACAAAGAACACTGTGAGAGAAGTGAAAATAGTGTGATAATTACCAAAAACTATTTTAATGTGTTTTCTTGTGAAGATGAACAGGGAAATTGGGCCAATATTTCTAGTTGGAACCACTGGGTAGCTGGCCGACTTGGGGTGAAAGAAGGAGCAGTTATGGGGGAAATGTTACAAGTTCAGGAGTGAACATGTTGCATTTGACCTGCTTGAGGGTGGAGATGTGTAGGAGTCACTTGCATCTGCTTGTTTGCAGATTAGGACTCATCCTGGGCCCAGAATTAAAGATTTTCAAATCACAAAAATAGAAATTTTAGTTGAAGTTTTGAGTGAGCCTTATGGGGTCAACCAGAGAGACTGGGAGGTAAGGGGGGAGGGAAGTAGCATTACATATAAACACAGTATTAACCTGGATGGAAATTTACAATTTATAAAGTGGATTTATATGATCTGGCTTTAAAAATATATTGATGCTGTTTTAGAAGCACTCTTCAGAGCTTTGAGATATAAAGTAAATGATCAATAAATCACAAAACTGGTGCTGAGGCAAGATAAAGTACTTCAGCTGTCAATATAACTGCTGGAAGCCTTATTCTGCTAAAGGCAGAGCATCAAAAAGTTCCCCACATGCCCTGCTGATAGTCTCATTGTTCGAAAGGCAGGGAGGGTGAGAGAGGCGACAAGGAGAGGACATGCTATTGGCATTTAATTCTGACTAACAATGAGAACTGATGAGGGCAGTAAAAGTACTGGGAAACCAGGGTAAAATGATTACGTCGTCTTTGAGTTTGTAACAATGTAAGAAGGGAGATAATGTTGTGCAGTTAGTAAGGGTATACCTCTGGGTTTCAAACTTAATAGGTTCAACTTCTACCTCTGGTTCCAGCTGGATAGCCTTGGGCATGTGCTTAACTCACCCTATGACTTTGTTTCCTCTTTTGTAAATAGGAATAATAAAAGTATTCAATCCAAATGGTAATGGGAAAATATAATAAAGATTATGTATTTTTTTTAAAAAGTGCTTAATCCATTGGGTTCCTGTGATAATTGAGTGAGTTACTACTTGTAAAGCATGCAGGCAGTGCACAATAAAAATATTCAATAAATGTATGTACCTTACCTTTCAGGAAAGTTATTTTTGAAGACATTGTAGAGGAGGTGCTTTCTCTAGCATACTGAGGACGGGTGAATGAAGTTTCAGGAGATGATCTCCCTTCACCAGCTGTCAGAGAATATTCATTTATGATGCCATCCAGGTCATCGGGCACTGGGACCAGAGTTGGTGTAGGAACCTGAGGAGTCAAGAGAAGGAAGCACAAGAGGGTGATTTAAAGCCACTTTCTTAGGGTGGAGCAAATGTCAAAATTAAGCAACCAAATCTAGTCAATTGGTTTCAGGTGCAAGGTGAGGGCAGAGGCAAGGGACAAAGCTAAAGGGTAAAGAAATGAGTGGACTCTGGAACAGAAGAGGAAGAGACAGTAAGGTTGGGAGAAAGCTATAGGTCCCATGACGATTGAACACCTGGGACCTCAGGTTTTCAGAGCTATTTTATGTCATGTGGTGTGACTGAGGGTCACGTAGATCTTGATACTCAATAAAATTACATTCTTAACATATGATCACAAAATATCCCAGGCCAGAGAGAGGATAGTATTGGGAAACAAGTAAAACATTTTGTCCTTTGCTTCACATGCGTCTGTAACTACACACACATAAACACAGAGTCTGGATTTTCAGCATCCTTTTAAAATCAGAGGACTTTACCACAATGGGCGTCAGTGCTTCCTGGCACAGTTGGAGGTGAATGAGTGATGGCTGCTGGCTCTGAAGGTGCACCGGGCCTCTCTACTTCTCCACCTGTACCAGCTGCTCCACTGCAGGTTTTGAATATGTGAACCGTTGTCAAACTCCAAGTCAGGGGGAAAAGCATGATACGCAAAACAGCTGGCAAAAAGAAAAAGGTATCCAGAGAGAGAAAAGCAGTTAGCAACTGTGGCCCGCGTGTGTGGGCTAAATGGTGCATGAGCGATAAATGGACCCACCTGGTTTAAAAGGCCACGGATACAAAACCCGTTGTAGTTGCAAAAGACACTCTTTCATGGGCTCACATTTTAAAGGAATATGGGAAGGAGATTCAATGAGGAAGGAGGGACATACTACTAAAGAATAAATCGGAAGATTGGTTTGGATCTCTAAGAAGGAGGTTGAATATTCAAAGTGAGTTTCAGTTTCCGAAGGCAAAGTAGTGGACCAAATGCTAAACTCCGAGCAAGAAGGAGATGAGGGAAGGCCGTTTGCTGATAATGATGGTAGCACAATGCTAACAAATGACGAAAAGCAAACAAGACTAGTCAACTAACTTTCCTTTAGCTTTCATCTCCTCCACGTAGGAGGATTATCTCCAAAGTGGTGAAAGGAGATCAAACATGGTTAGGAGGAAATTGAAGACCAAGATGGGCGAGGTGATAGTGTGAAAATATTAAGCTTTTATAATCCTCCAGGCTTAGAAAAACGACATCTCAAGGGAGGGAAAGAACTAGAGATTTTATTACAAAACCACCACAGTCTTTGAGATCACCTAAAAAATGAAAGAAATTGGAAGTGGAAGAAAAGTAATTTTTTTCTTTTTTCTCAATGACTAACATTTTTCTTTATTAAAATAATACACCTTTGAAACAGAAAATTTAGAGAATACAGAAAGGTCTTAGAAAGCAGAAAAGAAATCATCTATAATTTTACCTCTCAAGTGAAGTGTGATTACTACTTTGGCATTTTTTCTTCTTAAAGATTCAAATGTGATTTTACATAGTTGTGAGAACATTGACAACTCAATTATTCATCAGGCTTTCTTGACGTTAACATTAAATCACAAACATTTTTCAATGCACTGATAACTCTTCAGAAATGTCTTTTTAAAAATTATATAATATCACATCCTACATATGTGCATATGTACATAAGCATATATAATTTATTTAACCCTGTGATACTTGTTCCCAATTTTTCACTGCTAAAAAATAAAGTGTGATGAACATCATTACATATAAATATTAGTTACTTTTTCAGATTTGCTTTGATATTTATTACTTTATATAATTTGAGGTAAAATACATGGAATGTCTCTATAAATATTATTTAACTGCTTTCTAGAATTTGATCCTAGGTACCTATAAGCAAATGCCTTCACATAGAATCCTCAAATGAAATATCACTATTATTTAGGATTTTTCAGCTTAGGGGTTAAAAAAAACTCATTATTTTTACTTTCATTCCTTTGAATTTCAGTGAGGAAGAAGAGTTTTGATACGTATGTTAGCCATTTGTATTTTTTCTGTTATTTGTTATCTCTGTATGCATCATCATGTCTCTATAGGATGCTTTAAGTTTTTATTATTTATAGTAGAAAGGATTAGCAATGTAAAACACAATCTAATCTCCTTTAATGATTTTTATTTGAATATTTTGTCTGATATCAGTAATCTCTCTCTGCTTTTCTGGTATATTCTTGGTCTACCTTCTTATAGTCACCTTTGAAGTACTCTTCTAAGAGGCACAAAGAGTTATTTTCAACACTTATAACTATCACTAAAATACTTAGTATTATATTTCTTAATTACATTTTAGTTTTATGGGCTTCCATATACTTCTAATTAAAAAAAGAATTATCTGGGGTAATGTCTATTTTTTGTTTTATTTCACAGTAGTTTGGGAAGTTATCATAATTCTACTAGTGATAATATTCCTCATATTTTTAAAATCTGTATTTCTCTTTTTTCCCCAAAACAAAAAGAAATTATGACCTTTGAGTTATTTATTTGCTAAAGAAATTTACTATTCCTCTGCTATTCTTTCCCTCGTTTATATTTTTTAATGAGAGTTATGGATCTGGCTTACTATTATGTACAGGGACTGGCAGAAGTAAGGCCTGCTTGAGTGTGGTTGGTATGTAATAATATTAGTGTGATAATTTACAATTTTAACTTGAACATTTCACTTAAAATGTCATATGGTATGCTTGAGTACGATGTTGTTACAGAATTACATGCTTATGATTTTGTAAAAAAGGGGGCATTATTTGTGTCAGACCCTGTATTTTTCTACTATATAAAATATCATTTTCAATAATTAATTTAGTTTTGCATTTGATTGAATAATCATGTTATCATAGATATTTATAGTTCGTAAATTAGGTTGCTTTCAATCTCACAATAAGTCCTTTTATATTACAAGATTACTATTATTAGCTTCTTAAAGTAACTAAAGAACGCCTTTTTTCCTGAAAGAATATGCGAGTCTTATATTTAATGGAGCTTTTAGTATCCAAGGAAATTCTGTTGTTTTTACATTTGAATGGCATCTTAGATGGGTGTATAAATCACCACTTCCACCACTTAACTTCAACAAAATTCAATACAAGACTTTATCTTCAAGTTATCCAGTGAAGTATATCTTCAATTGCAAGGAAAGGCAAATAAGGGATACATTTTCAGAGTTTTTAAACACAAGGTTTTCTTCCCAAAATTTTACATTGCTGTTTACAATTTAGTGCCATGCAATACATTCTAAGACTAGTATAATTTGTGTCCCCTTTTGGGGGGTAATTTTTTACTCCCCTGACTATATATCTGAAAATTTTAACTATGTAGAAGTGTGAGTCTCTTACTATTCATGTTACCTTAAACATATGGGTCACTCAATCTATAGACTCAGATCAATTTTCACCTAAGGGAAATGATCTTTCTTAAGTCTTTAATTAGACCTTCATCTATTTTTCCTTGCTTTATCATAATAAGCAAACTTTTTGCCTCTGTTATCCATTTTCCATATCTTATTTTTAGCTTTCTAAAATTTTTGTCCTCTTATTCAGAATACTGAGTTTCTTTAGTTCATAATCACCAATTAAGCTTTCTCAACTTTACTCCTGCTTTTTTACTGTGTCTAATGTGGATTCTAATTTTTCGACTTTAGGTAGTTCCCTTCTATAACCTACTATTTCATCCTATCTTTTCCCATCTGTATGTCCCTGTGATGAATATAATCTCCCCAGATAATTTGTCTAAGCCAGTTTTAGTTGTTCTATTTTTCATTTCAGTAATTGCCTGAGGAACATTTATATAATTCAATTCAGGTCAATGTGAAGAGAAGTTCACTGGGAGCTTCTGCACAATGCTTTTCTCTCTTAAGAAGGATACTTAGGAAGAGTCATTCCTTTATGTCATGTGCACATCAGTATGTGTGGATGTGGCACGTGGACCTACTGCAGCCATCTTGAGCCCACGAGGTAAGCCAGCCTGACACCTAAGTACCAACCTAACTAGGTTAGAAGGACACAGAGGCACTGATGACAACTTGACCTCTCTAATGAGTCTACATAAGAGCCTACTCTGCCTCCATATTTCTGATTACATCACAAAATAATCTATTTATTGTTAAAGTCACCCCACATGAGAATTGTTATTCTCATGCTAAAGACATACTGGTTAATACTGGTCTGTTTCTATTTTACAGTGGCCATGTTATTAGGAGACTAAGGTAAATATTCTCAAACATTTTCCACTTTTTCTTACAGAAAATTATTTCAGAAGTATATTCTTTCTCTGAATCTTCAGTATAATTCTTTTTTAACTTTATGCTGAAAACCTTTTTCATCAGCCCTATGTCATGCTGTTTAATAATGACGATTTATTTTACAGAATACAGAGTACATGTATGACTCCTATCGAGATAGCCTATTGTGTGCTGATGAATTTTTGCTTTTATACCTAGACCTGCCTCAGGTAACATGTTCAGCACAGGATAATGCGTTCAGCTTCTGTTGTGTTAGGATAGATAAATGTTAGATAGGTAGACAGATAGATAGATAGATAGGCATCATCTGTCCACAAAATACTTTTTCCTAATCAGCTTATTTACCTCTGGTAGAGAGTCAGACAGTACTGTAGGTCTTTTTGTACAAAATGCATAAAAAACCTGCACCTACCCGTGCATACTACTTAAATGGTCCTCATTTCTCACCCAGCTCCAGGATACAGGACTTTTCCTGAGGTTACTGCATAATACAGGATATAATGCAACACTTGCTCTTTTCTCTGCTCTCAGTCATGCTGTATGCTGGAAATTGTAACTTCTGAACAAAATTAGAAAAAGGGTTGCTGGAAAAAGTAGAGGTAGGTGCATGACACTATTATACAGGGGAAAATCATTTTCCTGGGATGGCAAGTACTTGACCTACTCTAGCTTAATACTATTTTCATTTTAATTTAATACCAGCAAAGAAAAAATCATAAAAAATTAGTTTTAGCATATAAACATGGAAAATAAAATATAAAATATGGTGAGGAATAAATGAAATTTAAAATCATGTTTTAGAAAGCTGGTTTTAATAAAAATAAATGTGGTTGCCCCAATCAGTTGAAGACTAAATTATTTGTCTTTTGTCTGTATTATCTTAAAAGCAGGAAAAAAACAACAAAATGTCTAGTATGCATATTCTGGGCTTCAGTGTTTCATCACAAATTGTTTATTTATAGTCTGCCTATATCCTACCATCATACATTATTCCAAGTTTTTCTTCAATTATTACAATGGTGTGATTTTATAAGCAGGCATTTTTTAAAAAAACTTTCAATAGATCATTCCTTTTGTATGTATTAATATTAGGATCCCGGATGAACTATCTTCTACCGAAACTCTCGTGCATCAGGGTTTGGTTGGCTGCCAGATTTTCTGGTAGACATGATTCTTCACTGACAAAGCTAGGAGCAGACTTAGGGATGCAGCTGTTCACGTAGTTCTGGTGCAGTGAGTGGCCTGGGCCTAAACCAAAACGCGTATTTCATGTTATTGGAAATTCTCCTCCTACAGTCGCATATGGTCTTGTTATAGTTTTACTTTCCCATTGCCATTTTTGTCTTTTAATAGAAATCTGTATTTTAGCTGAAAGGTGTAAGGGGATATAACGAATAGCAACATCTGGCCTCTGCTTTAATTATATTCCTCTATTATAAAAGGAAAAAAACAGATCAGTGAGCTTGAAGCTACTTCTCTTAGCTGTCCTGTTATCTAGGAACATGATTAAATAGATTCTAAGGAGTACTTCAAATAGAATAGTAATGGGTTCAGATACTCAAAGCACGAGCAGGTGCTGTTGTTGTTTATATCACACCTTAGTAGCCTCACTTTCTCTATGGTGAAGCTGACTGCAGATAGGATGAAATGCTACTAATCAATTGTCATAAAACGTCTTCCTTGGACCTCTGAGAGTTCTGGCAGCCATGGCTTAGGAAGAGTTTTATAGCAATGGGGGTGTGACTGTAGGCGTCTCATCTTTTACTCAAATTTCAAATGTAGCAGGTCCACTTTTTTACATTTTATACATTATGATTCTATATATCTTGATTTGGAAAAGAATCAAGTTGCTTTAAAAAACAATTAGAAAATGTTCTTATTGGTGAAATATTTTTCCTGCAGAAAAAAATTTAATATAGCCTTTATGATATTCTTGAGATAATAAAATGTGAACTGGAGAAATGTACAGTTAGCTAGTTTGTAACTAGCTAAACAGCCATGCCTACCATGTCAACCTGGTCTTCTCTAGTGATTCAATCGTTTTCTTATCAAACTAAAAGAAGATATAAATGACATACTATTCAAATTTGCAGAGAATTAAAAACTGAGTTAACCAGATAACATGTTGAGTGGCATTCAATATTTAAAGTTATTTTTATAGACTAAAACTAATAATATTAAATCTGGATTTCAGGTTCATCTTTAGCCTTAAACATAATTTTCTCAATTCAGGACTACATGAAGTATAAGTTAAGTGATTTATTTGAAAAATAATCAACACGCATTTATAAACAGCAAGCTCACTGTGAGCCAGACTATTCTAAAAAAAAAAAACCCATAATCTTAAACTACATTATGTATAGGATTTATAACATTTATACTTGTCTCTGAAGTCATTGGTCTACATCTAGAGAGCATGGTTGATTTTTGTTTGTGAATCTAAAGTATACATCAGGGAAGGTGAAGAAAATGTTGATAGATTGGCCATGATACCTGAGAAAGGTAGGTAGGTGTTGAGGCTGTTGGGACTGGAGATGAGAAGATGAGGAACAAAATCAAATTGATTTCAAACACCTGAAAGACTGCAACACAAAGTCATATTTCTCTGTATATCAAAAGGACAAAACCACCACTGGTGACAGAAATAACAGAGACAAAGATTTGGTTCAATATATGGGGAAAAACGTAATTAGGACCATCCCAAAATAAGTGGTTTGCCTCACAGAACAGACTTACAGATCTTTGTAAATCTTCATGAGGCATTTAGATGAGAGACCAGATGATAAACTCCCACAGCATTTTCTTCAGAACTCAAGTTTCTATGCCTTCATACAGAGAGAGGTGTGAGAATCTTCTCTGCAGCGGTTTATCCACATGAAAACAAGGGAAGGGACCGAGATTCATGGCTAAAGACATGGGATGGCTGCAAGGGAGAGTAAGCTCATGGTGACTGTTTATCACTCTATTTGTCTTTAATGAAAAGAGGGCATTCTAAACGGTAGGACTTCAGAAGCAAATAGACTGTTGATTAATGTATTATGAGTTCATAAATTATTTATGACCCCACTTGCTATTTTTTCACTTTTGTTTTATCAAAAGATAATACATCAACTGTGTGAAACATTTTTTAAAAAAATATTTTATTTTTTATTTTTTAGAGAGAGGGGAAGGGAAGGAGAAAGAGTGGGAGAGAAACATCAATGTGTGATTGCCTCTCATGTGTCCCTTACTGGGGACCTGGCCTGCAACCCAGGCATGTGCCCTGACTGGGAATCGAACCAGCGACCCTTTGCTTCACAGGCCCGTGCTCAATCCACTGAGCTACACCAGCCAGGGCTGTATGAGACATTTTAAGAATAAGAAGTATTATCTTCATCTCTACCACACTATTTTGTCATGTCATCTGACTATTTTGTCTTCATACTTCATATTTTATACTTTCCATAATTGAGTACATTTTGTTTTCACGTTATTAAAATCATTATCATTTTCTATTATCCTATAGTATTCATCACGTTTCAATAACCAATTAATAGTCTCTTTGCACAGTGTTTTGTACTTTATTAATCAATATTAGAGTTGAGTTTTTGCTGTTACGCATAAGGTTAACTAGCTTTATGAATTCTAAATTTTTTTGGTCATAAATATTTACACTTCCAGAAGAAATTTTAGAATCAATTTATAAAGTTCAGGAAAGGTCCTATTATACTTTTGCATTGAGTTTATATGTTAATTTGGAATAAATATTATCTTCACAATATTGAATCATTCTACTAAGGAACAACGTATTGGTCTTCAGTTAATTAACATCTTTAAAAAGTTATTTTCATATAGTTTTATGGTTTCATTCATACAGATTATACATATTTCTTAAGCTTATGATTATAGTTTTGATGCTATTGTAAAAAATATTTTAATGTAATTTTCTACTGATTTCTTCACAGGTGTACAAACCTTAAAGTTTTGTGATCCAAGATGACATAAATGATTCCATCCTCTAATCTATTAGGCAAGAAACATATATTAATACATCTCCTACTGTTGAGCTGACTTTGCATATCTGAAATAAAAATCATGATTGATAATATTGTTATTAATTTTAATTCATTCCCAAAGTATTTTAAATTTTATTTAAACTTTGCCTCCGTATTCACAGGTCAGGTTGCTTTCAGCTTTCCCTCCCTTGTTTATATCACAGACTACTCTTTCCTGCCAAAACTTCTCTTTTCATGATCAGGATTTTTTTTTACATTCTTTGGTTTCTTTGAGTGATAGGGCAATTCTATCTTATTTTTATAGTGTCAGAGTACCTTATATTTATAAAAATATATATTTAGTATTTCCTCTTAAGTGCAAGACCAATCATATGTGTAACTCTTAAAATCTTACATAACAGGAGCTCTAACAACTTACTGTCCCTGTCCATTCTGCCAAGTCTTGTGAAATTCAAGTAGAACTTGGACTCCTCGTTACTGCCTTTTCTGGCTCACAAACTCATATTTCAGGAGCTCCTTCTGAGTAGTCATTTTAAATTCTACAGTCATAATATCAGCAACTATCTAAATTTAATTAAAGTTTTACTGTATACTTTTTTCACCATCGCTTCTTACAAGGGTTTTCCCTTTGAATTCACTTTTTTTTTATTTTGCTGGAACATTACCTTGTTTTTAGTAAGTGTCTATGTAGTCTACTGACTTTATTTTGTAATCATACTTTACTACAGAATTCTGTGATACATTTTTTTTATAAAATTGTAGACATTGCCTCATAACTGTTTGGCATTCGCTGTAACAGCTAAGAGTTCCTTTGTAAGAATCCTCTTCTTTTAGATTTTCTTTGCGGTTTGGAATTCACTAATATTACCAAATTTATCAACATTGTATATTTTTCTCTTTTTTCACAGTATTATTTAAAAATATTTGAAGGGATCTTTTAACACATAAAAAGACTTACATTTCTTCAGTTTAGAAAAAGTTTTTTCTAACATGTTATTTTTAAATTCCTCACATATTTTACTTTGGACTTCTGTCCAACACATATTAGATATTTTAGATCTGTCCTATTTATCTGTTTTCTCATAATTTTTTCATATTTATTATAGTGCTTTGACTCAGTGCATTAAGTTCTAAACTGATACTTTACCTATTGGTCATGTCCCTTTTGCAACTTAAGCTTTCTATTGACTTCTTAGATGATAATATGCTTTTAATTTTCCAAGAATTTGTATACTCTGCAATTCTTATTTTTTTCCATTTTTTCAACAGCTTATTCTGGTCCTTCATAAAGCACTCCAAGAATAACAAGTATTTAAAAATTTTCTTCTGTTTCCTGCAGTAACTTTTTCTTCAGAGATGAGATCATTTGTTTGTTCACAGTACTGCTTCCTTTGCCTTCAAGTGATTTGGGCTATCACTTCATTTACCTACAAACCTCTGGAATTATTCAGCTCTGACAGTATATGTTTCCTCAGCACTTGTGAAAAAGCATGCTTGTTCTTTCAGTAAATAGGACTCAAAATTGTATAATTGAGCCCATGGTGGGAGGGTACAGAACATATAAACAAGCTTCCATTCATGCCTATGACATTCTCATGACATGAATTCTAGCAGCCAAGAGTGGCCAGTCCTGCTTATTTATCCAGTCCTAATGCCTACTAAGATTCCACTTTGGCAAACTCCCTGTTTATGTAGAGATCTGTATTTCCCAGCTATAATTAGAGTCAGAAGCCTAATCTAGGCACTCCGGAAGAAATGAGTGGTTAACTAGAAATGTTTTGGTGATTTTCCTGCCATTTTTCTGTGCTTAACCTCAGGCTTTGCTTACTCTAATTTGGGAGTTATCAGTGTTGTTTTAGGAAAAGCAACACTCACTTTTTCAGTAGTCTTTCAACTATTATGGCTCTCCCCAATGTCAATCCTAACAAACCACTTTTTTCCTAATTTTTTTCAGAATGTCTGATCTGCTATTGGCATTCTTCCCAGTTCTTTAGTATCACTATGGATTTATTTATATCAATTCAATGAGATTTGAGAACAGATTAGAGTTAAAGGTATATGCTCAGATCCTCACTCTGAACCTGAAGTCTCCATCAAATTTTATCTTTATTCTGAAAATTTGGCTAATGTTCTCAGCAATCACTACTTTCTATTTCTTTTGGAATTCTACCATAGTAATAATAGTAATCAAATAGAGTGTTTTTTATTATTAATAAAAGATAGAATTAAAATAACTCTATTCTGATTCTATTACATTGTACTATAATTATGTATGTGTTTTTCCTCCCAAATTAACTATGAACTTTATGAGGATTGTGAAAATCTTACTCATGTTTGCATTCCCAAGGCCTAACACAGTTTCTGGTGTACCATACATATATATACTTATTTAACAAACAGATGAAGGGATGCATAGTTCTCTTAAAAATTGCTAGCATGAGATGCCAAGAGTTTGGTTTTGGAAACTTTCTATGAGTAATTTTTGAGGCTGTGGCAGAGAGGGGAATTCAAATCCCACAAGTCTGTTTATTTCATCACTCCTTATGATTTTAACTATCTATGAAACACAAATGTAGGCTTCAGTTGCCCAGATTTCCAGAAGGAAGAATGATGGGGCCTCAGGCCCTTGCCATACTGGTGTGAGAGAAGACCAGTGTTCCACCAAAGATCTGCAAGTCTCCAAGGAGCTTGTTTTTTTCATCCATCTCTAACACTAGTCCTGGCTTCTACAGAGTATTTTAAGAGTCTGGCTGTCTTCTGCATATTATACCTTTCCTTCTGACAGTTGGTCATGGTCATTACTTTAAAAGGAAGACAACAGATAAATATTGCCCATAGAAAACTTTTATACAAATACCAGCCCTTATTGAATATTAGGAGGTCAAAGTGGGATTTATGTACACAAAGCCAACAACTGAAAATTGAACGTTAGAGTTCCCTGTTCCAGGAGCCATTTTGTTCAAGTTATTACTGAAAATTTTTCGCTGGACACATGACCCCATGGAACAGACAGGCTTTTTGATAATCCTGGCTCCCCTCTGCTTCAGCCCTCATTTTCATCTCCATTGTCCATCCCATCCCCTTAAGACTGCTCCTAACTCCAATTCTTCCTTATAATTTTCATCTTTCTTTGGCCTCATTTTTTTAACTCAATCCCAGAAACATCCTTGAATATCTACACTCTAAGTTTTCACATGAAAGAGCTCTTACTAGCAGCTCAAACTCAGTAATGAGCTTTAGATTTTACTTAAGGGCCCATCGTCCTTAAAAGGAAGTTGTGCTTTCGAATAATAAAGCTTTTATATTTTCATTAAATATAAAAATGTCTAGCCATATTTAATTATCTATTATTTCAAAAAATTAGAATCTCTACACAGAACATAAGCCTTTAAAAATCAATCAGCCACAGAGGAAAATTTGTTGATATTAATTCATGTAACTGGCTTCATGACATAAAAGATTAAGATATCGAAATAATCCATACATAACAAAGCTAGTTATTTAAGAATATCTATGTTAATCTTTCCACAAGCTAATCCATCTTCAAATGCCATACATTTCAATAATTGCTGGGGAGAAAAATGAAAATCACATTGTTATGTCTTTAGTTGACAATGATAACTACTAGGTGCCAATCCACAAAGGAAGAATGACAGAGCTATTTTATATTTTAGAACATTTTTCTCTTAGTGATATTTTTCTGCCTAATAAAAAGATATGAAACAGCACACATGTTTATAAAATGATATATTTTTATCTGTACAGTGCTACTAATCACTATACAACAAAGAGTTCATCTTGGATATGTACTGCTTAATTGTATTTTAAAGATAACAAAGATCAATTCCATTGTCCTATAAAGTAAGACAGTAGCCCTGACTGGGTGGCTAAGTTGGTTGGAGCATCATACCATACTCCAAACATTTGCAGGTTTGATTCCCAGTCAGGACACATACCCAGGTAGCAGGTTTGATCCCTGGTCAAGGGTACATTTGGAAGGCAACTAAGACATGTTTCTCTCTCACATCTCTCTCTCTCTATCTCAAATTTAAAAAAAACATATCTTCTGGTGAGGATTAAAAAAACATTACCCATGAGTGATCTCTGTAATAAATAATTTCTGCAACTGTTTAGAGTGAACACTACTGCAAAAAGATTGTTTGCTCTCTGTCCCTAAACCATTTGCTATCTCTAGGGAAAATACAAAATGGTAGCTTATTCATTGCAGCAGAGAGGAAGGCAAACTCAGCCTGCCTGTGCTTAAAGACCTTCTACTTTTCTGTTAAGCAACAATTACTTTTTTTAAGAAATGTTACAATCTCTATTTTTACTGGTTATAAAGATAGTATTCATTTCTTGTTGAATTTTCAAATAGTACAGAAGTAGGTAAAATAAAAATCATACCTCCTTCCAACTTTATGTAGGCTATGTGCCTTTATACATTACCACTTTGGGGGACTACATACCTAGTTAACAGATATACATAAAATATAGTTCTGACCTCAGTGGGGAAATGTTAGCTTACATCTTATTAGAAAGAGTCTTCTTTAATGAAGAGCAACGTGGCCTTTTTTTTGGTAGAGAAAAGGTGAAGTGATCACTCATTACCTATGACAAGCAGCAATTACTCTTAAATCTCATTCCCTCTTCTGTTTTGATCAGCCAACCCCTCCTGAAAACCCTAGGACCCAGTGAAAAATGGTGGGAGGTGTGCCGGAACCGTTGTCTGGTCTGTCACACTATTTTCGATGTTGAGATTTTCTTTGCATTGGATGAACCCAGCTTCAATTGGTGAGTTCAAGAATTATGGATATAATTTTTGATGTTGTATGCATTATAATAAAATTCCATTGTAGTATATTGTTGCCTTTAAAATATTATATTGCAATTTGACATTGTATCCATTCATAAAGTTTCTCATGCAGGTTGAGGAAAGTTTTTCTTAATTAAGTAATTATCAATTAAATAATTATTATTCATCAATTTTTAAGGCTTAACTTTAATTCAACATTTTAAAAAAATGTCCTGGCCTATTTTCTCTAATAAAGTCTGTAAGTAAATTCATTCCATGGTTTCCTACTCAAAAGTTTCTTTTTCAGATAATAAATTAAACTTTAGAATTTAGAAAATAAAACATCATTTATTTTAATCTCCACTTAAATATATCTGCAGCAAATTTATGTCAGGTGAGTAGAAAATAATAAGCCCTTTTATATTTATCTTACAGCAACATAAATATGTATACTTTTTATACAAACAGGCAGTAGGTAATAGGGGGGTGAATTTTGAAGGGGGATATATTTAGTCAATCAGCTCTTATGAATAGGCAACTGCGATGCAGAACTTTGGTCTACAATATGCACAAAGTTAAATGTGAAGCAAGAACACAAATGTATTTTATGAGAGGAAACAGAAATTTCATGTGACAAAGATATATCAGGCTTTTCTAATGAAAATTATGCTATAAGACTGCACTGAATTAGTAACTGAGAATAATTCAAATCTATCTTCATAACAGAGGCATCAAAATATATTATACAATCCATTATTCAGTACTGTAAGGGAAAAAAAGGCTTTGTAAGTTGGGGCTGTATAAGGAACATACTGCTAAAAGTTCTATTTTCCTTATATAAATGTTACTTTCGACTGCTTCTGTGTAAAAAAAAAAATAGCATACCTCTTATCAAGCACCTGCACACATGTAATGCAGTTACATGCTGTGAGGCAACCTTTTAGGACCCCAGTGTCAGAAAACAGTATTAACAATAATAAATGATGACTCATCTGTCGTGATGACACAAACCTGACCCTTTCGTTTTGTGTTCTCCGTATCTAGGCAGAGAGCCCCTGACAAGAGAATCAATTCATCTTTAACGAGAAAGATGAACAACAAATGACATTGAAAATTTCTGGAAGAATACAGAATTTTTATGAAACACCCCGATTATGCCAACAGAATTCTATTTTATTAAGGTGACTGTGATGAAGTTATAAACCTTTAATGAAGTCTTTTTATAGATACATATCAAAACTGATTAAACTCGTGGTAAATTAAGGAACAAAGAGAGCCGGCCAGAGAACAATCAGTCTGTCGGCTGATTAAAGCTTCCAGTGTAGAAAATAGCCCCGACTTATGTAAGCAGAAGCAATTTTGCCCAAATTTCAGAAATATCAGTCATGTTTTGTAACACAAAAGCATAAATAGAATTTGGGGAGGAGGATACTATAGCGTATTAAAATAGCATTTTTTTCCTTAGAGGATCTCAGTTTATTTTTGCAATCTTTGGATGCATGCTTTGGGTCCAGGTCCCAGGAAGTAGCAATATGTCCCTTCAACTCACCCAAAGGGAACTGTACTCATTTATCCCATTTTTTTCATGGAGAAACCCAGTTCTTCCCCTTGTTTTCACTAATAAGTGTTTCCAAATCCCCTTCCCCTGGTCAGTATTGTTCTTTTCAGAGTGAGAGGGTGAGTAGATCACAACCTAGTATATACAGTTGCTGCTACTGTAGTCATCCTCATTCTAGAGTTGGAAGTGCTGAGAAGGCATCACTTATTAGAGGATACAAATTCATTATTGGACAAAGGAGGGAGGGGTTTAGAAGGCACAGACTTAGTAAAAGAGTAAACTCTAAATTACATGTAAAATCTAAGTTACATGAAAAATTAGTAAGATCTATAGCAGAGAAAGTCAGGATAGGAAAGGAAGGTTAAAGCACAGGTTTGCAGTCACAAAAGTGGGGCCAGTTAACCACACAGATTTTAACTAATGAAGCTGATAGTCACCAAGGTAACAGCAATGGGTATCATCATCCATTATGATGACTGCATATTTGTAATATTGTAATAAGAAAAAGCCACATGCAAATAGAATAAACAAGTAATAAGTGGCAGTAAAATACTTGGCTTCCTTCTTGATAAAAGGCCCAGGGAAAAGTGTAGGAGTGCTTTCAAAGGATAAGAATTTGATGTCTGGATAAAGGGCTAATGTAAGCATTCAGTTCTGGGTACTGCAGACCTCTTGCTTTTTCCATTCACTATGGTCAAGTTAGTATCGGAAAAGAAGTATGCAGTTGTTGATCTAACGTGTCCAGCCTATTCTACTTATTCGTTCGATGTCCAGGCATTCAGGACTACAGTACATGGGTGCTCACTTTCTCCTCTGGCTCCTGGATCAGTTGGCCTGGAATGGTAATAGCCCTTAATATCGTCTTCAATTTTGCTTAGAAGGATTGGGCCCACCCATAGAGGGTAATCGAACATACCATCAATGGAAAATAATTAAGAAACTTATTACCCTCCAACATTCCATGGCGTAATCTTTCTTCAAAAACCACATAGACTGAAGTGTTTCACTTGCAGACTTTCCTAAAACCAGCTCTCATCACAGAGCCTGGCAGAGACCCTGGTGGGGCATTCAGAATTAGAGAGCATTGTGTTTCCCAAACTGTCATTGGCTCCCTATAGCTTACCTAATAAAATTGATGTGCTCTATTCCAGTGGATTCAATTAAGCACTAAATTACCTTTCCCAAATTGTGTCTCTCAACTTTGGTCTTGAAATATTATAAACGGATATTGTAAAACCATGTATCCCCTCATACATTTTTAAGCAGGTATTGAAAAAATTTTATTATAAGTTTAAATAGTTATAAAATGTAATTCTAAATATTTATGTCTTTAATAACATCACAATAATGTTTATTATATAATTATTACATTGCTTTATATGTATCAATGAAATCTAAGTAAAAGTAATTTCGTAATCACCATAATCTATTTAAAATGCACTTGGAGTTGATTTTCTTTAACAGTCAGAGTTTTTACATCACTTACTTTTTTCCTTGAACTGATATTTTCATTTTTCACCCTCAGAATTTTATCCTAATGCAGTTTTATGCTTCAATGGTTTTTATTGATGATCTCACTATATGTCCCTATCTAGATAGATAGTTTTTTTCCTGTGACCACAAGGGACTAAACATTAAATATTAAAGTATCCAATAATCAGATAATTTTTTGGCAAAAGAATATGGCAATACTCTTCTGTGAATCTGAATAACTTTTCAATGAAATACAAAATACTAATTTGTCTTCCATACGTATTCCTTTTTCTCAAATATGTAATAATATGTTAGAAGCAAAGTTTCAGTTTGGTCTCTGTTTCCTTGAAATCATACAAAATAAGCCCCTGAGATACAGACAGAGACAGGGACAGGGACATGCAAACACTTGCCAAGCTCTCAAGACTGAGGTTGGTAAAAGTGCAAAGAAGGCACCATAATTGGTATTTACCACCATGCGTGTCACAAATCATCATTCTTATTTTAAGGTAGAGAGGTATTCATTACGCTTTGTCATGAGTTTGTTGCCTGGATAAAAAAAGATGCCAGAACATTCAGTATTTCATGTCACCAGGACTGATCTTCAGGAGAAATGCAATATTTTGACAATGTTTAGGGGAGGGAATAGCTTGTTAAATAAAATGTGCCATCATCAATTCTGTTGTTCAATTCTATGATATTTCTGAATTCAGATTTGCCTTAACACAAATATGTATGAGATGGGAAAAGATACGAAGACCTACTACAGACTGACACCGAATAACTTTATTAGAAGTGTTTTTTTGGACCTCAGTATTTAAAACATTTTACTTGTTCTCTGTTTAGTACCTCAGAGTATTTTCATCACAAGCCAGTACAACAGAGTAAGATTCAGGACAGGTAAGAGCTGACTTTTCTTTGTCAAAATAGAAGGTGACTATAAAAGGAGAGGTGAGAAAGGAAAACCAGGACATTTTCAGGTAGGTCAGTTTGGGGAAAGACTCAGAGGTGTTGGGGATCTGGAAGACGATTCCACAGACACCGTCTGCCTCTGCAAAGCCCTGGGATGCCATTTTCTACCCCAGAGCACATGTACTTCACTCTGAAGGCCATAACATAATCTACAGCTGAATGTACTGGTTTTTTGTTGCTGTGTAACAACTGAATACAAATTTAGTAGCCTGCATCCAGTTATTACCTGACAGTCTCCGTGGCTCAGGTGTCCGGTTAGGGCTTAGCTGGGCCCCCTCCAGTGTGCAGCTCAGATACTGACCAGAGGTGCAGCTCAGCTGAGGCTCAGAGTCCCCCTCCAAGCTTACTTGGCTGTGGGTAGAATTCATTTTCCTGCAAATGCAGAGCTCATGATAGCTTGCTTCTTCAAAGTCAGCAGGAGAGCTTTTGTGCTACTCTGAGTTTCTAACTCTAAGACCCGCTTTTAAAGATCTCACCTGATTAGGTTAGCCCCACCCAGCATAAACTCCCTTTTGATTAATTCAAAGTCAATTAATTAGGAATGTTAATTAAATCTGCAAAAACTTCATCTTTTTCTGTGGAATGTGACCTAATCATAGAATGACAGCCATCATATTTGCAAGCTCCATCCACACTCCAGAGAAAAGATAATATAGAGCACATATCCAGAGAGCAGGAATCTACCTATCATACAGAACCACACAGAAGCCAGTACCTAAATTTCAAAAACTGCTGCATTCTCTAATGCTATTCATTTACAAATATGTGTCCTCTTTAACTAAATGCCATCTTTCTTTTTTTAAAGTGTTACCTATCACCTTCACCAAATGACATTATTAACATCATAATTCCCACTACTATGTGTTAGCTTATATTTATGTGTTGGTCTGGTGAAAGCTTCTCTATGTGGGACTGCCAGTATGTGTTAAAGCTAAGTTTCCCTGTCCATTTTTATTCCTTAGCCTGCTCTGTTTATCCTCCCTGCAGATTTGATCAGTTACGTAATGGTTTTACTAACAGGGTCTGGCAGAAGTAACACCATTGAGTGTGGTTGGGAGGGTGTGTGAATGTCTTGCATGAAATTTACAGCAATTTGAACATTTCACCTAAAATGTCATTTGGTGTGCTAGAGTGTTATATTGTTACGTTACAAAATTACATGCTTATGGCTTTGTAATAAAAATTTTTTGTAATAAAAATGGGGTGTTACTTGTGCCAGACCTTGAATTTGTGTGTATCTGTATTTAGTCACTCATCTCCCACCCACCTTTATTTTTCTTTTTTATCGTCACCCGAGGACATTTTATTACTACTTTTAGAGTCAGAGAGGAAGGGAGAGAGAGAAACATTGATGTGAAAGAAAAGCACCAGTTGATTGCCAGGGATCTTTCCTGGACTGGGGATGAGACTGCTGCCTAGGCACGTACTCTGACTTGGAATCCAACTGGCCACCTTTTGGTTATGGGGTGATGCCTCAGTCAACTGAGCCTCAGTTGCCAGGGCCCCACCTACCTTCACTTTAGCAACCATTAGCTCATTTTCTGCATCTATGGGTCAGTTTCTGTTTCATTTTGTTTTATTTGCAGATTCCACATGTAAGTAAAATCATGTGGTATTTGTCTTTCTCTGTTTTACTTATTTCACTGAGCATAATACCCTGTAGGTCCTATGGTGTCACAAGTAGCAAGATTTCATTTTTGTGTGTGGCTGAGTCATATTCTATTTTACCACATCTTTATCCATTCATCTATTGATGCTAGGTTGCTTCCACATCCTGGCTATTGTAAATAATGATGAAATGAACATAGGAGTTCATGTATCCTTTCAAATTAGTGTGTTTTTATGCTTTATTTTTGAATACCCAGAATCGGCATTGCTGTCATATGGTAGTTCTATTTTTAATTTTTGGAGGAATCTCCACACTGTTTTCCATAGTGGGTACACTGATTTACAACCCCACCGAGAGTGTAGAAGAGTTCCTGCCCTTTATCTATTTGATCCAGCTTTCAGAGCCTAGTTCAAATTCCTTCTTATTTTCATAGCCCTTGATCTGCATTTCCCAGATGGTAGTCTGGTTATTTGTGTAAATATTTCATTCCCTTTATAGACGAGTAACTGCTTGAATCATGTCTGATTTATTTTTACACCATCTCAGGATTACTGCAGTGCCTTGAAATAGAAAGCACTGAAATATTTGATTAATGATTAAATGGATGAATAAAAATTCGCCGTGTCTAAGCAAGCCAGAAAGTGTCTTTCTGGCTCTGACTTCTCAACCTTTTTCTATTCTTTTATTCAGCCATGTCTACCACGAGGTTTTCAGCAAACATATGACAGGGTCTTTCCTAACACATTTCACTACAAATCTGAGCTGTAATTCCCACATTTGTGTGTGTGTTTATAACCTAATAGACTTATCTCACTGATATAGACTGACTCAAAGAGTAATAAAGCCTGGTGTTGTTCATGATAATATGTTTTTCATTGTTTCCATTTCTTTTGAGGTGGGGGGAATTAGTTTTATTTCTTCTATTTTTCTGAAGAAATGGAGATGTTTGGTATTCCAGGTTTCCAATATTTAGCAAGTATTTCCTACAACTAGAATACCCACTACTCCAAAATATTACACTTCATGCATCTGCGGCCACAAATATTGCTGTGGAATCCACCAGCTCTGGGGATAGGAACCAAATCACTTGCAAGCTACATTGAAAATATTCAACTGTCAGTGTAAAACCCAGACAAGACAAACAAAAAGTCTCCTTAGAAGACATATGACAGACTCACATTCTAATCTCTACCCTTATGATCTTGCCACTCATACAGTCATAGGAAATCCCCAGTGGGAAGAAAGCATCAAAGGAAAGAAAGCGTTTTTCCTTTGGGTTAAGAGCAGAGTTAAACTAACTCATGCACTACTGAGTCTGGCTAGTCAAGGAAGGTCCAATCCTTTGGGAAGTAGCCCAAGACCCAAGCACAATATAGAAGAGGAAGCCAGCAACCAGAACAAGTAATTCTAAAGGGGAGAATTATAAGGGGGAACAAGTCATGTGGACATACATATTTAAAATCCTTTTTTTTTAGAAGGGGATGGGTAAACATATCTGCCCTGAATTCACAAATTCATATTATACTTGAACTTGCCCGATAGCAGTCCTTGCTTTCTCAGGAAGATAGAAGGTTTGGGAGACATCAGTGAGAGTACTCCTAACCTGCCTATGACCCAAAGTGATGAGAAATCTTCCTTCCCACTGTGTGGGTCATATTTTATTTGCTGCTTACTGGTTTATATAATTGGCTCTCTCCATGTTTTCTTTCTCTAAGCACTTGTCAGATATACATGAAAAATGTGAATGAGCTTGACAAAAACCCTACACTAATATCCTTTAAGTTAAATAGGCCACTCTCTATAATAGAGGGGGTTGCATAACAGTAAAACTCCTTGAGGAAAAAAAAGAAGCATGTATGCAGGATTTAATTGCCAGAGTCTAATTAGTTTTTCAGTGCTACCATAAAACTTAGAGAGAGGCAAAGATAAATATTTTAGCTAATTTCCCTATGTACTGTGAATAAAAGAATGAAAATGATTCTCCAAATTGAATGTTACGAAGTCATTTGCCAAGTATATTAAGTCAGTTCTTGTAGGTAATGAAGTGTCCTTTACAGTTTAGAGATTTTCCAAGAGCCGACATTTCTCTCACAAAAAACATGGCTCTTGTGGCTTCATTATGACTTCTTGAAACAATCTGAACTTTAGACCTTTTCATCTGCCAGCTGAGGACACATCTACACACTAACTAGGGTTTAATAGCAGCACAGGGCACCAAGGCTCAAAATTATTTCAACTGTCATGACCTAAATCTCTGGCCGGTGACAATATGTGGAAAACCTCCTTGATGACACCCAATTTCTTTTTTCTTTGACACTCACTGAAAGAGTTGTGCATTGTGCCAATTTTTAAAAAAATCAGATTGAGTGGTGGAAGGTCACTGAGAAATGAATCTTGTTATGAAACAATTCAATGCATCACATCCTTTCCTCTGGTGGGTTGGATTCCCCCACTGGAGGCTTGATAACTCCCCGCAAAGTGGTCTCCTGTGCATGATTGCCTTGAGGCAAACTAGATGATTCTACAGAGGGAGGTGAGACAGAGCAAGTATCAAAACAGAAATTATGATGTATACATTTGCAAAGGAGTCAATAATGCTCCCTTTGCCACTGTCACTGAGAAGGAAAATATGTGTATTTTGTTTTGTGTGTTTTTTTAATTTTATTTTTTATTTTATTTAATTCCTGTTTATTTTGTGTTATAGAGATTCTGCTACTCCTAACTTTAGCTTAGTTGCCGGTAAATCTATCCAACATACAATTTCATGTTATATAACAATTATTTTTAATGGATTTTTATAGCTCCGTAGGGTTTACCCCCCACCATAGGTTTGTACAGCAACAAGGGATATGTTCTCTTCAAATTCAAAAGGCAAACTGAAGGTATACTTTATTCTGCGATATATTTGCTTTATAATACAACTGTTTTCTTTCATTATATATTTATACACATATAATTTGTTGCCACCATCTTTTTTCCAAGCACAGTTCATTATTTTTATCTGGAGAAGAAAACATAAAGTAGAAGAACCTATTACCAGGCTTCAAATTCCTGAAAGGGGTTTGGGTGGAGAACTTAGTTCCTAGCACAGTACCTGGGGAATAGTAAAATCTGAATAAATTCTTTGTTAAATTAGTAAAGGAATTAATACAATATAAATCCTTATGATAATATATAAATAAATATAAAATGTCTACTAAGTGAGTTCATTGCACTTAGGAATTCTCTACATAAATTAACTATTGATAGCAACTGACTCCAGATTAGGTTCTCATGTATTTGGAAACATGAAATGCAATTAGAGATAATTAAATGCTATTTTCTTATATATTTTAAGAAAAAAGAGAAAAAGTTGAAAAACTATGACAGTTCTTAAAAATGAAAATATGTAAAATCCTGGCATTTACTTCCTAATATATTCATAATTTCATTGTAGACAAGTATAAAAGTTGTCATCAATTCCTAGATAATTAAATGGAAATATTGCATGTCAATATTATTCATCTATTCACACAAGAATGTTTGTTGTTTAAATTGAGTAAATTGTTTGAAGCAAATCATGTTAAACTTTCAATCTTGAGTGTCTAAAATTTCAGGCTTCTGAGATTTCATTTTCCCAAAATAGACTCTATCCATTAAAAACTGATCTTAAGGTCTGGGAACACATTTCATTCATCTTAATATTCTCTTCATTTTGCATCCAAATTTTTATGAAATAAAAAACAATGAAATGCTCATTAATTTCTGAGAATCAACAAAACTACTCCAGGCTTATATACTAACATGAAATTAGAAAATTGGTTTAATAATTTTTAATATGAAATCCACATTTATCATTTATTAGGTTACTCAGAGAAACATGAGGGTTATAACTGCCATTGTTCAATTGCTTGTGGAAACTACTTGATAAAATGCAATTGGTGGGTCAGTGGGAGGAGCACTGGCCTGGGAGCTTAGAGACTCAGGCTTTCTCCTGATCTTACCCACTTAACTTCTTTGGGTCTCTATTTCTTCAAGTGGAATTATGAAAGACTAACCCAGATCCATAGTTGTCAATGTTTTAAATTCACAGTAGCATTTGTTCAAACAAAAATTTTTCTTTGGAACTTATATAGGCAAAACAGATAATGGCTGAGACATGGCTATTAAAATGGGGTGAGGGTTCTCTGCCCTTCCCAGCTCACTTCTCCTTTGCTCATCTGCCCCAACTTCCCGTGGTAGCACCTTAGCAGTTGAAAGACCTCAGGGAACTCTCATGCAACAAATGTTAGCCTATGTCACTGAAGCATAAAATCCCCTTTAGTTCTAAAACTGCAATTTTAATTTCAGCACTAACCTTAGCCTAGGATATATCTCTATACATGTGAGGTAGAGTATAGTCAATTACTTAATGTGGCTATTGTTATCTATACTGTTGTTTTCTAAATCACATATTCTCACGTACTACATTTTGACTGTTATGAGTGAAATAATAAAGGCATTATATAAGAATAGGAAAATTGATAAAACTCAGATCCCTTTTATTAATTCTAGTGACTGGTCAGTAGTGACTGAATATATCCTCACTCTTACCTTTCAAAGAGTAGCTAAAACTGGCCAAGCCAGGCTACCACTCTGTGATGATCTGTTATAATCAGAAGTGGAGTCTGAAATCTTCACCAAGAAAATAAGAGACACTAAAGCTTTAGAAATAAATAAGTAAAAAACTGTGCAACAGTGCCAAGATCCAGTGTGATAAAAAAGAGGGCCAGAAGGATCATTTAACACTGGGAGATCAGAAGTTGAAATCTAAGAGTAAATGATGAAGTCAAACCTCAAGGTCGTAGAGACAGGAGTCAGAAGAAAAGAAATCAGAAGTAAGAGAATCCGAAATGTTTGAGTTATTCTAAAGTCAGGAGCTAGCATTTGTGAGTCATAAGCTAGCTGTGCATGTAAATAGGCCTGGCTTAAAGAACCAGGAATGTAGGGAATAGTTTGATTATTTTCCCTGTGGCTAAAATGATTATCAAAGGATTCTAAGTGTCTTAATTTCCCCCTTTCCTTGTAACCACTGATAATTAAGAATTAGAGTTAATTAAGTATACTAATTCATAGTTCAGCAAAAACAAATATATCCATTATTTAAAGATGGCTTGTGGGTAGGAAAGGAGACCATGAAAGATGACTTCATCTTTCTATCAAGGGTGTTAGAAAGTAAAAATACCCCTGGTCCTCTTAAAATTCTACCTCTAGGATTTGAAGACTTAGAATAGCTCAGTTCTGACCCTGGGTTATGATATCTCAAGTCTTAATACCCTGAACTTTTATATTAGATTCAAACCTAACCTTTTCCTCTTTCTCTAAAAACTACTCTACAAAGTGCATGCAGGGCTTTGCCACACTCAAACACCCCATATCCTTACAGAAATTTAACCAGCTCTGTAAAAAAATACATATTTTAGACTGGATCACATATTTCCCCCGCAAGATAGAGATAATGTAATAGTGACTCAAAAACATAAAAGTCGATTGTGCAAAATACAGTCCATTTCCTCAGAAGGTAAATGTTAAAGGCCGAGTTTTTAACAGGTGTAGTGCCTCCTTTTATAATATATTTGTGCCTTTGCAAAAGTCTTCGATCTTTTCAAGTCCTGATTTTCCTGATTAGAAATAAAAAATCAAAATTAAACTAATAAAATCTCAGCCTCAGTAAAGGGTGAAGATTTCTGGCCCCATTTAGTACCAGGCTAGCCTAATAACTGTCTCTCCCACCAGGCACATACCCACCCCCAGGTAGTCTGTGCTGGTGTCCAAATGCAAACACCCAGGAACAAGCACTACAGACATTCCTTCCAAAACTAAGGCTAATGGTATTTAAGAAAAAAAAGTAGCCTTATATATACATACATATTTTTATTTCCTAAAATAGTGCTCTTACATTTCCCAAAAAAGGTAAGAGAAGACCTATTGCTTTTTTTCTAGATCTATAACACAAGGACCCTACTAGTGATTCTCAACCTTGAAGATATGTAGAATTTCAAAGATTTCCACCACCCCTCCAATATTCCCATGTCTGTGAAATAATTGGGTAGATGGAATTAAATTTAGTTACTAATTAATTGAGTTTAAATAAGGAAATTATCCTGGATTATTCAGGTGTGCCAATGTAATTACCTGGGCCCTGAGAATCATGTAAGAAAGGCAGAAGATCAAGAAATATATCGCAGAAAAGAAGCCAGGAGAAATGAGGCAGACGTGGAGATCAGAACAATCGGAAGCATGGGAAAGACGCAACCTACCATTATTAGTTTTGAAGACAAAGAGGCTATGAGCCAATGAATGCAGGAGGCACCTGGAAATTGAGTCTGATGTCCAGTCACAGCCAGCCAAAAAAAGAAAAAAGGAACCTGAGTGCGACAGGTGTATAGAAATGAATTCTGCCAACAACCTGAATAAGCCCAGTCATCTCTTTCAGGCCCCCCAGAAAGGAACACAGCTCTGCTACAGCTTCATGTGTGCCTTGTGAACTTGAAACAGAGAAACCAGCTGAGCTCACTGGTCTCCTGACCTAAAAACCTATGAAATAATAAATACATCAGTGTTGTAAACCATTAAAGCTGTGGTCATTTTTTTATGGCAACAATACACTAACGCATGGCTTCACTCTAAACACACACTCACTTACACATGCTCAGTTAGTATCTGGAAATAAGGCCAGTTTTTCAGAGGTTTCCTAGGTCAGTGCTAATCAGACTTTAAAGTATATAAAAATCCTAGACATCTCATTAAAACACAGACTAATAGGTCTTAGGTAAGGTATGCCTTCTAACAAGCTCCTGATTAGTAGATCTCGGGTGAGCTATGACTTCAAAGGAGCTCCTGGAAATGCTAATGTTTCTGGGTGGGAGACCACATTTTTAGAAGGCCCAGATGATTCTAAATTTACCAGTCTTTCCTGTACTTTCTGAACATCATATTTAGAAGTGCCCAGAATACTATTCTACATTAATTTTAAGACTGCAAATTGGCAGAGTGGAGGTGGAAGGTGGGCAATATAGAGATTAAAGGCAGAGGGTACAAAATATGCCCTTGTAGTCATGTACCCAACAAACCACTGTAGACAAAACAGCCTTTTGTCTCCAAGATGCCATTTAGGACTCTCACAACGCCTGGCTTCAAAGCTTTAAAGAATAGGTTGACTCGCTTGTTAGAGGCAAATGCAGCTAATGGGTTTAAGTTGAAGCCAATACCCATTTATCATCCTAAAAATTCCAGGGCCCTTAAGCACTATGCTAAATCTATTCTGTCTGTGCTCTATAAATGTAATGACAAAGCTGGATAACAGCACATTTGTTTACCACATGGTATACTAAATATTTTAAGCTCACTGTTGAGACCTACTGTTTAGGAAAAATATTCCTTTCAAAATATCACTGCTTACTGACAATGTACCTGGTCATCCTAGAGCACTGATGAAGATGTACAATGAGATAGATGTTGCTTTCACGCCTGCTAACACAATAGTTATTCTATGGCCCACAAAGTAAGGAGTAATTTCAACTTTCAAGTCTTATTATTTAAGAAATACATTTTGTAAGGCTACAGCTGCCATAGATAGTAATTGTTCTGATGGTTCTGGGCAAAGTAAATTGAAAATCTTCTAGAAAGGATCCCCCATTCTAGACGCGATTAAGAATGTTCATGGTTCATGGGAAGAGGTCAAAATGTCAACATTAACAGGAGTTTGGAAGAAGTTGATTCCAACCCCCATGGATGACTTTGAGGACTTCAAGACTTCAGTGGAGGAAGTAATAGCAGGAGGTGTGGATATATAGCAAGAGTACTAGAATTAGAAGTGGAGCTCGAAGGTGTGACTGAACTGCTGAAACTCATGATAAAATATTTAAGGATGAGGAGTAACTTCTCCAAGAGGAGCAAAAAAAAAGTGGCTTCTTGAGATGGAATCTACTCCTGGTGAAGATGCTGTGAAGATCATTGAAATGGCAGCAAAGCATTTAGAACACTATAAAAACTCAGTTGATAAAAGCAGTGCCAGGCCTTGAGAGGACTGACTTGAATTTGGAAAGAAGTTCTCCTGTGGTAAAATGCAATCCAACAGCCTTACCTGCTACAGAGAAATCATTCATGAAAGAAAAAATAAATTGATGAGGCAAGCCTCATTGTGTCTTATTTTAAGAAGTCACCACAGCCACCGCAGGCTTCAGCACCAACCACCCTAATCAGTCAGCAGCCATCAACATCGAGACAAGGCCTCTACCAGCAAAAAGATGATGACTCTCGGAAGTCTCAGATAATGGTTGACATTCTTATCAACAAAGCATTTTTAAATTAAGGAATGTATATTTTTAGATATAATGCTAATGAGCTATTGCACTAATTTAATAGGCCTCCATGTAGTATAAACATAACTTTCATGTTTTTCAGAAAGCCAAACAATTCATGAGACTCGCTTTCCTGAGATATTCACCTTACTTTGATGGCCTGGAACCAAACCTTCCACATCTCTGCCTGTATTTCTCAAAGGCAGTTTTGGAGAAGTGGGAAGAGCCAACACAAAACAGTAAGTGGTACCAGAAAGAGTATGATTAACAAGAAGTCACTAGAATATCCAAGGATGAGGTTACTTATAACAAAAAACCTATTTTACACCGAATAAGCCACAACCCCTGCTCTCAAGGAACTTCCAGAGAGGAGGCAAAAACACTTAACCTTATCACTTAAAAGTTTGTAGAATATTCTTTTTTGTATGCTCTCACTTGTCATAATAGTTCTGTTAGGTAGGTCCATAGCTATTGTTGCTCCCATTTTACAAATAAATAAACTGAGGCTTGTGAAGGCTGAGTGACGCACAATGATCACATGTCTATGTGGCTGAGTCAGGAACTGGATCCAGGATTTCTAAATCCAAATGTAGTGCCCTTTTAACCCTTTGGTAGAAGAGAAAAAAAAACATTTTTCTTTTGCCATCTTCAGATCTTTAGCTGTGACCTTATGATTAGCTAACAGAAGACAGATCAATGCGAGAAAAAAACAGAAGTTTATGAACAGGCATATTGTGCATACACAGGGGAGCACTTAGCAAGGAGTAACTCAAAAGGGGGCTAGAGCTTGGGCTCGTACAGTGACTTAACTTTAGAGCATATTTGTAGAGAAGTGGGAAGACCAGGGAAAGGATGTTGAATTTCTAGGGATATCAAACTGTGGGAAGACAAATATATTGGGAAATTAATGGTAGGTACACAGTAGTTTTAGCCAGGTCTGCTATGTAAATTTACTCCGGTGTTTTAGGGCTGATAATGGTTCTACAGTTGTCTTCAGTGATTAACATATGTCCTTCTTGATTGATAGAGAAGGGAAGGGGGACAAGTTTACAAATGTTTGTCCTGCTTTTAGGCAAGTGGGGGAAGGACAAAGAGCTTTTTTGGTATCTGCTTCTTTTCAATTACTTTCAGCTCAAAATAATCCTTGTACCAAAGTGGCATATTTTGATGGCATATTCTGCTATCTTTCACTACCATGCTGCCTCTTAAAATGTACCACGGGTACACTGGTGGTCTAGTTCCTCCTTGGCTTGCATTCTTAAGAATCAACCTTTGGCAGAAATCCAGTGGGTT
Organism: Sturnira hondurensis; assembly: GCF_014824575.4. NCBI lineage: Eukaryota > Metazoa > Chordata > Mammalia > Chiroptera > Phyllostomidae > Sturnira > Sturnira hondurensis. The sequence goes on from NW_028077910.1 coordinate 907,347, forward strand.
TGCTGCAGACTATGGCCATGGCAGTAATATGTCACAAGCTCTTAGCCTGGTGACAGCTCAAGTTATTGGTGGGCACAGTTCCATGAAATAATTTTTTTAATCTCTTAGAATGAAGGGCCTGAACTTTGGGGACCACAAGGGATTCCACAAAGATTTGGCCCAGCTTAGGATATGTCTGCTGGCCTCTGGAGCAGCCAAACCAATAGCTGTGACCTGCCCGTGCTTCAGCTGGGAGGTCTAGCTCTGCCTAATGTGCCTACTAGCGTGAAGGCAATATTAACTTCAGGTTTCACTTCTGTCTCAATCTCTGCCCTCAGTATGTCAGCAGGAGCCTGTAATCTGCAGACTGGTGTTTGGTACACACTTAGATCCTTAGTAGTTCTTAACTTTTTCAAATCAAGAACATTATCAGAAATTTTAAATCATTATACACAGGGTAAGTAAGTAAGAAATAAGGCTTGCTTGAGTGTGGTTGGTAGGGTACATGAATGTCTCACGTGAGACGGGCAGCAATTTGAACATTTTTCCTACAATGTCATATGGTGTACTTGAGTGTGTTATGTCATGGAATCACATGCTTATGATTTTGTAATAAAACAGGGGTGTGTTTTGTACCAGACTCTGTATACTGGTGACTGAGCCACCCAGTGACCGGGCAGGCAGTACTTAAGTGAAAGATCTCTTGGATATCTGATTCTCAATTGAAATCAGTCAACTGCTTTAAGCAATGACCCATTTGTACCTATTATCAAAAATGAGAACTGTTTAATTAGGATTTTGAAATTCTGGAAAGGAGAGAAAGACTTGAAAGAAATGAGCTCCAGCCAGGGTTTTGAACCCAAACCAATGAACTTACTGTTTAAAGCACCTGGGAGAATAATTAACTGGCTTTAATCTTTCTTTTCAGATTGTTGTTATCTGAATATATCTTAAATAAAGACAGTTTTTAAATGTTTTCTCTTTTTAGAGTTCTTTAAAATAATAAAGTGGTTCAGCTTTTATTTAAAGGGCCAGGGAACCTTTTGAAAGAGATAATATATTCATTGTAGTCTTTGCTTTTATTGCTAACTCATAAACTTTCTAGAGCAAATGAAAGTAACTGAATTAAATGAATAAAATGTAGATTAATATATTTGTTTCTAAACTACAGTGTTAATTATCTTTAAAAAATTGTACGTGATTTCTTCCTCCCACATATTCAAAGTCAATGCACACATATTTTCCACAGAGCATTGTCTCATGAGAGCAGACGGACGGTGGGGACAACGCTGCAGTTCTGTTAAGGGCAGCTTCCACTGAAATGGAGGAGTGATTACCTCAGACTTCCCATGACACGTATATGGATCTGGCAAGCATGCAGAGTTAAAATAATTTGCTACTCTTCTCTTCCCTTCATTCTCCATTCCCAGGCATAGATTCAGGTGAGAGAGGCTTTGCTCTGAGCCCTACACAGTCGCAGTCGGTAGCCCTGCAACTGCAAGGTACAGAGAAATGCACCAACCTGCAACCCTAAAGGTGCACTCCTACCTAACCCTGCCGGTCCCTGGAAAGTGCTTCCCCACACGTCTTCCCAGTGGCCTCAGGACACAAGCTACTGGGCCTGAATTCCATGTACGATTGCTGTGCTGCGGGCCCAGGGGACAGTCACTGTGTCAGGGCACCAAGAAGTGGTGAGTGGTGGCAGCACTCAGGTAAAAGGAAAGGCAAATTCATTCCCCCCTCAGCAAACTAGAAAGCAATAGATTCTCGAATAATCCAAGTAGTGCCAATGTCCATTTCCCAGCCTCTCTTTGTGTTCCAAATCCTGTTTCTGAAATCAGATAAGTCGCTATGGAGTTTGCAACAGGCTCACATAGTGACTGAAAAACATTTCACAACGTTAGACAACTAATGTTTTTCTAAATTTGTATATATAGGCATATATGAGTTGAGATTCTGACTCAAACTAGAATTGCAAATAGTTTCACTTCTATAAAAGTATTTTAAAAGATTAACTGTTGTAGTTTGTTAAATTTATTAAGTGTTAAAAATACTTTGACAAGTTTCTAATACATATTAAATAGGATTTATAGTTTGACTTTAATTCTAATTAAGATTTTTAACTATTTTATTGAAAAGAACTCTTTGGAAAACTTAGAATTCTTTAATTTTTTTTCTCTCGAATTTGCTTTAATTTACATTTGGAAGAAAATATATTCACATTCTAAACAGTTTGAATAAAACTATAGTATTACTTTCTAATCCTTCAGATCAATGTGAATTAATATATCAAAACATGGTTGAAAAAGAAAATACCTTGGGGACTGATCTTTCTGGCTCTGGAACCCTGGGATGGGGGTGCTGGTGTGGGGCTGGGACTCCTTTCTCCCACGATATCCCTCCCAAATTTTTATCTACCACCCTGGATGTGGGACCAGCCCATTCCACGCCTCCGACCTTCCTGCCAGTCTGAATGAAATGCGATTTCTTTAATGCCATAGTTTTCAGACTTCCACTCAACTCAATTCCTGATGGTCCAGAGTGATGGTTGTGCTATATTTTAGTTGTAATTTTGATGTGGTTGAGTGAGGAGGCAGGCTGTGTTTACCTCTGTCGCCATCTTGACTGGAAGTCTGGCCTCATTCTTTTTTCAGCTAAGTATTTTTCCAATGTATATACTTATTACATCCACTTTATCCAATCACCTATCGGTGACACTTAGGTTGCTTCCATTTCTTGGAGACTGTAAACAATGCAGCAGTGAACATAGGGATGCATATTTTTTCAATTATTGTTTTGAATGTCTTTGGATAAATACACAGAAATGGAATTGCTACGCCATAAGATAGCTATATTTTTAATTTTTTGAGAAACATCCATACTGCTCTCCACAGCGGCTGCACCAGACTGCATTCCCACAAACAGTTCACTGAGTTCCTTTTTCTCCACATCCTTGCCAAACACTGTTTATTAATTTATTGATGATAGCCATTCTGACAGGTGTGAGGTAGTATCTCACTGTGGTTTTAATTTGTATTTCTTTGACAGTTAGTGATGCTGAGCATCTTTTCCTTTGTCTATTGCCATCTGTATGACCTCTTTGGAGAAAACACATGTTTACTATGTGATTTTTCTCAAAGCTTTGCCACCAGAAAAACTCTAAAGCATTTTTTCAAAGCAGCAGTTCTTAACCCTAACTGAGTATCACAATCAGCTGTGCACCTTTCAGAAAAGAGATTTCTGAGCAGTCCGTAGGTTTGGGTGCTGCCCAGAAATCTGTGCTTTCCTAAAGCCCTGTAGCTGATTCTGAATATCACCCAGGTTTGGGAAACTCTGCTGAGAGCATGTTGGCAAAACAGAAGAATCAGATAGTTTTTGCTCTTTATTTTTTGGTTTAGAATTTTGTGGTAATTATCAATAATTTCCTAACAGGGCTTAGATATTTACCCAAAGAGTGTCATCCTGAAATTGAGGGATTTTAAGGACAAACCCAACAGTACTGAAGAATCCTGCTTGCCTGATGCAGCAGTTCAGTGAGATGCTGCCTGCCCTTGAAGCCTCGCTGCAGGAATCAATTACTGACTCTGATCCATCGTGGCTGGTGAGTCAGCAAGGCTCTCAGTGTCGGCCTCTGGTTTCTCTTCTGTAAAATGTGTACATTTGGCCTTCTTCACACAGTGCTGAGGATTAATGAACAAACGCAATCAAAATGTTCTTATAAGCTAGTAAGTGTCATAGTTCTGAATACTATTCTCATTATGTATTTAAAGCCTAATTGTTTCTCCATTTATTATAGTTTTTAAAGGTAATTCTTCATTTAGACTATACCATTTTTTAATTTTTAAAAAGATTTTATTCATTTATTAGAGTGGGGAAGGGAGGGAGAAAAAGAGGGAAACATCAATGTGTGGTTGCCTCTTGTGCACCCCCTACTGAGGACCTGGCTTGCGATGCAGGCATGTGCCCTGACTGAGAATTGAACTGGTGACCCTTTGGTTTGCAAGCCGGTGCTCAATCCACTGAGCCACACCAGCCAGGAGGACTATATCATTTTTATATATTACCACCAGACTGTTTGTCTGTCTGTCTGTCTATCTATCTATCTATCTTACTTATCTGTCTACCCATCTATCCCACCATCATCCCTATGAACTAAAACAAAGCATAAACTTAGGCTACTTGAGAACACCCTGTTTCCCTTGATTAAAGCCAATGTCAGCATCAGGCAGCTTGCAGGTTTTTCGGTGGAATCCTACACAACATCTAAGGCAATATAAAAATAGCTGTCCTGATGATGAACAGGAGTTACACACATCTTTTAAAGGCAGACGTAAAATTATGTTCCATATGATCTAATATAAACATTTACATCTGCTAAACATATATCTTTCACAAATTCTGGCACAACCAAATACAATTCACAAACAGTAATATTATGCAATTGCCTTATTTTCTGATGCATATTGTATGCTGTTATTTCACTACACATACCAAGTTTATCTCACATAAATACATCCTGCATATTTTCAATAAAGTTATAGAAGTCACCACAATATTTTAAAAAACACATATGTTTGAGAAAAATGCCAAAGGGGAGAAAATTAATTTTGATTTTACTAGAATGTTTCCTGAGCTGGAACAGAATCCTGAATTGCTGGCGGCACTCACACCTCTTCATTATTGCCGTCAGCAAATCTTCATTTACCTCTGGAGTCTGTAAAAGCATAGTGTATTCGAGACATGCAAAATTCACGTACGATTCCTGATACAGTGCTATGAAAGTGATTCACTAATATGCAACATTCAAACCAGCACAGTGAAGTGTGGGGTCTAAATCAGTCCTCACAAGGTGGTTCTCCATCACTTATCTGTTTTCAAATTATCTTACTTTAAATAAGTAAAATCATGACGACCATGATTCTAGAGCATATTTCAAGCTGACAGCATTACGTTAATTTAGTTACCATCCAATCCTGTTCTAAATCCTGATTTCCTGGGCAGGTCGCTCTCACACCCTTGACTGAGGACAACTATATGAATTATGCCATGTGTCCTGACATAGTGTACACACCTTCCTTCCCCACAGCAAACACACACACACACACACACACACACACACACACACACACACACAGACAAAACTTTAGAAATAATATGTTTTCTTATTATTAGAATTTTTACTTGTATTTTATTTTATTCTATATTCTATATCTTTTTAAAAATAGTGGTCACTCAATTAAATTAATTAATTTCTCACCAATGTGCAGCTGGAAATATGGCCTTATCAGTGGTTTTTCAAAATCATGTGGAGTGTTCAGTTTCTCAAGAATATCCCCAAACTGGAACAGTCAAAGGTCAGCATGGCACACACACAAATTTGTGAAGCATCCCAAGTTAAAAAACACAAAATCGGGGAAATGTTTATGGAGGGACGAAGGGATTCACAGAAATTGGCGCGTACAAACAATGGAGCATCATTCAGCTTTTAACAGGAAGGAAATTTTGACACATGCTACATCGGTGAATCTCAAATAAGCTGCTCACAATAAGCTGATTGCACCCAGTATAAGACCACTAGAGCAGTCACATTCAGAGACAGAAAATAGAATGGTGGTTGCTGAGGGCTGGGGGAGAGAAAAACGGCAAGTTTCTGTGTAGTGAGGAGTTATTGTTTAATGGGGAAGAAGTTTCAGTTTGGCAAGATGGAGGGTAGTGATGGTTGTACAAAACCGTTGAATAGAGCAAATGCCACCAAATTTTACACTCGAAAACGATTGACAGTACATTTTGTTATGTGTATTTTATCACAGTTACAAATGAAAATGTGTTTAAATCATTTGAGGAAACACAGATTCTATTGCAATACTTCAGATTTACCGCATCACAGGTGGGGACCCTGAATCTGGGAAGGTGTGAGAGCTACCCAGGTGAATCTGATGCAGAGTGGTTTTGGAACCATTGCTTTCTCATCATAATAGAATTTAAGAATGTCACCATGTTTTCTAAGCTTAGAATGTCATCATGTCGTTCTCTTCAAGCACCCAAATTCTTTTTTTTATTTCTCTGAGACAAACACAAAGTGTGGGGCAAGATTCTGCAGAAGCTTCACTTTGACCTTGACCACAATTTTTAAAAAATACTGCTGAAGAACTTTTGAAGTGAGAAACTAGTTGTAAAGTATGTGATTATGGGCATGGCTATTGAATAAAGAGAAAGAAACTTTTCTGGCAGAGATAAAATTAATATTAAAATACACAAGGACTAATGCTGGCTCTCCTATTTCTTTGTAGTCAAAATCAATCGAAAAGAATCTAATGCCCTAGTCTGCTTAGTTTTGCTACCATATCAAAGAATTTGCAGACACTAGGCCACTGATAAACAACAAATCTTCATGTGTTCTACCAAGCTAACTGAAAAACAAATATTTCTCATGGTTCTGGGAGTCAAAAGTCGAAGATCAAGGCACAAGCAGATTGGATGGCTGCTAAGAGCCTGCTTCCCAGACCAAATCTTCTCTCTGCAGTCCCACAGGTTGGAAAGGGTGAGAGAACCCTCTAGGACCTCTTTTATAAGGACACTGATTCTACTCAGGAGGATTCTGCCCTGCCGGTCACCGCCCCAAACCCCCGTTCCCAACTCTATCACACTGGGCGATCACACAAACACTGGGACCACAGCAACTATCTTTTTCTCTTTGCCTTTTATATACCAAGCCCTTTACATGCAGAGATTCACCTCAATCATGGTTTCACAACTAGAATTTACATCTCTATTTTACTGATAAGGAAATGGGGGTTTAGAGATGGTGGTGCTCGGTGTTACACAGCTCAGACTGAGTGAAAAGCTTATCTACTTGGCTCCAAAGCTTTAGTCTTTTCAACATTGTCCTGCTTCTCTGCACGGTGTCATTCTATTCTTCCACAGCACAGTGGAACAGACATTGTCATTGTCATTTTAAAAATAAAAAAAGAACCTCAGGGAGATGACTTTATGAAGGTCGCACAGGAAGCCTTCCACACTTTGATTTAACTTTTATCCATAAAATAGAGCTATTTCACCTCTGAGAAATATATTGAAGAAACCAAATAAAATGGAATGTCATTAAAATAATGCAAGAATGAGTAAAATCTTGATTGATAAGAAAGTGCCAGGCAGCTATGGCTAATGGAAGGTTAACTAGAAGCTTCTTTTTGTTTAACCTTTAATGCTAAATATCCTTCCAAAATAGATTGAGTCACATCCTGATTTATGTTAGCTTAGTATAGTGAACACAATTAAATCTTTCCTTTAGTGTTTCTCCCCCAACTTCTGCATCTCTTTGCAGATGTAGTTCATACAAAATACAAGAAATTGATTTGAAAATTTATGGAGGACAGAAAAAATTGAAACTAGTTCTTTTGACCAAGGGAAGTTGGTCTGTAGAAGACAATCATACAACTGAACGGTATTTTATGCCCTTTCCCCTCCAAATGAAATATTAGAAAATGTAATGTTTTTCTGCTTACATAGGCTACTCCCCTATATCAAGGAAAAGGGTCATTTATGACACAGTAGTTTGTTCAGAGGTTACAAAATTAACTTCCTCATTTACTAGGAAAAATATTAAGGATGCAGATTTCTCACAGGGAATCAGCCATACCGCTACTATCACAATCTCTCACTGCAGATGAAAAGAAAATTGTGTGGAACATGTGGAATGATCTTGCAGGGAGAGCAACAACTAGGCACCTAATTCAGAAAAGTTTGGCAGACATAAGATTCTCGTTTGCCTGGAACACGCCAAGTGCCCTTGGCGTCTACTTGCAAAGAGTTAACAAATACATGTAAAAACCGAAAGTTATATTTTCTAACAGAAAATCTGGCTTCATGTCTGTGAGTGTTATTTATGTTATTAAGGGGGCTAAATGTCACTTATATTTATCACCACATTTGTGGAGCTGGATATCAGATACCTTATTCTTCAAAGCTGTTACATTCTGTGGTTGGAGACATATTCTACCAAACCACCCCTGTCTGTGACACTTGCCAAGGTGATGACAGAGAGAGAGTTGCCTAACCTGATGAAACTTCATTTCCAAAATTATTCTACCTCATCGAAGCGAGTCTGAGTCAGCATCTCTCTTCCCTGCTCTCTTCCATCTGTTATCCTTTCACACTTGCCTAATTTATCACTTCCCTGGTACTCTGGCTATCTCCCGCATTGCTCAAAAGAGAAAGAAAACATCCTATCTTTAATACTTTAATAAAATAGATTCAAATAATTAAAACAGCCTGTGCCACCGCACCATGGCTCCTCCTACCTTTACCACCAGCAGTTGCAACAGGGAAGACGAACGCGCGCGTGAGGAGGGGCCACAGAAACAATGAAAACAGGTTTAGAGGCTTGTTAAGCTCCTCCCACTAAACTGGCATTAGCTGAAAGCTTACTTTTCCTTGAAGATGTTAAAAGATACAAAACATCCTTCTCTCTCCTTGAAAAAAGCCACATAATCTACAAAATGATCATTTCTCTTGAGCCCATCCTGGAGCTGAGGTCACAGGGCAATCAAGTAAGTGTCTAAACAAGGACAAGCCTCATCCAGAAAGAGCCAGGATACACATATTTATTCACTTTTGGCTGAGCATGGGATCTACAACAACAACAACAACAAAATGGGTAAAAAAAACATCTAAAGTTTAACAAATGGTAAATTCCCGTTGTGACCCAGGGCTTCAGTTTAGAATAGCTGGTAGAGCCGGACACAAGGGGAATTCATACTCACACTCCACAATCCACAGGCCTCCATCAGGTACTTACAAAATACCTGAGGCAGCACCAGTTGACAAGGCAGAGCAGTCCCTCAGTGGCACAGGCATAAAGGAGGTAACAGGAGCTGCTGGTGACCAAGTTAAAGCTGCGCTACTTCTCTGAATTGTTTTCTCCTGCAGAACAAAAGCTTTAATCTGCCAGGGAGGGGAAATAAACTCTCTCACTCCAGGAGCATGGGTTTTAGACACATTGTTTCTGGTGCAGGAACAGAAGTGATACCTGTCTGCCTCCGGGAAAGGGGGAGGAAGGAAATAGAATTACATTGTTGTAAGTTTCTGATACTTACATGAAATGGTATAATATTATTTAAATGTAGAAAATAGGATAAAAGTACATGTTATAAACACTAAAGCCATCACAAAAATATGTAATTTATCTTATAAATAACAGTAAAATAGAACATAAATATTCAAGTTAAAAAACGGCAGGAAAAAAGGAAAAACAAAGAACAGATGAGGCAACAGAATAAAATGACCAAAAAGTAGCTTTAAATCCAACCACATCAATAATCACACTAAATAAAAAATTCTGAAAACCACAATTAAAAAGTAGATATTATCAAGTTGAACACAAAAGCAATTTCAAGTGTATGCTATCTAAAATAAATTCTCTTTAATATAAATACATATATAAGTCAGAAGTAAAAGCATAGAAGTTATTTCTTTAAAATATCGATAAAAATGATGCTGGAATGGCTATGTTAATATGAAAAAAGTAGACTTCTGAATTGGAAATATTGCAAGGAATAAAGAGGGACAGTACAAAATATTAAATAATTCATCAACAATTCATTGAGAGGATATAACAATCTCACATGCAGAAACATCCCAAAACAGACCACATGCATTCATAAAACTAAAGCAATAGAACTAAAAGGAGAAATAGGCAAATCCGCAAATATACTAGGAGTTTTCAATACTTCCCTTTCAGAAATAAATAGAACAGGTAGATAGATAATCAGTAAAGCTATAAAAGACCTACATAACAATAACAACCAAGTTGATCTAAATAATAGATTATTCACATGCAACAGCAGAATTCACAAGCTTTTCAAGTTTACGTGTAACATTCAGAAGACACATCATATTATGTGTCATAAACAAACTCCAACAAATTTAAAATAATTAAAATAATACACAGTATGTTCTCTGACAATAAGAGCTTTAAACTAACAATCAGTAACAGAAATGTATATGGAAATGTTCAAATATCTGAGAGTTAAACAACATAAATATCACATAGGTCAAAGAAAAAGCCACAAAGAAAATTAGAAATATTTTTAAATGAATAAAAAAGAAAGCCTCCTAGCTGGTGTGGCTCAGTAGATTGAGCACGGGCCTGTGAAGCAAAGGGTCGCCAGTTCAATTCCCAGTCAGGGCACACGCCCGGGTTGCAGGCCAGGTCCCCAGTAGGGGACTTGTGAGAGGCAACCACACATTGATGTTTCTCTCCCACTTTCTCCTTCCCTTCCCTTCCCTTCTCTCTAAATATAAATAAATAAAATATTTAAAAATTTTAAAAAAAGAAAACCTAACTCACAAAAATGTTAGATGTAGCTAAGGCAATGCTTAGAAGAAAATTTCTGCTTTTAAAAGCCAGTATCAGAAAATTATAGAGTGCTTGAACTGGTAAAAGAGGAGCCAATTAAACACAACACAAACAGAAAGAATGAACTAAAAGTAAGAGCAGAAATAAATAGATTAGAAGATATAAAAAAATCAATAATATCAACGAAACCTAAATCCAGTTTCTTGGAAAAAATCAACCAGATTTAAAAATATTTAGCCAGACTTACCAACATAGGGAAAGCAAGAAAGAGAAGTAGGGCCAGGTGGGGGGGAGTGGGGAGGGGGAACATCAGTATCAGAAATAAAGGAGGGTATATAAACACATATGCTACAAAAATTTAAAGAATAGTAAAGGATTATTATGAGCAATCTTTATTCTTTACAGGTTGCTCATTGAGCAACCAGTAAATTTGATAACTAAGATAAACTAGGAAAATACTGTACAGAACACAGGGCACACATACAGGGCCAAGGGGGTCACCGTATACTGTTACCAAAAGGACCCCCAAGGTTTGTTATGTCTGCCACCTTATAGGAAAGACATCTCTCAATGCCGGAGATTTATGAAAGGAAATGTTTATTTAATGCTATACAGACTTAAAGTAGTGACCTAATGTCTCCATTAAAATATCAAGGTCCTTTAGGATACCCACAGACACCCACAGCGCTTCCTTATCCCCCTGCCCTAATTCAGGGTACTGTAACTCCGGAAAAGAAGCACATGTTCGGGGTTTCAGGCCGCTGGCACCATCAGCTATATCGCAGTTCAGGCAGGATCTCTAATCCAAAGCCATGTGGCACCTTCTCATGGCCTACTGGCAAGAGTTCTTTCACCCCTCTTCCAGGCAAAGTCTCTCCTGCTTCCCAGGCCATGCGGCCAAAGGGAGCACCCCAAAGCTAAGTGGTCCTCTTCTACCAGAGCTGCGGGGGTCCTCACTCTGGTGAAACTGCCTGGATCTCTCTCCTCACATGGCTGCTGGGGTCCCCACTCTGCCAGAAGCATGTGGCTCTCCCCCTGCACTGCCAAAGCCCTGTGGTCCTCTCCCCTACTAAAGCTGTGTGTGGCTCTCCCTCAATGGCTGCCATGTCTGGGTTTAAATACCCCCGCCGATCTCCCTCTGTACCCCCATTTCTGACTCCTCTTACAATCAGTTACACCTGCCAGCATTTCTGTATTATTTCAAGTTTACTGGGCTGCCATCATGAGTCTGGGCAGGTGTGGCTCTGTATCATGGAGCCAATCTTGTCCAAGCTCTCACTCAGGTACTGTCACCTGGGGAAACTGCCCCCAGTTACATCTTGGGGGGAAGTCCCTTTCCATCCCCCTGGCTCAGAGCATGGTCACAGCTATTTAACATATCTATGCAACCAGTAAAGGCTATAGATATGTTAAATGACCATGTCATGGATTAGCTGCAAAGCTGTGGCTGTACAAAACAGCTCTGCATGTTCCTGCCTCGTGTGTCCCTTCCCCCAACTCATACCTGTGGAGAGGAAGGGGTAAGGACATCTTACATGTATTTCTAATATTTCCTAGACACCTTGAGTTCTGGACCCCATTCCAAATCCCTCTTGGGGCCCCCCTCTTAGCTGCACCCTGTATTAATACCTTGAAAGATGCCAATCACCAAAACTTTCTCAGGAAGAAGTTGATAACCTATATAGTCCTATATCTATCAAAGAAATTTATTCACAATTAAACTCATTCAACCAATAAAACTTCAGACCCAAATGCCTTCACTGGAAAACTCTACCAAGCATTTAAAGCACCAATATTACAAAGTTTTCTTACTTTTCAGAATATAGAAAAGGAGGAAACAGTTTCAAATTCACTTTGGAAGCCAATATTAATCTAATTCCCAAATCTGGCAATTTGATAAAAACCATACATTTTTTTAAAATGGCTTGATTAAAGAGAATTTAAAAAATAAATTTGACTATAAAGCAATATGCTAATTTTTTAAAAGACAGGCAAATTTCAAAAACCCCAAAGGAATTTATGGAAATTACTGTGTCTGTTTGTAGTTTGTACCCTATGGATCAGTTGTCTTTTTTTGGCTTTAGTTGAGGAGAAATTTGAATATGTTAAAGACATTTTGTGAAAATATTGGTAAGGAGAAATAATTAAAGATGGGAGAGGAAATGCGATGGGGCTAGTATCCATGGGAAGAATTGTAATTCAGACCCATAGTGGAGAAATTCTGTAACAGTGATGGACAGATGCCTTTTCCGTGGAACCAGAGCAAAAGCAGCAAACATAGGTACACACACAGATGAGTGTAGGTGAGCACTGTGAGTTGTTGTAGGTCTGAACATTCAGAAAGTACCCTGCCACCCCTCAAAGTTTTTATTTTAAGTGTTTCATAGCTTTTTATAAACCAAGTTCTGAAAAGCAGAGGGCAAAATAGAGAAGTCACTGAATAACAATACATAATAATAATAAAAATAATAACAGGCATTAAATTCTCAAAGACAAAAATTTTAAGGTAGATGAGTACCCCTTGTATTATCTGACATCCGTCAGGATCAAGAACATAATGTTTCACTTGACAAAGTACGTTTTAATTAAATATATATATATATATATATATATATATATATTTGAATAAAAGGCTTTATGTACTTTGTGGGTCAATATCATAACATAAAAAAGTCTGCATTTTTAACATTAATTTTTAGAGAGAGAAACACTGATTTGCTGTTCCACTTATTGAAGCATTCACTGGTTGCTTCTTGTAAGTGCCCTGACCAGGGATGGAACCTGGAACCTCGGTGTATCGGGATGATGCTCTAACCAATTTTATTCTAGGGTTTAAAGCCTGCCTATTCAGTCAAACAAGAGGCTATGGCTAAATGCGATGTTAAAAATCTCCAAAGACTGTGCCATGTAATATGTGACTCCTTTCTCCTGATAACTTTATTTCTTTCCCAGATTTTCCAAATGAAGAATGAAACATCATCGTGATGACAAAATGAGGTGGGATTTCAAAGTGTGAGTGGGTGTTAGGCAGAAGAACACTGCTAACATTTTTTTAAATGTAGGTTGGAGTCCCACATACCATTTTCTAAAAAGTCATATCTATTACTCTCATCACTTATTGCTAAAAATGAAAGTCACAGGATATAAGTTGTCAGAGAAGCAGTCAAGAGACTTCCTTCAGATATTCACTGCATAAAATTAATTGGTTCACTTGAAGTTGGAGGATTATCTAGGGGTTCCTGGTAAATGCTCTTTACAAACCTTGGAGCAGCAGGTTTGGAAGTGAGAGGGAGATCTATCTGTGAGTACAAGCTGTTGCATCGGCGTTTATAATTTAGTTCCACTAATTCCAGAAATAAATGCTATCAGAAGTTACATAGTTTGGCAATAAAATAAATGTGAGGCAGAACTAGTGTGCAGAGGAAAATGTTGCTCTTAGTTGAAATACTTTTTTTTTCCGAAACCAGAAATTCTAAGTAAATCTATTCGTCGCATTATGATACACAGTGTACACGATGCTGTCATCCTGGTCACAGAGCTTCCATGAAGGGAGAAGGCCCTCCGTGGCATATGGTTCTCCTTCCTGTGAATGAGGCTGTACAGAGGCATGCTGTTTGGATTTCAAGTTATACCAGTGACAGCCTGTGAAAATTCTAAAACAAGTCACAGGGCACAAAAGAACTAGAAGAGTCACGATGCCATCCTGTCACCAATATTTAGAATATGTATTATGTTACAATAGTCACAATGGAAACAGTCCTTTAGCCTGGGATCACTACCACAGCTCATGCCACTTGGGTTTAGGGGTGATGTGGTGGGAAGTGCCCTAGTGCAGGGGCCACGCAGACCTAAATAAAGGGAAAATGTGCACACTTCATGGATGGCTTTAGTGTTTATAACATCTATTTGTATCTTGTTATTCTCTACATTTAAATGACATTAGTATACCATTTCATGTATAAGAAACTAAAAATATTCCTACAGGCCATTTTTATGGAACATGATAAAATGATTTTAAAATTCAAAGAGAAAAGTAACGTTTACAAGAATCAAAAAATATTTTAAAAAATATGAGGTAGAAAGCTTGCCCTATAATAACATTTACAGCTATGATAACTAAAACAGTGTTTTATTCTATTACTAGACAAATAGGCGATGAAATTGAAGGAAGTTATCTAGAAACAAACCTACACGTATGGGAACATGGTAGAAGAGCAAAAGCTTATTTGGGGAAAAGACAGATAATTCAAATGTAGCATTGATCGACAAACGCTGATGAACCAAGTGAACATCCGTATGCTAAAAAGAAACAACAGCAACAAAAAACTTTGACCCATATTTCATACCTTATGTAAAAGTTAACTAAAAATGACTTATAGACCTAAGTGTAAAAGAATAAAAACTATAAAATCCCAATACAAAAACCTAATAGAATATCTTTGTGGCCTTTTGGTTAGGCAAAGAGTTTTTGGATACAACATCCAAAGCATAATCCCTAAAAGAAATACATGTATTAGTTGTTTTTATCAAAATTAAAAACTAAAACGGACTGTGCTAAGTGAATGAGAAGACAAGCCACAGACTCAGAGAGGGGAAAAAAAGACCATTTTTGCCCAGCTGGGGAATCCTCTAATGGGAATTCGTTGTCTGGCGCTTCTTTACTGAGGTAGCCACGACTTTGTCTGCTCTACAGAAAGGTCCGGGGCTATCCTTGCCTAACTCTCTGTCCCTCCTGTATCCTTTCCCAAGTTCCATACTCGTATCAGGGGCTGAACCCCATCCTCCCTCTTTCCCTTTATCTTCAGAGGTTGATCCACCGATAAACTCCTTGCTCTCTTCACTCTGACTTGTCATCTGCTGTCCAGAGGATACACACTAACATTGTACTAAACACTAAAAGATGATGGATCACAACCATGAGACTGAGTAAATCAGTTTTTGGCTCAAGAATGCTACACATAATAAATCTGCCCAGTATAAAAGTAATAGAAACAGCCCCTGCTGGTGCAGCTCAGTGGATTGAGCACCGGACTGTGAAGCCAAGGGTCGCTGGTTCGATTTCCAGTCAGGGCCCACGCCTGGGTTGCTGGCCAGGTCCCCATTAGGGGGCTCATGAGAGGCAACCACACATTGATGTTTCTCTCCTTTGTCTTTCCCCCTCCCTTCCCCTCTTCCTAAAAATAAATAAATAAATGTTTTTAAAAAGTAATAAAAACACATTTCATAATAACAAAGATCTCAAAAAATATAACCCCAATACGAATTTTGAATTACAGTTCTATGGTTTAGCCTGTTCAACCTTCCCCTATGCACACCTGCAATAATTAGAGGAATTTAATCCATTTTCAGGAGATATCACAGCCACTCCATGTCACCACTACATCTTCCTGTCAACCCATATGGCTGATGGAATAAGTGAACTCTTTAATGAAAGCCTGATACTTCTAATATAATTTTTGTGTGTTATTGAAAATAGTTAGAAATATCTTGAAAGAGAAGACTGACAAATATGGATTACTATACTAGATATTAAAGCAATATAAAATAAAATTTTCAAAATATGGAATATAGAAATATACAAATATATGCACAGACAAATTGAATATATGAGAAAATAGTTTAAATATATTGGCACAATACATGAGGACATAATATTCAGTATATTAAGATTTTTATGGGCCTACCCAGTAGCCCAGTTGGTTAGCGCATCATCCCCATGAGGCAAGGTTGCAGGTTTGATCTCCAGTCAGAGCACGTAAAGAATCAACCAATGGAGGCATAAATAAGTGGAACAACAAATCGATGTATTTTCTCTCTCTCTCAGAAAAATCAATCAATCAATAAATAAAAAGGTTTTTTAGGAACACAGGCACTCCTATTTTTATATAAATAATAAAAAAATTACAATATTTTAGGGTAATTTGACAATTTGAAATAAATTCCTTAGAAATACACATGTTACTATGGCCTAGGAATTTCACTTGTAATACTTAATGCTAAAGTAATATTCCTAGAATGCATGTCAAAATTTTGTTTTCAGAATCTTTATCATAGCACTGCTCATAATTGGAAAAAATATGAAAACTAAATATGTGATTAAAATTAAGTTACTGAATAAACAAATTGTGATTTATATAAAATAAGATGTTCTCAACATTAAAAACAATTTTACAATATTATAATTATTAACAAAGGAATTATAGCATATTAAGAGAAAAATATGAAATATGTGTGAGGGATACGATGATGTTCTGAACAGTTAGTACAAATGACTTTCATTGAAACAGTGTTCAGAAGTTTAAGGAATATGCTAAATGAAAAAAACTTAAATTAAAATGACAGTGAGTTATTACTACAAATCGTTGTAATGGCTAAAATTAAAATATCTAACATTACTGAGTGCTGATGAGGATGTGTACCAAATGGAAGTTCCCTGATTCTTTTGCTCCAGGCCTGCTTCAAAGCTCTCATTTTAAAGCCACGTGATTGGCTTATTTCAGGGAGTCCCTTTATCTCATAATGTCTCTTTCTTGATTTTATATACTGTTTTTCTTCAAAAACTTTCTCAGAAAGGGTGAGTATAATGCAAAATTTATGAATTCTTACATATTGAAAATTACCTCTTTTCTTTTCACTGTTGATCAATATACTCCAGTTACATAGCAAAACATCATGTTTAAAAATGTTTTCCAAATAGATGGTGTCATTAATTAACATCCAATATTGCTAATAGTAAGTCTGATACAAGTTTGTTTTAATGTTCTTTTCCATTTATAGATGAGTTAGGGATATGCGAGAGGGGTCACCTGGTGCGGTATCTTTGTTTTCGTGCTTTTGGTCACCCTTGCCTCTACCCTGGAGGGTGGCCCCCTGACTCCACTGAAGGTCTGTTGTACACCTGCTATGAAATATGGCTGTCTTTGCTTTATTTACCTAGTGGAACATTGACATGTGTAAAATTGCTTTTACTCTTCCAAAAATGTACTTCTCTCTCTCCCTTTCTCTCCTTAACCCTGTCTCGTAGTTCACTTCATTGTTTAGGGTAGGTTTTTTAAAAATAGGTTTTATTTCTATATAGTATCAAAGGAATGAAAAGTGAATGGATATCCTACATTTTACTTTTTTGAGTAAGAATTCCATGTCACTTTTAAAATGAATACAGGGGCAGGTAAATGAAGGGACCTTTCATTATAGCCACTTATTTTAAGAACCAATTGTAACATTCTAATTTTGCCCTCAGAATTTCTCATTCTACTCTTTATTGTGCCATTTTGTTTCTCATTTGGGGGTATATATGAATATAAGTTAAAAATAGTTGTTATCTGACACTTTGCCTACATTTTTTAATAATTCAGACCAAATGATTGTGTTTCCTAAAGAAGTTAGGATTAAAGGCATTGACCAGAAGTTTCCTACCATATTTTAATTTTTTGAATCTCTAAAAATTCTTCAATAAAGATGAATTTCAATGCCTTTAATGATTGGCACTACAGAATTGAAAGAACTTCAAAAAACCACTGTCATCAATCATGCATGGCAGTTTTTTCCCAGACACACGTTAAAGGATTTAACGAGTTCTTATGATGTATGCACCTTGAAATTTCTGAGTTTGATTTAAAAGAGTTCACCAGGATATAATTAACTCAGAACTTAGAGCCTTGTGCATAATTTAGAGGCAATTACAGTTCAAGGAAATAATAAGCCAACTTTTCAAATTCAAACAAAAAACAATCTAGAAAAATAAAATTAATCACTGTCAATTACTGAGTTAAGCTATCTAACCTATTACCTGAAATACTCCCACGTAATAATATATTCAACTTTAACTGAGCCAATAATCATAATCATATTTAGGGATGTGCAGGCATTAAAATCTCAAAAAATCATAAAACACATGAAGGAACTACTATCTAAAAAAATAAGGAGGGTGCCTGTGTGAAAACGGTGAAGGGATTAAGAGAAAGAAAAATACTCTCATAGACTCAGGCAACAGTACGATGGTTACTAGAGGGAAAGGGAGTGGGGGAAGGTAGAAAAGGGTGAGGAGGGGATAAACTGGTAATTAAAAGAGACTTGACTTGGGGTGGTGAACACACAATACAATATACAGATGATGTATTATAGAATTGTACAACTGAAAGCTATATAATTTTATTAACCAATATTACCCCAATAAAAAAGAAAAAGAAAAAATTAAAATAAAAAAATACCTTCTGAAAGTTTTCACATACAAAGTCTGTAATGTGGTTTAAAATCCTTACTTGTGAGTTATAAATCTGAAAGTTGTGATAATTTGAAATAGTTCTAAGGCAAAATACAATTTTGTACAACTTTGGAAAATTGGTTTGAAAAATCAATAGTAGAAATCCTGTTTGTTCGCTTAAGTATTTTTAATTTTTTTTCTGAGATCTTGTTTGGACACTAATTGCCTTTTAAAGCAACCATTATACTAACTACAAATCTTTTGCAGTGTCTCATTAATAGAGCCTGGAGTTAGCCTGTTTTATGTATTGCAACATTTAAAAATAGTACAAATCATTTTAGACTTTTTATTGAATTTAAACTAGTTTCTCCTCCCTGATTAGTCCAAATGAACGGAAATTTTACTGTACCTAACAGCAGTTTTAAAACCATTGTTCACATGAATACTCACTAAGACTATTAAATGTCATTATTTCTATAATCCAATGATAAAAAATTAAAGGGTTGAACGATAAGTTGTGAAGATTTATTCATTAAGATTGAACATTTACTTTATTTTAAATAACATTCAGTTCTACGAAGGCCCATAAATTGAAGAACACAGCGTCTGCGCTTTTCTCTTTGTTTCCGTGTGAGTCGGTCTCCAGCTCACGTCCAGAATGCTGCGACCAAGCCTGTACTTCACTACTTTCTTATAAGTTATTTTACAAATTTCCCAAAATTGAATTTTGGAAGGTTACTTTTTGGTTATCACAATAAGTAAACTTTAAAAACAGCAGCCATAACAGCAATTAAATTGCTCTTCCTGTATAAAAAATAGTTTGAACAAAATAAAAAGGAATTTTTGAAGTATCAGCTACACAGTGTTATGGCGGCATATAACAGACATCAGCTAGTGGCCCCAGAATGAGAGTAGCTAAACCTCAACATAAGGAAAGAGACTAACTCCTGGTTAAAAGGCAAATATTAATTAATTAGTTAATTATAACAAAAACACCTGTTGAACACATACTGTGTGCCAGGCACTGTCCTAAAAACTCTTGTGAATAGTATTCCATTTAATCTGTATAACCACTCAATGAAATATTCTTATTTTATATATGTATATAGTTATAGGAGAGGAAACTAAAAGGACTAGGGCTGAATAACTTTTCAGAATCACAAAGTGGAATGATACCTGAGAATGGCGTGAAACAAGACAAGACAGGTAGGCAGGCAACAAATCATGAAGGATTTTTTGTGCTGTGTTTAAGCTAAACCACTTAAAATTTTTAGCAAAAAAAGAGATTGGCTTTTTTAAAAAACTTACTTTGCAAGGTGGAGAGCAGAATTGAAAAGAGCATGGGTAGATGTGGAGACACCATTTACAAGGAGTTTTTTACAAGCTTATGTGAAAAAAGTCTTCATTGGGTGGTAGATGGGGAAGGGGAGAAGTGAACAGTTTAGCAGCCTTGGGATGCAATGTCAACAGAGTCGTGGAGGGTTGAGAGAGAGAGAGAGATGTCAAACACAATTTCTAGGAATCTGACTTATTCAACTGAATAGATGGTGAAGCCATCCCCTGAGAGAGAAAGAAAATCACATTTAAACTCTGCTTGCAAATCCTTCCTAATACCGCACTTCCTCAATGTGCCAAATCATTGCCGATTGTTTCATCATTTTCTGATAGCCAAAAACTTACATTTCATGTATGCCCTTTACAGTCTCACTGTAGGTCTGTGTTATTACTACAAAAAGGCAGAGAATCGTCTCTCTGAGTCTGGAATACTGTTCCCATTTGTTTTTTCCTGAGCTTTCCCCCTTTTTTTCCCTTACACACTAGATTTTTCTTATTTAAAACAAACAAACAAAAAAAAACATTTTTAGAGCAGTTGTAGGTTCACAGTAAAATTGAGAGACAGGCACAGAGACTTCCCGTTTATGCCCCGGGCCTGACACATGCCCGGCCTCTCCCACTGTCAATATTCCCCAGTACAGAGCTATGCCTGTTACAATGGATGAATCGACATTGACAAAGCATCATCCCCTATGGTCCACAATTTGCACTAAGGTTTACTCTTGGTGTGGTACATTCTACAGGTTTGGGCTAACGGATAATGTGTCCATCATTATAGTGTCATACAGAGTATTTTCACCGCCCCAATAGCCCTCTGTGCTCCACCTATTCATCTCTCCCCTCACCTTTGACAACCATTGATCTTTTTACTGCCCCCATCATTTTGCCTTTTTTTCCGGTGTCATATATTGGAATCACATGTAAATAGGTTTTTCAGATTTGCTTCGTTCATTTAGTAATAGACATTTCACTTTCCTTCATGTCTTTATGTGTTTTGATAGCTTATTTCTTCTTATGGATGAATAAGATTCCTTTTTCAGGATGCATCATTGATTATCCATTCACCTACTACAGGACTGGTTTCTTCTACTTTTTGGAAGTTATGAATAAAACTGCTATAAACATCTATGTGCAGGTTTTTGTATGGACATAACTTATCAACTCCTTTGGGTAAATACCAAGGAGCATAATTGCTTTATTGTATGGCAAGAATATATTTAATTTTGTAAAAAACCATTAAACTGTTCTCCAAAGTGGGTGTATCACCCCACTAGATTTTAACCTTGTTTATGTATCCAGTGTTTCTTGAGGGCTTAATATTTGCCCAATATTGTACATTTGAAATTCAGATCGTTATTCAAGATTCTACTCAATAGCACCTTTTCCAGGAAATCCTATCTCTCTAACTCTCTTCACAGATCCTTCCTTCAACCAATTTTATAAGATCACTTAATTTGTTTTGAATTCTAACTACTTGTTGGTCTACCTACCCCTCAACCCCATCTTTAATATGTATTGTATTTGTGTCTCTATTCTCTGCATGCCAAGCATACTTTGTTTTGTACATGAAAGAGGCTGTGTTTGCTGGTAGAATTATATTGATTTGAAATACACAGTAAACACTGTAATACCTGGGTAAGGATGATAATTCCTAATAAGAAATATTCTGTTGGTTATGAGTTTAAACATATTAAAAATCATTGCAAGACACTGTAATTACAAAAATTATGACTGTAGAAATTAAAGAAGTATGTTTTTCTAAGTGCTGATTCCTCTTCTAATACATTTCTTTTTTGAATGTTCTAAATATTTCCATATCACTGATTAAGGAGTTCAGTTTTGCAGTGACTCAGGAAAGCATTCCACCAGTGCAGAAAATCATACTTCAATAAGGGAAGCGAGAGCTTAATCTTCCTTTCGTATCCACGCCCCACATTCCCCAGTAGCAGCAATGACTGTCTTCACTGGCAGCTACTTTCTACGGTTTCCTCAGTTGATCTTGAGTAGTATAGTTCCTTGGAAATATAAAAACTAAAATACATTTCCTGAAAACCTAGAAAAATAGGATAAAACAAACCTAAAATAATCATTTATAGGAGTAGCATCATATGCCTGGCACTGGAGCTATTACTGGCCACTTGACAGGAAGGGTAAATTATATCGGTAATTTGTCATTAGCCCCAAGGAATTACACCAGAGTATTTCCAACCAATTTAAGTGGAGTAGAGGCAATTCAGAGAGAGGGCTGTGAAGATATAATTTCTGCAATTTTACACTGTTTGACTATATCCAGATTCTGTTGCGAGTGAGGCGGGGGCACTTTGAACAATCAGTTCATTATTGGACATCAATCCTAAAATGAAAATGAGGCAGGGGTGGGGGAACTGCAGTGCATGTGGTACAAAGAAAAACAAAAACATGGCATTTACATAAACACCATTTTCGAATTTAATGACCTTGGACAAGTTCCCTAATCTCCCTGCACATCCATTAACTCCTCTGTAAAGTAAGAACAATAATAATTCCTTCCTCAGAATGTTGTGGGGATTAATCTGTTAATACAGGCAAATTGCTTTGTATGCATGGTAACTCTCAGCAAGTGCTGTTTTTGTTGGGGCGATTGCTGTTTCTCTGAGCTGCCTTCCATTTAATTTAGTTCATTGTGTTCTACGATCTCCAGTGCGTGCAGGGTCTGTGAGGTGAAGGCCACAGTGATTCCTCCACTCTTTCAGCTCATCTCTTCCATGGCTCCTCAGTAGTTTTGAGTCCTCATGTCTCTATTTTTTATGTATTTTTGAAGTGTGGGGGCATGTCTTTCCCTTTCATTACAAAACAACTCCACCTCTATGAATGGCCTCACTTCCCTTTACCCTCCGTCCTGCCAACCCTCAGTCTCACATCTTTTCTCATTCTCTGGTGTGGGGTGATCCTCATTTGGTTCCACTGGTTTCCCTTCTATCTAGACAGGCCTGTGGGATGGGAGTTGGGAGGTCAGGTAAACATCCATCTGAAGACCTTCTCCATAGTCATCAAGTTGGGCTGCTTAGTGCTGTTCTTAACAGTACCTCTGTCTCTTCCTCACCTTGACTGTGTTGTCCTAGCTTTAGTGTCTGCCAGGTCTCAATAAAAATGGCCCTAGGAAAAGAAGAATGTTGAAAGATAAGGACCTCTCCTTCAACAAATCACAAATGATCTTGAAGAAATATAAATCAAGTCATGCCACCTCCTGCTTAAAACACATTCATAGCTTCTCATTGTATGTGGGATAAAATCCAAGCTTCATATGCAGGCAAACCAGACTCTGCATGATCTGGCCTCCGCTTACCGTTCAACCTCATCTCTCACCACCCACCGCTTCCCCACATCACTGACCTTTCCCCAATTTTTGTACATTTTAATTTCTGTGCTACTTTCATGCACCTGCTTGAAACAATCTTCCTTCACCTCTTTCCCTAAATAACTCCTTTGACTCCATCAGCTTTCAGCTTGTCACCGTTGTTGCAAGCAAGGGCTTTCCTGCCTTGTCCACCTAAATTAAGTCTTATGCATTTTCATAATAGCTTATATTTCCCACTGGAGCATTAGTCAGATTTTTTATTATAGGTTTATTAGCCTGGTAGAATTCTAAATGTCAACCTCCTCCGGGAGGCTCTGCATGGAGCATGTCTGCCTTGCTCACTGCTGTATCCCCAGAGATTCAGGTGCATATTTAAATGATGTGCCTTCTCAGTGTGGAAAACACCCGAACTCATGGTGTTCAGACTTCTGCAGATGTTAACCACTCTGAGACCTGGGGCTGATAGTTCTCTGAGCCCGAGGTTCCTCATCAGTAAAATGAAATCACGTTTCTCAAAGTCTTATGGTAGAATCTTATGTGAAGTTCACAGCATGGGGACAAGATTTTAGCAAACACTGAGGGACTTCCATTTGGCCTTCTAACATCGCCACACCTCCCACAGTCCATTTTCACAGCCGGACTGTTGTAAAGAGAAGTTAGATCACACTATTCCTCTGCTTGAAGCTCCTTAATGTCTTCCCCGTTCACTCCAAATTCCCTGAAAACACACAACCTCGTGGTCTGCTGTCTTTCCTTCTCTGCCTCTCCTCCCTTCCCCAATCTCCTCTTCTATTACCCTCCTTCTGGCCCCTCCAGCCACTGATCCCTTTAATCATCTTCAAGCACACAAGGCATATTTCTGCTGCAGACCCTTTGCGTTGGCTATCTCCTCCAGTGGGAAAGTTCTTTCCAGGAATCAGAATGGCTGCCTTCCTCGTTTTCTCCAGTGACTCTGCTATTTGAAGGACATTCCTTGCTCTCAGCTCTCCCCAGCCTCCCTCCTTAGCCTGCTTTACTTTGTGTCATCTCACTTATTCAGCCTTCAAAATAAGCAATAAAAAATTGCTTATTTATTATATTTAGTGTCTGCCTTTCCCCACAAGACTGTGAAACTACAAAAACAGACATGTCATATTCATTGCTATCTCCCTGACACCTAGAACAGGATCTGGCTGATGGTAGGTACTTAATCAATATTTTAAATGAATAAATATAGTTAACATATTGCAATTATTATTATAATTATAGGGAGAGGAAATTTATTTTCCTAAAGCACCCTGCTATGGGTTTTATCCCTATTTCCATAATAAAAAAGCATAATTATTTGTCTTCATGACACTTTCAAAACAATTTGTCCTTTCATAGTGTTAATTAGAACAAAAAAATTAGCCAAAAATGCTCTTGCATTGAGAGGCAACTTGGACTTTTTGTCATTGAAATATCCAATTTTGAAAAATATTTTTCAGGGGACCCTCTCTCTTTCTAATTTGGCCTTCTAGCTTTTCTTGCTAATGTTTTATACTGTATCAAAGCTGAATATTAACATTAAGCCACAAATAGAAAAAGCACTAGGACCTTTCATTCTTTCCTGTTCATAGCCCCTACCCTCAGGCTGCCTTAGGTGGTTACAAGGATTGTCTCCTCTACTTGTATGTTCGGCCCACCACCCCTTACTAGATCTGGATTTAGTGATTTTGCCTATATAATTGCTGCCCCTTAGTCACTCTCCCTGATTTAACAACTTGACACCAATATTTGCCTTTTAGAACTCTATTTCATTTAGCTCTTCCAATCTGGTGCTATTACACCTGTACCTCCTAATTTTGCCTTACGAGTTCCTTGTACTTGAGTTTGGGGGTAGGACCCAAGAAGGAAGCTTAATTGTAACCATGTAGGTGGTGGGAAGATATATATACATATATATGCCTCAAGGGATTGATTTAGGAGTTAACACCTCAAGCCCTTCCCTGGCAGAACTCTCACATGAGAGGTACAGCAGTAGAGGACCCCTCAGGAATTCAAAATTATGGAAGCCAATAAAAGCTGGTGCAAAATAAAGATTGTTGGTTTGGTTCCTCCAAAGCAGAGAGACCATGTATTACTTTACTTGTGCATCATAAGCACTTAACACGGTATCCAGTACATGGCAGGCATTGAACAAATGCTTCTTGTTGAATATATTGGTGACACCACACACAGTTATTTGTTATAAGTATTAATTACTGTTTTTTATTACTTGTAGAACTTTTTAAGGCTGTAGATTCCTGATTCTGATACACTGGACTGACTCATTTACTAAGTCCAGCCTTGGGCAGCCGCAGTTTTAAAGGTTCCTCTGATGATTCTAAAGCCGGTCACTGGCCCACACCTCTGGGTCCCAGGGAACCTTGTGTGCTGACAGAGTGAGACAAACCTGGCTGGTGGACTCTGAGCCTGGCTCCTCCTCTGTCATCTTTTACACCAGTCCTGGAGCCTGAGGGAGACAAAAGTCATGTTCCTCTCCATGTTCTGTGTCATTAGTCTCAACACTCTCAATGATTCTCACCCTTAATGTATTGCAGAGGTGGACAATCATAATATTTAAAGACACTGTCATTCATCTCACTTTAGGCACCAGGTTTAGACTTTGGAAAAAATTTGTAACATTTTTATTATTCCAGGTACCATGAACCCAAAATATAGTGAGCTTCAAGAAAGATATCCAAATGCTGACCATCTCTAGTGCTTCATGGGAATTTCCAGCTAAATGCATCTGAAGTGAATTTCATGATCACTTTTCCTTACATTGCTTCTCTTACAGTATGTTCTTTCTTGGTTAAATGGTCTACAATCCAACCAGTCTCTCAACTTAGAAACCTAAGGATTATACCCATCTCCTCTACCCTATTCATCTCCAAACAGAAGATTATTCAGATAGAGAGCCAGACAGATAGATATCATGAGACAGTCTTCCGCCTCAGTCCCTGAATCTGCTGCTGTCTTCTGTACCAAGTCACTCCCCTACTCAAAGCCCACTATTGACTTCTCCATGCCTACAGAATAATGTGCAAATAGCTTGGTACAGGCCAGAAGGATCTTCATAGCATATTGGGAATCAATATACTAAGCAATTTAGGGAATCAGCTTCAATGGGCTGGATTACCATTTCATTACTTACTAGCTGTGTGATTTTAGGAAAGTAAAAGTTTTATAGCTCAGTTTTCTCAGTCATGAAATTGGGAGGTTAATAATGTCCTCATGGAGCTTTTGAAAATATTAAATTATATATGGTGCTTATCATACCTAGTAGAGTAGGTGCTAAATAAGTAGTGGCAGTTGTTAGTGGTGTTGTTATGGTTCGTTGAGATAACCTAATCTATCTCTAAATTACCTTTCCACGCCCTTTCCTTTCCTGTGTCTCTCCACTTCCCTCTCTGTCCTCCATATTCCAGTCCCTGGGGTCATTGGACTTCTCACCACTCTCTGAACTCACCCTTCTTTATCATAGCTTGCGACTTGGCACATGTCATTACTTCTGACCCCTTTCCACATGCTTTGCTTAGTAAATTCAAATTTATCTTAAAGAACTGCTTCAAATAGCTTCTTTGCTGAAGCCCTTACAGCTTGTCACTCTCCACAGCACTCAGTTTGCATTTCCATTATATGTATAAGGACAAAGTATGGGGTTCTCAGGGATGCACTAATTACCTGAAGACTAAATAAACTCTGGAAGTGGTAACAAAGATAATCACTTCAAAAATAAAACACTGTAGAATTGCATTCATTTCTTTTGCAATTCATAGGAGAATAAAGAACTCTGAGATAAATAATGACCAAGTATGGAATTATTTTATTGCTTTTACTGAAGATCCAAAATAAATTTTCTCCACTATAGTTTCTTTGGGGGACCTATACAGTGTCTTGGAACCTGATTAATCAATAAATAGTTACTCTACAAATACCTGCAAGGCACTGTTTTGAGCCCTATTTAAATGATTAAAACTACAATGTCAAATAATACCACAGCCTGTCATATCACACTGACAGATGGTTTTCCCATAGGAAATGAGAATTATCAATAGTATTCTGTATAGACACAGATTTTGGAAATGGTAATGTATCAGTAGGTTCATGAATGATATTTTTGGTGGCATGATGTTTTAATTTGGCATTAATGACACACTTTGGGCTCAGTAAGCTATTCTATAAAATCCTTGCTCACAAGTATTTGACAACAATTATGAACAAATATTCTATTTGGTTATTTGCCAATTGTACCAGTGGATGGAACAAACTTGGCAATAGAGGGTGCATTACTCCCTCCACCTACACCAGTGGGTGGTCAGTTGCCTTCAAGAGTGTGCCTTCAGGTAACCAGCAAAGCGGGCTGCTAGTCACAGTGGGCTTCTGTCATTTTCCCATGACAGAAAAGGACCTTCTTCTCCACCCAGCAGGCTGAAGAATATTTTAAAACAGTTCCACTGTACACACTTTCCCCCTTACCTATCATCTGAATATAAGTGTTTTCCTTCCTTCCTTCCTTCCTTCCTTCCTTCCTTCCTTCCTTCCTCCCTCCCTCCCTCCCTCCCTCCCTCCCTCCCTTCCTGCTTTCTTTTTTTTAATGGAAGAGGAGTACCTAGGAAACTTAAATTATATTTAAGATTACTAAAGGCCATTTTCTCACTTCTTGTTAATCTGTAGAATGGGATGACTATTCCAAGAGGTTTCCATGGAGTGAGTTTTCTTCCCAATAGACAAGGATGTACAAAGAGTTCTGATGTTTTAGGGATATCAACCAGCAGCTGATGGTGGTCTCAAAAGCAGCCTTGCATTTTCTGGATTACTGGATTTATGCAATGTCATAAAGCCACCCTGAAAGCTACTGGTTCCACAGCACACTGTAATGGGCAGTTTTGTGCCCAGAAGCACAGGTGCTTCAGAATGGCCCACAGCATGTGATGGTATAAATAAATGTCTGTTCTTCCTTCTCTATTTACTAATAATAAAGCTATTATTAAATAGCTTTATTTTCAAATTAAATACTTATTTTGTGCTAAAGAACTATATCAGACACTCAGTATGTATGCTCTTTTGAAACATTTAATGCACTGAAGAGAAACTGAGGCTTACTGACCTTGAACTTTGCCAAGATCACACAGCTAGTAGGTGATGGAACTGAGCTTGGAACCCAGGGGTACTGGAAACTAAATTGCCTATTCTCTTCCTGGCTCCCTTCTTATGGTGAAGAAAATTTTATCCTATTCTAAAAGACATTTTTTCATTTCAGTTTAAAGAGATCTGTTATTTGAAATTTTGTTATAGCTGATATCCATTTCTTTCCCCAAGGATATTTTTCTGACACCAATTTCCAGGAAATAGAGATTAAGGATAGAATACAAATCAACTAACTCTACTTTAGTGAATAGAATTTTCTTAAGAGCTATACTCCCTTTTTCATGGCTTTTGTTTATGAGAAAGCGATGGGTCATTTATTCACAGTTTAGCTTTTGTGTTTTTCATTGTGCAATGAGGTAGAATTCTAGGAATTTATTCTAAATATGTTCCAAGCAAAGAGCTTCTTGCAGTCTAGAATTAACAAGTATTTGTACATTATGCTAACAATGATGTTTTAACGAGCTAATACCAGAAAGGACATTTGCTATATACATTGTCTTAAAACATTTTAATATAAACTATCTCTTAATATTGTAATAATTTTAAGAGTAAGATATTACTATCTGTTTTACATATAAGAAAACTAATCGGTAAAATAACTTGTCCAAGATCATATTGCTAATATGACGCAGAATTGAAACTTGAATCCAAATGTCTAACTCCAAAGGTTCCCTATATTAAATGGTCTGTCCAAAGAGAAAAGCCATCAATCAGTTAACAGTGCCTTCAGTTCAAGGTAACAGAAACTCAACCATGATGAGTAAACCAGAGAGTGATTTGTTGTTTACGTAGACGGAGAAGTCTGGAGGTGAGCCGTCCAGCACTAGCTTGCTTGCTCAAGGACGTCATTAAGGAATGAGGCTTCAAATAACTTTTGATCCACTGTTCTTAGAATGTGGCCTTAATTTCCATGACTGCAGTGGTGACTCCTCTCTGCTGGTCATTAATCCTTCACTTCAGACAAAGATAAGTGATAAAAAGCGAAGGGCAAAAATCTCATGCTAGCTGACCCTATCCCATTTTATTACAGAGTAATAGCTGTCTCAGCAATGTCACCTGGTGACTCCCACTTACCAACACAGAGTTATATGAGCACCTTTATTATAAAGGAAGCTGGGTAATTGATGTAAATTTTGGCTTACGGCACTGATACCAGGAGCAAAAATAAGGCCTTTCTGCAAAAGGAAGGATGGATATGGGTTTGCCAGGCAGCAGTATCTATCACAAAAACTGATAGCTGGGAAAACAACCACCAAAGCACAGTGAACAATTGAGTTTCAGATATCTGTGAAGCCTAGAAAGAGATGATTCACTATTTTTCATAGAAAAATATATTGGACAACTAGATAAAAAGGATGATAAGGGAGCTGTGCACTCAACCAATTCAGTACATTTTCTACTAAACTTCCTGTTTGTCTAATTATTGGGGTACAAAGGAGCAGTATCCTACTGATAGCTAGACGATCTCATTTAGACTGCAGGGAAAGGCCAATTAGGAAACTCAAACACAGTGTCGAGATGCAATTGGAGAAAAGTTCTCTTGGTCTATAGGGTAATTTCAGAAATAATCTACGCCCCTATTCATACCCAACTCATCAGTAAACAAATCAAAATAGTAGACTCCTGACCTTTCGTGATAGAAGTCGATGTCACTGTACTTTGGGAATCAAACATTTGCACCTCTGACCTTGACGAAAAGAAAGGAAACTTTTAGATGACAGAGTTCATATACTCAACTCTTGCTAAACAGAGCGTGGTTACACTGGTAATGGTGCTGTCAAACTTAAAACATACTGAAGTTTTCATATTGATAAGATTAAGTTCCTTTCTTTTCCTCTCCAGCATAGACCTAGAAATTCATTATAGTTCTTTGTGAGATACATGGGTACATACTCATCTATACACCTAAGGACTGTCAGAAAGAGGAGCTGATGAAGGGAAATGAGAATCTCTTCCCACTCAGGACCAAGTTTAACACCATAGAAGGAGCAGGTGTAATAGCACATGTGCTGAAATTGGAAGATTTACCCAGCCCTGCGTTTGAAGTACTCGCAAGTTTACAAAGCTCTCCACAGTTTTCCAAGAGTCCTTTGTGAACCTTTGTGTGACCCTGTGCTCTGGTAAGAATTGTTACATTCCGGTATTAACATGTGCCTCATTGTATTTAATTGTTAGTGTACATATCTGTCTCCTCTATAGGGCTGTGAGTGTCTTGGAAACAGAAATGCTATGTAAAAAATTGAACTTGAAAACAATATACAAGGGATGTTCTGAATTCTTCATCTCTAGAATCTTTAAAAATCATTTGAGCAGAGGTATGTGAAGAGACAAGAGGCTAGACCAGATGACCCTTTCAAGACTTCCAGACCTAAAAGTTTGTTTTAACAGGAAAGGAGATATGTATTTGGTTTTTCAGAATGAAAAGTAATTCTTTTTCTCTAACTACTTAGTTGGCTCTTTTGCCCAACCCACATTTAAATGCTGAATTTCAATAAAGCTATGATGGTAACCATAAAAGATTAAAGAGTATTCATACCTCATTTCATGACTGTAAAACTACTGCCTAAATTCCATGTATTTCTATAGGCTGAACACAGCTACTACAGGGGCAATATCTACTCTCTCAATCATCACTAACAGCTCTTAGTAGGATTGAGGGAGCTGAAATACCCCACTGTCATGGTGCTGGATACACAGAGTAGTCTTAGAAGAAATTGTGTCAAATTATACATTTCAAGGACATTTTCTTAAAGAGGTTAGCGCCAAGACCTGTCCTCACAAAGGAATGGAAAAAAAGCTCAAGTTCCTTCTGAGGATTGTGAATACAGGGAGCTATACAACGATGCCCCCAGGAACTTGCAAGGGAAAGAATGAGACCAGATCTGAAAGTTAAACTGAGAGATCAAAGCAGAGCAGAATACACCAAGTTGCCTCACAGGGTCAGAATGACTCCTAGGCCTGCAGGGCTTGACTAAGGCCAGATCAACTGTATGAACATTTCTAAAGATAGAATATTTTACTTACAAAGGGTCTGTCAGTTAGAGAAGCACAGAAAAAGTTAGAACCTAGAGGTCTCTAGGGTAATGCCTGGTTATCCTTAGCTTCCCTTGTAGATTTAGTAAGGTGAAAATGTACTCGGTATACTCATGTTAAGTGATCACTAAGTTGTCACTCTGGTCTATGTTTTGTCCTTGTATATTTTTAAGTCAAGGTTGAGCTCATTTGACCCAGCTCTACCTTGCTCACTGAGACATTGCCAGTGTCCAGCACAGTGACAAATGCAGGGGGTGCTGAGTACTTTTTCAATTGAATTGATAGTTCTGCAACCGGACAAGGGAGAATTGGCTTCTGAGTTCACTGCTTTTCCTTTATTATTTTTATGTTTTCTATTTCATTGATTTCTACCCTGATCTTTATATTTATATCTTCTTCTTACATTAGATTTCATTTGCTCAATTTTTTCTGGGTTCATAAGATGGAAACTGAGATAATTTGTTTGGGACTATTTTCCTTGTCTAACATGAGTATTAAGTGCTAAATTTCTCCCTCTAAGTACTATTTTAGTCGCATTCTACAAATATTGATATACTGTGGTCTTATTTTCATTTAGAGAAAAGTACTCTCTAATTTGCCAAGGGTGTTTTTTGTTGTTGCTCTTTTATTCAAAAGGTATGTAGCTTACTGAGATACCAAATGTTTGGACTTTTCAATGGTCTTTTATTCATTGTGATTTGTATAGTCAGGGAATACACTTTACATGATATTACTTTTAAACTTATTGAAACATTTTCTGACCCAGGATGTGGTCTACCTTGGCAAATATTTCAAGTACATTTGAAAAGAGTGTGTTTTCTGCTACTGTTGAGTGGAATGTTCCATACTGTAAATTAAATCAAGGTGGTTAATGGTACGGTGATTTAAATTGGTTGATACTGTTGTGATTTTTTTGCCCATGACTTATATTAATTTTTGAGAAGTGATTAATAAAATCTCTGGCTATAATTGTGAATTTGTATATTTTTCTTACATTTGCTTCAGTCTTTGCTTTATGTATTTTGATGCTTTATTATTAAATTCATGAATCTTTAGAATTGCTATACACTCTTGAGAGATTGACTCCTTTTTTTAATTTTAAAGATTTTATTTTTTATCTTTTAGAGGGGAAGAGAAGGAGAGAAGTATCAATGTATGGTTGCCTTTCATGAGTCCCCTGCTGGGAACTTGCCTGCAACCCAGGCATGTGCCCTGACTGGGAATTGAACTGCGATCGTGTGGTTCGCAGGCCCATGCTCAATCCACTGAGCTATGCCAGCCCTATGCTAGCCAGGGCTAGATTGACTCCTTTATCATTATGAAATGACTGTTTTACTTTGGTAATACTTTTTAAAAAAAATCCACTTTGTGTTATATTAATATAGGCACCCCAGCTTTTTTTAAATTAATGGTACCATTGTATATTTTTTTCCTATCTTTTTACTTTTAACCTATCTTATTTTTTTATATTTAAAGTGGTGTTTTGTAGGTAGCATGTAGTTGGGTCAATTTTTAAAATCCAGCATGGTGATCTATGTCTTTTAGTGGGCTATTTATACCATTTATATTTAATATGTGGTAAGTATTTATGACTACTATTTTACTATTTGTTTTCTATTTATTGTTCTGCTCTTCATTTTCCTTTTTTACTGTCTTCTTTGGGATTAAGTATTTTTCATAATTTTATTCTATTCACTGCTCATTTATTACAATAACTATTGTTATTTTGCTCATTACCTTAGAGTTCATAGAATGTATCTTCTAGCAATCTATCCCCAAGTGATATTATATTGCTTCAGATATAGTGTAGTAACCTTGCAATAATATACCTTGAGTTCTTTCTTCCCAGCATTTGAATTATTGTTTTGATACATATAATTTCTACATGTTATATACTTCACAGTACATTGTTATGACCTCTGGTTAAAAGTTAATTCTCTTTTGCATTTTTATGCTCTTCATTCTTTGTGTATTTCCAAATCCCTATATGGTATGATTATTCTTCTGCTTGATGACCTTTCTCTTCTAGTACTAGTCTGTTAGTGATGAATTCTTTCATCATTTGCATATCTGAAAATGTACGAAGTCTGTGTGGAAAAAGTCCAGACATTGTTAACATAATGAGAATGGTTTGCAAGACATTGATGTAACCTGGTAGCCAAGGAGAGTAGCCCAGAATGCACATGCATGAACAATGATGCCCACACTAGTTAGTGGGGGCGGTAGATGCTGTTGAGTGACCATGTATACTGAGTGACTATCACATTCAGAATAAATGAGCGAGTTCATGATCCAAGATGGCATAGGCATAAGTGCCTACATTAATCTACATTAAGCTCCTCCCAGGATCAACCTGGAATTAAAACCAAATTATAGAGAAATTATCCTGAATAACCAAGTGAACACTAGCTGGAGAGAGGCCTTATGACAAGGACTCACAGAAGAAGCCACTTGAACACAATGAGACTGGTAGGGAGTGTGGAGGAGGCATAAGAGCGCTGGCTGGTCTCCAACAGGCTGCTACTGAAATTCTGGAGTGGTATTTCAGCAGCCATGGAGTTTCCCTAAGAAGTGTGGGCTCTAAACCCCAAGTTGGACTCCCAAACCTATAGCACCAGAGCCAAAGAAGAACCCAGATAAGATCTAGCTGTGAAGAGTAGCAGGGTTTCTGTCTGCCAGGGAGATGTGGCTATAAATGCAGAGAGCTTCTTAAAGGGCCAGTGCACAAAATTTTGTTTGTAGCCACTTACCTTGGGCTCTGGCAGAGAGAGGGCAGAGTAGACTAGAGATGCTTGATGAGAGTTTGGGGTTGGTGGCTCTGGGGAAAGAACTGAAGAAAATACGCACCAGGATCTCAGTGTTGAGTCATTCCCCATACTGAAGAAGCCATTATTCTCAGGCAGAGCACCCCCACCAAATGGCATCAACCTGAAGTGAAGCAACAGCCCTCCCCATTGCAATTACTCTACCCCGCCCTGTGGTGTGTAAGTTGCTGATTACAGCTGAAGGCTATACATTGATTAGTTTAACTAAGACAGAGCTTTGAGTTTTCAGCTAACCTCCCCCAGGCCTGGTGTTGGTACAAGCTGGCCTTAGTGTGCAGTCTGGTTCTTTCTGCATACAAATAGGACCAGCAGAGGGAAACACACTTGTTTGGAACAGTGACTGTGGGTCACTGATAGCTCCAAACAGGTTGCCCAGGGCCAAACACTCCACAAGGAGTGTTTGACAAAGGCCTACACCAATCTTTGTAGATCTACCTAATACATACAAGCAAATACAAAGAAGCAGCCCAAATAGGAAGACAAAAAAAAACAGATCACAAGTGAAATAACAAGAAAATTCTCCAAAAGAAGAACTAGATGAAATTAGAGGCAAGCAGTTTATCAGATAAAGAGTTTAGAATAATAATTATAAGGATACTCAGCAGTATGAAAAATGACATAGAAACCACAAAAAAAAAGACCAGTCAGAAATAAAAAATGCAATATGTGAAATAAATAATACATGGAAAGTAATAAACAGTAGGTTAGATGAAGCAGAGGACTGAGTCAGTGATTTGGAAAACAAGGTGGAAAAAACCCACAGGCAGAGAAGCAGAGAGAAAAAAAGAATCTTAAAAAATGAGGAAAGCCTAAGAAACATTTTGGACAACATGAAGTGTAACAATATCAGCATCAAGGGAATAAGTGGAAGGAGAAGAGAGCCAGCAAGGGATCAAGAACCTATTTGAAGAAATAATGACTGAAAACCTCCCTAATCTGATGAAGGAAAAAGACACACTAGTCAAGGAAGCTCAGAGAGTTCCAAACAAGTTGGATCCAAAGAGGCTTTTGCTGAGACACATAATCAAAATGTCAAAGCTTAAAAACAAGGAGAAAATCCTAAAAGCTACAAGAGAAAAGCAGGTAGTTACCTAAAAAGGATCACCAATTAGACTGGCATGTGATTTCTCAGTAGAAACACTTCAGGCCGGAAGAGAGTGGCATGAAATATTCAAGGTGCTGAAAAGCAAGGACCTATAACCAAGAATAGTTACCCAGCAAGTCTATTATTTAAAATCAAAGGAAAAATAAGGAGCTTCCCAGACAAGAAAAAGCTAAAAGAGCATGTTAACAACAAACTAATTCTGCAACGAATATTAAAGGGCTTGCTTTAAGAAGAAGAAGAAGAAGAAAAAGAGAAAGAAAAAAAGAAAAAAATAGTTTAATAATAAAATGGTACTAAATATATATCTAACAATAATCACCTTAAATGTAAATAGCTTAAATGTTCCACCCAAAAGATACAGGAGAACACCAAAAATTCTACCAAGAAACTTCTTAGAAGTGATAAACAAATTCAGCAACGTAGCAGGATGCAAAATTAATATCCAGAAATCAGGTGCATTTTTATATGTCAGTAATGAATTAACACAAAGGGAAATTAAGAAACCAATCCCATTCACAATTGGTACAAAAAAAATAAAATACCTAGGAATTAACCTAACCAAGGATGCAGAAGATCTGTACTCCGAAAATTATAAGGTATTGAAGAAAGAAATGGAAGATACAAATAAGTGTAAGCACATACCGTGTTCATAGATAGGAAGAGTTAACATCATCAAAATGTCCATACTACCCAAAGTGATGTATAGATTCAGTGCATTTCCTATCAAGATTCTAATGACATATTTCATAGAACTAGAAAAAATCTTTCAAAAAAGTACATGGAACCACAAAAGGCCCCACATAGCAATAGTGATCCTGAAAAGAACAATGTGAAGGAATCACGCTACCTAATATCAAACTATTGTCAAGTAATTTATAGTGAAACCAATTACTTGTCAGGCATTGTTCTAGGTACTAAAGATACAGCAGTGAGTAGAAAGGCAAATGTCTCTGCTCTTTATGATGAAATGCCTGTCTCTCTTAGAGAAATGGATGATTCCTGAAACATCATTAAACTTTCTGCATCAAATTCCAATAAGTGTATATAGAGATGGTAGTGTTGGGGTTTGGGGGTTCACCATACCATTAAGCATTTCTCCAACAACAGCTGGGTGCCCTACAGCTCAACTCTCCAAGGAGATTCCACAGATTAAGGACTCAGTCCCATAAGACTATCCCCCAACAACCCAACTTAAGACACTAGTTAAAAGTTCAGGTTGTAACCAATGCTTCTGACCAACCAGTTGTGGCTGAATGTTCCAAAGATCCTGTCCTTGGGGTTGGTTAACTTCCTAGAGTGGCTCAAAGAACCCAGAGAAATTTTTTACTAACTATATTACTGGTTTATTATAAAAGGATATATTTTACTTACTATATTACTGGTTTATTGTAAAAGGATATAAAAGGAAGATAGAAGAGATGCATAGAACAAAGTGTGGGAAAAGAATCTGGAGCTCTCGTGCTTTCCCCACATGGTCCACTTTCTTGGCACCTCCACATGTTCACAAACTTAGAAGCTCTAAACTCCCTCCTTTCAGGCTTTTAGGAGGCTTCCATACATAGGCATAGCTGATTAAATCTTTGACCAATTGTGTTCAAACTGAATCTTCAGGTCCTCCCCCCTTCTCTGAAGGTCAGCACTGTGATCAAGTCAAAAATATTCAGGAGCCAAATGAAAAGGCTTCTATCCGCTAAAAAGAGGACATTTCAGCATTAGCGAAATAATAGTTATGATGCATTGATGCATATCCAATATGCCTAAATCCACAAATTCATAATACTAAGAAAATAATTCACTGGTTGTTTGTCTTTGAAAGATACTATGTATGGGATTAACTTACTATTTGATAACCAGAAAATAAAGAGAAAAATTCAAGTATTTTTTTCTGCCTTTCCTATAGCCAAATAATAGATAAGAGAAGTTTTTTCTTTATATAATTACTTCAACTAATAAGTAAAGATAGAATGATAGAATTATAATGTTAATATGCTGCAAATCCTAATGAAATATTGGCTTCAATTGATAAATATCAATGGCTACTAACATAACATACAAGAAATGAGAATCATATATTATGTAACCCTTCTGGAAGAATGCAATATCAACTAATAAATATTCTTGCCAAAATCTCAAATCCAAATCTATTCAAGTACCTAGAGTGAACTACCCAATGTATAAGCAATATGGAACACAAAATTATATCAAACAATACTATGGAGACACAGTCAGAAAATCCAGACTGTGTTTTGTGGGAAGCTCGACAAGACAAACATCTTGGTTTATTTAACAAACAGCATGGAGGAAAGAAAAAGGTAGGGTGACCTTATACATTTAACAGACATATCAGGAGATGAGAAGTTTCAGAAGATGAGAAGTACCAACCTACTCTACCTAGGGGGCACAAGTACTGCTTTCATAAGTCTGGAAGCATGGACCAATTTAAGCCAAAGTACACAGGAGGTGTCTAGATACAGTCCTAAGAACTAGCTTGGGGGTCAGGGGAGGGAGAAAAACTGCTGTGGTCCTTTCTTAGAAGCAAACGGAAACAAATAGAATACTTGCCCAGGTTGGTAATTCAGTCTCATTTAGGTTCTATGACACACCTACCACAAGCAAGTCCTATGGTGGCAAATTTAATACCAAAATAAATTTAATACCAAGTCCCAGCCCTGAAGGGTCCCACCAAATAATGGAAAATATGGACACACTGTGAAAAATGCTGAAAGAAAGGCAGCTAAAGTGCTGTTCAAAAATGGAGGTGGGGAAGGGAGAGAAAAAAATGTCCAAAGGGTAAATGCAGGAAGGTGTCAATTGCGGTGGGTAACAGGTCTGAAGCCTTCTTGCTCATGGCCAGAGGATCTGAGGACTTCAGCATTTGGACCCAGGCCTTTGGGCCAGGAAAGACAAGGATGAATTCGGAGGAATGACTCATTTCCCATGATTCCATCACACACCATGAAGCCTTTACTCATGTGTGCTTTATTACAAAGGAGCAAGGATAACATACTTTTTTTACAATTTATTTTCATGGTCATATAACCATATTTTAGCTTAACAACAGTCTAATTTTTTTTTCAAATGTCACAGATACTTGAGTCAAGGGTAACATTTGGTCTTTTGACATTTTGTACTCAGCCACCCAGAAAAAGACAGTTTGTGCCATTAAGTGTGCCCTTTTGAAGTACTCAGTATGGAGTGGAGGCAGAAATCCTATGTTGATATGAAGAACAAACCATCAAATAAGTTCTAATTTTATTTTTTGAAATAACATTTTTTATCATTTAACTACATAGTATGTTTTATTTTTACTTCTCTGTGGCATAAAATTCTTTAGAATGTACTATAACTCACCCAATTGCTAGTATATTCTAAGAGGCCCTTCTGGGAATTCTTAACAGAAACAGCACGAAGTGGGTGCTAAGAACACGGCGGCTTCCTTTATAATTTACAGTGTAGGTGTAAATCCTTTCTCTTAAAAACAGCACAAAATTGCCATTTAATTTACCTCAGGAACATTTAAATTAGGTACACTCATATTTTAAAATAACATTTTGTATTTTGCTAAAGTTATACTGAAGCGAATTGTTCACCCAAAGAACTGCACAAGTATAACACATAATCAGTGTCACACCCTGTGATGACAGTTGTATAATAAATAAGGACAATGCTGTTAATTAAGATCTTGATTGAGCCCAGAATTACACCTAGTGCAACATCTCATCAGGTCTCCAGGCCATCTGGTTCAGATTGTCAATACCAACCAACCCCCTAAGCTTTCCTTCAAACCATGGGCCCACGGCAGAGGCGGGGATGTCAAATAGGATGTCAGAGAAAGAGAAGCGCTTCTGATGATGAGTCCTCATTTCAGTATCTTAGAGAGTTGCTAAAAGAATGCATGTTTTTACAGAGCATACAAAAGTCATGAAAAAGGATGATGAAGAGAAAGCGTGAAACTTGGGGGAAGTAGGGAAGTGTGAGTGGAGCAAGGACGACACGTGAACGGCATATATCTGAGTCCAGCGCTCGGGAAGTAACACAGGCGGTGGTTTGCGGGACCAACCGGAAGCAAATCCATGTGGAGAGTCATGAGAGGTTGTTTTGGGAACACGTCCCTGGTTATGGTTGTTTTCTGTAAAGAAATAGTATTGGAACGAATCCAATTTTTAACGTTCGGAAAATGAGCTGTGACTCTAACATTTTATGTAGTGATCAAGATTTGAAAATTGAAAAAAAAGAAAAACTTACCCAGCATCCAGCATAAGGACAAAACACAGGCACTCATACATTAAAAAGTAGAAACTTTGGTTTGATTTATTACTTATTTATCCATTCCAAATATTTATTGTGACCCTTCCCATTGTTAGGCACTGTACTAATACTAAGGACACAGCAGAGATTAACACAATGTTCCCACTTTTTTGGAGCTGATATTCTGATGAGGAACGGAAGAGACTATACACATACATGAGTAAATTAAATAACCTTATATCATGACACTTGCATCAAGACAGAGACAGGTGAATGTGGAGGTGGCTTGAGGCAAACGTGCTACCAGCTGGGATGATGAGAGAACCACCCTTTGAGGAGAAGGCAGCATAGGAACTGAGAATTGATTTGCTCAAAGGAAGGAGCCAGCTGAGGCAGAATCTAGCGGGAAAGCGTTTTAGGGAGAGGGAAGAGCTGGCAGTCAGACATCGACACTACAGGGACCAGGCGTTTCCAGGGACTAAAAGAAGGGAAGAGCATCTGAAGTGTCACCACCAAGAGGAGTAGGAAACGACATCAGAGGTGTCGACTGACCAGACCTTGTATGTCTTCCTAGGCCATGGTGAGCTCAGCCAAGGGACACAATTGGAGGGTTATTAAGAAGAGACACAATCTGATTTATACTTTGAAAGAATCAAGCTGCTTTAGGAAAATTATAAGTAGATAAAGAGTAGAAGCAGAAAGAATTGTTAGGAGGCTGTTGCATAGCTCAGACATGTCTTATGTCGAAATAATATAATTGGCAGATACAGCGGAAGTGATTGGCTCATTTTGTAATTGGAAGGCCCATCTAGAGAACTTTCCGGTAAACTGGATGTCTTTGTTATTTGTCCTAAGTAATTGGGTGAATGGCAG
This sequence comes from Sturnira hondurensis, assembly GCF_014824575.4. Classification (NCBI taxonomy): domain Eukaryota; kingdom Metazoa; phylum Chordata; class Mammalia; order Chiroptera; family Phyllostomidae; genus Sturnira; species Sturnira hondurensis. The sequence continues at coordinate 947,796 of NW_028077910.1, forward strand.
GAGTTAGTTTCGCATTAAAATCAAATATAGATGTGCCCTGGTTTTTGTTGGGGTTACGGTCTGGCCAATAAACTCATTGCAAGTTGGAAATACCGTAAGTAAAAACTTTATTTAATACCAAACTGTGGAGCACCAGTTGTTCACCCTCACCGTCACCTGGCTGACTGGAGCCGTGGCTCACTGCTGCTGCCCTTCATCACACGGGCGCAGCATACTGCGTATCGCTAGGCCAGGAGAAGATCAAAATTCAGGATTTGGGTATTTTCTATCGAATCCATATCACTTTCACACCACTGTAAACTGAAAAAAATTCTAACGCCAACCACCTTAAGTCTGGGGCTGTCTGCACTAGTTTGTATGAATATACATATGAAATAGGTAGTTCGATATTTTAGTCCAAGTTTGGGAGACACATCAGAGTTGAAGACAAAAGATAAGGAGCCAAAAACATAAAGATGATATTTAAAGGGATGAGACAGGATGAGCTCACTTAAGGAAATTAAGATCTTGAGTGAGCTTAGAATTACATCTAATGGATTATGGCAGCGTCTCAGGATAAAGGACAGGACAGTTGCTGAACAAGGCCAAGGTCTAAGCTGTGGGCACAGCCAACATTTTGAGCGCAGGCAGAGGAGGAGGAACTTGCATAAGAAGGGACACTGAGACAGGAGGAAAAGCAGGAGGCTGTGACCAACTGCACCAAACGCCACTGAGAAGTTGAACGTGATAAAGTCAAAGAACCAACTACAAGGGTCTGGTAGGACGGAGGTCATTACTGCTGACATTAATGAAAACTGCCTCTGAGCAGTTCTGGGGATGTGGGCCTGAGTCAAGTGAGCTGAAGTGTAGACAATTGTGTCCAAGAGCTATAAAAGCAGAGAGAAAATTGGTTAGTAGATGAACAGAGGAAGACATAATATCAAGGGACTGTTTTTTATTTCTTTGTTTTATTGTTTCTTTTAAGATGGCTAATATTAAGGCATGTGCGTATGCCAAAGAGAGTCACCCAAGAGTGAAGAGGAAATTAATGCTGCAGGAGAGAGAGAGTAATTGCAGAAGCAAAGACCTCAAGGTGCCGAGTAAGGATGACCCTATTTCCTCAACGATGCACTAAGTATTTATTTTCTCTAAGTCTTAGCTATGACATTGAAGAAAGTGATTCTAATTTAATTGTTCTGGGCTGGGTCCTGGGCATTGATACTTTTTAAAACTTCCCCAGTTACTTCTAATGTGCAGCCGGGGTTTAGAAACAGTAACCTAAACAAAGTGTTTTGTATTTACCCTTCTAAAAGCCAAAAGATATATATATATATATATATGCCAAAAGATATATATATATATCCCCAGAAGTTTCTTATTTACTTGTATTTTTATTCTTAAAAATTTTCTACTATCTGATAGAGTTCAAAATTTACCTACACAAATTTTCTTGGTTCCACTTATTTTAACTTCAGCTTTTTAATATTCCTTATAGATACTGAACAAAACTAAATACAAATTTATAAATTGACCAAAAAAATTAACATCCAAAGAATCAACAGGAAGAAAATAAATCAGGAAAGTGACCAGACACATGAACAGCTTATTTTTAAAAAGAGATATAATTGTTAATAAACATTTGGACAATGTGCAATCACAATAATTAAATAAACAAAAATTAAAATTATTGTATAATAAGTTAAAACTATTATATAATGTTTTGCACTTAATTTTCTTAAATAATAACATGTAAGTTAGTCATTTTTTTAAACACTGCTGGTATTGCTGATAGAAATATTTATTAACACCAAATTCCTAGAAAGCAATTTATCAGCATATAACAAGAGCTGAGAAAAACAAAAGCCATACTCATAAGCCTAGAATTCAATTATAAGGAAATAGTTCAAAATGTAAATGAGAATACACATTCACAGATGTCCACTGAATTATTATTTATGAGAAAAGAAGTTTTGAAATAATAAAAAGGCTCCCCCAAGGGGCAATCATTCAATTCATTTTGCTCATCTAATGGAGTATTATTGGGTTATTAAAAACGTGTTTTTAGCCCTGGCTAGTATAGCTCAATGGATTGAGCATGGGCCTACGAACCACACGATCACGGTTCGATTCCCAGTTAAGGGCACATGCCTGGGTTGCAGGCCAGTTCCCAGTTCCCGACAGGGAACGTACGAGTGGCAACTATACATTGATATTTCTCTCCCTCTCTCTTTACCTTCCCCTCTAAAGATAAATAAATAAAATCTTTTAAAAAATGTGTTTTTAAAGGATGATGCATGAGAAAATGCTCATAACTGAAAAAACAGGATAATTATATGTAATTTATGATCTCTATTTTATGAAGTATCTCCATCTATCTTTCTACCTGTCCCCCTCTCCTCATTCTCTCTCTCTCTCTCTCTCTCAGGATATATGCCAAAACATTAAGAGTTGGTCTCTAGATGGAAGGAATAAAAGTAAATTTAATTTTTTGTGTAGTTTGTTTTTAAATATCTTCAAAAGGCTATTAAGATGCTTCTCTGTATGTTTAATTTAGTTGAAAAGAATGTTTGACTTCCTAAAACACAACAGGTTCAGTGCTGAGAACAGCTGTCCCGGTGTAGAGTCAGCATTACTGTGTAAATGCACATCTCTTTCCGAGCACTCAGATTTGTCAAGTCAACCTTTGTCCCTCATTACTTCTTTTTCTCTTATTTTAAACCTACTATTTACTTCTCCAACAACCACCAACATTCATTATAATCAGGTCTATGGGAACTGATTGACCTGCCTCAGACATTGCCAGCTAATCTCACACAAAGTAGAGAGAAAGAAAAGAGTGAGAGCAAGCAACGCAGCTGCAGCCATGACAACTACAAGCTTGGAGAAACCCGGACCTGTGTGGGTGAGTGAACCACAGAGACCCATGGATGTCAAGAGCATAGGTTCATGATACAGTCTTTCCTGTAAGTGAGCCGGGCAACTGCTTGGCTAACTGCCTGCTGAACAGCCTGGCACCAAGGAATAAGCAAGAGTCACACACAGTAACTATGCTATTCACTCAGCTTTTATCAAATGCAGATTCACTTAAAGTAAAACATCAACATATATTATCCTACTCACACTCCAACAATCTAAGAGAATTGAAACACACACACACACACACACACACACACACACTGCAATGAATGCGAGATAACCAACCTGAGTCCCAGAGTCTCAGTCTGGGGGTCCAGGAGACAGCACAGTGGGCAAGGGAGTTGTCAACATCTTGCAAAGAAGGATCCCTGGAGCCAGGTGGGCAGCAGAGCTGGTGAAGCCCTCAGTCCAGCAGGGCAGAGCCTCCAGTGGCTGATGGCAAGGGAGAAGGCGTGGCATGGAGCAGCACTCTGGTATGTAGAGCTTCTGGAACCTGCCTCAGTTATACCTTGAAAGTGGTGTACTCTACCCTTCTGAGTCTTTTTAATAAATATCTTGGCACCCCTGCTGCCAAGTGTGGAATTTCCCCAAGCCTGTCTATGGGTGGTCCCATTCTGCAGCCATGGTTGTTCTGATCACATGTGCAGATATCTTAGGTGGGTCTCCTTGCCAGATGTGTCTGCTCTGACTTAGGTAGTTTCCCTCTTGAATTAAAGTGTCATGGCTGGCTGACGGCCATTTTGGTCGACATGAGTGACTCCACTTTGTTTTATACCTTATGCTATCTTGACCCAACAAATTCCATTTTATTGCTCCTGTTCCCCCAAATAGTGTTGTGTGGGCAAATGCAGAGACCTCAGGAAACAACTTCTGATTAGTGTTGACCTTCACTTGAGGTTCTTTTTGAAAACTTGCCATCTAAAAAATGGGTTATGTCATGATTTCCCTTGCGGGGATGTTGTGGAATTCAATGAGAGTAACTTAAGCAGAATACCTGGACATGGTGTATAATAAATGAATGTTGCTAATGTTCATCCAGAGAATTTAAGGCATGTCTCCTGGCTGAGACACTTTGAACCTTTTAGCTAATCCATTATAAATGATGAGGTGAAGTCACAGTGTTGATTTCCCAAAAAGGACATATCGATCCCCTCTTGTAACAACATCTTTTTATGTAATAACTTCATTTCTTATGCCACATTATTGACACAGATTTTGCAAGATGAATATTGATGCTGCAGATATTTCTCCATTCATTAAAGTGTGACTAATCATTTTATTTGAATCTGATGCTTTCCAGGTACCAGTAAGTGTTGGGAAAATGTTAGCTTTTTTTTGGAGACTGGGAAAATTAACCTGTGCCAAACAATTTGCTTGAGGCTTATGAAGAAGCATGTAGCTGGAGCTGAAAGTTTTGTTGTCTTCTTTGCACATAAAAGAAAATGTCAGCCCCTGTGATGGAACTGACAAAAGATCGGAGCTGGTTCTAGGCCATAGAGGAAGAGATGTTTTCGTAGGGAGGTGAAGCTAGAATTTGGGAGCAAACATAGGTCAGTTTCATATAAACCCAAGGAGGAAAGCAGAGATGGGGACATAGGGCAGAGACTGATCACAGAAATGTCTACAGAATACCTCCGTCCTCATGGGAGCATGGAAGAGAATCACGAAGGAGGAGGACACGTCTGTCCTCTGAGCTGGCAGAGATGGCTGACAAAGCCAGTCAGGGGGAGAAGGCACACACTGTGGGACTTAGTTCAGTGTCCCATGGTGGCACAGCCTGTCTTCATGGTGCAGATACCACACTTCTGCAGACCTTCTCACATGATCCTCGGGACAAGTTCTTTGCACAGTATCTAGATACTTGCCCACCCCCTGCAAAGAACCCATCAGGTAAAACCTGTCCTCAGCAACCTGAGCCTTTCTGTCTGTGCCCTTTTACCCTTACTCTGGGGTATTTCCATCATGTCTTCCCCAGGATTACAGTATCAAAACCCCACCCACATTAAACCTGGATGCGGAAAAGAGGTACTCATGTACAATTGGTTGTTCATTTTTATCTCCTTCTTGGTAAGGATGTTATAGGCTTCATCACCCAATTAGAGAGATCAGTAAATAATTTTGGAAAGCAGGAGATCAACGACTGAAAGGATATCCACTGAAGCCTACTTCCAGGTTTTTATATAAACTCCCCTTTTCTAAACTATCTCTGGCCTCAACCTGTCAGTGGCCATTAAAAGTCTGGCTCCCCTTCAGTTGAGGACACCAAACCTTGCCTGAAAGAGCACATCAGACCACAATCACTCAGCTTCAGCTTAGCATGGAGTATCCTAGCACTACTTGAGCAAACTTGGAGCCAGTGCAGGGAGTTGGGCCAGTAAGAGGTGGATGGAGAGGTCCACAATCTTGGTTTTCACCTTGGCTCTGTATCAAAATGACCTGGAGAAGAGTGAAAAATATATAGTTTTCTGACTCCATCCCAGACCTACTGAATCACAATCTTTTATGGTCGATGGCACATTTCTTTGTAAAAACATCCCTGGATAATTGAATGAACAGTACACTTTTGGGAACTCACCGTGGGCAAAAGAATTTGAATAGACTTTGTAGCAGCTACAAAATCACAAGCTTATTGGTCTCTAATTCAGCCTGAGTCATACTGTTTTCAGGGTTGAGAGATGGAGCAAGGCCAGTCAAAAGTGATGCCATTAGAAAGGGTCATGAGCTTCTCAGGGTCTTTCCTGGAGGCCCCACTCCTTCTTCCATGGGTCTGGGCAATAGGGGAACACCACGGATTCTGAATCTTATATTTGACTTCAAATCTGCAAAGTGCTTGAATAAAAAGAAGACTGCTAGAAAAATAAATCAAACAACATCAAACAAAACCACCTAAATATCCATCTGTAGGGAGGGGTTCATTAAGCTTGTTCTTTCCATACAATGGAAACAACTTTAAGTGATCTTAAATAATTTATAAATTTAAAAACTTGCATAACACACAGTAGGTAAAAATTAACATTACACATAGCATGACTAATATCTGCTCAAAATGACATATACAGGCATATGTCCAAATACAGAATACAATCAAATGTTAACAAAACATTGCCAAATGTTCACCGTGGTTATTTTTGAGTAAGGAGATTATGGGTGGTTGTGGTTCCTTTCTTTCCATTATTGTCTGACTTGCTTGCAAGGAATATGCATCATTTGTTGACTTTTAAAAACGAATGAAAGTATCACAATGACACAATGAGTTTATGCTCTCAGCATCTCTCACCTCAGCTGTCATAATACATATCTGCTCCTCAAATCTTTCCACTTTTGACCTCATGACTTTTCATTATGACTTTGAAAATATCTTAAAATGCAGGCCAAGTGGTATCACCCATCCTCTCCAACTTCAGTGGCTCCCCATTAGCTATTTAATGAGGTCCAGCTTGTTCATAGGCCATTCCAGCTTGCCCAGGATCTTCACTCAAGACTGCTTCCCCTAATGGTTGGATCCCTCCCTCTGCACCCTAGTGTTCTAATCCTGTCGGAACACAGAATATTTATAATGCTGGATGCCTTTCCTAATTTCTTGTGTGTGTGTGTTGTTTTTTTTAACTTTTCAATTATATTCACTCTTCGATGACTTCTCAGAAATTACTACTTAATGTCAGGCCTTCCATACACATCCCCAGAATCAGCATCCCCTTCCATCTCACCTACACTGCACATCGGTTGAACTCCCATGGACCACATTGTTTTTCATCTTTCTTGTTCAAAAGTTACAGGTTTGCTTCCATTGGGGAATGGAGGCTCCGGGAGCCAAGTCACTTTCCAGTCACTTTTGGATCTTTCCTAAGTTTCCAGCTCAGTGTGTAGACTCTACTCACTCAGTAAAAACATATTATGTGACACAGGAGCCTAAAATATGAATAATACAAATAACAACACACTTCTTAAAATCTACAGGTCTGGAGAGATTACATCACCCCTACATTTCTGGTGGTTAGGTAAAACTGTTCAGCCCTTCTGAAAGACAGTTTGGCAGGTTCATGTAAACCAAACATGCAACTGTGTTATGATCCAGCAACGGCAGCCCTGGGCGTGGAACCCAGAGAAATGAAAAGTTAAATTCACACAAAAACTTTATAGTAACCATGCTTTCTAGTGTCTGGATCTGATGTTCTGACTTCTGGGGCCTTGCTGACTAGGGATGGGCTGCCCCTCCCACAGATGTGTAATGGTTTGTAGATTGCTAGAGACAGCAAAGCACCCTCCCAGGAGCCTGCCTCTCCTATGCCAATGAATCCATCTAAAGGCCAAATCCCCCACCTGCAGGCCTGCTTTAAGGCTGCTATTGCACTTCTGAGGCACTATTATCTGCCCTAATTACCCCAAGGCCAGGCATCAGGTGCCCTCTGCACCGTGGAGCCCACTGAAGCTTTTCAAAGGAGTCAGTCCTAACCAGTTTCCTGCTTCGACTATGTTGCCTACTCCTTCCCTTGAAAACTACAATAAAGGCCTTCCTGCAGTTTCCCTGCTCTCCTGCTCTGCCTGCAGCTGACTTTAGTGTTCTCTGGGGCGACCCTGCGTGGCCTTTGTGGTGTGTTCTCCTCCTCCTAGGAGCCGTAAGTGATAAACTCTCTTTTCAGTGGCAGTGTCTCCTGACCTGTTAGCCTCTTCATATCTGAATTAAACAAAATCATGGGCACATTTTAAAGCAAATTCGTACACGAATGTCCATAGCTTTATTCATAGTAACCTCAAATGGGAAATGACCCAGATATCTTTCAACCAGTGACTGGTTAATCAAACTGGACAGTATTCATGCCCTGGAATATTAGTCATCAATAAAAAGGAACAAACTCTTGAAATATGCAACAATTTGGATAAATTTGCAGATAATTATGCTTAATGAAAAAGCCAATCCCAAAGGTCAAGTACTTTATGTTTTTACTTATATAACGTTCTTGAAATAACAAAATTATAAAAAGACCAGATTGTAGTTCCCAGGCATCAGGGCCTAGAAGGGAGACAGCAAGGAGGTGAATACGGACATAAAAGGCAACATGAGGGACCTCGTGGTAAGGAGACCAGCCTGTATCTGAACTGTATCAGTATCAAGACCCTAGTCGTGATTTTTTAATAGTGTGATATTGAGAAATGTTACCATTGAGGGAAAATGGTCAAAGGGTACACAATTAAATGTGAATTTATAATTATCTCAAAATTAAATTGTTAATATACAACTATAATATAAAACTTGTATTTAATATAAAACCATACCTTGGCATTTAGAAGCTAAAAGAAGAGATATGCTCAACACTGTCCAGAAATAGCCCATAAATGTGACCCATTACTGTCTCAATCATCTACCCATAGTCACCTACCTGACAGGTAAATTTTGCTCCTCGCTATAACACACATTGCTAGACCAAATGATAAGTATGCAATTAAAACATATACATACACACACAAATACTGCTTATCAACATCATCATAAGGCAGGAAATTGAAATTATCCACAAATTATGCCCTAGCATCTGATGTTGAGGAAAACATAACAATAATATAAAAGTGACTAAAAGTACCAAAGGGATTATTTATTATATATTTACCTTAGGAAAATCATTGATAATGAGATAAATACATCCAACCAAAGATTTTAATTGCAAGGAGATATAATCACCATAACTGTATAATCAAGAGAACAAGGAAGATGATGCAAAGGCAGTCACAAATAATGACCTAGGGCAGAACTACAGACAAGGAGACTGTGCTTATACCTCCACTACACCACCAAAGTCACGCTCGTGGCAAATTGTGTGCTTGTGGTCATCAAACAAAATGAATCCAAATAAACATCAGGGGCTTAAAAATATGGAAGAATGACAAGAGATAGTTGCAGGACATAGAGATAAGGCCACCAAACAATTCTACAAAACAGGAACCTGAAGTGTATGGAGGGCAACAAGGACACAATTCTGACGAGGTCTTGACTTCTGAAATAGGAAGGATGAGGGCCTCATGGGTCAGTTAATGAGATATAGAGAAAGTCCATGGAGATCAGTAGAAAACATTGAATAAAATGCATGATCAAGTGGGCAATAAAAGGTCTTCCTTTTTACTGCCTCTTAGTGAGACATAAATGGGGAAGTGGGCAGAGTGAGAATACCAGAAAGTAAGTTCAGTGACAGCTGTTCCAGTTGTGGCTGTCCCTCCTCTGGGAGGGGGATTTCTCTGTTAATCGAGTACTCAGCCTTTGATGCATACCACTGTAAGAAGTTTCCACCCCCTTCATGGTAATCCCTACAGAGAAATACACCTGCACTGAACATGAGAAAAGGGAAATTTGTGGCCATCTGGGGCAGAAAACAGATGCTTTGTTAGAAGTTCGGCTGGTTCGCTTGGTTGATGAGACTGTGGAGGTGTGTAATGCAGGCTAAGGAAGCCCTCCTACACTCTATAGAGCCAATCTTAAATTCATTCAACGATAAGAGCAAAAGGTCTCGAGTTGTTTTGCAGTGGGTCTTGGTTACTATAAGGGAGATTTTAACCACTTGGGGAGATTTGCTGAAGAAACTTAAATTCCCTCGACATATTAGCCTATGGAGAACTGTCATCACAAAGTACCACAAACTGGGCATCTTAAACAAAGAAACATAGTGTTTCGTGGTGTGGAAGCTGGAAGCCCAAAATGAAGGTATTGGGGGTTAGAACTTTAGTTTATAAATTTGAGGGTAGATCACATAGGAAACCACAAACGAGGCATTGACAATTATTTAGGCACCTTCTGTCCTAGACTGGGTTTACAGTGTTGATAAAGATGATCTACTAGAAAATGATAAATGATTCAAAGATTGGGGACGGGAGGGACTCAGACTATTTTAACTTTTTTGGAGAGAGGCATCCAAATTACCATCCTACTAGATTCCTGGAAGCCAAAGCCATCCAGATTCAGCTAATGGGGTTTGGGTGGGGTTCACAGCAGGGAAAAGAAGCTAAAGTAGCTTTGTGAGTGGGGTCTTTGAAACATTCTAATTCACCGTTGTTTTTCTTCTTCTACTTCTGAATGTAGAAGAATTAATGTTACGTGTTTTTCTGCCCCATAAGTGTCAGAAGGGATCTCCCACTTCATAAGAGTGACATGTAGAGAAGTATTAGCATAACAGGCGCTGCTTTCTAACCCACCATTCACGGCAAGGCACTCCTCCAGCAGGACCTAAACTCTCCTGCCTTTCGCCACCAGTGTGTGAGCCAGGATTTAACACCAGTGACCCTACACAAAGCTTTCTTTCAGAGAATGCCCGTTAGTTAGAGAATCAAAGTCTCAGTCACAAAAGCCCTGACCCCACCAACAGGTGGAAAGAGAGGCACAAAGAAGAGGAGAAGTGCTAATAGTAACAAAACAACATTTGCGGCATATTCCATTTCTCTGGGAATCAAGGAAAAAGTGATTTTCCTTCAAACTTCCCCCATCCAAAAAAAAAAAAAAGTCTAGCCCCTATTGTACTTGTTGGGTATTCAAGACAGTGCATGCCTCATTTGGGCATTCTCTATGGTCTTTCATGACAGCTAACCTGCAAGTCATTATTTTCTAAAGAAGGGCTCACTCAGTGCAAGAAGCAATATGGGAAGCTGCCCAGTGAGCTGTGGTACACTTTTCACTTTTGGGGCCCCACAGCCCCGCAGCCCCTTGAGCAAAATGTCTCTGTGACTGATGTCTCCAGTTGGACAGCAGACCATACCTGGAGGTTTCTCTCTGACATGGCCACCACAGACTTCTGTTGCAAAGCAGTTATTGGCCTGCTTCTGGGCTTTTCTGGACAGCTGGTATCTGGATGTCTGACACATGGAGGCTGTGTGACTCCACCCCATTTTGTGTGGTGGTGGTGGGGCAGTGAACTCAGACTTAATGACAAACAAGGTGGAAGGACCCAACCAACTTCCTGACCAAATGGAAATGGTACCAGTGATATTGTGAATTTACATGAAAAAGTGGCAGCTATCTCTTTGGGAGGAGAAATTTTTAAAAAATCTTCAGCCTGTTCACTGATGGTTTAGCTAAGCTAAAATTTGATGGCACCCACTGGCCTATTCTGACTCTTCAGCTTCAGTACTAGCTATGAAGAGCTAAAAATAGAACTGAGCAGAAGGGATTGTGGGCAGAACCCAAGGTCATTCTCAGAATTCTAGACAATTATCTACTTGAAGAATGTGGTTATATTCTTACTGACTCTTGTTTTGTTGCCAGTAACCTAGCTATTTCATGTGCCACTTGGAAAACTAAGACTGGTGGGTTAAATATACCAGTTTGGGGTACTGAGAACTGTGGAAATGAATCACAGCTACTGATCAAGTAAGTGGGTCACTCAAGGAGATGCCCAGAGCAAACATCTGCTTTCTATTGAGACTGACTGAAATGAAGCTGCTGGTCCAGCCCGTACCTCTGCAACTGCTACAATCTGACCATCATCAGACCAGGTGTGGAAAGACAGCCCTCACCACAGACTGTGCCCACATGGAAGGACTCTGACACAGATGCTGCCACTGCCTGCCCAATTGGGACTCCTTTAAAAATTCACTCATTTGCCTGGGGATGAGGGAATCCACATTACATGAACATTGTCTTTGCCTGCTCCTGGTAGGTTGACCATCTGAAACATTTGACTATGCGTCCAGGCTATCAGTGGTGCTGTACTACTGTTGACACTTTGGTTCAATCTGTAGCTTCACATTCATAATGACACTTTTTGAATAGCAGAAGTATTAACGTTGATGAAGTTCAATTTGTTAATGTTTCACGATTAGAACCTTTTTGTATATTGTTTCTTAAACAGTTTCTGACCACAAAATATTCAGTTTGTTCTCAACCTTATTGAGGTGGTTCAACCGTATGAATATACATGTCTCATATATTAATTTGTTTACTTTTCACAATGAACAACTAGGATAGACATCTGCATTTTATAGATGATGAAAATAAGGGAAAAGAGATTAAGAAACTTCCCTCTAAGGGCACACAATTAATCAGTGACAGAGTGGGGTTCAAACACAGGCAGTCTGGCTCTGAAATCTATGCTTGATCACCATGCTCATTGCACATTCCATCTAGCACTGAGGCATACATGTGTGTCTTTCCCTCTAGTTTATGTGCTCTTTGAAGGAAAAAATGCTTCCTGGTCTTTGTAACACTTGTATCCAGGGTGGTGCCTTGCACATGGTAGATGTCAACAATCTGGAGGAATGGAAGAGATAATCTAATGGGCAATTCTCCACCAAGGCCACCACCAGAGACTGCTGCCTGGCCACGGCTGGGTCAGTTACCATGTTCTTTCAGCCTTGATTCATTCGCATAGTGCAGCTGCTGACCTTTGAACATATACCAAGTTTTTTAGGACTCTCCCCTTTTTAGATCCCCCTTTTCCAATTAAAGAATTAAATATCATAATATAGATACTCATGAGTAATATGTTACCTGCACATGGAGTTTTCCAACCTTTATGGTTGCAGAAAACCCTATCACAAAAGATTCTAGGTATTGAAAAAATACTATCTTAAGGACAAAATGTGGTCCATATGAAGAATTACAAAAATTAGATATTACTTTCCCAGTTCCACTGCAGAACCATTTCTATACCTCAAAAATCTGCATGTCTACTATTATATCCTCATCTAACTACTGCAAACACATAGGGCTATATATATATAGTTTTATGCATTTTATTCACATAAAATATTGTTATGTGTATACATAGATAGAATGTAACCTAGACACAAAGGAATTATTTATTGGAATATTTGAAATATTATTACTATTACCAAATTCATCAAATGATTTGTAAGAATCTTATCATCTCCCTTTATAATTTAACAACACCATTATTTGGGAAAAATGGCCTTATTCTCTCTTGGTATTGTGTATACTACATTAGCATACTAATTTAGGTGAGAGAATTTATGTGAGTTTCTCTAGACCAGTGACAATGCAGATGAGTAGCTATGTTATACTTTTTAATAGTTAGCATTTATAAAAACAGAAACATCCTTTACATATAGTCAAGGTATAAAGCTCTTTCACATATTTAAAACCTCTAAATGTATCGCTTCTAATTTGTGTCTCAGAGTTGAATGGCCACTGTGATTTACCAGTTCTAAGTCACATCAATCAGCCTTGGTGCAAAGAATATTTTGCAAAAATTTTAGCTTTACTATGGACCTTAAATATCAATATGGGTGGGGGGGTTGCTGAAGCCAGATCTGATTATTTTGCAATCATGTACCTTCATTTGTCCTTAGAAGTGCTTGTAAAAGTATTTTATAACTATTTGGTCTGATATGGAATAAAGCCCTACCTTAACTTTCAATTTGTATTCAACTTTGAGAAAACAATTCCTTAACCACATAGGCAGCCTGCAGGTACATATGTATTTCTTATAACTAAGTAACTAGAAAAACACCTAAAAAGTATTTTTCTAAAACCTAAATTATTCTTTTTCATCACATTTGAGCCCTTCACAGGAAATCTGCCTTGAAAATTCCAGATGTTGCTATGATTATTATAGTCATTTAAATTATTATTACAGTAGTAGTACATCATATTAATTGTTCTCAAGAAAGATAATAAATAATTACAACAATAATAATAATTAATTGCATTTCATAGAGTGAGTTGCATTATGCACTGTTTCTGGATGGGTATTGTTAGTAACATGATTAATTTTTCCTGGAATCTAATACAAAACATATTTTTAATTAGGGTATCAAAATGCCCTGCAACCAAAAATTTGATATGCACAATATACCTCCAGCCAAATTTAGGGTAATGTGAATATTTCTGATAAGAATTGTACTTTTACTGTGCTCTACCACACTTTCATATCATCCAGAAGTCAGAATGATAATGATAGTGAAAATGATCAGGAATATAAGCTACAAAGAGACACGTGGGATTCCAGGGTTTCTAGGTAAAGAATCTGTGAGATTCTCCTAAATCTTGACTATGGGGGTTCAGATTATGAACTGTACCCAGACCCACTGAGTTGGAATCTCTAGAACTGGAGATTTATTTTTAAGTACTCTTATTAGACTCCAGCTCTAGAGATTCTGACCCAATGGATCTGGAGGCAGGCTCATAATCGGTGTTTTTGTTGGTATCACAGAAGACCCTAGTGAAGGATTTCCATATTGCACTTTGAAAAACGTGATCTGGAAAGTCTGAAGTCTCAGACAGGTGGCCAAGATAGAGACTCTGACATGCAGAGCAAGCCTGAAACCTGGTTATCAGAGTCAGATCACAATGTCAGGGCCTGGCTGGAAGTGATATCCCTGAGTTTGGGTTAAAACTCTATACTCGTTCGTGCCCAAGATCAAATTGGTCTTAACAAGTGGGGGAGGGCTAAACCTACAGGCAGGAGGGTAAGTGGGAAAAGCCCAGGAGGCTGGGAGACAGGAAGCCCTTGCTCTCAGTGCTCCCTTCGCTTGTACCTCCTGATCTCTGCAGCAATGCAGAGAATGGCTGTCCCCTCTCGAAGCTTCCCAGACTTTGGATGTGGAGAGAAGCCATTCTTTTCCTTCTCAGTCTTGCTGTTATAAGCACTGACTCCAGGAAGATATTCTGAAAAAGTTTCAAGTGGAAACAGAAGAGTGAGGAGGGCAGACCAACCTGGGGCTGGGATTGTGGGGATACACTGATGAGTAACTCTTTGGACTGGTCAGTGAAGTAGACTTCTGCTCTACCAATGGCACACCTATGAGTAAAGTGACTTCCTGGCCTTCAGTTATGCAATTGATTTTCAGGTTAGCTGGCCATCAAGATCTAAGAGCATTAAAATCACTCCTCCAAAGATTCTTAATCAGTAGGTCTCAGGTAGAGCTTAAGAATCTGTGTTTTTAAGTAGTGACCCACTTATTTCTTACATGCAGCTAGGACTGAGAACCACTATACTAAAGCATCAGAAAGTTAATCTACATCTGGACACAGTCTTTGGCTTATCAAGGGTTTATAGCTTGAATATTCTAATAATTAATCTATGCTTATTAATTACTATGACCATGAGTTTCTGAAATGTTGTTTAGTGTTTCCATGTCTCTAATCATAATTCAAGTTAAGATGTTTTAACTAGAGCCCATCCCCTATCAATTAGTCTTCTGTGGCTGTGTTTCTATTGGAAGACAAATAGAGAGTGGCTAACATTTTATTATCACACAACAGTTCTCAGAAAAGGAAAGGGCAAAGCCTACTGAAGAATACAAGATCAAAGGAGAGGACCCCTGGTATGACCAAGGCCCAGTGAAAGGGTAATCTTCAGCAAAATGCCAAATTGCAAGGTGTAGATTTCATTTCATCTAATATTGTGTATTCTCTTTGGGATCATGAGACATTCATTAGAAGGAGGAAAATGAGCAGAGGAGCAAACATGGTATGATTGTAATAGGCTGTGACCCTTATATGAGGAGACAGTGGCAAGGCTGACATCAATAACGGCCATCAAGTTTATTTAGAATTTTTTTCTCAGTTAAGAGATGTTCAAGCCGAGGGAGACAGAGACAGCCAGGAAATTGAGTTTTGTTTTTCTGTCTAAATGGTAGAAATGCTAACTGAACTAATTATGAAGGTTGAAGACAGAAAAAAATATTTCAATTTCAAAAGATAGATGTTAACTTAGCTAAGATTTAAAGCAAAGTAGCACCAAACCATTTAAATTATGTTCATCTTTAGCTCAGACTAAAAAGACCAATGATTCTTGGAAAAATTGTGTAACAGTTGAGAGAAATTGTCATAGAAGGCTATTGTATAGGACACAGAACCTCCCCTGGGAACTGTCTCATTTTCTTTCTGGAAACTACTAATTATCCCCTGTGGAAAAAAAATAATATAAACGGAGCCAATTTAAGATGGAGTCAGAGCTGCCACGGTAGAGCACTGCCTTGCATGTCCTACGCCTCGAATCTTCTGATATTAAAATGCGGCAAAATATCCTTTGGACGGGGCCTCAAGTGACATTGTGTTCCAGAGAACAGTTTGCAAAAATAACAGGAAACAGATATTACAACCACTGGAGAGATGGCTACAGAACTGAAAATTTAAAAACATGAAGAATTAACATCACTCTGCTATATCACCTGCACCAATAGAAATGCCTTCCCTCATTGACGTAATTGTTCCCCTTCCCTTTCTCATAAGTACCCCTTGCCTTTACCTCCTAATTAAACGCTATTTGGGCTTCTGCCTAAATTAGTGCTTCCTGAATAATTATAATATCTATGTTTTTAAATCTCAAATGAATGCTTGTTACCTGTAACCCACTAAATCCATGTATATCCATATGGTTATATAGGACTTTCCCTGGTAGTATTTGATTGGGCCTGGGGTGGGCATTTGACCCAAGCTGTGAGCAAATCACTCTTCTCTGAGAATCTGACATTGGTCCAAGAGATTCCTGCTTATTTTAGAAATGATGTATTTCTGGGAAATGAATACAGAAACCACTTCCTGTCATGACAACTTAGAAATATCAAGTCTCCAACATGAGAGAAGAAAGAAATAGATGTGAAAAGAGAAGCAGAGACAAGAGAAAAAGTGTTGGTGGCAATTTACAGCATGGTACTTATTCTTCGGGCTTGGATGCTCTCTGTTCTATTTCATGCTAGTCTAAATCAGGCTTTCATTAATGCAGTCAAAAGATTTCTGAATAATGTAAAGAGGGAATACCACAGGATTGGCTGGCCTGAAGGGGCCAAAGTCAAATGCCCAGAAAAGGAAGAGAAATTGGAAACTACTATTTTTGCACTCTAAGAAGAAACAGGCTGGATTAGGGGTAAAATCAGCCTATGAGTAAAGTTGTTACTAGAAAGCAAAATGGAATAATCAGCTCAAGTCAGGATGCTAGATGTGAGGATTTGTGTGGCCAATAACAGAAGTTTGGTCACCAGTGGATTGGCTAGGTGGGAAAGGCTCAAAATAGAGAGGGTTGATTGAGTCAAGCCAGGTTCAGTGTCCACAGCTGAACAGCATCCTCAGTCCTCTGGTGCGAGCTGAGGAATAAGTGTTGTGTTCACCTCCTAGAAGGTCTTGAGTCCAGTAAAACAGAAAGTAGAGATTCCCTTATAGGGCCTAGGTGCTAATCTTCACTGTGGCTCATATCTTTTGGTTTATTTATCTCTTTTAGACACTGTAAGGTTTATCTATATATAAGTGAGGAATATTTGCTTGTGCTGTATATATTAATCCCTTCATGATCTCCATTTTCTAAAATTGGGTTAAGTCTATCATTAAATATGGTGATATTAAACTTACAAGAATAATGAAAATAACAGGAGTTATTAACAGCCTCCCAGTGATGGACCTTAAAAATTCAAGCTAGTCATTGATGACATGTCTCTGAAGGCATATGTCACACATTGTCCCATTTAACTATTGCCACATAAATATATCTGGCAGTAAGCATACCAGAATGAGGATTATGGAAAAATTTAATATGGACATATTAATCTTTGCTCCTATAGATTATTTGAATCATTATGTTGATGTACACAGAATAGTTAAGGAGATCAGTTGCTCTGACAAATTATGGAGATTAATAAACTCTTTAAACTTAGATAAGTAGATCTTAGTCTGTTGATAGACAGGCAGACCTCTTAAAGGTCAGGTGCAGTGGGATCCGCATGACAAAGTTATTGAACCTGGCCATTCTAAAGCGTCTAATATTGTGCACCTGGCCTCTCAGCTTGCAAAGAAAATATGCCAAGATGATGTGAAATGCTGTATAAAGTTGTTACAGGATGAAAGAGGACAGGATTTGGAAAAGGATGAGTAGGGATAAAAAGTCTGGTTTTTTAGTCTTAATGAAATCCAGCACTTCAGCCTCTCGGAATGTAATTTATTAAAAAAATAAAGCCATATTAATATTATATTTCCTGCAACCTTAAAAGGGTGACAGCTAGGAATCTAAATAACACTGGAGAAAGCCATTTGTAAATTAGAGAAACAAATAGAAATAAAAGAAACACAGGAAGACCTGCTCTACCCCTGCTCCCCAAAGGTCTCTAAATTTCAAAACTGAAACTGTTGAAAAGTCAGAGTGGAAATTGAAAAGTAAGGAATACATACATGGCTTTAGAGGTAGTCAGAACGGGAAAAAGTTTTTGTAATGAGATTTTAGATGGGCCAAAACGGTTCTTCTGATTGATACCAAATCAGGAAAAGTAGCCCATGGCTTCTTATTATTAATGCCTTAAGTCCCCAGATAAAATCTATACCCACTTGCTAAAAAGTATCCCTCATGAAAGAATGACTTTTATTAGTCATTTATACCTTAGTTTAAATAAGTGAACACATGTTGAGTACCTACTGTGTGCATAAACATACACGATAAAGCTACAAAGAAGAAAAATACAGTTTTTCCTTTCAAGGAGCTCACAGTCAGATGGGAGAATCAAATTCATGTGTGAAAATTTGCAGTATGCAAAGTGGTCAGTTCCATAGTAAAAGTGCAAATGTCAGTGAGAACAAGCGGAGGGTCCGTGATTTGGATTAAGTCTTTTCTAAAAACAGGCTTTCTGGTCAAAGGTAAAGAATTGGTTGAAGAATTGGCATGAGAAGATTAAATACCTCAGAAAGGAATCCATAAAATGTAACATAATCACAGAAAGGGGAAACAAAGGTTTTGAAGCAAAAAACACCAACATTGCTTTGCCAATAGCAATAAGACTGGTAATTTGAGCATAAATTCTGAGTATTTGGGTTATAACCCACTCAATAACTTTTTTTTTTGGTTCTGTTGTTACCTAATCAGTTGCAAAAAAAAATAATGGCAAAGGAAGTTTCCAAAAGGAGAGTGGGGAAATTGTAAGTGACCGTATTTGTGAAAGCAGGAAATTTTAGTTGGAATGAAAAAAGCCAACAGAAAATGAACACCAGCTAGCTGGGAAGGGACCACAGTCTAATATCATCGTAATTTCTACACCACTGAGGACTTCTATGTTCTTAAAATGGCTTCACAAGCCCAGATCTCCTTTTGTTCAAGATTCTCCCAAGCACATTATTTTCCTGTCAGATCAGGGAAATAATAGTCACAAATTTAAAAATAATATGCTAATAAATACCTTTATTTTACTTTTATTGGTTGCTTTGAAAGAATAACTATCACTTTTACCCCAGAATTACTTGTGGTTAATTTTCAAATCAGGTAGAGTAATTGACATTTGATAACTAGTCATATGTAATCCTCTTGCTATTACAAACTAGCAGAGAATTCATGGAACTTCTCCTTAGTGGCCCAAATGCAAGTGTCCTGATTTCTATTTATTTTTAATAATTTCTTTGCTGAGTTGGTGGGTTCTTATACCGCCTCCTTGCCTTTCTATTTCATATATATATGTGAAATTGAAATATATATATGTAAAAGAGGAAGGCCCTAGAAGATTTTCCTTTTTCTCCACTGCTTCAAGAAAATAGAATTTTAAAATAGCTATAGTTTGCCCAATGGAGAGAGAGATGAGTAATTTATGAAGAGTTGTACCTCTTCTAAATATCCTAGCAGTATACTCATTATTTGCATTGAAGTTTAAAAAAATTGCAGAGCAAATAGAACTTACATCCATCAGAGGTAAAACATTTCATTATATTTTATTATCCCCAAATCAATTCCTAAAGCAATGTGCGAATTAAAATGTTTTATCCAACATTTTCAAGAAACCAATTTAAAATTACACAGCTTATAACAAATTGCCAAAAATATTGTAAGCAGCCATTAATTTACTCCAAACCAATTAAACTCTACAGTAATACATGCAGTAATATACATGCACTTGTTCCTAATTTCCTTTTGTAATTAAGCCGGGTACAAGGCATTGCCGCATTTGACAATGAATTTTAATCCTCTTGTTTGATCTTTTTCTTGTCTGCTCTGGCCCCTACTACCAAGTGGCAAAAGTCACTTTGTCCAGTATCATTCTTCTTTTCACTTAAAAGAGCAATTTCTTTTAAATATTCATATGCCATGAGTTACTGTATGTCCTGAAATTGCCTTATATTTTGAAACATTCTATCTTTAAATCCACGGGGAGAAACTTTCAGAAGGTTAATAGAAAGTACATACGAAATGTTTCAGAGCTTAACATCAACAGTATGGGGGAAACGAATGCATATTGTACTAGTTCATAGTCAAGATCAGCTCTATATTAGTCAGGGTTCTCAAGAAAAATAGAACCAATAGACTGCATGATGCCCACCCACACTCTTACCAATACATCCAGAGATAATGTTTAATCTGGGCACCCATGGCCAGTCAAGTTGACACATAAAATTAACCATTACAAATCCATACTTTATCACCTTGGCGGCCATATACATCTTCTTAGTCCATACTTAATCTCTCAATAAAGACAATAATGAGGTCATAATTCTGCCAAACATCTCTGATACAACTATCCTACATATAACAGTCAATTTAATCCCATCCCCAGAAGAGGAGGTAAAGTTCTTGAATGATGTTTACTATTCTCTTTGATACCCTGCAACTTAAATACTATGATGTAAAATTAGTAATACTTAAATGCTATTTTATAAAGTCAATGCATATTATGTGACATGGACTCCGGCCCACAGTGTCCGCGGCATAATGGATGAGATACGAGACAAATTCACACAGACTACTGAGTCCTGTGGAGGAAAAGGGACCACGTGGCCACTCTCTCAAGGGGAGAGTGCCCTGATCCTTGCTTTGACAAGCTTTTATTGGGTTCAATTTGCACAGGAAAAGCTCATCAATCAGGCAGAAATGATTAAACAATAGATAACATTCAAAGAACTCTGAGGCCCTATTTTGAGTCAGGGTCAGATAGCTAAAAGGCCATGAAACCTTGGGGAACAAACTCACTTCCTGCTTGGTCCCTTATTATTTAAACTGAGGGTATTAGCAAAGTAGGTTTCACAGGATTTTATGCATTCTTTCTTAGGCCTGATCACCCTACAGAACCTGCCCTTTCTAGCACAGGGCTGCACCCACCACCAGCATTGTTTCAGGCTTAATGTATTGTTTCAGGCTTAAGTCAGGCAGGGGAAGTAAGATAGCCAAGAGATTAGGAGGCTTCTTGCAGACAGAATGAGGACTCAGGCTATGACAAAACCAAGGAGTGAAGGTCCATCACCCCCTTTTTCTGTAACCCCCAAGTCCTTCCCTGGGCCCCCCATGATCGTGCCTGTCTTGGGTTGTCCCCCCCTTGAGGAATCTTACCTGTCACTGGCTAATTGATCAAGCATTAGGGGCCAGGGAGGATGAAGCAAAAGGAGCAGAGGTGATGCCTCTGATAAGCTTTGTCTCCTTAGTGGCTTATGGTCCAAAGGTCCCTCACTCAGCCTTAGCCATGGGGGGTTGGTTACAGCTTCTGCAACCAGGCAAGGTGGTTCCCAACAATGATAACAGAATAAGAGAGGAAAGAAAATATATATGTATATATGAAGGTCTGTCCAGAGAAAGCCCAGCCATTGTTAATATAATGAGAACTATTTGTGTGATGACATCAATGTAACCTAGCAGCTAAGGAGAGTGGACTGGAATGCACATGTGTGAACAATGATCACTTTATCATACTAGTCAGTGGAGGCAGTAGACACTGTTGAGTGACCATGTATACTGTGTGGTCATCACGTTCACAATGAGTGAGTAGGGCAATGAATCTGCATCAAGTTTTGCATTAAAGCTTTAATGTTTCTCTGCAAAAACTATTCAGATGATTCAGAAGCCTTTCGGGTATGGTGCAATGAGTGCAGCACAAGCAAAATTATGGCACAAATGCTTCAAAGATGGTTGAGAATCTGTTGAAAGAGATCCACATTCTGGAAGACCTGCAACAAGCAGAGCACCTGAGAGTGTTGAATATGTAATCTGTAATAAACAAAGATCAGAGAACTGTGTGAGGTCCCAAGGTGCCTACTTTGAAGGGGACTGAGGTCTCATTGCCCTATGTACAATGTTTCTTGTATCTTTTATCTTCTTCAATAAAGGTCTCTATTTCTGATATTAAATGAATGGATACTTTCTGGACAGACCTTGTATACATGCAAACAAAAACATATTTGACACAAATATATTTACATCAAAATGAGAAAATATTTATGAAAATTTGTCTCCATTTCTATAACTAATCGAGTGGCCATAGCTCATATTTATTTTTTCTTCTTTCAATACCCACTCTGTATTTAATTTGTCTTCACCAAGAACCTCTGCCAGTCATGGTTCTTAATAAAGTGGGGTAGCTCAAACCTTTGTTCCAAAAGGGTCTGGGCCATTAGTAGCTCTACCTGGACTGGGTTATTGTAGTTTTCCATTGACCTTAGTCATAAGGCATGGTAATACTAGGAGACACCCTAGGCATCTCTTGTATTCCAGCCATACTCTTCCCTACTTCCACTGTGGAGAAGCAGTCCAATTCCCTTTGAAGGTCAGAATTAATCACCCCAGAGAATACAGTGACTCTCGTGTTTGCCTTTGAATTCTCTCTTTAAATCCCTTCCTCTACATTAAACCAAGGCATGTCACTTTTCCTATTAATTCAGAAGCATGAGAAAATCCTAAGTGGCCAGGTGGTGGTTTTAGATCTTTTGGATCATATCACCCAAATGGTAGAGAAGCTTGCACAGCAGTCTAAACCTTCTGTAGAGCCTTCTCTCGTTCTGAAACCCACTCAAAACTAGGGGTTTTTCAGCTCACTTGGTACATGGGCTGGAGTACCACACTGAAATGGGGAATATGTTACCTCCAAAACTTAGAGTCCCATTAGGCACTGTGCCTCTTTTTAGGTTGTAGGAGGGGTCAGATGCAACAACTTATCCTTCACCTAGAAGGGATATTTCTACATGCCCCACACCAATGGATCCCTAAATATTTCACTGAGGTAAAAGGCCCATAAATTTTAGTCTTATTTCTCACCTTCTGACATACAAATGTCTTATCCAATAAGTCCTAAGTAGTTACTACTTGTTGTTCACTAGGTCCAATCAGCACAATGTCATATGTAATGGGCCAGAGTAGAAGGTAAATGCTAGCTGGAAGCAAGCTGCTTTTGCTAAACCTTATGGATAGGGGTGGAGAAAAGGCATCTGCCAGGTCAGTAGCTGCATACCAGGTACCAGGGAAGTCTTACTTTGCTCAAACAATGAAACCACATCTGGTACAGCAGCTGCAATTAGAATCACCACACGGTTAAACTTTCAATAATGCACTGTCATTCTCCCAAATCTGCTTTATGCACAGGCCAAATGGGAGAGTTGAATGGAGATGTGGAGAGAATTACCACCCCTGCATCCTTCAAGTCCTTGATTATGGCCCTAATTTCTGCCACATTCCTAGGAATGTGGTATTGCTTTTGATTTTGTATTTTGCTAGATAGGAGCAGTCCAAATGGTTTCCACTTGGCCTTTCCCACCACAATAGCCCTTATTTCATAAGCCAGGAGATGAATGTGGGAATTCTGCCTGCTATTCAGTGTGTTTATTTCAATTATGTGTTATAGAACTGGCTGGGAAAATAACCACAGGATGTGTTCAGGGACCCACTGTAAGATGGACCTGAGCTGAAATTCCATTGATTATCTGATCTCCAGAAGCTCCTATGCTGACTGGTGGGCCCCTGCACACCACCACTAAAGGTGGGAATGCTACTGTCACTGGGGGGTGGGGAGGACAATTTTGCTGGAAGTGGGGAGACTTTTTCCATTGGTAAAGTCTGGTACTCACCAGAATTTACTGGCTCAATGTCCCTAGTTTTATTCGAATCTTCACAAAAGTTCCCATTCCAATGTAAGATTCCATTCTTTCCCAAGAAATTCTCTCACTTGACCAGTAGACACTGTGGGAACTCAACTTGCATTGAAATTCAGCAAGTGCCAGAATGGGTTCTGCATTTGATTTGTGCAATTTCAGCCCTATAGCTAAAGGAGACAAGGGCCCTTTGGGGCACACATAGAAGCTCTTAGGTCATTTCTGTAGCACACTTGAGCTGGGAATTTCCATCCCTGAGCTTATCTTTTTCTTTTGCCACTTTGTCAGTAACATTAGGAGCAATCACCCAATGTCATTATTTTTGTTAATCTTCCAAAAATGTTTGAAAGTAGCTCATAAAGTATTAACTACCTCCTTGCTTCTTATGAGTAATTGATTAGGAGTATGTAATGCAGATATTTTGCATACCTCTCTATAAACAATTCATTCTACAGTTGTTACTGCTCACTTTACCACTGAAAATTACCATCTTTAATCCTAATTAGATTAGGAAACAATTCCATACTCTTGGTACCAAAATTTATATTAGTCAGTATTCAGAGACACAAAAGCTATAGGATATAGATAATGAGAAATTAGTTTACACAATTATGGAGGCTGAGAAGTTCTATGATCTGCTATTTGTAAGCTAGAGACCCAAGAAAGCTGATGGTATAATTCAGTTCAATTCCCCAATGGGAATCTATCTTATAAATCCCAGTTGAAGGGCCAGAGAAAATGTCCTGTCTTGAATCTTGAGCAGGAAAAAGGTATGAATAGGGATAAATTCCTCCGTTCTCCGCCTTTTGCTTTATTCAGGTGCTCAATGGATTGTGTGTGATGCCCACACACATTGAGGATAGTAATCCACCTCTACTGATTTTCTAACCCAAATACTAGTCTCATCTAGATACATCCTCACAGCTCGAAGTCACACTCAGAAATAAGATTTAATCTGGGCACCCTGTGACATGTAAAATTAATTACCACAAATTAATATACCATTTCCACCTTTGTATTTTCAATTATATATAGAAATTGACCTATGGTCCAGGATATTTAATATCTTTCTGGAATCCATTTGAATATTAAGATCACTGACCAGTTACAGAAGAGTTATCACATTAATTTTTAAACTTATATAGCCTACCAAACTCATATAGCCTACTAAACTTATATAGCCTATATTGGTCAAAAAGGGAAAATTTAAATTCCTATAAATTTAATCAATTTGAGTAAAATTTCTCATTTTAAGAAAGTCTCAGTATTTAGCAAAGAGGAAGGGAAATGGTGCTGAGCTTTTATACATTCTACCATTCTGGGCTTTTAAAATAGATTTGCTTGTTTAATTTTTACCAAAAAAAAACTTAGCTAATAAAAATATATTCCGAGATTCCATATTTTGTCATTGTCACACAGCTTGTGGCAGAGTCGGAGTTCAAGCCTTGTTCGAACCCCAAGCCTGTGTTCTCTACATAATATAAACCTTCTACCTAGTGAAACAACTCTTTCCATTTCAGAAATGTTACTGTCATTTCTATATAAACATCTCATGCACTGAAAACAAATACTGCCTTCTGCTTTTTTTTTTCACTTGACTTTATGGCATAAACATTTTTCCATGCATGTGTATAAACTTTAAAATACCAAATGTTAACCTTTTACTGATGTGTTTTCTTGCTAGTATGATAAAATTTCTTTAAGCATTTCCCTAATATTAGAAATGCTTAATTGTTCATTTTATCACAGGTAAGGCATCCATAAGATATGTTCATTCCCTTAGATTTTTACTTCCAGTGAGCTATTTCTTTAAAAAACAGTTTTAGTTGTAAAATTCATGGGAGTAAAAGGTATAAACATCTGTATAGGTCTTTCAACACATTACCTCTTTTTTTCCACAAACACATGCACTAATTTAAGATGAAATATTGCTACTTTTAAAAGGAGATGTCAGCACTCACATTCTACAATGGAAAGAACATCGAGCTTCAGGGATTTATTTCACTAAGTGTTGTTGTGAATTGCCCTTGAAAAAGAAAGTGACAGACCTCCTCCCCTGCCCTGAATTATGTCACATCCCAGAAGACTGAAATGGTCATTAATTTTTAATATCATCTCTTCTCAGTGAAGAGTATAATGAATTTTCCTTAGGTAATCTTGTAGGATTGAAGTCCTAAAAATTCTAGGAAGATTTCAGGGCTCATCTAGAGTGACCCCAGAAAATTTTAACCAGTTTCTATATTCTTGAGAGAGAATATGTACTGGAAATAAGGGTAATTGTTAAATTACCTACAACATCAATTAATACTGTAACCACAGCTTGTAATGCCTATACAGCGCTTTCTGGTTTAGACAGTATTTTCTCATGTTTGATCACGGGAGAGTAGGTTGCATTGTGCTGGGGATTGTAAGATACAGAGAACTATGCTCCAGGAACAAAGACAGTGTCTCTGTCCTTATTGAAGTTAACGGTCTTACTGGGTTAAAAATATATCATCACATTAAAAGTTAAGTATATCCCAAAGAGGGTAATATTAAATATCTAACAAGAAAATATATGTCATAATATTAAAGAAGGAAAGTTTAGTGGGCAAGGTAGTTAAATTGCTGAGGTATGGAAACTTTTTTTTCAGGAAAGTCATATGTGTTGACTATCCCAGGGAGTTAAGCCTTGGTTACCTCCTGGCCCCTCTCCTGCTTTCTAGCATCACCTCAGTGTACCTGACCCAGCTTTGGGGACATCCTGAGGGGTTTCCTTTGGGAGGGTCAGCCAAGTTCTAGAATCTCGCACAGTCTTGGGCATCTCTGGAACTGGACGCTTGTAGCAACTTGAGAGCAGAGAACTCTGCCCAGTGATTCTCCATCACTCTATAGCAAAAGATTTCTCCTGCATCAAAGCCATCCATACTTAAAAACTTCACTCATGTTCGAGTGTGGAAAGAATCCAGCTATGAGAATGGACAATGAAAGGAGTTGTTCATCTAGGCAGACAAAAGTGTATCCATTCATTCAACAAGTACTTACTGAGAACCTACAAGGTACCTGGCACTGTGCGCTTATAACACACTATTGAGATAAGAAAAGTAGTATTTGATTCTGAATATAAGACAAAAGAAATTCATATCATTTTTCCACAGTAAGAACAAAGGAAATAATTTATTCTAATCCCCTTTGAATGGGGATTAGAATAAATCAAGGAAGACTATGAATATCAAGGAAGACTACCAAAAATGACTTACCTTTGGTCAGTCATTTAGTGTGGTAGGTGGTTAGTGTGAAAGCCGGATCTTCAACCTAGATTATCTTACTGTTGGACAACCCATATTATCCAAGGGGTCCATGAAGACACTTTTATCACCTTCACCTTATTTTTTAGTCTTCTTCTCTGAAAAAACAAAAACAAACCTGAAAATGTTTCTCAATACACAAGCAGTTTTTGTTCATATTTTTATGATATTTCAACATTGGAAGTTCTTCACTATCTAATTTTTACTCTTCAATGAAATGAACTTGAGTAATGGGTAAGTATCTACAATGTTTCATGAACTATTACAATGGTTCAAATAATGGTTCAAATAATGAAAGCAGGTTGTTTAAGACAGCCGCTGACCACATGTGGCTAATTGCTTTAAATTTAAATTACACAAAATTAATTATTAAGTTCCTCAGTTAGCTAACTACATTTCACATATTCAAAACCCACATGTTGCCAGTGGCTACCATATTGAAGAGGACAGACAGTGAACATTTTCATCATTGCAAAAAAGATCTGTTGCAAAGTATTATATTGAAGCAATAGACCACTTCTCACCCAATATTGTAAAGAATGAATTAACTTGCATAATATGTATTTTTCAGCACATTTGGCCTTGAGTAATAAGGTATTTACATAAGGATATCCAGGAAGAGAGATCTTACTGAGAAGCAGTGCAAGAAAAACACAATCATCTTACATTCTTTTTTCCTACTGCAAAATTAAGTGCTTAAATGACATTCTTTAAATGCTTCAGTTGCTCAAAACCTTTTTTCCCCATATAACCAGAGTTTAAAAGTGTTTCCATGAGTCTTGTGAAATGGTTCGTGTACAAATAGTAAAATTCACTATAGCACTCATTCTCATGGACTTACGAGGTCTGTCCAGAAAGTATCCAGCTATGTGAGATGAAAAATAAACACATTTATTGAAGAAGATACAAGAAACATTGTACATAAGACAATGACATTTCAGTCCCCTTCAAAGAAGACACTTCAGTACCTCACACAATTCTCTCAATTGTCATCAGCTGCCCTATCGTATTTTCCTGAATCTCATCAATTAGCTAAAATCACTTTCCCTTTAAGGTGATTTTTAATTTTGGGAAAAGCCACAAGTCACATGGTGCCAAATCTGGGCTACAGCGGGGCTGAGTCACTGGGGTTTTGCTAAAAATATCTGCACAAGATGTGATGCATGAGCAGGCACATTGTCGAGATGAAGCTGACAATCATCAGTTGCCCATAGCTACAGCCTTCTGAATCACCCCAATAGTTTCCATGGAGGAATGTTCAAACTTAATGAAAAATTTGATGCAGATTTGCTGCTCTTTTTGCTCAGTCATTTTGAATGTGATGACCACACAGTACACATGCTCCTTCACCTCTGTCCACCGCCCCCACTGACTAGTTCAGTGAAGTTGTTACTGTTCACCCACACACATTCCAGTCCACTCTCTTTGGCTGCCAGGTTACATTAATGTCACACAATTCATTCTCATTATATTAACAATGGTTGGACTTTTTCCAGCTGACCTCATGTATTCAATATTAAACAAAAAGCAGTATATACTAAACAAATACATAAAGCTGTTCTTAGGAAGAAAGTCATATCCAGGTGGGTATTTAAATGAAGAACCAGAAAAAAAAAGTTAAGTACTTTTGACAACAAATATTAAATTGGGCACATCCTTTTATCAAAATTAGAGAATTTCAGAGGAAATCATTGATGCATAACATATTTTTATATAATAACATTTATAGTAGTGAAAACTTATAAAACCTAAATTCCATCAACACAATTCTAGCAAAATAAAATAATCTCTTCTATACAGAATGATACTATATAGTCATAAAAGAGAGTAACCAAAAAACCCTGAAAATGTACTCATCTCCCAAGCAAGAGTAGTGTGATTTTATACAAAGGAAATAATAAGTGTGCCAATTGAAAGAAAGAAAGAAAGAAAGAAAGAAAGAAAGAAAGAAAGAAAGAAAGAAAGAAAAGTATTAATATTGGTTACTCTAGTCAATAGTTTATAGCATATACCATTCTCTCTTTCTCCTCTCTCTTTGTATCTCTTATTCTCTCTCCTCACTTGTCTTTGCTGTTTGTTTTTTTCTACATTGAATATGTATGACTGCTATAACAGAAAATGTATACTTTTTAAATAAAAATAGAAAACATTTTCCCTCTCTGGATAGCATTGTAGCACAGAGTTCAAAAAACAAATCTGTGAATGTACAAGTGGATGAAAACATAGAAATAAATGTAGATAACTTTTCCATTACATTTAAAATATAATGATAGTATTCTTATAGTTTGGGGATGCCTCTAGTAAATGAAATAGAGTTTACTTTTAAACTTATTACAATAAACAAATCTACAAGGAATCAAACTTTTTCTTAGTTTGATTACTAGCCTTGACTAATATAAAAGAGCCAATAAAAAAAGCAAGAAGAGTTTAGAAATAAAATCCAAAATGGAACAGAGGCTATGTAGATCTATACTGTAGCAATATGTCCTGATAGGCGTAGCATTATTCCCAAAGTTGGAGTTTTAACTGATTTGTTAAACCTTAAGAAGTGAAACAAATCAATAATGATAAACAAAACTGTTTACATTGTATTAGTTTGGTTACCAGAATTTTGTAGCTCTGTTTTTAATATTTACTGTGCAACTTACAAGCAATAAGTGAATTTTCAAAAGGACACCTTTTTAAAGAAACTGAAAAACTGTAAATTTTGCCTCACTTTAAACCTTAGTGAGATCAGGTTCATATGATTACTACAGAATGTGGAGGAAAGAAAGAAAACTAGATGAAGGAGGTGAAGGGAGGAAAAGTTCTAAACCATTTCAGTGAAGTAAAGATCAATTTCATTTTAATATAATTTTTAATGGTTGTTCAAACCCCTATAATGCACCCACACAAAAGGCTTCAGTTAATGTGTGTGTATTTTGAGCAGTTCCCCTCTTCCACCCTCCAGTTTAATTTCCGTCCTTCAAATGAGATGAATGGAGCGTGAAACAGGTCATATCTCAATGCTGACACATGGGTTGCAGATAGAACTCCCAGCCTGAAGAAGCAGCCAGTTTGGAGATTAAATCAAAGCAGCTCTGAATAGATGGGAGGTCAGCCAGGGCCAGCTTTGACATTTGATAGGACCTTGTGATCAATCAGGCCTTTCTTCGCTCTTCCAGGCTTCCTTATAAGAGTGGCCCTAAAAAACAGATGGGATACGTTACAAAGTGCAGGAGAAGTACTAGATTGTGAAAGGAGATAGGTGTCAATATTATCAAAGGGACAAGAGTTATTTGAAGCAGCCAGCAAATCAGGAGACCCTGCTTCGCTGCAATTGCTGTGCTAAAGTTTGCTTTTCATGATGTGAAATCCAAGCCTTGAGAATGGGGAGATAATTTTTAAAAGGTCTGACCTCCTATGCATTAAACTGTAAACTTGGAACATTCCTGATCTCATAAGATTAAATTTTAGTCAGCCTTTACTCTGTAAATAAGCTTGTTTTCAGCAAGGCCAAGCTTAGTTTTTGCTCTGTTTGCTTGCTTTTCTTATTTGTCTTTGGGGAGCACACACACATGCACAAATAAAATGAAGACATGATAACCTTTGGAAGAAAGGAATCAAAGGGTGTTTATGCAGAGAACTCACTGGGCAGGCACCTGAGTGGGGTTTCAGGAAATCCCAGTCACGTCGCCAAGAGGGTCATGAACAATGAATGGCCCCAGAACACCACTGTGACAGACTGTTTTAGTGAGCGGTAATGGGCCATATCCAGGATGAAAGGCCATGTATTTATAACTGTGCAGGCTACTGGGTATCACACCATTCATTATGCCTGCTTGATTTAAGGGAGATGCCTTTTATGAGGGTGACTTGGGAGCAAATTATTTCCAGGAATATCACAGCTCTCTTCCTCCCTCCACCTTCCTCTTCATCTTGCCCACCCTCATTCCACACATATATACATGCTCTCATAGTCACACAAGCACATTCTCTGATTTTTTTTCTGTCATAGAGCATTTCATAGTCAGAGTTAACCTCTCCGCAATGTCTCACTCCAACCCCACTGAGATGGGAGAGCTGGGGCATGGGAGAATGGTTTAAGGAGGGCTCAGATAAGGCACAGTAGCACAGATTCAACCCACCACCGCTCCTCCATGAAATGTTGTAACGAGAGCCCAAGAGTTGAGGTCAGCTGGCTAATTTGCAAAATGAGTTTCTGTGAAGTTGGAGTTTTGCTTGACACAGACTCCACCTTCACAGAGAAGTTAGCATTTGAGTTCTACTTTGCTCCTTGGTTGCAATAGCCTGTCAGCAGTTAAATGTGTAAAGTTATTCAACTTATCTGCACTGATGAGATACTAACCAATTGCACTGAGTTCTAAGTTAATTTTCAACATTAATACTTTATGATGTCTTGAAATCCTAGTAAGGTAGAAACAATACAAAAAACTTTTCAACTAGCAGATCAGATATTTTGGTAAAAATAATCTCAGGAATCTTGTTGTTGTCCCTAACTCACTGAATAGTAATGTACAAATTTTCATTTAAAAAGAGAGTGTGTAAATCTATCGGAAGAGATATCATGGGGTAAGTTATTTATGATACATGATTTGGGTCCCTTAGAGTATTTAAAAAACATTATATCTCACACTTGTATATTAAGGAAGAGATAAATATAACATACTTGGATCTTAACTAAGTTAATTCAATTGCCACGTTCATATAGCTGCAATGTATCTGTGGTTAAAATAAAATTTCTACAATGCTGCTCTCATGGCCTGTGTCACAGGCTTTTTTTGACGAGACAGTACTGATGTGCTGATGATACTTCCCAGAGAGGGTCATAACACAACAAAGAGACATTTGGATTATGAAATGCATGTGTGTGTTTTTGTCTATTTAATCTATGCAAATGTGTGCCCTGACTCTGGCCCCCAAGAGCTCAGATGTCTCTGAGAATTTAGAGATTATTTACAAGGAGCATTTTTTTGAATAATTTTATCATTGAAATGTGACACAAATCTTCCAAAATGGTAATTCTCTCTAGCAAGCTAATCCTTCAAGAGGTTTTTATGTCTCAGAGAAAGCTGTGTGTAATCAAAAGTCCCTACAAAATACGTGTTGGTTTGAGTCAGCCTCTATAATTCCATTTAACTACTGCCAACTCCAGAAACAGCCACAGTTTTCCCGTGTTTTGTACATCAGATAAAGACTTCAGAAAGAATTGGCAGTTGGCAGTTGAGTAGTTGAAAGAGGAAGGAAAAGGCTCTGCCGGTGTTTCCCAATTAATTCTCTTTTCAAGTGAAAGTTTAAAAAGAAAAAATTAGAAAACTGGAAATGACCTAAAAACTCTGGTGCGATAAGATAAAATTTGGCCTGACCATCACCCTGTGACTAAATGCATAGTCTCAATATGTGAAAGTCGACTGAAAAAACATAAACTGTATTTCCGAACAATTACCTTTTTAAAATTATTCTGTAACTTAAAAGTCGGGTATATAAAGTATTGAATTTTGAAGAAATTAAGTCTGTTGGAGAATTAGTGAAAGAAAAAACAAATAAAAATATTTAGTTAAGAAGTTTAACTACCATTCCAGTTTTCAAAATTGTACTAATGCCAAATTCTTTAAAAAGATCTGCTTTCTCAAATAGAACAAAGACATTTGTTAATATGATGGAATGTGTTATGTTTTATTTTTCAATTGTCTTTTAAAAATAACAAATGAGTCAATGGCATTTGTTGGAATGATCCTAGACCAATTATTTTCAACCTTTTTCATCTCACAGCACACAGAAACTAATTATTGAAATTCTGTGGCACACTAAAATATGTATTATAGTTTTTGCCAACCTGACAAAAAAAGGTATAATTTTGATTCATTTACACCGGATGGCTATTGCTATACTGGCTATTGTCATTGTTTTATGGGACAATCTAAGGGAAAAGAGGTCAGTGCCCCTGACTAAATGGTCAGGTATTGCATGTTTAAAAAGTTTTTGTGGCACATGGGCTGAAAATCACTGTCCAAGATGTTTAAGACATCTAGTAAACGCTCTGGCATGAAACAGTTTACCATTTACTAGCTCCATTTACTTCCCTTACTGAGAGAAAAAGAGACTGTGGTCTCAGTTACAAGCACAGACAGGGAGTTTTTATTCTATTCAGCCAAATGTCTCTGTAAACCCTGAGATGGATGCCTTAGGATCATGTACTTCTGATCCTGAAAATCAATAGAACTGGCTAGTTCAAATATTTTTCACATTCTGAACAACATTCAAGATCCACCAAAGTTTTCCTAGAGGCAGAGGTTCTAACCTGGTGACAGAGTTTATTTTCAGCTTGGGCATTGACCCCCCTGTCAAAAACATCATGGACCCAGAACTGGTAACCAGGCCTGTCTGAATTCGAAACAGCTCCCGGGCTGCATGCATGAGGGCATGGAAAGGCTTACCTTGGTTCTGTTTTGTAAGTGTTGGGCCATGAAGAGAACCCACTCATCACAGTTCATTAGCAATAGGCTGTTTCTGCCAAGAAGCACAGATCTTTTAAGAGTGAGTAAGAGCTCAGGCTGTGCATCAGGCAGGCATGGGCTCAAATTTCAGGTCCACCTCTTACCAGTGTGTGACATTGGGCAAGCCTATTTAAAGTAGGAATAATAATAATATTTACTCCAAAAGATTGGTATGAAAATTATCTTAAATGATTACAGAAAAGCTATTTTCACAGTTCCTGGTACAGATAAAGCATGCCATAAAGGTTAGCTACTGTTATATATTCAACTTATTTTATCTTTAAGCATTCTAACCTAGAAGAATTTGAAGGACACAGAAAACATCATGTCTAAATGCCCTTTTTAGCAATCATTTTATAATTAAACGAATTAATTAATCAAAAGATCAAGTGAGACAGTGAGGAGGCAAGAGACCACAACTGAGGTTGGCCCTCTGTAAATGGTGATGAAATAATTCACTGACAGTGGCATCCTAGTAAACAAGTTGGAAAGGCCTCTTCATACGGTATTGCCTAATAAAGATTAAAAATGTAGCATAGTCTATCTTCTAGAATAAACATGTATTTTCATCTATAAAAAATCATCCCAAAACTTAGAGACTAGAAATTGCAAAACATTTATTATCCAACAGTTTTTATAGATCAGGAACCCAGGAACAGCTTGCCTAGCTAGTTTTGGCTCAGGTTTTCTTATGAGCTACAGTCAAGTCTTGGCTGAGGCTGTAGTGATCTCAAGGATTGACTGGGGAGGATCTGCTTGCAAGCTTATTCACATGGCTGTCAGCAGGCCTGAGAAGGTTCACTTTCAGGCTAACTCCCATGACACTCACCACAGGGCTGCCTCATGACACAGTAGCTGGCTTCCTCCAAAGTGAGCCATTCAGAAGAGAGTGAGAGAGCCTCCCAGATAGAAGCCATCGTCTTTTATGGCCTAATCTCAGAACTGACATCCTATTCTTTCTGCTGTATCCTACTTGTTAGAATTGAGTCAACAAGCCAAAGCCATACTCAAGGCCATCCTCAACACAAGTGAAGATATTGTGTAGGAATGTGACCCCCAGGAGGCAAAGATCATTGGGGGTTACCTTGGAGATTACCTATAGTCTGATGTTTCATGTCCCTTTTAAATGCAAAGCATACTCACTGCCCCCAAAGACCTCAAAATTTGCATTCCACTACAATATCAGTGCAAAGTCTAGAGTCTCATCATCTGAATCAGTTCCAAGTGTGAATGAGCTTCCTCAAGCATAAATCCTGCAATGCAACTTCTCAGGTACATCATCTCAAAGTTTGTAGACCTCTGAAATAAAGGAAACAAATTATCTGCCCCATTCCCCACAACCCCAAACATACAATGGTGGGACAGGTATAGACAGTACTGTTCAAAGTAGGGGCTGGAAGACACAGATAGATACCGGTTCACAGCAATTCTGAAATTCAGCTGTGTAAATGTTGGAAGGTCCTATCATAAATAATTCTTTTTCTTTCCCTATTCTGTCCCCTGGGCTCCTGGATCTACCACCTAAATCACCTTTCCATTTTCACAAAAGGTAGAAAACATTAAAATTCTGAGGATTCAAAGGCCAGACAGTATCACTGTCCCACTTAATCCAAGCTGGTGAATATTTCTGAATATATCTTTTTTGAGAACTTTGTGAGCCCCTTATGAAACTTCTTGGGGTCAAATTCAATAGAGTAAAAGGGCATAGCTACAAATCTCTTCTGGATAAACCTTGGGCTTCTGCTGAGATGACTAAAGGACAGTGTCTTGACACTTTCTGAAGACCTATTGTTTGATTGAGATCATCTCTGTGTCACAGTCATCATCCTTTCATAGGGCTATTGGTCTGGTGGAAGGTTCTCTGAGGCATCAACTTAGATTTTTTTGAGATCTTAATAAAAGATGTTATGGCCACACCCTGGACCTTATATTTCTTCACAGGAATAAGATGTCATCCTATCATGGACTGTAGACTGAGGAAAGAAAACAAAGACCTCATCAAGAAGGTGAATTTATGTAAAGACTTAAATGAGATATAAGGAGGTTTTCATTCATATTTCTAAAGGGGATATCCTTAGTTCTAGAAAATGGTAGATAGTCACCAAAGGAAGGGATAAAAAGCATATGTAACTGAATAAATAAGTGAATGAAAAAAAACTGAGGCAAATATAATTGGAAGAAATAAGCTAATGCAAGAGTTTCTGAAAGTAGGAGCACTACCTCTTCAAAATTTCACCCAGATACCTGTCTTGTCACACATGAGTCATAATGAGAAATGTCTTAGAATGCTGAAGTTAGGACTTTTTAGATGCAAACATCTTGGCTAATTTAAAAATCAAATTTATTGTAATGATGTGAAGTAGTTAATAGAATAAAAAAAATTGATTAGCCAGGCCTCGGGAAGAAGAAATCAGGATAATTCACACTATCTAGGTAAAAGGATTAATGGGTCAGTGAGAACTGTCTCCAGGGTACAATGAGCAAAATGAATCTGGGACCATGTTTCATCATTGTGTCATTCCACCCAAGTCTCAAAGTCATGAAAGAGCGTCTCACTCGCTGTTCATGCTTGGGTCACATGTTCATTGACTAGAGGGAAGAAAGGCATGACAGCTAGACTGACTGTGCTATCAAGATCCCATGGGACACAGGTACTGAGTGGGTTCTTCAAAGATAAAGCATGTGTTATTACCAAAGAAGCAGGAAGGGATACTGGGTAAGTAAAAGCAATTGGTGTCCACCCCTTCTGTAAAACTCATTGTAACTGGTTGATGCTCTGATCTACATAAATAATAGGTAAAGAGACTCTGTGGAATGTTTGAATTCCAAAGACATCAGTGTAACTTATAGGTTTAAAGACAAAGCCAAGTATGAGATTATTCTACTTCTGTTCCTAGCACTAGGTCCATCTTCTACATCCAGGATGGCTCACACTTAGCCTAGCTGGCAATCTTGCACCACAACATAGAGTGGAAAGTAAGCAAGGAAAAAATGCCTTGAACTAAACAGGATGATTAGGAACACCTATCTCCTATAGGCATGGCCTTGGGTAATAAATTATCATTCTAAGAGCACACAAAAAGCCAGGAGCATTACAAACAGGATAAACATTTATACTTTGGGGCTTCCTGAACTGTAGATAAGATTAGTTGATCTTCTCAGTCTATTTATGTCAATTTCTTCATATTCTATTGCTAGCATCCCACTGCCTGTATATTCTTTAAATATTAATTCAGAACACGAATCTTTCCTTTCTTCTCTAAAATGTCTTTGGCTATGTGATATTTTCATACAAAGGAGCTACTTTTGACATTCAAAAATTGCTCTTCTTTCTCCTGGCAAGAAGAATTCACTCACTACCTACTAGTGCAAAAGACCTATTTTGCTTAAGAATAGGAAAAAAAAGCCTCCTCCAAATGATACATGAAAAAAGATATTAAATTTTAAATAAAACAAAATGACTCCTCTTCTTTGACCATTTTCCAGAACAACACACTGCTGCCTGTCTATTGTTTCAGAGGCTAATAGTTATATAAATACCTCCTTAACAGCATCTATTCTGTAGCATCATTTGTCTTTGCTACAAAAGGAGTACGTAATAGGATAATGACTCACGTTTTAATCACACCCTCACTTATTTCCAGAGCTCATCCAGGAAGAGATTAGTGTATTCTTTTTTAAATTGTTTTACTTGGTTTTTTTTTTCTTATTTTTTTTCTTTTTTTACCTCTACTAAATTCTGCTTTAATGTGTACAGGGGACCCTATGTCCATCCTGGCAATGTAAGGTGAAAATTAGGCCAATCATCAAAAGATTGGAATTGTTTTAGGTCTAGTAACCTACTAGGTACTCTGAGGCCAATATTTTGTATAAAGACAAAGAAAAAAATGTGGGGCCTTTGTAAAACAGATTTGCCTAATTTGCTGCTCAAATGGATACAATAGGGGTTAGACTAAAAGGTTATTTTATTTAATCTCTTTCTTTAAATTTGTGGTTGCATGGTAATTTAGGTCTTACCACTCTTTGTTAGGAAACTATAAACTTAAGTGTCTGGTGAGAAATAAACTTGATTAAATACCTATCACTGAATGTAGTCATAAAATGGCATCTCATTTTTATCAGCACTTTTGCTGAATTTTTGTGAGACCTAATTAGAAAATTCTGCAGACCATCTTGGTTTTTAAAAAATAAGGAGGGTGCCATTTTGAGCACTGAAACTTTTGGGATACTGGTTAGAGAACAAGTAACCTGAAAAATCAAAGATGTCTTTCAGAAAGTATTATTAGAATACAGGTTTAAACAAACAAACAAACAAACAAAAAAACAAAAAAGCCTTCATCTGGAGAGAACTAGATTTGACTAGTGAGCAGTTGAAAGGATAAATTATTATTCTGTGGGATTATATGTCTATCATAGGAAATAAAAAGTATGTTAAAACAGATGGCATCACAATACAATAAGACAGAATCTTGCAGGAATAGGTGGTCCCCCAGCCGCCCGATGCCTCTCACTAACAAGATGGGCCGATCTGGAATTACACGAAAACCCTGGGAAAGGCTTGAGGAGACCTAGTCTGGAGAGGACCATCCCTTGTCCTGTGTCATTCCAGGATGTGTTTTCTCTTATATTAGACAAAGAATTTAAAGCGATATGGCTTTTCCAAGGCTACAGGTTCATACCAACACCTTCATAATCACTCTGGAATTTTCATTTCAAATTCCACTTTCCTTCTTTCACCCACTGGTTACTTGGTACGTGTCGCAAACTCTTTTTCTCATCCCCATTCCTAATACCACATCCTATAGTGTTGCCTTAGACGCTTGAAGATGAGGCTCTGTTAGGTCAAAAACCAGATCTCATCTACTCCATATTTGTAACACTAGCATCTAACCAAATGCCTAGTATCATACATGATAGATGCTGTTTAATGAACGAATGATGTGGGAAGGAAGGGATGTTAAGGAAAGAAATTATAAATGGTCTTGGATAAAAGATTCATCCTTCATATCACTGAAAAGGTGGAAAACAGGATTCTGATAATGATCCCATTTTCCTACGTAAACACAGTACTGTACAGAGCCACCATGCTATAAAATAACTTCGTGCTATACTTCATGAGCATCATGGATAAAACAGGCTCTTCGTTGGCCCATTTGTTCCTAGTGAGACCTTAACACCTTATAAATTTGGCGTTGTGCTCTCAGCTCCAAAGCCTGGCTTTGTTTGTAAGCTGGGGAACATCATAAAGATAAAGTAGAAATCAACTCTCAGCACTCCAAGTTTAACTTGGCTTGTAATGTTTTATGGAGGCCTTAAATGCTGATAGCAGTGGGCCAACACACAGCATATAGCTCTCCATCCTTATCTAGGTGCTGAGCATACGTGATCAAGATTTCAGTACAACTTGAAGAAGACTAAGCCTTCCAGAAGTGGAATTGTGGCTCCTCCTAAAGCAGCCAATTCAACCACCTTTGGCCTTATTTAAGAAACAGAAATAACTGGTGTTTGTACAAAAGTTTAAAACGTAGAAAAATTTACGTGTCAAACCTAAAGAATTCTGAGCTACCCTGAGGCCTCTTCTTGCCATTGAGCAGCCATCCCCGAAGAACTGACTGATGGTTTTCTTCAACAGGTGGTACAAGGGCTTACCTAGGTTGTCCATCCATCCATCCTTCCACTTTACTCATACATACTTTCCTCTACCTCTTTCTTTCCCAAGGGTGCTATGCTCATAGTACTCAGGATGCTCCCTTTCCCCTGTGTTCCCCTTCCCTCCTGCTACTCAGACATGATTGACCTGACCCAGGACCCCGTCCTGCACACACGGCAGGATGTGTATACAATATTCTACAGTCCAGCTACTCTCCCTGACTTCTCTCCATGAGACACATTCCTTAGAATTCTGGGGAATAAAGTTTCTCCTCTTGTCACTCACATTTATTATTTATTTTTATAACACCATGTAAAGAAGGCAACATTAGTACTAGTATTCCCATTTTAGAGATGAAGAAACCGAGGCTCAGAGAAGTTCTTTCATTGGCCTAAACCCATGTAGCTAAAGTGGCAGAACCATCATCTAAACCCAAACCCTCTGGGGGTTAGTGTTTACTGCTCTTTTTCTTTTTCTTTTTTGTTTTGAGAATTTTTAAAAATTTTAATTGTTGTTCAAGTACAGTTACTTAGTGCCCTTTCTACCAGCACAAGTCAGACAAGGTTTCGACGGTTTAAATGGGAATTTCCTTTTTAAGGCTAGAAGCCTCCTCTACTTTCTGTATACATAATTACATTTTTATGTGTTATTTATCTGTAGATAA
Organism: Sturnira hondurensis; assembly: GCF_014824575.4. NCBI lineage: Eukaryota > Metazoa > Chordata > Mammalia > Chiroptera > Phyllostomidae > Sturnira > Sturnira hondurensis. The sequence continues at coordinate 987,541 of NW_028077910.1, forward strand.
AACTAATACGGGGATCAATAAATGTCCCTAATGCCAATCTCTTTTTATAGAGCACATTGCAGCAGCTATAAACTCAGGCTACTATTATGTAGGTTAGTTAAGATACTTAAAGATTATATTACAAAGAGGCCAATTTTTATCTCACTGTTATTGCGATTGTGTCATTTTAATTCAGACAGGTTAATTTTAGAAAAGAAAGTAATTTCAAAGGCAAGCCACAATGGTATAGAAAAACCTTCACCAGCTGACTATAAAGCTCTGAAAATTAATAAATTATCACCCCTTAAAAATTTTTTTCTCAAGCTGCATTGCCACTAATTCATATTCTATAAATTTGGCTGTTGGCAAATAGTCACTCTGAAATCTAATAAAATTTAATAATATTTTCCATACATCTTCAAGTGTGCCTTTTTACTCAATAAAATTATAATCTAAACAACAGTTACATTGTGGCATAAATGAATCAAAATGAGTAGTCCTAGGGAATTAGCAAAGAAACTCCACAGAGTAAGCTTCCAAAGGTTTGAAGTGATAATTTAGCCTGGGTGGGAGGAAATTGAGGGTCTTAGTTTAGCCTTCCACTCACGTACTGCACGTCTTTGAGATTCCAAGTAGGATGATGATAAATGTCACAAAAATCCAGGCAGAGGGAAGCTGCATAGATCATCAGTCCTCAGTAGGATCTTGCTGAAGGCCAACTTTTGGTGAATAAAATAGTTATGATCACCATAAGTTTGAGGGCATAAGCTGTGTGGATTTGCATAAAATTTACATAAACTCACCTAAATGATTCCAGCTTCCAAAGAAAAATATATGGGCATCTTTTTAGATTATCTTAAACCTCATATACCTCAAAAACTGAAGGAGAGCTTAGGAAAATTTACTTGCAAAAGTGTCTGAAGAAGGTTATTGTAAAGTTTGATAAAACTTTAATCAAAGCTTCATTTAAGAATAACTGTGTTAAAGGGAATCTGTTTGGTTAACTTTATTTCAAGTAAAACTAATTTTTAAAATCTTTATTGTTGAAAATGTATCCCAAATATGTTCTTACCTCCTCCCCCTTTAAATTAGTTCATTATATGGTATGGAATAGTGTTAGGGGAGACAGGCATTTAGAGGAGAGCTCAGAAGGGCTCTGACCCCAAGCCTGGTTGATATCTGCTGGCCTAGAGATATGAGGCAAATACCTGAAACTTTCATTTCCTATTTTCTCAGCTGTAAAACACGAGATGGCGGGTGGGGGCAGGGGTGTGGTCTCCACCCTGACTGTGCAGAAGATCACCTAAAGGCTTGGATAAAAATGGCAATCCCCAAGCTGCCCCCGAGAGATTTTAATGTGAAGGTAAAGAGAGAAGCCAGAAATTTGTGTCTCTGATCAGCATGAGAGAAGATTCCAGCAGTTGGCCAAGGCACTGGAGTTAGAAATTGCTGGACTAGAAAAAAAGCCACAGGTCCCTGATAACTATAACAGTTTATATCTGCTTACCTCTTTGATGTTTAAGTGTCCTGAAACTCCATGAAACCTCTGGGAGAAGATCAAGTACTTGAAGAATTTAAGGTCTTAAAATTAGCACTGGATCAAGATTCAAGAGTTGGAATCCTGACGTCTTTCACTCATTGGGTGCATTCATTACATTTGCCATTCATTGTAAGCTCACCACATATGTATAAGGTAAAGACTAATTCACTTCAAAGGCCTGTTTTAAGGTTAAAGCTGTACAAAGAGCTTGTTATAAATCTAAGTTATGCGACTCAGACACATTTGGAAAGTTAGTGAGGAAAGCATGTTTTCTTGTAAAATGTTTCCTCTTAAAAGACATTTTACAGAGACATTTTTGTTTAATTGACATGGGCCTTGTGAATGGAGATTTCAACAATTAATTTCAATTAAATCTCATTCAAACCCCAGTTCTAGTCCTTCCCTACTGAGAACTTCCCCAAAACATCTTATATTTCTATTTTGAAATATAATCTTGAGGCGAAAAAGGAAGCAAATGAGTTTAAATATTTTAACTCAAAAAGTTTTATTATGGAACATCTCTATGCAAGCCCTCAGTCCAATGTTGTGTGAAATATTTGCAGTAAGGCAGAAATCTGGACTTATTCTGCTTTGGGGCTTGCGGAGAAAACTGTGGTATATGTGAAACAGCTGGAGATCTGTTTTCAGTGGTCAATATTCTAGAGGCAGTAGAAAAATGGGTCTTCTGATAAGGCATCAGTTTTGTGATGAACACAATGAAATATGTCACTTTCAACTTGAGTTCATTTTTGAAATTCCAGGCAAAGCCATCACAGTCCCTGTCATGGAGGCTGGATAATTGGGATTCATTGCACAACCTACATTCTCTAAAAGGTGACTGACATCCCTGAAGTGTGTGCTGCGTGAGCCTGGCCACATTGTAAAAACCTGAGCAAACACAATCTTCTCAAAAGATTAATTGGCATTCAGTTGAATACAAAGATATGGCAGATTTGTAAAATACATATTTTAATGCATAATGTTTACAGTACTGATTACAATAAAATAATATATGGGGCTGAGTTAAAAAGGTGAAGATATTAAGCAAAATAAATAAGTAAAACTCATCGTCACAGACAACAGTGTGGTGATTACCAAAGGGAAGCGGGGTGGGGAAGGTAGAAGAGGTAAAATGGAGGGATAAATGGGGATGGAAGGAGACTTGACTTGGGTTGGTGAACACACAATAAAATATACAGGGGGTGTATTATAGAATTACACGCCTACAACCTATACAATTTTATCAACCCATGTCGCCCCAATGAATTGAACAATTAATAAATAAAAAAATAACCCAAAACTCTGCTCAAAAAAGAATAAAATAAAAAAAGAAAATACCCTAGATTTGTATTGTCCAATATGGTAGCCACTGGCACATGGGCCTATTGAACACTTGAAATGTGATTAACCCAAACTGAGGTAGACTGTAAGTATAAAACGTGCACCAGGCTTCTAAGATTCAGTTTTAAAAAAAAGAATGCAAAATATCTCATCAAATTTTTTATGTTGATTGCATGTTAAAGAAATAAAATTTCGTTCTATCAGATTCAATAAAATATAGTAGTAAAACTAGTCTCACCTCTTTTTTTTTACTTTTTAATGTGACTACTGCTAGAACATTTGAATTACATATAGGGCTCACACTACATTTTCTATTGGACAGCACTGTTTTCAGCTAAAGAGGAGAAGGTGTGCCTTTTCCAAACATTTTCATGGACGCGATCTCAGTCTCATTATAGCATATATTCATACCTACAGCATGTGAGTTCAGTACAGCAACATTGTCCCATACCAGTTTATTTGATACAAGACTACACTGGTGCCTCAAAAATAGAAAATTGTAATTTTGGAGTAATTTTGATTTATATGTAAAAGGACTTTAACATCTGTCAGTGCCTTGCAAAGTCTCAGAATTGCTAAACATTCGTAAAAATTCATTTCGTTCAGTCCCCCCTTTCTAGTACCAGAGAGTTGAAATAGCTCCTTGCTACCACTCAGGAGCAAAGCTACAACAGATTTCTAAACCCCACACCGCAGAATTTCTATTAGAACAGTGCTACTTAAATTTGACTGTGTTTCAAAGTAAGGGTGAAATTATTCCTTGCCCCCCAATAAATACTCTTATTTTTTGCTCCCCCCAAAAGAGAGTCTTTAATTCAAAAGCTATGCTTTTAAAAAAATTGCCATAATTGAGGCCACACTCATAGGACAATTACTTTGATTAAAGTAATTAATAATTTCTTATTATTGGTCTCCCTCCCTCGTAAATGTAGCTTGACCTCAAAGGATTTTGTAAAACAAAATGATTAAAACATAAAACTCACAAGCTTACATACTCACCAAGAAGGCTGTCAGTATCTAAAATAAGATCTATCTGAGGAGGAATAAGGATGAGGAATTAACCAGTCTGATCAAAGGGAACCAAAAAGCCTTGGAGTGAAGATGGACCCCCGAAAACTGGCCGGGCAGGTGGGCTCCCTGCAGAAACAAACAATACCCCTGGGGGGAGTAAGTCAGTTAAACAGAGGGAAAGAGGACATTGACCAAAGTCGGTGAAGAAATTTTTAAATACCTCCTTAATTTAATATATTTGACATAAAGGAAGGATAAAGAAAAAGTTACTTCTTTGTTTGAGAGGGGAAGAAAACTGCCCCTTTTCTGAGCTCCCAAGATGTTGACTGGGGCTCATCAGGGAACACTTAACCTCTGCGGGGCGTAGTCCATTGAGAAGCCACACCGGTCCTTCCCCTGTAAAGTATAGGATCCAGTCAGATCTTACACTGCTTTCCCATTGTAAAAAAGTAGTTCATTGGCATTACATTGTGTGGGGGTTGGGAAAGAATGAAAAGTAAAACTAGTCTTTTTGAGGTCATTTAAGAGTCTCAAGATTAAAGGAAAATAGTCCTTCCAAACACTGCTTACACTAAATTGACCAGTTCTGGATCAAATGGATTCTTTGTAATGTAATGCATCTGATGCCTGCCACAGTACCTGCATGTGCTAGATACCAAGCATTAATTACACCTGAGTCATTTAAAGAGCAATCAGTATAAATATAAGGTTAAGATGATTAAGAACTGGAAATGATCAAGTATGACATTCCATTCTTTTTATTTTAATATTCTAATTTTATTATTTTGACATTCCAATTGCAATGTACTTTCATCGCATGTAGCATGAAAAATATAAAATATATTAAAAGTATCAAAAATATGCCCTGGCTGGTGTGACTCAGTGGATTGAGGATTTGACCTGCAAACCAGAGGGTTGCTGGTTCAATTCCCAGTCAGGGCACATGCCTGGGTTGCAAACCAGGTCCCCAGTAGGGGGTGGATGAGAGTCAAGCTTACATTGATGCTTCTCTCCCTCTGTCCCTCCCTCCTCCTCTCCCTAAAAATAAATAAATAAAATTCCTTTTAAAATGTATAAAAATATGAAGTACAACAAACCTCTTTCTTTTAATTTATTTATTAATTTTATCTCACAGCCTCTTTTCCCTTCACATTTCAATTTTCTCAAACACGGTTTTATGGCACCTCAGTCTTTCTCTTACTCTGTACTCTTCACTGGGAAGCCACTTTGCTGAGCTAAAGGACACACGGTGCTTAGGGCAAGATCAAATAGTATTAATATCATGGAAGTCTCCAGAAGTATTACTCTAAAACCTTATGTTATCATTGCACCTAGAAGTGATCTGGCTTGGAGAACCAACTCCCATGAATCAAATCATTAAGAGCCAGCAAGTCCATTATCAATCCACAAAGAGAGAAAGTTCTCCCAAGAAGACCTGGAAGTTTACATCAACTATAGGAGACATCATGGGAAGCTAAATTATAACCAATAACCTGCTTGAGGTAAATGGTCTTGATGAGTGTCATCAAGCTATAAAGGGCAGATGCATTTATTCACACTCTAGAATGTGCCTGCCAAAAGGTCTAGGGAATTTGCAGGACTGGAAAGTACATTCTTTCCCCTAAGGAGTACTGGAGATATTCTGACAAATGTTACTTCTTGGCACTTTTTAAAAATTATTCTAGGCTAACTATCTCTCTTAATACTGTCTCCCTATAAAAGTGTATCATAAAGTTGGTTAAATTCAGATTGCCACATCACAATCACATCCCAGTTCTGTATCTCTAAGAGTCTCTTAGGTTGGAGTTTTAGGTGTTTTCAAGACTTTGTAGTCTTACATGTACAGGTGTCTCTTGCTTTACCATGGAGAGTGCTAATCAAATTCATTATGCGTAGATTTTACCAGACTAACTCATTCAACGTGATGTGATTCCCAAATTTTTGGTGGACACCTTACTATTGCACCCTGTGCTGATTGCATAGGCGGCCTGAATGCTCTCTTCAGTAACAGCAGTGTTGGACTTCCTTCTACATAATTTAGGATATGTTGAAAGCATTTTCCATGGGGAATTTTGACCTACATGACTCAGTCATTTCTGAGAATACAGTATCACATTCTAGAAATTCCAGATCTAGACAACAGAAAAAAATTCTTTTAAAGGGCAAAGGCTTCTTCATTTTATTTTTTTTTCCAGTTTTATAAGGCAAATGGGTCTCACAGTATTTTCCTAAGCCAAGTAAACATCACTAAGCATGGCTTTGTTAAAGCTTGGATTCACTAAGGGATGTTTCCATTTGAAATTACAAATATAAAAACAATTTTATATGTCATTTGCTTACCCTCTGTATAGATTTAGTTACTCCAATTTGTACTGTAGATTCTGGGTTGTGTATATTGCTTTATGCTAAAGGCACATTTGGACTCAGTAGCTATAAAATTTCTGTAAAAAAATCAAAACACCTTTTTCTAAAATAAAGTCACTACACCATATTCATTAACAATAGATCTTAGAAAGAGTACAGAATGTAATTTTTATAAACATTCCATTTGGCTGGATCCCCAGGGATCTCTGATACATCAACCCAGTGCTATTTTCCCCCACGTGCTACATATTTTACAGTCACTCTGTGTGCCTGCACTGAACTTTTAATAGAAAAAAATCATGCACAAAAATCCTAACTGAAGCAGGAGGCAAAGAAATACCCTTTGCCTCATGGTACCAAACTCCTTACTTGGGGAACATCTTTTTGTTCTGCCCACAATGGTTTAATTTTTAAAGATGCTTCCAGAACCGCTGGACCCACCACCTCCCATCTTCCACCAAACTGTAAACCCAAAGTAAGTGGTGTACAGGAGGGGCAGGTGTGGTGCTGGGTGGCGCTGTGGGGATCAGTGATGGGTCAGTGCACGGTCTCTCCCTTCCCTTTAAATTTCCAAGAAGTCCAAAGTAAATTATATTTGAACACATGAGAAAAATTTCAGAACTACATCAGCCAAGTCAGCTAAGTAAATTACAAAACGGAAGTTATCACTATTAATCTTGAGTGATTATCTTACAGCACAGCAGTTTTTTATTGACATAGAAAAAGAAATGAGAGGCTGTGAGCAGTCTCTGGCACACAGATTCGGAAGACGACGCAGTGATTCCATTCCCTCGCCACCATCATGATGTGGTTGTTCATATTTACATTTCCCTATTTTTACATCACTCGGACAACAGAGCTCATAATTTTTATTATGCTATAGAATAATTGATTGTGAAATTTTTGTCTGAGCAACTATGGCTCTTGGAAAATGATGTCGAAACCAAGGTATTCTCTCCCATTCCAGCCCTCCCGATCCATTTCCCATTCCTCTAGCACACATGCCTTGCCTTCCTTCTCTCACACTTCAGCATTTTCCCTCGGCAAGTTTAGGATTTCTGCAAGCAGCTAGCAAAAATTATCGAAGCCTCGCATTAAAAAAAAAAGAAGAAGAAGTCCAACTCTGCCGTGATGAAGAGCAGATCGAGGCTGTGGTGAGTGGTACAGCTGCTTGCGGCAGCCCCACCCACTTTAATGGACTATCAATCAGGTCTCTGCAACTTTTTACACAGTACTGTGAGACCACCCTCAGGATGCTCTCTGACTTCGTCCTCGACTTGGTGAGGTGCCTGAGCAGAGACGCTGCAAACCTGTTGATAACACAGTTCTCCATCTGGTTCTGCATCATGAGTGACACCAGATAAGTTAAGCAAGCTAGCATGAGCCTTTACTGCCCAACAGGCGTCCTGGCAATCCACGAACATTTATCTCGGATACAGAAGGTAAAAATGAAGAGAAAATATTGAATTTGGAAAAGGACATAAGAGAACAGCATTAGTAAAATAACAAAAACAATAACAGTATTGGGTTAGGGGTCAAGCTCTTGCACTAACTAATATATTAAAATGTGTTGTTTCATGTACTCACACCACATACATGATTTGGTGTTCTTTTTCCCAGCTCCAGCAACAGCCAGGAATACTGTGCAGATAGCTTTTACTTCATAAATTTGGTTCCCTGATCCATTTTTTTCTTTACATCAACAACAACAAAACACAAATTTTCCCTCAAATAAGATTCACTTTCCCTCTGGGTTTTATAAATTTATAACTTCATCCATATTTTATATTTCTGCCAAAACACCATGTTCTAATGCTTACTTAGTCTGGCAAAGACTTTCCTTTGCTGTTGTCAGAATGTCCACCAAATCTTCCCATATGGACAGAACTGTGGTTCTGGGAAGATCAATGGGTGTCCAGCGTCCAGGGACACAGGGAGAGAGAAATGTAAAAAGGATGGCCACTGGCAACCACTGGGACAAGAATGCCACTAAAAAGCTGAAATGAGGCCACAAGTCTGCAAGTTGTGGAGTTTAAGTGGTTATGTAACCACATTTGGGGTTAATTACTCAGTCTCTCTCTTTAGCCCACATTCCCTTTATGTTAGCTGCTCCTGGGGGCAGCTTCGCTGATGATCATTTTTTGTCTAGAAGGCAATGGTCTTTCAGAGAAACTGCATTTTTCAAAGTTTCTAAATAACAAATCTGTGGCTCCTACGATTCACATTGCTTTGCCATCACTTTTAGACGGTGGTCCACGATACACGGAGGCAAAGACAGGTCTTCTAGTTCAGGTGTACCCTGTCAAAAGCCTGCCTCCCTGCTATTTGCACTGAGTGTTCCATTGTAATGACTCTGCTAGCTGCCTTTTGCCTCATCTCTGCCTGGAAATCTTATCATCTTCTCAAAAGTCAATGAAAGGTTTCAAGCTGCTAAGGCAGCTAACCAGATCTGCTGATAATGAAAGTCTTGCTGGGGAAAAAATGTAGAAGAAATGAAGGCCGGATTCCTCAGAAGGCATTCTGGGAAAGAGCACATTCCACCGAAGCCCAGGTCTAAAATTCGACCTAATATAGGACTGGACAGGTCACGCTTTGTGACTGGGGTCAATGGCCACACTGTAAACAGCTGGCATTCTTCCTACCAACACTCCAACCCCACAGCTCCTGAGAGTCAGGGCCTCCAGTCAACTGCTTTGGAGAGGTTGGGGTTATGGTCTGACAAGTTTCCATTCATTATGAACTCAAGGTCTGATCTCACTGGGAAAATGCTTTGCAATCAAGGCCTTCAAAGAGCAAACTGTACCATTAAGGAGAAAGAACAGCCCTCTCTGGGAAATGGCCAAACTTAAAACAAAATTGACCAAGAGGAAAGTTATAAATAATGTTATTTTAACAGTCTTGAGGTGCAGCCAGATATTTTGGAATGCTCTCAGTCCAAACAAAGCCAGCATATTTCTCATTCTTTTCCAGCCTCATGACTGAGATGAGTTAAATAGAAAGGAAAAAAAAGCTTGCAATTGCAAAATGTAAATTTAAAAGAAAAAATCAATCTGGACAGTCATAAAAACCAGGTGGCAAGAGAAAATTGGGCTCATTTCTGAAGAAAGGCACAATATCCTCTAACAGGCAATAATTAAGGTACAATGAAAAGAGCAAAGAATTTGGAGGCAGAAAGTTCAGATCCACAAAAAAATCGGCCTCGTGTTTCTCACTAGAAAATGGAGATGATACTACCAATTTCAGAGTTGCTACAAGGATTTAAAAAGACCAAGAGTGGAGGCACCTAGCACAGCACTCACTACACACTGGACTGTAAATTCTCCACTGTTTTACACAGCTTCCGGAGTCTCTCTACTTGCCAGCACTCAAGAATGACTATCTGGTCTGCTCAAGCAAACAACTAGAATAAGAACAGAACCAGAAAGATGCAGACCACATGGAGGGTTTTCAGTGGGGTGGGGAAAATAACAGGGACGGTACAGGGAGTAAGCATAATTGGTCGGCATAAAACAGATGGGTGGGAGGTTAAGAATAATACAGGAAACAGAGAAGTGAAAGAACTTACATGTACAACCCATGTAGATAAACAAAGGTGGGGTGAGTGTTGGAGGAAGAGGGCTTGCAGGATGGAGGGAGGAGAACGGGGAGAAAAACTGGGAAAACTATAACAGCATAATCAATAAACTATACTTAAAAATACACAACAAAACACCATGATAAAATCCCACCCTCCCCCCAAAAGAATGACTATCTGAAGGTTTGCCTTGGACTTAAATATATTAAGCAATTTGGGTTTTGTTTGTTTGTTTTAAGAGTGAAAAGTGAATAGTGTTGTACTAAAAAAACATGAAGTAAACATCTAGTGAACTGGGTTGGTTACTGATTCTGCAATTTTATAACAGCATTAGCTTCGAGAAGTGGCCTCATCTTTCTTCGAGTCAGATTCTTGTCTTTCAAGAGGCCACTGGAACAGATAATATATGAGGAGCCTACCAGTTTGGGCATTCAGGAAATTGTGGGAACTTATGCAAATTCAAACGAAGGGTTCTCTATTTTGTTTTGATTTCAGCCTTCATTGATGTATTATTGCAAAATGAGTTTTTCGATAACTGGTATTGGGATTTGTATTATGTGGAGATCTTCACAAAGGCAAAGAGTCTTGTTTCCAGAAGTTGTTTGATATATGTTTGTAGAATGAGTAAGCTACACTAATTAAGATGAAACAAAATGTTTCTCTTAATATAAAATCCTGATCCAGTGCATCACTGCTCCTTAATTATAGCTTTCCTGCCCACTACTTCAATTTCTATGGAGACATGGGAAGTGGTGCCCCTCAGTATTGTCAAATCAGGTTAAGGTGCAGCTGGTTGAAAAACTTCTGTTTCTCCGCCTATAGCTCTTGAATTCTGTGCTATTGTTGTGATCCCCAGGAGGTTTAAAATATAACATAACTATCTCTCCCAAAATAAAAAAAAAACAAAATAATTATAAGCCATCATTTCCCAATAAATCCCGAGGGGAAAAATAGCAGCCTAATCTTGTGAGTTCTGACTTAAATGCCTTGTATGAAGCCCAAAACAAACTATAAGCATTGCTTTCCTTTCAGCCCTAATCAAGCACTGGGAGAAATTCCTTCTCCATCTTCATCTAGTGTCCTGGACACTAGAGGTAGATAACACAATTTTATGACCCTGTGAGGTTTCTGTCAGGTGTATATCAGGCCTACAGAACATAAAGATGTCTGGATTAATTTATGAATCAAAGAATTTTTATTTGTAAACTTGGGAATTTTTATTCAGTGGAAAGGAACACAAAAATCATACATGCCTATGACAGAAGAATTCTTCTACTTTAAACATTTAACTTTTAGGAGGGGAGAGGTATTCCCCTCACTTTCATTACCCCTGGACCATTTACAGGTGAAGACTGGAGTTTAAATGGCTATGAAGAAAAAGCAACGTTGGCTGTGATTTCCTTCTCTGGCCATACGGTCTCTGCAGCCCCCATTGCTGCTGTCAGTTTCACACTCGTGGTACCCTATCCTTTTCCATTTTCATGGATAGATTTTGAGTTTTCTTAGGAGTCAGTTCTTCTCTGGGTGGGATGTAGAAAATCTAGAAAGGAGCATGAGTCAAAGTAAGATAATTTTTAGAGCGCCTTACCAATGGGATTTCAGACATATTTGTTTGGCCTTCAAGCTCACACAAATATAACCATTGATTTAGAATGCGTCTGATGAGCTGTCTGTCGGTTTTAAATAGATTCTCCACTTCTTGAATGTTCCAGTTACAATTCTCTCTGTATTTAGTGACTCTTCTTTTTTTTTTTTACTGTCAGAAACTTAAGGAATTTTATGGTTGTATAGAGTTTGAGTGACTATGCATAAACAATAATATTTGCCTCCAAACTTCTCTGCAATATGAAAATGTCATAACCTTTTTAATGTGGAAAGAATATGGCAAAAATGGTATTCTTTTCATTTTTAGAAGTATTTATTTTCAATAATATTAGAATTCTCTTGAAAAGCACAGGCAAATTTATTCTGAAATTTCTAGGCCATGGTTAAAAAGAGATTAGGAAATTCTCAGAGTTGTATAAACTCAGTTAAATTGTCAGCCAAATTTTAATAACTAGACTAATTATATGGTAAATTTTTCTCAAAGTATTGTCATAGACAATTATCCAGATTAGTACACAATGGCCTCTAAGACTCTTCCCAATCTGCCAGACAACACTCATTAACTTAGTTGCCATTACTCTCTAATTTGCTGTTTTATTCCAACCACGCTGAGTAGCACGTATCTCTTCTCTCCTCTATACCTTAATCCATGTCTAGAGTTCTCTACTCCTTCCTCTTTCTATGCTTGGAAATGATTTACCTTTTCAAGATATACATGCAAGTCTTATATCTCTTTATATCCTCAAAACCTGAAATAGTCTCAAACATAGAAGATATTCACCAAATGTACACAGGTGGAAATTAGAACACTTTTTTTATTAATGCATAATTATTTGGCAATCTCATCATAGCATTATTTATTTATTTTTAAATAAAGGATGCTATGTGTATAGATTTTATCTGGTCTACCAGGCATACTACCTTTAAATAGGTACAATAGTTTTAACTTAGCAGCCTAAAAGACTCGGTGAACATTCCAAACTGTCTAATTCCTATCCAGAAATAGCTAATGTAGGTTGATTCTGGCATAGAATATTGAAGATCTAAAAAGCTTGAAATATCTCTGGCACTTTGAAAGTCATTGAACTCTTTCAATACATTCTATCAAAGTGTGTGAACCTAGGTAAGCCACAGGCAGAAGCCCTGAATTCAGTATTTCTGACACCAAAACCAGGACTTCCTTGACAACATTACAGATATTAAAGGGCCGTGATGAGATAGACAGATTCTGAATGGGAGAGGGGACAACCCTGGGGTTGTTTCTGATAGCCCAGAAGGAATATCAGAAACAACCTCCCAAATAAATGAGATGGAACCACTGAACAGGAAATTGCTCAACCATAAAAACTAGGAAAAAGGGAGATAATACATTTAATTTTAAAAAATCTTTGTGCATATCTAAAGCCATCGACAGCAAAGCAACATATGAATATGTTCTATTTTTAAAAAGACAAAGTGAAAGGTTTTATATTCATACCTGGGATGAATTGAATACTCCTTTAAAGGTTCCTCTGTCACAGTGACCTTGGGGAATCCTTTGTTGTAAAGCACTTACTGTCACTTTCTAAATGACACAAGTTTGTTTAACACAATCATCACAACAGTCCCAGGAAAAAGAATTGCAACTGTACTTTGAATATTTGTATTGATTTTTTGATATTAAAGCAGCTTAACATTTATTGCCTCATTTGATTCTAAAAAACCTGTGAGAGAATTGTTTTCATTTCCCTTCATGTACAAATTGAAGAAAAGAAGCCCAAATGAGTTAAGCATCAAGTCCCAAATCACAGACAAGACTGTGATAAATGCAATATATTTACAAGGGTTTGATTCCTAAACTTGGACATTCCAGGAAAATTCCTGCCTCCCACCCTTCCTTACATGGTTAGGGTTCATTTCTTCCTGATTATCTGATATCCACTGGGAAGAAAAAACAGAAAACAATTTAAAAGTCAGTCAATCACTCAGTGAAAAGCAAAATTAAACAAAAAAAAGTAAAACATCTCATCTCCAGAAGCAGGACTTGGCTATCTCTGGGGAAACCAGACAATGGCCTTAAACTAACAACCAGATAGGTCATGAATCTTGATAATCCATATCAAGTTCTTCCCCAAAGTGTTGAGGACATGAATCTTATAACCAAATATTAGGGGAAAACTAATTAAAGATACTTACATAGGTTTTATTATTTCAAGATGTTGCTATACTAATGAATAATATGAATTTATAGGGAAGAACCTAGCATGCAATGCTCCTCAACTGATTTAGCTCATTTATCTGTGAAATTCCTTCACAACTCTGTTTTCCAATGGGGTATCTGAAGAGATGGGCACACTTTTCTTCATTAACACAGCTTTGAGGGGAAATGTCTCTATCTATGTCTCTGCAATTTAACAATCCACAGTGTGAAAGCTGAGGAATATAATCAAATGACTTAATGTTTTCACATTGTATGTTTGTAATGTTAGAGATGTCTAGATTTATTTTACTGCCTTTTCAGGTATGCTTACTACACAGCACACCATGGGAATATATAGGTGAGGCAAACGTATGTTTACAATTGCTCCTATGGAAAAGTAATACAATAATTAATAAATAATAATACAATTCCTGTACTCACATTCCTGTACTCACAACTGTAGACCTAATTTTGCCCACCCTAAATTTGTAGAACCATTAAGGGCAAACTCAATCCATGAGCTTACCAATTTATGATTATTTCATGCTATTTTGATTTCTGTTACTTAACATACTATGTAATATATAAAGTAGAAGAGAGAATTTTTTGTCTGGCCTTGACCACATGATACATCAAGTTTCTAAATACGATAGTTCATGTGCATGAGGAAGTCAGACGGTATTGTAGATGGTGGGAAGTGATTCCGTCACGAGAAAGGACAACAGCTGATTGGGCACTCGCATGATCCAGGCTCTGTTATGATACCCTTCTTTAACTCCTTAATTCATTTAATGCCAGTGAAGATCCTAAAAGTAGATACTGTTATTTTCTCCTTTTACCCACTATAAGCACAGTGAAGGAAAGTAATTTCTCCAAAGATACCGACTAATAAATTGGTGTGGCAGAGTTACAAGCTATACAGTCCTCTTAAGAGTCTGTGTATCCAACCATCACATTAAACTGCTTGCAAGCGTTAGCAAGAGAGATGCAAACTTTTTGGAACGTCTGTTCTTGCTATTTAAAAGTAAATATAATCACTGAAGTATATAAGTGTCTCCCATAACTAAAGATGGAAATAAATACATGTGATCTCAGCTTGGTAATAGGGAAATAGTCAAACAATAAAGTTTAAATTAGTTTTCTCCTTATATTTTAATCAACTTATTTGATATCTAATTCTGGTTGAACCAATAGAAAATCACGCAAGTGATTTTGGATACTAGCTGGAGGCACCAATTTGATTTTAAAACAGACTTAATAGAAATGAAAATATTATTAAAAAAAGACATGTGACTGATTTTTTTCCCTTTGTTCAACATTACTGATACCCTAAGGGAAAGTTTTCACTGAGCACATTGATCTTAAGTCACAGATTTACACACTAAAAACGGGGGAAATTTTTAGATAAAAAAGTGACAGTTAACTTGAAAATTATTGGTCTCTAAGATGCACCTTTTTATCATTTCTGAGAAGAGAACTTGAAATGAGGAACACTTATTAGTGAATTATTTTTAGCTTTGAACTGATCCCCAGTGGCTCTCAGAAAAGTCCTAGTTTAACCTTGGGATATATTTCATTATCATGTCTTTGGTCAGAGCTCTTTCACAGTACAGACTGAAGCTACAATTTGGAAAGAGATATGCTTTTAAAATCAGATCAATCTTCAGCATACATTTAATTTCCCCTTTGGTCACCATGCAGTCTTAGTAATAAAAATAATACTAACGGTACACAATCCAAGTTTAGTAATATCCAGAACTTACAATTTTCCCCCAAATATATGCAAAGATATTACCTAATATTCTTCTTGACAATATCCTTGAAATCCAGGCAAGTGACAGGTCTTATTCTCCATATTTATAGAAAGACCTGAGTCATAATAAAATGAAAGGACTCACTTAAGGTCAGACCAGACTGACAGTTCATGTTAATATCCTACGTAGTGGGTTTTGTTTTGTTTTCTTTTGTTTTGTTCATTGAACTCAATTTCTCCCAGTGACAGATGAGATAAATGTGGAAGTATTTTGTGTGATTCTTTTTCCAAAATTTAACAATGATTTATTTATGTATTCACCTTCTTGTTTGTTCTATGCTCCTGTGCCTTAGATAAAGAAATTGAGGATGTTATTGCAACAATAACGTTTTTTCTATAGTCACATTATGAGGTTATAGAAACAGTAAGTGCTGTGGTTTCTCGAAAGGAAATCATTTGTATTGAATTGTTTACTTCAGGCACAATGACAAACCCTGATGTTCATGTAACAAAAGAATAGCTAAAAATATTTTTAAATTGCTAGGATTGATTTAAAGAAATGAGTAAAGGACCTCATTTTTTGACACCTTTAATTATTTTAAAATGTAATTTCTTAATCTGGTATAACTGTTAATTACCCCTAAACTATTCTGGGTATTTTTAGCAGGAAGTTATCCAATACATACAGGGAATTTACAAAATTGTCAGAAGGGCTAGAATTCATTCTAAGCTGAGCTTCCAAAAATTGCTCCCAAACAACATAGAATGCACCTACCAGGGAGCCTTTGACCCCACCACTAGGAACTACTAAGTCAGGAGAGCACGCTGCACAGCAGTGATCCAGACCCAGAAGCTGGGATCAGGAGCCCATTGGAGCTGGAACCTGTCGCTGCTGCTTCCACAGCTGCCTTTGGGGCCCAGGAAGCTGGAGAAAGGCCACTGGAATGCTTTTCAGTGGAACATGTTGTCTTCAAGACCTTGTTTACCCAGAAGTACATACTCAGCAGGATCCAGAAGAACTCTTTGTCTCATTTTCACTTTCCAGGATTTGTGTGCTAATCTATTAAGCAAAACCCAGTTCTTAGCCACAACTCTAGCTATACTGAAGTCTGGGAAAGTTTTAAGCATTGTAGGTTATGCAATATGAAGGAGGATGGAATGACATTGAACCAACGCACTATAAAGTATATATCAAATGCGAATTAAAAACTTTAGCTATGATTATATTTAAGTTATTTTTTGTTGATTCTAAGGTGCCATCGGTGGTACAACATGCCACTATTTTCTACAGTCCTAAGAAAGGAAAAATATTGTATACTAAATCACGAAACAGTACTACAATGCCTTCAAAGGCAGAAATATTAACATGTAAAGAGATGTTCATGCTAGAGTCTATGAAATACAGTAACTATGTCATGAAAAATTATAATGGTATTATGATGTTATGCATGGATATACACAGTTTACTGTTTTCAGAGAAATATTTAAAGGTTCAAATAAATTAACATTTCCATCTTAATTGATGTGCTAATTTGCAAAGAGAAAAGAGCCAAAGGATAATAGAATGCTTAAAGAGAGAAAGAGATATTTTATAATTTGCCAATACATGGATAATTTACCAAATTAAGTAACTGAAAACGATTTACACCTCTCTAAGTCAAAAATAGATTACATTACAAATTTCCCTATTAAGAAGTTCTGACCTTGTTGAGAAGTGGAAAAGGACATTTTGTGAGTGATGTTAAAATCCATTAAATCAAGTCACCCAGAGTGGCCATATTCTGTCAACCTCAACCAACCACGATTACTACACAAGGGGTCATCCTTCTGCCAAGGCCACCAGTGCTCCCAGAGTAGGGCAGAGAGCAGTGGAGAGCCAGAACACAGGCAAAACTGCAAGGTGTTGGTTGTAAGCTGATGGAAAGTCTATAGAAAACCAAGACCCTCGGCTTAGACTCAATCCAGACAGACGATGCATCACGGTCTGCACACAGTTCAGGTGAAGCTGCAGAAAGAGAAGCAATCCATCCACAAGGATGAGGAAATTGAAGGTAAATGGTTTAAGATCGGAGCCTGAGGTGGACATTTGTTGAGTACCTACTATGTGCTACATACAATCTAGGTGCTGTTAGTAGAAGCAATCAGGTCACTGAAGATCAGCAAAGTAGTACAGTATTCAGGGACGAGAGTTCTCAGAATATAGTAAATTAGCTAGTACTGACAAAATTGTTTTAATTAATTATCAACTATCTTATTTTTGCCTTAAGCTGTCATATGAGCCTGTTTATCTGAGGTCTGTCAGAGATGCCCACTGACCTGCTGAGAGGACTGGATACACTGACATCACCAGCAAGCACAAGTGTTTTTCCTTAGTAACAATCTGTTTCTGCACACCAGCACCAAAATGTCTGGAAAATACAAGTTGTTCTGAGATATTTATGGTGCATAATATATTTTACTGTCAGCTCAAAGACTGCAGATGTCATTTGCCAACAACTTGCTTATTTGATTTATGGAATAATTAATTGCGTATAAGATAAGCCATACACTGAAAACTGGCAGCTATAATTAATCAATCATCACAGCAAAGAAATCTTCACGCAATCATGAATGCAAGTTCACGGACCACAGAAACAGTGTCTTGAAAATTGCTTTACACTTTCTTGGTATCCCATCCTTCAGGTGTGGGCCCAGAGCTGTGTGAACCACAACACTTTATATTCCATTTGATGCGTTGTGATTTTCAAACTGATTTCTGACATGAAATGTTTCATTGGGTTGTCAGCTCCCTCGACAATGAACACAGAGAAGTCAATCTTAACTGTACTGAGGGCTGAGGAAACAAACCCTGAAAGGATAAGGGACATGCCCAATGCCATATGTGAAGTGTCAGAGCTGAAGAAAACCCCAGGACAGTGACTCTGAGTCTGCTGTGGTTGACACCATGATTGGGGGATGCTAGAAAGTGCCTCTTCATAGTACCTGGATGCAAACCCTGCCTCTTGCCATGCATGGCCTTTGTCAACAAATCTCTAAATCTCCAGGAGACTCTTGCTTCACACGTAACAGAGAACAGTACAATTTCCATTGCAAGCTTCTGGTGAGAATGAGTGAAATGAAGTAAAGCACAAGAAAGTCCCTGTCTCCTGAGGCCTAGAACAGAGGAGGTACCTCAGACTGCAGCTTTTGGCTGCTCCTCACGCCCCAGTCTCCAGGCCAGCCCTGACCCGCTGTTCTTGTCCACTCCCACAGCTGCTGTGGGCCAGTTCACCAAACGCTCCCCAGGATACACTACGTCAGAAGAAGATCGACAGCCTTAGAGTGTGTCCTTTCCAACACTGCAGAGAAACTAATTTGAAATAGATTCACTCCAAAGGAAATTGTGCTTTAAATAAAACAACATTTGAGCCAGGTTTATACTTTTTTTTAGCTATAAGAAATGCAGGAGGGGAAGAGGAAGGTTTTTCAGGAACACGTATAAAAAAGAAAAGAAATGCCCCAGTCTTTAGACAGAGCCACTTACATGGGGACAGAATATTGACCAATGTCAGAGCAGCAGCTAGAGATATTGGACTTTTATGTCTGTCTTTAAGCAACCTAAAACCTAAAGAGAACTTAATAAGAGAGGACATAGAGAATAATAAAGGTGAATCCTTATCTTTTTCTTAACTGAACATGAGAGCATAGCTTCTTCACCTGTCAACCATAACTCATTGCCAAAAATGACAATTTTATTTCCTTACAAATGAAGCAACTTTTCTAATTACAGTAATATCTTGTGTTCAAATCACCAACTGTACTTTCTTTATAATTAATAGCAGACTCACCCAATAAAACAGCAACAATTGTTTTGCCTTGTGTCATTTTGTGTGCAAGTTTCTGGGCTTTTACTAAAATAAGGTCTTTGTTCTCACTGTGTCCATCTCTCCTGTCTGGGTTAGTCCCTTCAAAATGTGGCTGGAGTGTGTGTATATGTGTGTATGTGGATGCACGGAGAAAGGAAAAAGATGGTGAACACACTGAAGAATATTTACTATGAAAACCTAACATGGATTGCAGTTCATGAAATGGGTCAAATAGTCCCTGATTTATTGCTCTCTCTGAGCATATTTTCATCACCATCAATAATACTTCCTGGAACATGATTTTCGGGTATGTGATTTCTTCTCCAAGCTACAGACTGTAACTGCAGACTCAGCTACAGAACAATTTTCCAAAACATTCTCAATGTAACTTAGATTATGTACTTAAGAGTTTAGTCTGTTCTTCATCAGAGACCCACAAGTACCGATTTTTCTGATCACCATCCTGTGCAGTGTGGTTTGTGCTAATCAATTTAATTGAAAGTAACACTGAAATGAATTGACCAGAGAGGTTCTGCTATTGAGCTCCGAGATATCTGCTGTGTATGAGAAAAATGCACAGTCACCTAAACAGCAATTTTTTTCTTAGACTTGTGACCTGTAGAAATAGGGTGAACATATTCCTCCTAGATGGTTTTATTTTTAAAAAACCTTTTGTTTTGAATTAGGTACAAAAAAGAGGCTGTTTTAAAGAGGAATGGCAGGGGGAGGGGAGAGTGTTGTATAAAATATGTGAGTTACTTTTAAGCAATTTAGAATGGATCTTATTTTAAGAAACACATAATGGATACTTCCCAGTTAGTGGTCTTATCCAGAGAATGTTGATAGAATGACAAAAAAGGCATAGCTAGTGGTCCTCACAGAGCTCACTGCCTCGCTGGAGACACAGGAACTGCCCTGACAATACAGTGTGGTAGAAGCAATGAGGGAAGAAGCACACGGAGCTGTGGACCCATGAGGAGGAGTAAGGAGGCACTTCTAAAGAGTTGATGAATGGACTGATATTGAAAGGTTGAGTAGGAAACAGCCTGGGAACCAAGGGTGAGGGCAAGAACATTCAGGAGAGCCCATAAAAAGCCAGAGAGCATCGCAGGTCAGGGGGACCATACACAGTCATACATGACTATGTACTGATGTCAGGGCAGCAAGAGGGACAATAGTGAGCGCTGAGGCAGGGCCAAATCTTCACAGGCCTTGCATGGCCCACTCAAGAGAAAGCTTCAGAAGGATGTCAACAGATGACATGATCCAATGCACGTTTGGACATCAGTGGCAGCAGAGTGGAGGGTTGACTTGAGGAGAGGGAGCCTGTGGCAGTAACCCTCACCATTCAAGGGCTCTGATCAAGGCAGAGGAGCACTGGTGAGGAGGCAATGCCGGTGAGAGTGCATGTGGGCTCATGTGCTGGTGACTTGAAATGTCAAATCACCATATGAGCCCAATCTTGATCTAGTGAGAATTCTTCATTCTCTCCTGGTCTCATTTGGCAGTTTATCACCTGGTCTATGCCCGAGGAACTTTCTGTTTTTATAGTGTGTTCCGTGTTTAGTTTGGTTTGGTTTGGTTTTGATCACAATGAAATCAATAAGCAAAGGCTGGAAAGGAGATTCTTGAACTTACTTGGGATAAATTAAAGGAAACACCTTTGGCTCTTTCATTATTTACTACAGAAGATATTAGAAATGGCATTTTCCATTCTTACCATTACTCATCAAAGACACCTAATGTTTACTAGGACTCTCATTAAAAGCAACAAAGCTGGTAGTAGAAATGCTGTCAAGGAGAAGCTTCCAGATGAGCTGTGTCATTCAACCAGAGGAGTGTTTCTCAGAGTGAAGCCCCAGCAGTTACAGGGGGAGGCAGTGACTGAGTTGCAGCCCTGGGAAAGGAAGAATAAAATACTCTGAAAAAAAATTTAAAAAAATAAAAATAAAATAAAATACTCTGTCCAACGTAAAATGCTCACTTGCTCTTTGTCCCTAAAAGTTGCTCCTTGGATCCATCTCAAAAACATGTCACAAAAGACATTCTTTTTCCAGCTTACTCTTTTTGTTCAGATGTCATTAAATGTTCCAATGTTCATAGATTCAGTGTATATAGAACAGAAGCTGTTCAAGCTCTCTCTCTCTCTCCCTCCTGTCCACATTACTTTTTATTTCACATTCTATCAGGTATAGCTGGAAGACATAGTTTTCCTCTTAAATATATAATCATATATGTTTATTTTCTCTGAACAACACTTTTATCACATAGTAAAGAGACTGTAATTATTTGATCTATAGACATGTTAATGGTGTTTTTCTCATTAAATACTCTTTTTGTCTAAACTATGCTAGACTTGTTTTGCCCATCTCAGTATAATCATAGCGAATTATTCTTGCTTACATATAATGATGACAAAAGCCCCATCCTTACCATGTGTGTGTATTCATGAGAGTGTACATGGCAGAGGAAAAGTGACTGATGGAACAATGGGAAAAAATAGAGGGAGTTTAGAGATTAAAATTATAGGGACAAAAGCCCTCTAAAAATTAGGTAGATAGTTCCTGTACCTCCCACTAGGTCTCCCTTTTTAATATTTCAGATATAAGAGAACACATCCCACTTCTCTCATTCTAATCTTTCACTACACTTTAACGAAATGTGCCTCAAATATATACTTTTTCTGTGTTCAGTTCATAGTGCTAGAAGCTCAAGACCCTTATCATCCAGGAAACAGTATAAGGTAATTATAGATGTTTATAAAACAACCCAGATTAAGGGACATAGTCATGTATGACTGTGTATGGTCTCCCTGACCTGCGATGCTCTCTGGCTTTTTATGGCCTCTCCTGAATGTTCTTGCCCTCACCCTTGGTTCCCAGACTGTATCCCATTCAACCTTTCAATATCAGTCCATTCATCAACTCTTTAGAAGTGCCTCCTTACTCCTCCTCATGTGTCCACAGCTCCGTGTGCTTCCTCCCTCATCGCTTCTACCCCACTGTATTGTCCCTTTTACCCCACCTGAGAGAAATGGAAAGACAGTTCAGTGAAGACATTAGAGAAAAGGGTGGAGCAGTGGTCACTTGCAGGATTTGGGGAATGCTCTGCGCATAAGGTGATTCTGAACACTTGAGGATGGGTAAACGTTCCTGATGGGAATGCAGAGAGCTTGTAAGAAAGAAGTAACAAGGACAAAGCCAAGTGGACAAGAAGGACTGTGCTGTATGGAAAGTGTTACCACTAGCCACATTTCACTGAATGTCATGTAGGAGGGGTGAGTGGGCTAAGAGTCTGGAAGGGAAAGTTGGGCCTGCATGTGAGGTCCCTATAAATGAGTCCCTAAGTCAGATGGACATATGTGAGTTAGACTAAAGAGACACTAAAAAGTTTTGAGTTAGAAAATGACTATCACAACTATGTTTTGAAAAAATGTCTCTGGCATTTGTATATTTTAAGGGAATGGAGAGAGAAGACATGATAAATAGAAAAATAGAAAAATTTGGAAGTATGTCTTTAGAAAAGAGCCATTGAGTAGGGCCTGGAGAGAAACAGTGAGGATAGAAAGGAGAGGCCAGATGTGCGCTCATTCTTCCTGTGTCATGGTTAATGTATTCTTGTATTGTGATTGGCAAAGCCACTTCTTTTTGTAAGTAAATTGGTTTGCTTGAGTGAAAGGGACCATTCCATCATGGAATTCTTCACAAGTAGATCAACTGATTGACATTAATATAATTCATACAAGGACCAGCTCACTCATTAGAGCTCAGGAATTTACCACAAAAAATGTTTTTAACTAAACCTTTGTTTGATTTTGAGAACAAGAATGAAGTGGAAGGATACGATGGAATGTGGAAAGACAGAAAATTAATAAAAATCAAGTATTAAAGCCCTAATCTTGTGGTTCAGTTGGTTGGAGTGGCATTCTGTACGCTGAAAGACGGTGGGACTGATGCCCAATCAGGGCACGTGCATAGGTTGCACAGGCACGTGCAGGTTCAGCTCTTGATTAGGGAGCATGTAAGAGGCCATCATCTGATGTTTCTCTCCCTCTCTTTCTCCCTCTCTTCCCCTCTCTCTCTAAAAGAAGTAAACAGTATTTTTTTTTTTAATTTAAAAAATAACAACAGCCCTGGCTCGTGTAGCTCAGTGGATTGAGTGCGGGCCTGCGAACCACACGATTGCAGTTCGGTTCCCAGTCAGGGCACATGCCTGGGTTGCAGGCCAGTTCCCAGCAGGGGACCCACGAGAGGCAACCACACATTGATATTTCTCTACTTCTCTCCTTCCCTTCCCCTCTAAAGATAAAGAAATAAAATCTTTAAAAAAATAACAACAAAAAATTTGATGGAGACCAGATCCTGGGGCCTAGATGTTAAAGTGTTACTCGGGGGTCACCTGTGGGAAAGGGCGGGCAGAAAGGGAAACAAAATGGGAACTTGGTGCAGGGGATGTGTAGTTTTTTCACTCACCATTTCTTGGTTATGTCTGGCACTGTGCTGGTTACTGAGAATAAAACAAAAATGGTCATCTAGACCCTTACACAGCTCACAGTCAAGTGTGACTAATTGTAGCTATGGTGGAAAGGGCTGTGACATGAGTTAACGGATCTGAAGCATGTTTGAGTAGTCAGGACAGTCAGGAAAGTTAAAAAAGACTGGCTTGGGAGAATTCATGTTTTAAAAGAAGAAGATTCTCCTTTGAGCACTTCTATTTATCCAACTTTCAGATAAGGAGGTTTCATTTTGTGTCTTAAAGAAGGCCATTCTCTGACAACGTGGGAGCTATTGTGAGGCAGAATCCTCAGGACTTGTTCAATGAGGAGGCAGAACCTGTTCGAAATGCCAGGAAGTCTTGAGCCTGGGAGAGTAACAGAGAAGAAAAAATATGGTAGGGGCTGTGTCTTTTCCCTCCATCTGCTTGGGAAAAAGCCTGTTCTCTTCTTCCTCTTGTGTGCGTTGTTGCCATGTACACATTCAGCAGTTGATGGGAAGAAAGGAGGAAAAAGAGCAGTTCTACGTGAAGTTTCCATACATTCAGAATTTAAGCTGAAAACAGACATTAGAAAAATCAAAATAACTCCTTTTTTCATGAACATTCCCTTGTTTCTTTAATCAAAGTCCACTTTCCTTAACCTCAAACCCTATTCTTTCTCATCGTGAGTAACTGTAGTTGTAAGCCTCCCTTGACTATCCCATTTTTTTCAATTGTAACTGTTAATTGCAATGCCTGACCCTTACTGTTTTCACATAGACTTAATAGTTATATTCTTTTAAATTCTCTGTGCTCCTTTGTAAGGATTGCAGTGCAAAGATATTTCAGCCCAAGGAAGATATGTTTTATTTTCATTTTTTTTCTGCCTCACAGCACCGCACTATATATCTACACTACAGCAGAGGTTCTCAGCATGGGTTGCACATTAGAATAATCTGGGGACCTTTAAAAAATCTGGATGCATATGCCATAGCCAAGACCAGTTAACCCGGGGTCTCGGGGGAGAGGGAGAAACTCAGGCAGCAGTTTGCGTAAAGCTCCCCGGGCGATTACAACGTGCAGCCAGGATTGAGAAGCACTGATCAAGAGCAACACCTAATGGCTTCTCAATTCCCGGAACTGGCATTTATTTTCATGATTCTTAGGCCCATGCCATTTTTCTAGCATCAAATGCTTTTCCTTATTTTACTTCCCCAAACAAAACAAAACACAACATGCACAGCCATCAAAATCCAAGTCAAATGCCCTCTTTTTAAAAAGCTCCTCTTTCTGTCCCATCACTGATCTCAATGGTGCCTCCCCTCACTCCCATCCAAGTGACATGTACCTCTCATTAACTCCAGGGACATTGGCTTTGAACTCTAGATAATTGTGGACATGTCCTTTACTCAAATGGGTTTTAAGCTGCTTGAAGATAGGGAGTTGGGTTTATTCATGTGTGTATAGTAAATGTTCCATAAATATTTTGAAATAGAATTAAAATTGCCAAAATAAATAATATAAACAAAGCTATACTCTTGCTATATATATCGCAGGTGATGATTTGTGCCTTCTACTAAAAATGAGTTCTTTGGAAAAGCCATAATACTATTTCTTATAAAAACATGGGATGCGATTTACTATCCCTGGCAACAGCTGCTGCTCACAACGATGACTTCAAAAGTCAGTTATAACATAATTCAGCCGACATAGGGAATCTCAGCCTACACAGGATTCCATATGGGTTTCAGTACAGCATTACTTCCTGCTCATACAAATTCACTCCAGGTTTTGTTTTATAAAACTTGACTTAGATTACGTGAGCATTGGCCAAAGCATTGAAGTCTTCCCATGATAAAAGCTGTAGACTAACTGCTAGACAAAGAGAGAGAGAGAGGGTGTGCAGGGAAGGAGAAAGGTATAACAGATGCTCAAAGCCCACTCCTTCTGGAAGAGTTGACTTAGTATGACCAAGACATCTTCTCTGCCTTCCAGGTGTCCCTGTCTTTTCTCTCTGCTCCCATTGAAACCCTGGATATAATTCTATCTTACTGTGACTGACTGCCTTCATTATCAAATGGGAACTAACTTGAAGGTAAGTAAATATCATATTTTACTCAGTTTTTATCATACATAGCACTTAGCTATCATAGTTCCTATCAGATGACAAGAGTCAAAAAGTATTTTTTGTGTCAGTAACTGAACAAAAGGAAGAACCCTGAATTGATGAAGGTAAGTGTTGGCACAAACAGCTCTCCCTCAAAACCTGCCCCTCTCGCCGGCTGCAGAAAGCCAGCACCAACTCCTGCCTTCCCTGCAGGAGCAGTGACTTAAACAGGTGCCCAATTCAACCTGAACACCCAGAGAAAAAATGATTAAATTCACAGGTGATAAATCAAACAAACACTACTTGATTAAGCCATATTACTTGAAATGTACAGAATCTGTTATAAATTTCACTTACATGCTAAAAAATCTTAAGATGCAATTAACTCTAGGGCCAGAACTAGGGTGAGACAGGTGAGGCACTCACCTTGGGTGCAAAATTCGGGGGGGCGATGCAGAAAACCTTGATAATCAAGATAAATAATGTGTAGTGCTATATTTTTCAGTTCACAGGCCAGTGCGCAATCCACTGAGCCACACCAGCCAGCGCACAATAGTGCAATATTTTTAAAACTCAATAACATTGCAAAAAATCTAAGATGAGCAAATGTAAAGACATAATCCATATGAATATATTTGCAAGCTATTAGTGAGTATTATTATATCATGAGCAATATGATATGAACATTATTACATGATGCTATTAATAAAGCTCTGAGCAGGGTAATAACAGCCCACAGATTTTCTTGCCTATAACTTTGAAACTGTAACCAGCTTTGTACAGACATGGCTTCTTCATAAAAGGAAATAGTATAACACAAAACACTGTTGTGGGTGATTTTCCATGAGAAGAGCAAATAATCTTTCACGTGTGTTTGAATTAGTGGTCCAAATAGCTATTGTATTAGAAATGAAATTGGTACTTCCCCACTATAATGTCCTAACAAGTATTTATATATTGAAAGACATATGCTTTCATTTCATTCTTCACTGTTCTATCATTTCTTGAGTGTCTGACACTGTGCTCAGCACTGAGGCTAATACATGGCCAGCTACAGGCAGACACCCTTGTCAGCAAACACCAGTAATAGAAAACTGAGAAAGATACAAGAGAAAGCAGTAGGGTTACCATGGAGACAGGAACGATTTCTCCCTAGGGAAAGAATAAGGTGACAAGCTAAAAAAAAATCAGGTCAGTACTTTTCAAAACTGCATTTTCCCCTCATGGCTAGTTGACAATATGTATGAAGTGCCTTAAAATTCAGAATGATTTTGATGAAGCACTTTCATTTCAAGGAAATTACCTCAAAGAATTTTCATGGATGTATTTGGAGGCTTCTCTCCATGAAAGTTAATCACAGTATCATCTATAATACAATAAAAATAAAGGAATAAACCTAACTAGCCATAACATGGTATTGTTGAGTTATATACATGGTTAATGGAATTCTTGCAGTGATTAAAAGTATGTAGTAAGGAATCAGTAATGACAGAATGGTGCACATACCTGGTACTTTCTCCTGGTCCAGCAACATGGTTGTTCTCTAGGAGGTTCTTAGACATGCAGATTCTCAGGCCCCACCCCAGACCTACGAAACAGAATCTGCATTTCAACAAAGTCCCCAAGGGACTCCTATGCACGTTAAAGTTTGAGAAGCTCTAGTACAAGCCATATTTTTTAAGCAAAAAAAAGAGTATGTACATAGCAATCCTATTTTGACTCCCTGAAGTTTAGCTCTATGAATAGAAGAAAAAAGAGTGCATAGATAAATATCCAAATATACACAATGATTATCTCTGGACTGTGCTTTTTATTTCTTATTTTATTCAGACTTTCTAAATATTCAACTACAAAGGCATATTATCCTTGTTATAATGAAGGAATAATTATTTTAAGTGTAGTTTCTCTTGGTTATTTTTCTCTTTAAATAATTGTTCATGGTGAGTGAATTATTTTCTACATAATAAAAATTCAGGTCAATTGTACATTGAGGTTTGCAAAGTTGCAAATACAATTTCACATCAGTATGTTCTAGGACCACATATCTAGGACACTTGTAATTTTAAATATTTCCTCACATGGTTTCCCTAAGAATATTCATCTCTTGCCATTCACATACCTTGGTTTTCTGCCAGTTAAAGGTATTTTGCAGAATGTCTCATCCATCAGCAGGTTATGTAATCTCTCGAATAATTCTTGCTTTCCTTTGTACCTCACTCTCTCCCCTCATGCCATCTGAAAACTTCTAAGATATACAAAATTTCTACTTTTCTCCTTGATTTTGTTTAAGGAATTAAAAAGCCTCCTTTCAGTAGACAAATGTAATTGGCATACCTGGCTGTACTAGTATAAACCCCCTTGGGGGGCTATTTTTAATCCAATTTTCTTCTTAGAAGGGGACTCTGAGGTTAGGGGACACAGGTGGCACAAGTTTGGGAAACAGGCAAGAGGAAGGCAAGACCCCCCCCACCTGGAGATCAGCTCAGGTGGGCCCTGGTTGCCCCAGAGTGGACTGAAGACAGAGAGAATGGAGGTATGGGGGGAGATAAGAAGGGCCTACCTGCGAAGCTTGCCTATGGCGGTTCTAGTTCATTCCAAGACATTTAAGGAATACAAGCAAAATCCATTTCAATGCAAACCTTTTTAATGTAACATTTTGTTAATGAATCGTGTGCATGTCCTCTGAGAAGGGACACAGTAATTGGGCTTTGCTCACCTCCTCCCATGGATCTTATAGAACAAGTAGAATAATAAGACCTGTCCGTGTAGCTGCCTGATTAAGGCGGACCCTGCCCTGTTGGACATCTGTGCTCTTTCCTGCAGCAGGGGCTTTAAGCAATAGCAATGGGAAGGTAAAGGAGACCTACAGCCTGCTTTTCAGAGAAGTCACAGGTGGAAGAGATGGGACAGATTATTGAAAAAATACTAGAAAAGATAGAAAGGAAGTAACATTCATGGAGGAACTAAAGGGCAGGCTCTTTTCACATATCATCTCATTTAATCCGCATAACCAGATTGTGTTGTATATGAGCTGGCTGAGATTCAGTGAGGTCACAACGCCCGTCAGTTGACCCAGCTAATGAATGGTGGATCAACTATCTTGTTGAAGTGCAGGTTCCTGATTTTGTTGCCTCATAGTCAGCAAGTCCGAGTGGGACCCAGGCATTTGGATTTCATCACTTCCCAGGCAGTTCTGATGCAAAAGCATACGGAGGTGTGCCAAGGAGGGACATAACCCACACACGGAGGGGAGACCCTTGTCACACCTGCAACAAATGCCGCCTTTTCCCACCAGCAAGCCTTCGTTAACACCGCTCCCTTCTCTCGGTCTGCACTCAGTACTTCACTGCCTGGTTTCAGGCCCTCAAAGATGGAGGAAAAGGATCTGAGGTGAGAAAAATGGAAATTAAATCATAAGCCTTGCCATTGACTAGTGATGCTGGGTAAGGAAGTGACAACTTCTTTGAAAGTAGCTTACTTTTCTACAAAATGGAGAGAATAATTCCCACCTCTTCTATCTCACATGAGGATTGTGAGGAACTAATAAGAAGATTTAACTAAAATGGACTCATGGACTGTTAACTGATTCTTCATACAGATGTTAGTAATTGGCTGAGGAGTCGGGGCTGGAAATGGAAAGACCTGGACTGGAAGTCAGACGTGAGTCAGAGTTCTGATTCTGCCTCTCACTAGCTCTCACCTTAAACACTTAAGCTCCTGGGACCTGTTCCCTTATGAATAAAAAAAGAATAACAAATCTTATTCCCAATAGCAGCAATGGAAGCAACCTAAACCTCCATCAGTAGGGGACTAGCTAAATTAAGGGTGCTTCGTCCATGCTGTCAGAGAGAAGTGTCTTCTCCCCACTCCTGGTTTCAAGCGGAAGGGATTTCTTATCACCCCAATGGCCTCTCGTCTGCCTTTAAGTTACTCCAACCCGGGGGAGGTGGCAAGACATATCTGAGTGGTAGGTCTTGGCTCGGCTTCAGCCTTTGCATTTTGTGAACTGTGTTATGCTACGCAGATGGGTTCTACATGCGCAGGTTCAGGATTAACAAGCCTGCCTAGCTAGTTACATAAAACCCCAGCCTCTGATCTGGCCTATATCTGCAATAAAATTAAATTTGTGGCTTCCATATGCTATCCATTCATTTCATTCTCAAATTGTTCAGAACCTCGGGAGTAAGGGCCAGGGGAAGAGAAGGACCATTTATTGAATCCTCTCAAAACTCCAACATGTATATTGAAAACTGTGCAGTCATTTAAAAAAAAGAGGTAAAACCATATGTACCTACTGTCATGAAAATTACCTTGGGATATTGCATGATGTTAAGTGAGAACTGGCAGACCCATAGCAGTATATTGAGTGTGCTCCCATTTGTATAAAAATAAAGGATGCATTCACAGAGAAATGCCATGTATTTAATTAAAAAATTACCAGAAAAATATTGTTGCCCTTAAGGTGGAAACTGAGAATATGAGGTAAGATGTACATGTTCTAAGATGATTTTAACTTTGTTATACAGGTACTGTTTTTTAAACAAACTATATATATATATATGTATATATATATATATATATATATATATATATATATATACACACACATATATCACATTGCTGTACTGGGCAGTAAACAATATCACATAGGTACATAAAACCTACTTAATAAAGTCAGTAAGTTCAGCTTCTTGTCTTCATCTTTCTACCTGGAAGTCAGCTTCCCTTGCTAATAATGTTCCTTTGGAGTTGCTGCAGGTCACTTTCTCACAGCCCTGTACTCTGACTTCTTTTAGCCCTAGCTTTGCCCCTAGTCATCAGAAGGGGCCCCCAACCCCTAGAAAACAAGCTATAGAAGAGCAAGGGACCAAGAACATAGCCTTCCCAGCACCTCACTGAGTCTGTTAGCATAGTAGAGAGCCAACACACGTCTGTGACATTGAAAAGTACAAAAGGCTCTCAGTGTTCAAGCCAACCACCGACTCTAATTGCCATGGAGTTGGAGTCGGCATAAAGGAAGCACTTGCATGACTCAACTAAGCAGGAAGCTCAGCTTCTCAGAGTAGCTGAGGTTCCCCCGAGATCACAGACTCAGCCAGTGACATTTTGTGCAAAATCATCACCTATGGGCTACTCCCAAACACTACCATCTCCCAATACAGAAATTTTTAATGGAAACACATGAGGAACACAAAACAAATATGACCTTTTTCCTCTCTGTGNTGAAAAGTACAAAAGGCTCTCAGTGTTCAAGCCAACCACCGACTCTAATTGCCATGGAGTTGGAGTCGGCATAAAGGAAGCACTTGCATGACTCAACTAAGCAGGAAGCTCAGCTTCTCAGAGTAGCTGAGGTTCCCCCGAGATCACAGACTCAGCCAGTGACATTTTGTGCAAAATCATCACCTATGGGCTACTCCCAACCACTACCATCTCCCAATACAGAAATTTTTCATGGAAACACATGAGGAACACAAAACAAATATGACCTTTTCCTCTCTGTGTTCGGCAGTTATTTATCTATCAGAGTTTAAGAAAATGTAAAAAAAAAAAAAAAACCTAAGCAAGAGAAAACGAGTTGCAAGCTCCTTTGAAGTTTTTTACCTTGGGCATGGTTTACAAAGTTAAACATTGGTGTCGTAGGCTGAGAAGCTTGGCTCAAGTCCCATTGGATAGCAGAGGACTCGGGCTGGAAGATCGTGGACTAGGCAGTCGCACAGTAAGGGTTCAAACCCCCACCCCTCCCTTGCCAGGTCGGTGGCATGTGCTCACTGAGCCCTGGCTCCCCTGCCCTGAAATGAGAACGCTTACTTTGAGGGTGTAAATGGTGTAATACTTCTACAGTGCCAGATAGATCCCCTACACGTGGTAATAATTATTACGTCAGAAATTAATTTATAAAAAGTAATACAATTGACTATCACAAATCATCTGTTGAGTCATTCATCTTGTTTTCCCACTGATCCATAATCTCTTAGAGGACAGAACTTTCCTTTGTTCATTTTTCTAACCCGGGCTGTGACTACATTGTCTTATTGATAGCTCACTTTCCAGTAAACACGTATTGAATAAAGGAGTGAGAGAACTGGAAATAACTCCAAATAACTACCCAGTGTCGTTTCCATACTCAACAGGGACCTATGTTTCAGTGCAGTAAGTCTCTTCGCTCCTCCTTTCACACACTATACTAAGTCCTAAGAGAGGGAGAAACATCAGGCCAATTGTGTGGAAATGGGTCCTAGCTCCTTCAAGAAGTTCAAGACACAGAATAAGCTAAAGCACGCTCCTTGAATTAAAAAAAACAAAAAACAAATTATAAGACAGTGTTTCTTAGTGATGTGCATTTTAAATCCCCCAGCTTCAAACCTAGGTTTGAACATAACTCTGGGACACACAGAGAAGGAAGTTTGCAAAACTAAAGCATAATATTTGGTCTTGCTAAATAGAGTTTGCCATAAAAGCTAGCTATTTCAATTCCCCAAATATAAACTAAATTTTTAATATGTGCCAGCAATATTAGACATAGAAAAACCTCAACATGAGTAAGACATGCCTCTATGCCAAAAATATTATGCTTACCACCTAATAAATTTATAAAGGCCTTGATTGTTAACTTGTTTAAAAGTACTACCTCACCGCCTCCTCTCTTCCTAACACACACAGCTAATAAAATTCTCCATGACACGAAATATGATAGGATAATTTTAAAAAATTCTTTATTAATCAATAAGTATTCATTTTACAGCTACAAAAGCCTAGTTTTATCAAAATACAGACACAGTTTTACGTGCCCAGAATATCTGTAGAACATGTAGGTGTTAACCCACTTTTTTTAGATGCATGTACTTAAAACCAAAGCAATATTTATTTTAAAGCATACTAAAATACTATGTGATATCTATTTATTTTAATTAAAAGGGAACTTTATTGAGATACAATTTACGCAGTGTGTACAGTTTGAGGAATTTGACAACTGCATACACCTATGGAAATGCCACACCACTAACAAGTCAGCAACCCGCCCATCACCCAGAAAGTCCCCTCCTGCCCCACCCTAGTTCATCCCTCCCCTCAGAGGTGACTACTGTCCTGGTTTATACACTCTAAGCTAAACAGATTCATGCAGTATGTGCTCTTCTGTGTCTGGCATTTTCTGCTCCACAATATGGCTTTGACATTCATCCATATTTTTGCCTGGTTTGGTAGTTCTTTTTTTTATTGTTATATGGTATCCCATTGTATGGATATACATTTGTTTATCCATTCTCCTGTGGGTGGATATATGGATTATTTCTTGCTGTAAGCTATCAGACATAAATGAAGAGATTAATAAGTATCCTTTTAAAAGTCTTTGTGTATGTATGTTTGATTTCTCTTGGATAAATACCTAGGAAGCACTTCTTGAGTTGCAATGTAGGCATATGTTTAATTTGATAAGCAATTGCCAAAAGATTGTATACTTCCACCAGCAATAGTATGAGTGCTCTGCTCACTTTCTGTATTTGTCAAAATTTGATTTTTCTTTTCATGTTAGTCTTCTCTGAAAACATAATGGTGTCGAACACTTGTTCCCATGCTTACAGACCATTTGTACATATCCCATATCCAAAGTATCCATTCACATATTTGGCTCAATTTAACTGTCTTTTTTGGTCTATTGGGTTGTTGAAATTCTTCATATATACTTTACACATAAATTTTGTGCCCTGGCTGGTATAGCTCAGTGGATTGAGCGTGGGCCTGCGAACCACACAATCATGGTTTGATTCCCAGTCAAGGGCACATGCCTGTGTTGCAGGCCAGTTTCCGGTTCTGGACAGGGGACGCACGAGAGGCAACCATACATTGATATTTCTCTCCCTCTCTCCTTCCCTTCCCCTCTAAAGATAAATAAATAAAATCTAAAAAAAATTTTTGTAAGCCCCGGCTGGCATAGCTCAGTGGATTGAGCGCGGGCCTGAAAACCAAAGGGTTGTGGTTCGATTCCCAGTCAGGGCACATGCCTGGGTTGCAGGCCAGTTCCCAGCGTGGGATGCATGAGAGGCAACCATACATTGATATTTCTCTCCCTCTCTCCTTCCCTTCCTCTCTAAAGATAAATAAATAAAATATTAAAAAAAAATTTTTTGTTAGATATTTGATTACAAAGATTTTCTTCCAGTCTAGGGATTGTCTATTTATTTTCAGATATGCGTCTTTGAGAAGTTTTCAACTTTGATGATGTACAATTTACAAATCTTTTCTTCTATTGATGATTCTTTCTATAAAATGTCTAAGAAATTGTAACAGTGGGGAATTGTAACCCATCCCACCATTCTTTTGCTATTGTTTCTGTAAATGCATACTTTCTGTAAAAGATTAGTATGTAGCTTGTAGATGAACAGAATGTTCGTATAAGAAGCCTAGGAACTAACTTCAAAAGATAGATTATGACCTTCAGGCATCTCAGCTCTGGGAGATTTGCCGATCTTTTACTGTGGAGCCAGGATGATGTGAAACCAGGTTGACTAAACCAGGGTGATGCACCTTATCAGAAGGGACTATGTTCATCTGCAGGTAGAGAACTTTGCAACCCTCTTCCTGGACCTCTTTGTTCTGTCTCCCTCCGCCTCCTAATAAAAACCTTGGCCTCCAGTGAGAGATGGAGGTGGGCTTTGAGACATGAAGATGGGCTTTGAAAAGTGAGTCCCCCCTCTTCCCAGGAGATGGGCTTTGTGACATGAGTTCCCCTTCTTCCAGGTGACTGGCACCTGAAAATAAATCACTTTCCTTTACATCAGCATCTGCCTCTCAAGTGTTGGCTACCATAGCGGCAGGCAGCCAGACCTGGTTTCAGTTACCAATTGTGTGTCTATTCCAAGGTCATTAATACGTTTTCCTGTTTTCTTCTAGAACCTTCATATTATTTTGCTTTTTGATGTAGGTCTATGATCCACCTCAAATTAACTTTAGTGTATAGTATGAGGTGTAGACTGGGGTTTATTCTTTTTATATATAGGTCTTCAGAGAGTATGGTTGTTAATTCTATACGTCAACACTGCAACTTGATCTGGTGCCCAGAGAGCTGGTAATACACTCTTTGTGGGTTTGTCTGGGAGGGTGTTTCTGGAAGTGATTAGCATTTAAATTAGTAGACTGAGTAAAGAAGATCAAACTCACCATTGTGGGTGGGCATTCACCAAACCTTTGAGAGCCCATGAATAGAACAAAAAAAGAGGAAGAATAGTGAATTTGCTCTCTCCTTGAGCTGCAACATTCATCTTCTCCTGCTCTTGGACATCAGTGTTCCTGTTTCTCAGGCCCTTGAACTTGGGCCAAGACTTATACTATGTGCCCCACAGGTTCTATAGATTCCATGCATAGGAGTGTCATTAAATATAGATTTGTTCTTTTTGGTATCTATTCAGATTTTCTATTTTTTCTTGTCCCAGTATTGGTAATTTACATCTTCTGAGGAATTTGTTCATTATCTCAGGAATTGGTCAATTTATTATAATAGTTGCTTATAATTGTTATGCTCTTAATGTCAGTAGGGTTGGACAGTCTCCTCTTCAATTATGAACATGGGTAATCTGTGTTTTCTTTTTTCTGTAACACTCTAGCTAGAGGTTTATCAGTTTTATTGATCTTTTCCAGGAACCAGTATCTTATTTCACTGATTTTCCCTACTGTCTGCCTGTTTACCATTGCATTGATTTCTACTCTTATGTTTATTATTCCCTTTATTCTATTTATTTTGTATCTAATTTGTTCTTCTTCTTAAGGTAGAAGTTTAGATAATTGATTGTAAATCATTGCTATTTTCTAATTTAAACATTTAGGTATAAAGTTCCCACTAAATGCTGCTTTTATGGCATCCATCAAATTTTGATATGTTGTGGTTTTATTCTAATTTATTCTAAGACATTTTTTATATTTATTTTGATTTCTTTGATAAATCGGTTATTCATATATGTGTTTCTTAATTTATAAGTGTTTGGAAACATTTAAGGTATTTTTGTTGTTGTTGCTGTTGATTTCTAATTTAATTTCAATCTGGTGAAAAAAGATACTTTTAAATTTATGTCTTGCTTTATGATCCAGCACATGTTTTAGCTTGGTAAATGCTCTTTGTTTTCTGCAAAACAATGCATACTTTGCAGGAGTTGGGTGTAATTTCTTATAAATATTAGTTATGCTAA
Organism: Sturnira hondurensis; assembly: GCF_014824575.4. NCBI lineage: Eukaryota > Metazoa > Chordata > Mammalia > Chiroptera > Phyllostomidae > Sturnira > Sturnira hondurensis. The sequence continues at coordinate 1,023,493 of NW_028077910.1, forward strand.
TTCAATGAATGGTATTGTTTAAATCTTCTATATCCTTACTGATTATTTTTGTATAGTTTTCTAACAATTGCTGAAAGAACAATTAAATCTAGAAGTCAAATTGTGGATTTATCTATCTCTCCATTTAATTCTCTCCATTTTTGCCTTGTGTATTTTGAAGTTCTGTTACTAGTTGCATAAACACATAGAATTATTACGTCTATTCTGTCTTCTTGGTGATTTGATCTTTTAAATGTCCCCTTTTATTTCTGGTCACATTCTTTGTCTTGAAATCTACTCTGTCTAATGTCAACATAGTCACTCCAGCTTTCTTGTAACTAGTCTCTTCATGCTGTGTTATTTTACTTTTAACCTACGTAAGGCTTTATAGTGTGTAGAGTTGGGCCATGCTCTTTTAACCAGTCTAATAATCTTGATATTTAATTATAGAGTTTAATCTAATTACATTTAATGTACATATAAATATGGTTTTAAGTCTTTTCTCTTGGTATTTTTCATTCCTGTTTGTTCCACTTGTGCTTATTTTACTTTATTTTCTTCCTTCTCCTGGATATATTGAGTATGTTGTAGCTTCATTTATTCCTTCTACTGTTTGTATTGATTATAATATGCTAGATAGATTACTTAATCTGTCTTGAATTAATACAAGATTTCTTTACATATATTAAAAGAAACTTACAACAGTATGCTTCCATTTACTCTCATTCATTACAGTAGCTATTGCCATATATTTTATTTCTACATACGTTGTAAAATCCACATTACTTTAAATTTTGATTTCTGTGTTTTAAAAAACAATTGTCATTTAAAGCAGTTCAGACTGAAAAATAATGTATTTTTTATTCTGTAGATATTTATCATCTTAGGTACTCTTGATTCCTTTGTATGATCTGAATTCTATTTGTTATCATTACCTTTCAGTCTGACAAACTTTAATATATTTTATTATAGGCGTATGTGTGATAAATTCTCTCACAGTTTGTTTGATAGTGTTTTTATTTTGCCTTCAATTTTGAGGAATATTTTACTGCACAAAGAATTCTAGATTAATGCAGTTCTTCCCTTTGAACATGTTAGTGATGTTACTACCATACTGTGTTCTGGCTTGCTTTATTTTGGGGGAGAAGCCCACATTCATTTTCACCTTTGATCTCTAAGGTAATTGCTTTTCTTTCTATAGACTCTTAAGATTATTTTTATGCTTAGTTTTTATCAATTCACCTATGGATTGCCTAGGTCTAGTCTTTATTGTGTTAATCCTCCTTCAATTTCTTTGAGTTTCCTAGATCTTTCAGTTAATTTTTTAATCCAATTTGGTAGCTGTTTGAGATTATTTGTTCAACTTTTTCTGCTTTAATATGTTTCTTTTTTCCTATACCTCTAATTACAAATATGTTCAGACCATTTAATGTTATCCAGCAGATGACTGAGGACCTTCCATTTATGTTCTGTCCTTCATCCTCTCTCTCCTTCAGTTTCGGTAAGTTTCTTCACACTTGAAGTTCATTGTTTTTTCTATTATTAAGCCCATTCAATTATTATTCTTTTAGATTTTGCATGTTTCCATTCTAGCATTCTTATTTTTTTGTGGTTTTTATTTATTTGTGTGTTTGCCCCAACTATGCACTATTATATCTATCTTGCTTTTTAATTGCTGAACAAATTTAAAGTGGTTATTCAAATCTTTGATAGCTAATGCTAAAATCTGTAATATCTCTATAATTATTTCTATTGATGGTTTCTATCCTGGTTACAGGTCACATTCTCCTGTTTCTTCACATGTCTAGCAATTCTGTTGAGAATCTAGATTTTTGTTGTCTTCTTTAAAGAGTTTTAAGTTTTGTGTTGTTAGCCAGTTAATTTACTGGTAGATTATCTTGATCCTGTTGAGATTCATATTTATTAGGTTGATTTTAGAGCAGTCCTTACTCTTCCAAAAACAGGGCCTTTCTGCAGTCTTAGGTGAATTCCCAAGTTTCAACCAGACTAGTTGAACTCCAAGGTCCCCTTGCACAGTGAAATCTTCAGAATCACACTGCTCAGCTCACACACTCCAGTAGCCATTTTCTGCCAGACCTCCTAAAGTCATGCCTTAATGTACAGTCTTAGGATTCAGCATTCTTAGCATTCACCACCAAGTGCAGATTTCTAGAGCTTTTTCTCTGGAATGTTCCCTGTCAGCTTTACCTTGGTCCTCAAATTTCAGCTGTCTCACCAGCCTCAAACTATTCTGTTTTCTACATCTCATAAGACTGTGCTCCTCTCTTTCGCCTCAACAACCTGGAACTGCAACTTTGAAAGTGCCCCCATAGAAAAAGTCCTGTTAATCTAGACTTTACCCCACGTGTAGCCTTGCTGCCAGTGATCACAGCCTGTACTATATGCTGTCCAAAGACTGAAAACACTCGCTTCAGATAGTTTTCCTAGTTTTATAGTATTTGGAAGGTAAATCTAATATATATTAGTTCATTGTGGCCAGAGCTGGAGAACTAGATCTAAACTATATAGATATAGCTAGAAGTGAAGTGCAAAGTTGGAACAATAAGAAATTTTTGATAAAAACAGTTACTATTATTATGTTTAATAAGAACAAAATTCTATGTAACATTATTATTCCAAGGATGAGACTGAGTGAGGTTCAGTGAGGTCAGTTGGTAACTAAGAAAACCAGGATTTGCACCAAGACAAGTTTTACATCACAGTCTACTACTCCAATGCTTACAATAATCAAAGCAAGTTTCTTAAAGCAATTACAAGTTGAGCTGAGTTTTGAAAAATTAGCGGGCTTTGGGTTGCTGACTAGATGGGAAGGAGCAGACTCACACCCTAGCTAAATGGACCAGAATGCAGTGGGGAGTGCATGAGACCCCGACTAGAGAGGCCAGGTTTTGTATGGCACGTATTAGAGACAAAGTTAAACAGTGTGTATGTATGTGTGAGGGAAGCTGATAGGGGAAAACGCAACATGGGCAGAAAGCAAAGAGAAAAAAAGGGAAGTAGTATTGCCTTATCAAGATTTTTTAGATTGTAGTTTATTACAATACTTTAGCCACAGAATCTTTTCACACTGCTAGTAGCTACATAATTGTATCATTCTTATATTATAGAATCTTCCCCTCCTATGTTTGTAACGTCACGAACACTGGAGTCTCTACCATTCGTAGTCACATAGATGGTAAAATAAGTTTAAAAGAGAAAGCAAAAAGGGAGAAAGTAAATTTTACCTCTGTTTTTTCACTCTATGTGTCTGGTTGGTTTTTCATAGTAATGTAAAGTGTTTCTCTAAGCTACTCAGATATCAAAACGTCTAGAGTTGCTGAAATTCCCTTTCTGAGATCACAAGAGACATCTTGCCTCTTCTCATTTAGTTAAAATGTATCTACAAAGCCTTCCTTGAGGCTTATGACCTCCTCATCCACAAAGACCACATCTATTTAGAGTTATTATTTGAGCAGTCTCTTGGCTGGAGGCAGGGTCGCAGACCTGCCTTCCCAACTGTAACTTGTGAAGAGCATTCCCGATCTTCAGCTGTATGGCATGGCTTTCCTTGTGCGGACCTCACGTTAAAACTATTTGTTTGGTATTAAAGATCTGAAATTTCTTTAAAGATTTACAAGATAGCTTTGATTTTCTAAATGGTATTTAGCATTTGACTGCTTTAGCACTATTCTACTAGGTGTCTAATTTTGTTAACACCAATTCTAGCTACCACAGACCAAGCACTTTCTGAGTACTAGGAACTGTGATCTCTACAAGAATTGTCTCTGTTGATCTGCCCACCAGTCCTTGAGGTAGTTTTATTTTCATTGCATTTTTCCCATTACTGTGTATCCCCCTTCTACGCTCCTCCACTCCCTGCAATCACCACCCTGTCGTCCATGTCCGTGAGTCCTTTTCCTGTTTCACTTTACCCCTCTACCTCTTAACCCCTCATCCCCAAACCTGCCAGTCTGATCTCTATGAGTCTGTCTCTATTTTCCTTGTTAGTTCAGTCTGTTCATTAGATTCCACATGTGAGTGAAATTGCATGGTATTTGTTTTTCTCTGACTGGCTTATTTCACTTAGCATAATGTTTTCCAAGGTCCATCCATGCTGTCACAAAGGATAAATTTTCTTCTTCTTCTTTTTTGAATAGCCCTGATTTCTTTATTTTTTAAGTATTTCTAATGATTATTCTATTAGAGTTTTTGCAATTTTCCCTTTTTATCCCCCCTCCACCCTGCCACCCCAAGCCTCCAGCATCCCCCTCTTAGTTCACGTCCATGGGTCATACATATAAGTTCTTTGAGTTCTCGGTTTCCTATACCCTTTTTTATCTCTCCCTGTCTATTTTATGCCTATTAATTGTGCTTCCCTGTACCTTTTACTCCCTATTCCTCCTTTCCCCCTACCCACTGAAATCCTTCTGTGTGATGTCCATTTCTGTGATTCTGTTCCTGTTCCTTTTCTAGTTGTTTGCTTAATTTTTGTTTTTGTTGTTTTTCTTTTCCTTTAGGTTCATTTGTTGATAGTTGTGACTTTGTTGCCATTTTATTGTTCATATTTTTTATCTTTTTCTTAGAGAAGCCCCTTTAACATTTCATATAATAAAGCCTGTTGATGATGAACTCCTTTAACTTGACCTTATCTGGGAAGCACTTTATCTGTCCTTCCATTCTAAATGAAAACTTTGCTGGATAGAGTAATCTTGGATGTAGGTCCTTGCATTTCATGACTTCAAATACTTCTTTCCAGCTCCTCTTGCCTGTAAGCTTTCTTTTGAGAAGTCAGCTGATAGTCTTAGGGGAACTCCTTTGTAGGTAACTATCTCCTTTTCTCTTGCTGCTTTTATGATTCTCTCTATCTTTAATCTTGGGTAACTTAATGATGATGTGCCTTGGTGTGTTCCTCTTTGGGTCCAACTTCTTGGGACTCTCTGGGCTTCCTGGACTTCCTGGAAGTCTACTTCCTTGGCCAGATTGGAACAGTTTTCCTTCATTATCTGTTCAAATAAGTTTTCAACTTCTTGTTCTTGTTCTTCTCCTTCTGGCAGCCCTATAATTCAAATATTGGAACATTTCAGGTTGTCCCAGAGGTTTGTAAGTCCCTGTTTATTTTTTTGAATTCTTGTTTCTTCATTCTGTTCCAATTGGGTGTTTATTTCTTCCTTTTGTTCCAAATTGTTGCTTTGAGACCTGGTTTCCTTCCTGTCATTGTTGGTTCCCTGAATATTTTGTTTTATTTCATTTTGTGTATTTTCCATTTGTTTTTTCATTTTTCGACCAAGCTCAATCATATCTGTGAGCATTTTGATTACTAGGGCTTTAAATTCTCCATCAGATAGGCTGGCTACCTCCTCCTTGCTTAGTTCTTCTTTTGAGATTTTGCTCTGTTCTTTCATTTGGGCCATATTTCTTTGTCTTGGCACACCTGTTAAGTTGCAAGGGGATAGGTCTGCTCTCATCAGTCTCCTGTCTGTATGTCATATAGAGCAGCAAAGCTCCATGGAAGATCTGTTGCATATTAAGGCCACTGTGAATGCTCACTTAAAGGGAACTATTCAGTTGGCAAAGAGTTGTTACTCTCCCTACACTTTGCCATTGAGTAGCAAGGACTCTTGGCACAATGCTGGCTCACTGCCTCAATAATGAACCCTGGAAGAACAGCAGAGGCACCCATGATACTCAGGAGGACAGTGGCAAAGAAACAGTGAAAGACACAATGGTCTTGAAGAATCATCCAAAGCAGATGACTAGCAGGATACAGGATATATAGCAAAGGCAACCTTGGAGGTGAACACATCTAGGGGCTCTCAGAGAACACTGAGGAAGACTTTCCAGAGACCTGTACTATACAAGTGGGTAAAATGAGCCAGAGTAATTTGAATAAGGACTAATAAGTGACCTCATTTATATCCAAAGGCTGGATATGTCTAGAGAAGTTCAGGTTACATTATAATAAAAACTGTTATTATTATTATTGTGGTGTAATTGCATGTGAAGCACAGATTTTGCTCAGAGCTGCTTGCTTGTCACTTTGGATAGCACCAATTTTCCAGTGGCACAGACTCAATTTCCTGGTGGTTTGAGTTTTAACTTTCTCTTGACATTGTTTAGTGGGTCAATAGAAGTAAGCTTTTAAGAAATGTGTACTTGTTCCTTAAGTGCATTTCCCTTTTTAAAATGCTGACATGTTTTTCCATATGCCTAATTAAAGTTTACGTAAACCTTCATGTTTGTGCATTTCCTTGCATCCTATGAGAATAGTTCTTTTTAAATAGGCTCATTAGCATGGGGACAATTAGAAATAGGAGGCCCTGCATTAGTGAATTTTTTATCCTTAATTAAAATCTAAAAAAAATTATTCCTCTTAAGAGTTTTAGCTCAAGAGGCTGCCATCTCAAATATATGTGTGACAGGCATATAATCCAGTTTGATTCATATTATAAACTCATCAGAAAGATTAGAGGATCAATTAAACTTTTATATTTAATTTGTTAATTTTGTTTAGAGAGGTTTTTTTAATGTTTAAGAGAACCACAAAGTTATAGTCATCTTATTTAAGGTCTCACAAATACACCACCTATAGAAAAGAGGTTAATTTTCATCAAAAGGCCAATTCATACCTTCAGAACTGCTTAAGTAGAATTTTTTGCTTTAGTTAATTTCTCTGTGAAACAAATCTCTTCCCCCAACAAAAGCTCTCCAAAAACAATTTTATATAATGAAACTTTTAAACTTTTATATAATGAAATATATATGACTTTCCAAAAAGAGTTTATTTCTAATCTGTGACATGATCATGAGGTTGCTCAAGGAAGTGAAACATATGTTTTCAGTAGAAAATAACAAAATATGTCGGTCTCTTACAATTTGACCTGAAGAAAGTGATGTTGTTTATTTGGCAAACTAGAGCATTAAGCTGCTTTGTGTAAGAAATGCTAAGTCTGTTTACCACGAAACTGATCTTCATCTAATCCTGCATTTTAGGCATCAGTGAGAATACTATCAGCTGCCTGGCTGGTTAAAAATGGACTTCCCCAAATATCTGTTACATGACAACTAGTCTTCCCAACGTTTATATACAGCAAGTATGATGACAAGAGTGTCCAACCAAAAGATAACCTCTGATTATTTCTAATGTGCCTCTAACCTTCAAAACCCTTTGAAGAAAGATAAATTTTTCAATAGATCAACAAGTATTTCTAAGTAGAATCAGCACTGTTATTAGTTACAATAACTTTCTATAAAATATTTAGAGCCATGCTTTTAAACACTTTACATGGATTACATTACTTATCCAATTGTAACTATATGGGAAAGGTTATTCCTACTTTTATTATTATTATTATTATTCCTACTTAACAGAGATGAAAACTGAGGTTTGGAAAAGTTAAAAAAAAACTTACCTAAGGTCACACAATCAGGTTTTGGCACAAGTCTAACCTGAAAACATGCACTCACAAGCTTGCAGGTATTCTTATGAGCAGGACACTGGTAAGAGCTTATAGGGAGACGGAGTATCTCTTAAGCCTGAGTTCTTGCCTTGGGTTGTTTATAATCTCACATGTAATGGAAGGAGACAGCACTGAAGGGCAGAACCATCCAGGTGTATAGCGCTGTTCCAAGGCTGCCTCCTTTCAGTACATCCCTCTTCCGAGGCCAGGGGCTTGGCCACTTGAGAAAGGGAAACATAGAGGCTGCTGTGACATCAAAATAGGACACATTGAAAAATTAGGCTTTTCTGGGATCATGATTACAGTTTTACCTACCTAGAAACTACCTGGTACTAAAACTTGAGATTCACAAAAATATTGTAGGGCTTTGGAGGAAAGAGGCAGCAACACCTGGCCTGAGGGAGGTCGGACGGCAGCAGGAGTTCAGTTTAATGTGGAAATAGTAGCAGAATGTGTCCACCTTGGAACTGGAAGTTCCTGTGGTTCTCATAGTATTGATGTGGCTACTTTACCTGGTTAGAGAAAACCTATTAACTGAGATATTTATTTTTCATTTGACATTAGTGAGAGCTGGCTTTGAAAAAATGATTTTCATAAAGCAGAAAAACTTGTTTCACAGGTCTTCCTATTTGAATGCTTTTTCCATCCAAGGTGAGTAATAGATTAATTCTCTAGCTCCTGAAGAACATTTTCCTCAGTTTATTTTGACTACCCTTCTGTAGAGGTGACCTGAATTAAAATTGCCTAGTCTATTACTTATTTTTCTTCTACAATTACAGTAGTGCTATACTGTGTAAATTTCCATTGCTTTTCAACATGAAATTAAAATTACATGATTATAAAAAGAAGAACTTCGATATACAATTTTTGAAAAGAAGTCTTAGACTTCCAAGTATAATTACATAGAGCTCATTAAAAAGTGGGATTATTAAACCAAGTGCTAAAGTTTCTAGTAACAGTGGATTTTTTATGAGAGTAATTATAAGAGTCATAAATATTAAGCATGAAAGTAATACCCTCCACTTAAAGGGAAAGTGTGCACTCACATCTTTACTAAACTTAATGTGAAAAAGAAGACATTGAGGAAGTCACCAGATTGTTAAAGAGCCAAATACAAGCTCTAGATTTGGACTCCTAATTAATGAAAGTCATTAGAATAAACTGTTCCCAAAACTTCTATGTATATAAAAGTTAATAGATAAAATATATCCATTAGTAGGAAAGGTGCACAGTAAGGCCTTAAATGGCCTCTTTCCTAAACTGTTCTGAGGGAAAATCAGGCAGCAACAGTATATTCAGTGTGATAAGAATTTTGTAAAAATGTGAAAGAAAATTACTAGAATGAAATATGCTTAAACATTAATAGCAATTATATCTGAATGGCAGATTTATAGCTGATAGTTCCAGCTTTGTAATAACTTTCAGTAATCTCTCAGCTTTCTCCAATGAGCATATATTTCTTGCAGCTTACCTACAACTTTCAACACTTGTTATTTCCAAGATTTCTAGTTCTTTTTTCACAATGGTTTGTTCTCATTTTTTTAAGCTTTTCTTGTTGTTGCTGTTCAAGTAGAGTTGTCTCCTTTTCCGGCCACCCCCTTCCCCTGCTGCACCCACCCCCACCTCCCACCCTCAATCCTTCCCCCCTTTGGCTTTGTCCATGGGACCTTTATAGGTGTTATCCTTTACATCTCTCTGGTTGTTAATTAAATGTATGGTGTCCTGTTCTATATTTTGTATATTGGCCCAGCTTGTCTGCAAGGAGGCCTTGCAGTTGTTGCAAACTTGCGTGGCAGTGTTTTCTGTATGCGTTAGTGGAGTGAGGGTCGGGGGTGGTGGAAAGGTGCATGCACCACTGGGCTGCGTGCCTGTATGGTAGGTCTTCTGGAAATGAAAGCTCCTTTCCTTCCGGGTTATCACCAGTAGCTAAGAGCACTGCCAGGTCTCTATAGTCAAACTCCTACACTCCTTGCTCCAGCCTGTAAGTTAACAATGAAAATGCCGTTCCCAGAGCACCCATGCCTGTTGCTTCCACAGACTTTGCAATAGAGCATCTTTGTTCTTCCTCTTTGTATGACACTTCTCTCCATAGATTAGGTCTCTCTCCTCCTAGGATTGTTCCTATTTTGTAACACACCAAGGGTTGTTTTGAGCATGTGCCATATATTCAATCACTAACACAAACAATAATCTTTCCTATTTTTTCTAAATATTTTCACTGAAGAGGCAGACTACAAATTGCATTTAGTCTGCCATCTTGAAACAGAAAAAATAAATAAAAACCAATTTTAAGTGTTACTTTAAAACACCCATTTCAGTAGAGTTGTATTTTTGCTAATAAAAAATAGTGCTGCAATGAACCTCGGGGTGTTGACATTTCTTCTAAATCGTGATTTTTTTTGTCTTTCAGATGAATACCCCGAAGTGAAATTGCTGAATCATGTGGCAGTTCCATTTCTAATTTTTTCATATTGTTTTCTTTTTCCACTGGGGCTGCACCATTTTACATTATTACCAACAGTGCACAAGAATTACAATTTCTCCACATCCTTGACAACACTTGTCTTTTATTTTTTGATGATGGCCATCCTAACAGGTATGAGGTAATGTCTTATTGTGGTTTTAACTCATATTTTTCTGATGATTAGTGACCTGGAACATCATATATCTGTTGTTCACCTGTTCATATACCTGTTGGCCATTTGTATGTCTTCTTTGAAGAACTATCTGTGTAAGTATTTAGCCCTAACTGTGCAATGGCAAATGAACAGATAAAGCAAAATGTGACTATATATTAAAATGGTGGTTTTCACAGTCCGAGGGAGAGGGGAAATAGGAAATTGTGAGTTGTTGGGCACAAAGTTTCAACTACACAAGATGAGTAAGTTCTAGAGGTCTGCTCTATAACATTATGCTTATAGTTAAAAACACTGTACTATACTCTTCAAAATTGTTAATAGATCTCACACTAAGTGTTCTTACCACAATAAAATAAAATGTTTTAAGTGAAAAATAAAGATAGAAAACTACATTAATTGATGCCTAAGGCATTCAGTCCAGAAGATGTGGCAAAAGTAACACCACCACTTGGTCCTAGATTTTGTTTTTTTAATATTATTCTAGGTACATGACTGGGTTGGTTTTCTTTTTGCTTTTGAGAATTTTTTTTCCTTTTTGTAAATAAGCAAAGATATCTCACTTAAAGAGTGACTTTTCAAGCATAAATATATTTAAAAACAGCAATAATCAAGTAATAAATTTAAAAATGAAAACTTTTTAAGTATTATAAATGTATATTCAGTTTGCCAATGACTTGAAGCAATATAACATAAAATCTTGCTTGTTCATCATGCCTATTTGGGCATATGTTACAAAGTTTAGATCACTCAAAGATCGTCAGTATGTACTAAGGGGAAAGTCAGCCAGGGTTTTGGGAAAAAGCCCTTGAAAGTGCTATAATTTCACTCCAGTTCCCTCAGAAGTCTTTCTTTAATCAGAAAATTTATTCTTTTGTTATTCTTGTTCAACTACAATTGTCTCCATTCCCCCCACCACCACTCTCTGCCACCCCACCCACCCCCACCTACCACCCTCCATCTTTCCCCCCTTTGGCTTTGTCCATGTGTCCTTTATACATGTTCCTTAATGACCCTTCCCTTTTTTTCCTTCCTTATCCCCTTCCCATCTCCTCCCTCCCCTCTGGTTACTGTTAGTTTGCTCTTTATTTCAATGTCTCCAGTTAAATTTTTGCTTGCTTGTTTGTTTTGTTGATTATAATCCAATTTAAAAAATGGGCAAAGGACCTGAACTGACACTTCTCCAAGGAGGACATACAGAGGGCCCAGAGATATATGAAAGAATGCTCAATATCGCTAGCTATCAGAGAGATGCAAGTTAAAACCACAATGAGATACCACTTCACACCAGTCACAATGGCCATCACAAATGAATCAACATACAATCAGTGTTGGAGAGGATGTGGACAAAAGGGAACCCTAGTACACTGTGGATGGGAATGCAGACTGGTGCAGTCACTGTAGACATCAGTATGGAATTTCCTCAAAAAACTAAAAATGGATTTGCTATTTGACCCAGCAATTCCACTGCTAGGATTGTACTCTAAGAACCCCGAAACACCAATTCAAAAGAACTGATGCTCCCCAATGTTCATAGCAGTACAATTTACAATAGCCAAGTGCTGGAAGCAACCCAAGTGCATACCAGCAAATGCATACCAGTAGATCAAAACTATGGTACAGTTACACAATGGAATATCATGCAGTAGAAAGGAAGAAGGACCAGCTACCCCTTGTGACAACATGGATGGAACTGGAGAGCAATATGCTAAGAAGATTTATTCTTTTAATGTTGAGTTAATGTTTATGACTTGTGATACAGTAAATCAATGCGTTTTCTATACAACTGTACTTTCTTTTTAAAAATAAATATGGAAAATCAAATAAAAATAATAAACAGAAAAAGTAAAATGCCAAAATGGTTATTCTCTTAGCTCATGAGTTGGAAATTTTCAGATTGAATTTTATCCTCTGAGGATTGTGTTTTATTTACAGGCAACAAAAAGAGATCTTCTGGTCTTATAAAAAGGAGAAAAATCCAAAATTATTTTGAATATCAAGCATGTCTTTTTTATTAAATTATATTTATTGTTATTTTATTACAGTTGTACCAATTTTCCCCCTTTGTGCTCCTTCTCCCATACCACCCCCACTCCCACAGTCAATTCCTCACACCTTTGCCCATGGCTGTGGGTCATTCATCCATGTTCTTTGTCTAGTCCCTTCCCCTTCTTTCCACCATTATTCTCCTTCCTCCTCCCCTCTGGTCACTTTCAGTTTATTCCATATCAAACATGTCTTCATCAGCTACATAGAATGACTTAAGGGTAAAGGAATCAGAATCAAGGTTAGATTTTTAAAAAAACACACAGGGGTTAGAAAATGAATAGGGGAGGCTTAGCACTGAATACCTTTGACTTATCCAAAGTCTGAAACATTTAGGGAAAAAATAGTTGAAATTATTTGCCAAGTTCCAAGTATGGTTTGTTTCTCTAATATGTAAAAATGATGCTATTAACTTTTCCTGAAATTAATTCCAGCAATTAAGTATAATCACAACAGAGAATTTTTTAAATGAGGACGAATGAAAGAGAAGTGTAAAAACTGAAATATATTGTTGCTGACTAATCTTTGGCTCAGTCTAACTTAAAGATCTGGTCTTCTTGAACTTTTTTTTAATTTTTATTTATTTTCAGAGAGAGGGGAAGGGAAGGAGAGAGGGAGAGAAATATCAATGTGTGGTTGCCTCTCATGTGTCCCCCACTGGGAACTGGCCTGCAACCCAGGCATGTGCCCTGACTGGGAATTAAACCGCAATCGTGTGGTTCGCAGGCCTGCACTCAATCCATTGAGCTACACCAGCCAGGGCATTGAACTTCTGATGTTACATTTGGAGCAGAACAGCAGCAGAGAATTTATCTCACTCTTTTACACGCTATTTGAATAGTGAGGTTGACAAACAGAAAACTTACAAGGGGAAGCCTAACCAAGGCCAACCACATTCACTTGTGACGCAAAGGTGAAGACAGTGAATCTGATCCCAGTATTCACACCACCGAGAGCCAACCTGGACTGCACTGATAGAGAGGATGGACAGAAAGTGTTCTGTGGTCATCTTCAAATACTGTAACTGGGCCATAGCCAAGAAGCAAAAGAAATCATCTTCTACAAATAGCCAATAAACATGAAAAGATACTCAACTGTATTACTAATCATAAAACAATCATAAAGTGAAATAATGAAACTAAAATATTCATCAATCATTTTCATCTATCAGATTGGCAGAGATTACAAAGTTTGCTAAATATTGGTTTGGGGATGGTGTAAAGAAACTGCATTTTCTTGTAATCATAGAGTGATCATATATATATATAACTTTTCGGCTCAAAACTCACCAATGACTGCCTCACTCCAAGTAAAAGCCAAGTTATCGCTATGGCCTACGACATCCTACCTGACCTGGCCAACACTCATCATTAGGACTGCCTTCTCCACCACTCTCCCTTGCTCATCTCACTCCAGCTATACTTTCGCCTCCTGTTGTTCTTTAAACCTTATAACAATTCCTTGCTGTTCCTTCTGTCCCCAAATGCCCTCCCTCAAAATTTACACAGGTGGTTCATTTTCTCGCCTCCTTAAGAATTTTCTTCAAGTGTCAAAAATGAAGTCTTCCTAAACTCTCTATTTAACATAGAAATACCTCTCTTATTCCTCTCTCCTTGCTTGATCTCCTTATCCCCCTTTGCTTGTATTGTTTCATAGCACTTAATAACATCTAAGATAAGATACTGTTTTATTTGCTTATCTTTATTGCTTAGTTTCTGAGTCTTCTCTTACTCCATGGGAACAAAATCTCCATGGGGTAAGGATTTTGGATTGTTTGAGTTCCTTCTGCATCCATAGTGCCTTGAACAACATCCGATATGTCGTAGGTACTCCTTGAATAGTCACTGAAGGAATGATACAGTTGTATACCAAGTAAGCAATAGGTATCACCGGATCGTAGGATATGGGGTGGTTTTTGTTTTTTCTTCGGTGCACATATTTTTAACATAGACCATTTTTAGAGTAATGGTAAGGTCACAGTAGAATTGAGCAGGAAGTAGAGCTCTCATGGACCCTGTGGCCCCAGCACACTCACAGCCTGCTTACCATCGACACCCTCCGTCAGAGGGGCACACTTTTTTACAATTGCTAACTCTACATGGACACATTAGTATCACTCCATTCCCATAGTTTAAGCTATGGTTCACTCTTCAAGTTGTACATTGTATGGGTTTTGGCTAATGTGTAATGATCATTGCTAATGGACTGATGTCTTCACCACTGTTGTATCATACAGGGTAGTTTCACTGCCTTAAAAACCCTCTGTGCCCCACCGGTTCATATCTCCCTCCCCACTAACCTCTGGTAAACACTGATCTCTTTATTGTCTGCATATACTTGCCTTTTTTAGAATGTCATATAGTTGGAATTATGCATATGTGGCCTTTTCATATTGGCTTCTTTCACTTAGTAATATGTACTTAAAGTTGGTTCCTTCATGTCATTTCTTGGCTTGACAGTCCCTATCTTTTTAGCACTAAATAACATTCTTTTGTCTGAATGTACCTCAATTTATCTGTTCACCTGCTAAAAGACATCTTGGCACCCTAGTTGCTTCAGAGCTTTGGCAATCACTAAACAAGCTGCTACAAACATTTATGTTCAGGTTTCTGTGTAAACATCACTTTTTACTTATTTGGGTAAATACCAAGGAGCATAATTCCTGAATCTCATGCTAAATGTATATTTAGTCTTTATGAAACTGCCAGACTATTTTCCAAAATGGTTACACCATTTTGTATTCATGCCAGTGATAATTAACAATTCCTATTGTTCCACACCCTCACCAGAATTTGGTGGTGTCAGCATTATGGATTTTGATCATTCTAATACATATGTTGTAATATCTCATTGTTGCTTTAATTTGAATTCCCCTAATGACTTATGATGCAGAGCACCTTTTTGTATGCTTTTAGCCATTTGTATATCTTTATTGGGGTGCTTGATTACATCTTTTGCCCATTTGTTAGTCAGATGGTTTATCCTTCCTCCCTTCCTTCCTTCCTTCCTCCCTTCCTTCCAGTACAAAGTTCTTTTTATACTTATCATGCTATGAATTCATAGGTAACAAGATCCAGTAGCTGAGGCTCCTTTCCATTGGTTCTCACAAACTGTGGTTCTCACAAACTCTCCCAGGGTGGAGCTGGTTGATGCCGCAGTGAACCCAGGTACCATTCTCTTTGTCTTCCTTTTTTTTCTGATCAGAGGAAGCTATTTTGAGTCTTAGAGTGCTCAATATGCTCAATATTTACAGTAACTCTCTTGGCCAGAATCTTGCTCTTAATTTGTATGTTTATAACACAGTCCACTGCCTGCTGGGTGGCACTGTAGATCCTTCCAGTTTTGTCCATGGTAACATTTGTGGGGCATTTTGAACAGTACTCATTCCCCTGATCTCTGTAGAATAGTGATAGGAACAACTTCACGTCTTCTAAAAGGCCTAGGAAATGTATAGAAGGTACCTTTCCTCCTTTTCTTTGTGTCAGGCACTTTATACAATTAGACAGATTCCTGAAAGATGGCAGTTCCAGCTGAAAAGAGATTGTTTATTTTCTGATTGTTGAGTTTTAAGAATACTTCGTATATTTTTGAGTAACAGACCTTTATTAGATATGTCTTGCAAATATTTTCTGTCTGTGGCTTCCCTTCTCATTCTCTTGAGATTATTCTTATAATTGAATAAACATTTCACATTTGAAAACATATATCATAGGTCATATGCCAAGTGAGTACTAAATTATTTCAACTTATGTCTGTGTACATAACAGCTTTGCTATATTGGTTATACCATAAAGAGTACACATGAATCAATATAGCCTGAATCTATATAACTGAATATCCTTCTGTGCTTCTTTACTATTTTTAATATACACTTCAAAATAAACGCAGCCATTGCTGGGATTCCTCACTCCATGTAGGCCATGTCACATCTCAGTTTTTTATAGGCAGAGTGAAAGCAAATGCTCTATTTCTAGACAAAGCATCTGTCCTGAGTCCAAGATTTCCTACATGGTAAACAAAGCAGTACCCTCTTCCTCTTTGCCTTGAGCAGAAAGTATCCCAGGCAGATGCTCCAGCCTGCCTTGCCTTTGGACCTGTACTGCTCCACAGAACCGAGCATGCCTTACCAGAAGTCTCCTTAGCCCCAAAGGAACCAGCCACCCAGGACTCACTTCAGCTGAAAGGCATTCAAGGACCTCACACTCCCAAAATCCCCAAAGATTCCAAACTGTGATCAAAATGTCAAGAGGCTAAAGATCCCCAAAAGTCAAAAGGTTGTGTCCTTCCTCTCAGATGTCCCCGCCAATTCAAATTTTTCAGTTTCATAATCTTTTCCTCGCCTCTACAAAGGCCTGCCAGAAAACGTAAAGAAGATAGATGTCATCTGCCCCATTCTCCAGCCAAGAGACTCTCTATCAATCCTTGTGTGCTTCTAATGGGAAAAGAGCTCTCCTTATTCTTATCCACGGTCTGTAAGCATGTTTCTTAATTTGCTTGAACCTCAGCTTCTATGTCTGTCAAATGGAGGTGAAATTGTCTTCCTTTCAGGGCTATTAGAAAGACTAGAAATGATGTGTGAAAACCACATTACATGCCTTAGCTACTCAGAAACTGGGTTGTTTTGTTCATCCGTTTCTGTTAACTCCCTGTCCTTCTGTCCCTATCTTTCTGGATTCTCAAGTTGCATTCCAAGATTCTTCCTTGAGAAAGCACACGTGAGAGGGCGGGATATTCATTCCATAGACCTGTTTTGTGTAAATAACATATCTTTCGTGACGAGCTGTTGCAATTCTAATTCCTGGCTGAGTAAGTGGGGAAAAGGAGATTCAGATCTGATGTCACACGTTGATCATATGCAGAAGCATGGCTGGGTCTTAAATTCAATCTGAGGACTCTATTCTACCTTTATCATCACAAGGAAACATTTTACTGATATGGTCACAGAATGTTAGAGGTGAAGGAGAACTGAAGCTGAAGCACAAAAAGGTCTCCTGTCTCCTGGCCACAGCGATTTTCCCTGTACCACTCAGTCACCCCCACTACATTGCTCTGAATTACCATGCTAGAAGAGTTAAACTGCTACTTCCCCCTCCGCTTGGCCCAGAGGTGCAGCTAAGCTGTGCACATGCAGCCCTGGAGGTGACGGGGCGGCAGCAGCCAGAGGGCGCCTGCGTGTCTGAAGGCGATGGAAAGGCTCTGTGCTTCCGCCACCTTCTCTTATCGCCCCAGGGCTGCTACCCACACGCCCTCTGAGACCTCGTCATAATTTTGACCTCTGTAATGTTAACCTATTTCTTTTTTTAAATTGTTGAACAGTATCATTTTTAGAGGCCATTCTCTCCTTGATTCCCTCATAGCTACATTTCTGATGAATCCTCACTTCCACTTTACTGATATGTTGACTTAGAGTCAAGGGAGAATTTAAACATTGGTCAGCAATCTTTCCCTCAAGTCATGCAACATGAATGACCCTAAATCTCTGCCACATTGGGTAGTGGAATGGGCAATCCCTCGAACCAAGGCAATGCTTAGACACTCAGCTCTAAAATGACTTATTCCTATTTATCTGTATTTATGTTACATGCCATTAACTGAAGCTTAGTTTCCATCTGTAAATGAGGACGACAGTATCAGACTTACAGGATTACTGACAGTGTAACCCTTTGTGAATGATAACCCCCATTGTTACAAATGTTGTATATTATTTTAGTTTTCCTTAATTGTAATTGAATAAATGATGGCGGCAGGCACACTATTTTGTAGACAAAGCTGGTCACCAGCAGCAAAAGGCCAACATAAGAACAGTGTCAATTCCTTCTCAAACGCACTGCTCAATTAAAGATTGCACGGTGAGCATGGAGGAATGATTATATTCTCAACAAAAATGCAGTGATACTGTAAAAACTGTAGTCATTGCTAATGAAATGTTTGCATAGGGTAAACATCTTCCATCTCTCAGCAAAACAAATACCAGAGTGGCAGGAGGTCACCTCATATTTGAAAGACAAACTAAGAGGTAATTACAAGGAAACCAATTAGAAGATTAACAAACCCCAAATGGTTTAATGTTATACAAGTTACTATTTAAAAGTCAGAATTTTAAATTCAGAAGATAGCAGTCTTGGAAATCCTCCAGTCAAACCCTCCCTGGGGCGTATGAAGTGATTTGCCCAAGGTCACACAAAGACTTCGAATGAGATTCTCTAGATAGTTCAGGTAATGTTTAAGCTCTTATATTTTTTAAAAATTTAACCACAGTGCATTTTTGGCTGTTAGATAAGCTACTAATTGTTCTGTGCTCACTAAGAGCCGTGCATTATAGAGAGAATTTCATATACATCATCTCATTGCTTCCTCTCAGCCCCATGAGGTGGGTAGTAGGGTATTTCCCACGTGGGAGGTGAGAAAACTGAGACTCAGGGAGGTCAATAAACGTGGTCAAGGCCACAGAGCTGCAGTTCAGTGGTGTCAGGCTTCAAATCTAGTACTGCCTCCACAGATGGTACTCTTCACATTATCTTTCCTTTTATTCTCAATCTTTGCCAAGATCAGTTATTAAGGATACCATAATAACTAACCATCTTGGCATTTCACAAGAAAACTAGGGTAGTCCTAGGGCGGAGCCTTCCTGGCACATTATCACTGAGCCCAAAACACAACTCCCAGCGAGGTCAGCGGGTGCCTTTACCATCCCAACTCCTGTTCTGAACTACTGGTTTCTGCAGAGCTTCAGCAAGGCCATTCGAAAACACAGCGAGGCTCTAGAGCAAAGACACAGCCCTCTGTAGACCCGTGAATATCCATCATGTTTCTACAAATATTGTTAGAAAGCAAGTTCACGACAAATGGCACCCATGGAGGAATGAAACATGTCCCAGGGTTAAAGTCGGAAGGGCTGAGTCCACACAAGACGCAGCGTCACCACTTCCTACCTCTGTGACCTCAGAGCGAGATTCTTCCCTTCACCTGTAAAACAAGACAAGGCTTGAAAAGGACAACATGAAGCAATTTGGATAGCGTTGAAAAGTTATTGAAGTAAATTATGAAAAAGTATTTACAGGATACATCATTCTGTTATATATAATACAGTGTAGAGGAATCTACTATGTGCTAAGTTTACAATACAGTCCCTATCTTCAAGAAATTGATAAGCTAGATAGAAAATCAAATATGACTAGATCTAGAAAAAAGTTTCACATCTGGTTTTCCATCCCCATTATTTCCAGGTTATAAGTAGTAATATTGGTACATTTTTAATGAAGTACTTCCTTTGCCTTTTGAATTTTTTCTTAGGATAAACTTTAAATTTTATATTATGTCTATGTTTTACTGGCTTATGGTATAGGTTGGGATATCTATTTCTGTAACCATTCATCATCCCCAATTAAATGGCTTAAAACAACGACAACCACTTTTTTATTAGTCCTCAGCTCTGGGTTTGACCGGACTCAACCAGGCAGTCTTTCTCTGGGTCTCTCAGGTGGTTGCACTCAGTCCATAGCTGGTACGAGAATCGTGTCACAGTCTTCCTCACTTAGAGTCTGGTGAGTCCACAGTTCATGCTGGCTGTGGACTGAGACCACAGCTGGGGCTCCTGTCCTGAACGCCTACACACAGCCTCTCCATTTGGCTTCTCCATGTGTGCTTCCTGCTTCCTCATGGTATGGTACCTGGATTGCAAAAGCAAACACCCCAAGAAACACAGGCAGAAACCATATCACTTTTTATGCCCTAGAATTAAAGGCATAGCATCAATTTAGTTATAGTCATAGAACTTTCCAGATTCAAGGGGTGAGAACATCATCCCTTTCTTTCCAAGGATAGTGTCAATGTCATATTGAAACAACATGATCATGGAAAGTACTATCTACCACAGGGCACAGTCTATCAAATGTCCTTTATACCATGATGAGAATTTTATATATATATGAAAGAAAAAGGAATATACAAAACAGAAAGTTCTTGTCAGACTAAGGGGGATAAAAGAGTCATCATTCTCCCAAACCAATGTTTTTGCCATAGTATTTTTTCTTTCAAAAATTTCCCTTATGATACCAAATTGTTTGTATTCTCCAAGGTGGCTGGGATGAAGCTCTCGGGTGCAGAAAGGGGGACATGAGCGCTCCTGATGGTTTAGGGCCCTCAGTGGAAGAGTGAGAGGTTGAGCCTCTATTGTTTAGGTGGCAAGAGGCCAAAGACATCCACTGAAAAGGTCAGTCTGTTTGAGAAACTATTTTAGGAAAACACACCTTGGGTGGAAAATGAGGGCCCTTGTGGTCAAGGCAGTAGATCCATTGTGACTGATCACTTGTAAAGGTGTGAGGGCCTGAAGAAAGGTGGGGCCAGCACGAAAGGAAAGGAAATAGAAGTCAAAGGCGTGGTGTGGAAAGAAGGAATGGGATTTGGAGACTGGCGCTCAGGGAGATGGAGAAGGACCACTCCCAGTTTGCTGGCCCGAGTAAAAGTACTCCTAATCTCTCACTAATCTAAATGAGGTTCTAGTGGGCATCAGTGGGCATCAGTGGGCATCAGTGGGCAGGGAGAAAGTTTTGGGGAGAAAGATGGGAAATCCATTCTTTTGTTCCCACTCATTTATAAAACTCATTTATAATCAGTTTTGAAGAAACAGGCATAAAGATATTTTTGCTAATCCATGGTAATCTTGCCCAAGACCCCAACTCTTCATTTCTGAATTTATACCCACACCACCTCTGTGCTTTTGTCTCTCACTCAACATTTTCTTGTATAGTCTTCCTGAATAATTCTACTTGTATTTCATGTCTCAGCTCAAAAATCTTTTTCTGGGGAAGTCTTTCCCTGTTCCGGGACTGCATCAGGTTCTCTGGTTACACAATGCAGGCCTTCACAGCACTTAGAACACAACTCCTTTTTCAGCATTTGTAAAAAGATGTTTGAGGTACAGTTCCTCACTCGAATGTGAGCTCCACCAGGGAGGAACCACACCTCTGCCTCCCTCGGTCTCCCCAGTGCCACACAATTCACCAGGCACAGGGTTGGTGCTCAGAAGCAATTTCCTAAGTGACTGACTGATCAGCTCTTCTCTCTGTTCCTTGGATTACCTATTGCCAATCTAAATACCTCCAAGGTAGGAAGGCCAAGTGATGAAGACTATAACCTGAGCCCAACAAAAGAATTCAAATTCTCATTAAAAACAAAATAGCAGCAAAACGAAAAATAACACTGTGTACTGAATGACACTTATTTTTAATTGCCTCCAGTTCACAGGCACTCTTATAACTCAGATACTACTTGTGGTCTCCCAGGCCGAATTGCTCCCTATATTAGAAAAGAGCCAATCACTAAACACTCACAAACAATTGGGTGATCTTCCAGAGGGCACTCAGACTTAACACAATGGCCTTCATTATCACTGCTCTAACACGAATTGTGATGCTGTCCAAATCCTGTTCCTACATGTCATCTCCCACCCCTTTCAACAACCCTCTTCCATTCACTGAATGGAGAACCTACATAGAAATGTACACATTTCATATTCTAATCCAATTATTTTACAAATGAAGAAACTGGGGCAAATGACTTACTTACTTGACAGGTCACGAAACCAGCGATTCGAGTGATGGAGATAATATGGCAAGAAACCAGCCTCATCTAAGTGTGTCCAATGTGTCCCCCTTATCATCACAGTATCTGAAATGAAGCTTGAGGTGACTTTTGGAACTGAAACACTATGAAAATATTCACTACAGAGGTAATCTTTTCCTGTGTCCATTTTAACATAAAATATAAATATGCATATGAATAAACATTCTCACTCATTGCTTTTCTATACTGCTGGTCATGACCCAGACTGGGATCTGAAATTGATCCCTTGCTAATGAGGGACAACTAAAAGGCAGAGATTTAATGATGGAAATTGTTTATAGTTTGCCATAAATAATGCAGTAATGGAATATTTATTGATCCCAGGTTCAGTAACTGAAATGAGTGATGGACTAGGAAATGCCTGCCACTTTCTGGAGGCTTACACACACACGAGCATGGTCCACCCTATTAATGGAATGTGCTAAAACACAGGGCCCAAAATTGACTGAGCTCTCCAGGCACTCCAGGCTGACTCATTTGCAAGATGGTTCTTTTCTTAGATTCCCAAGATGGAAAATATAATATTCGGTTTTGTACATTGAAGAAAAAAAAAACATGTGACCCTGCTTCCTATTATTGCTGTCAAGCTGAGGAAAACAGACAGGTGTCAAAATGGCCTGAAATGGAAGTTCATTTCATGGCCCATCTGTCTCACCAAGTACCAGGACTCCTCTGAAGGGCCTCAGAATGCTGGCACCATGGTATTTTGTTCACATTTCAATCTCCTAGAAGAGATTCAATCCTACAGCCTTGATGCCTTTTTCTTCCCCCACGCCTCCCTGGCACGAGTGCCAAACAGAAGCCACCTTGCTGCCTCCGTTTAATCACAGAATGACAATATTTCAACATAACAGAGGGGCTGTTTGTGCTTTATCTTTTACTGCATTTTTATGGGGAGTAATATATTTTCCTCCTTCCCTCCCCTGATACTGTAACAATCTTTCCTAAATTAAATATGTAACAAATTTCTCATACGACTTTATTCCCCGGCTCTTTTTAAACCATCATTAAATATCTTCATGCTGTTTGACAGTTATTCCTCATGACTTTATTCCCAGGCTCTTTTTAAACCATCATTAAATATCTTCATGCTGTTTGACAGTTATTCCTCATCAGTATGTTACCTTAGAGACTGCCTGCTGTAAATGGAAGTTTACAGTGTGCAGAGTGAGGGGAAGAACAAGGGGAAGTTGGCCGGGTTTGGCTGGACCCTCACAGGGCAGGCAGGGCCAGGCACCAGGGAACCAGAGAGGTACAAACTTGAGAAGCTGAGTTCGTCTTATTCATCTTTGTATTCCCAGGACTTAAGTCTGTTCCAGGCATAACAAGGCACTATGGAAATATTTAGAGGAAAGAAAAGGAGAAGAGGGAGGAGAAAAATAAAGGAGAGAGTGAAGAGGCTGAAGGCTTGGGTGACATTCAGTGAAGAAAGAGGCAGGTGGGAAGAATCACATCAGAGAGAGATCTGGGTGAACATTTTAATCACTCACTGCTTTGATTCAAGACAAGGTATGCATAGTGATGGCAAAGTGCTTTCTCAAGGACTACAGCTACTGAAGAGGACGGCAGTCTGCAGAGGCAGCCCCTGAGGACTGGGATTAAACCCTGCAGAGGACACAGACAGCTGCTACCCAAAAGGCAGGCAGGGTGGTGGGTTCAAGCGGTGGGGAAGGGAAGGCTGAACCCCACTGCCAAAGGGGGCAGTCACTGGATTGGGGGAAATGTGTATCTCAGTGAGACTGAACTAATAGCAGCCATGATACCTGGGAGGACATTACATGGGCCAAGAAAGAAACACACAGCTTTTCTATAGCAATTCTAGTTGCACTTATCTGCATTTATTGATCACATCACTGAGCTCATCTGAAAGACAAGAAAACTGGGATTCGATGTGGACTGTAGTCATAGCTGCTGTGTCGGTTTTAATTCGCAACTATTCTCTTTAAAACATAGCATTTGTGGGATTGAGCAAGAATTCATTCCAAGTGCCTAATTCCTATGACCTTTGCAGATATGTGGACCTCACCTCACCCATCATTAAGAAAAAATAAAAATAAAAATTGGACACTTGAGCAATATTTAAGTCCCTTAGGCAACAAAAATGTGTAAAAATAGTGCTACTTTGGCACTTTTATTTTTGGTGTCAATCCAGACATGTAGCTGATTGCAAAATCAATGTTTTGATCAGTTTTTAGCGAATAATCTAATTCAGCCAATATTTCTTGGCAATCATGTATATTGCTGCCTACAGAATTATTCCTCTGTTAGACTTCTCATCAGGCTCTAATATGGTATATTGTGAATGATGATGGTCTGTTTATAATAGAATGAACTGTCATCTGTGAAGTTTTGGCACCAAATTTTTTAGTTCAAATCTAAGCCATATGAAATATTTAGAAAGCATCTTAAAATGAAGAAAATATCTTACTAGGAGTCAAAAGAGCTGGTTCTAATTCACATTTCACCACTAACTGGGAATCTGATCTTGGATAAATTCCGTCTTCTGACCAGGCCTCAATTCCTTATCTATAAAATGAAGATCTCAACCAGATGATTCTCAAGAACTCTTCCAACTTCAGCATCTTTAGGTCCAGACACAAAATAAGGAGCAACATTTAAACCCACAACCAAAGTCCCAGGAGGCATAGCACAGTGATAATCTCTCTATAGTTTTTACTCCTCTGACTTGGAATTCACGTTATTGGCCAAGATTAAGAGAGTAGCCACTGGTTCTGATCATTGTGCAGCACATGTGCTCAGGAGGACAGCCTTTGACATCTGAAAACATGGAACAGACTGGTAATGCATGCAAATATGCAAATAAGAGTCAAACAACACTCTGACCCTCATCCATTCTCTTCTTCCTCACCCAGTGACATTCACCGGAATTATAAAGCAGAAAGTTAGAGATGTCATGAAAAACACAGAAAACAGAAGGCAGAGACAACTGAGGCCCAGTTTTGTTTGTTTGTTTGTTTAGCTTTAGTTTAGTTCATTTTGAAATAATTTTACACGTATAGAAGTTACAAAAAGAGTCTAGAGATTTCCCTTAGGCCCTTCCTAGCTTCCCTATGTTAACAGTCTGCATAATGATAGTACAACTATCAAAACATTGGTACAATAATATTTATTAAACTACAGGTTTTACTCAGATTTCAGTTTTCCACTAATATATTTTTCTGCTCCAAGATCCAAATCCAGAGGCCTGATTTTAATTGGAGCAATTTAAGAAGGTTTTTTCATATAACAGAGCAGGTCGAGCTCCTGTCATTGGATCCTCTATAAATTAAGCTCCATGACATCCAAGAAAGACTTTGTCCACTTTATTTACCTCTGTAATCCCAACCTGGAACAGTGCCTGAAATGCAGAGGCTCAAACATGTGTTGAATGAATGAATGGATGGATGAACAAGACCAGTTAGGTCATCGGACCTTCATTTTTACAGATCGAAACAATGTAATCAGTTTCAAAGTGTTCTAAATGCTTCATTTTCCCTTAATTTTTAAATTCTTTTGGGTACTCCAAGGTTTGTATATGGCATAATTTTACTAGAATTACATTTGTACTATTAAAAATTCTGGAGACACAGATAATGACCTGACTACTAAGTACCTCCTGCCCCAGCTACAAAGTTAGGCTAGACACCTTCATCTGAGTTCCCTTAAGCATGTTTCATCACTATGCTTCTTATATTATCTATCTTGTAATTAACCTTGCACTCTAAAGTGAACTTCTTTAAAAAATTACCTATAAATTTTATTTTTATTGAATTTATTGGAGTTATATTGATCAATAAAATTACATACATTTCAAGTGTGAGATTCTACAAATCACCAGCACATTGCATCGTACACTTACCATCCAAAGTCTAGTCTCCTTCCATCTCCATAAAATGAACTTCTGAGAGTTTTTTTCATCTCATTATACCAACAAATGTTAGATACTTAGTAAACACATTGAATGAATGCATGGTAGCCTTTCTTCAGTACAAATCATTACCTGTGCATCAACATTAAACACAAAGTCCTTTAACTTGGTATTATTGGTGCTTATAGAAAACTAAGCACAATCATTCAGTGGAATATATTATTGTATTTCCATTCCCTGTCTTAGGAGAAAACTGAATTTTAGGTTCACATTCTCCAGCATACCCTTAAGAGAAAGTTTATTCTGTAACCAAGTAGCAGATCTCTGACCTCCCTTTTCCCCTTCAAGGCATATTTCTGACTTACAACAGGTATATTTCTCCTCTTTACATGTTTAGTAGATTTGTCCCCCAAGGTTGTTTATTTTGACTGTGGCCTTAAAGTACTTAAAACACTGCCTCATGCTATGTGGCACTCAATAAAAAACTGTCCTTGGTGTAAGCAAAAAAGAGCAGAGACTCCGAAAGCTGTTCACTGCCATGCTCCCAATGCTTTATGACCACTTCTTCAAACTGTCATTCACTCTCGCACACAGTGACTCATGCAAACCCACATCCTTCTCTGTGACAGGTACCAGCACCCCGCTGGCAGGGCCTCATGGTAGGACAAGATGTATTTAAAAAATTTTAGATCATCTGACTCATGGATAGGACAGGGCTCTGGGTAATTAAAGATAATTCACACATGCATGCACATATAGTCACACTGTAAGCAAATCTGTCTACAAACCAAAAGCACATAATTTTGGACCAGTAGAGCACAGGCCCTTGTAGAGGACAACACGGGGCACTAGGGAGGAAAGTGGCTCACCTAGGACCACACTGTTAAAGCCCTAGTTGTTAGCACTCTAAATAGTACTTCACAATGTATGGTAAATTGTTGAATCAACGCTTCGAAAATCACTGCTTCAAAACTGGGTGCCAAAGGTAGCAGCAGTAGGTATCGCAAATGAGACCATGTTGTTCCCTTGCTCGAAACCTTTGAATGGATTCTGACTGTGCTAAGAGGCCATGCTCATGAGCATGATTTACAAGTGCATTGGTGCTCTGGGCTCTGCTTGCACTCCAGCCTCATCTCTCATCATCCTCTCATAGCATGCAGGCTCCCAGCCCCTGTCAGACTTGAAGTTGTTCTGTAATGCCTGGTCCACATTCCATGCTGTCTCTGTGCCCTGTTCCCACTGCTGGACGCCCGACAGGTCCCATCCTGTATGCTCTCATTTCATGCTATGACTCCCTACATTATGCTGCATAGCCCAGAGTAGAAATTCCCCTTTCTTTCTTCTTTTCTCCACAAAATAACTTGAGAGTATCGATCACGTCTGTCTGATTCATTGTTATTCTCAGGACCTTATACTGTGCCTGGTGCATTACACGTAGTAAATAAACATATTTTCATTGAATCAATACACTTAAAGAAGGAGATAAACATTACTATCAGTTATCTCAAATCACAACTAATTATTTCATTAATACCATTTCCTCCCTGGGAAAATATAAGTCTAAGACCAAACCATACGGTTTTTGTAAGGGTTGGTTTGCTATAAACACAAAACCTGTTATCATTTTAATTATTACTAAGCATCAGGCTGTATCTATGCCCTTTAATCAATTAGATTACAAAAATACTACATCTGTCCACTCTATTCCCTTCAAAATGCAGTTCCAACGTGCTGGGTCCTTGGAGCTCTACCTTCCAATTTGCAGTCACATCTATAATAGTTAGAGAAGAGCTCTGTCTGTTCCTAGCCGCTGGGTGCCGGTACTCGGTGTACCGATGGAGTCCATAAACTTTCTTGCTAAGCCTCAGAGTAAGCAGACTATGACATCCTGTATATGCATTATTTCTGCTATAAAGACTCTCAAATAAAATGCTTTATAGTCCACTGGCGTTTCATACATATAAAAGAGTTAAACTTTTATTCCTGTAATATTCCTGATTTTTGCTGGCAGGGCCACATGACAATAAAGCTGTCTTTCCCTCAAGTATTTACACCTCCTCCTGTCTTCTTCCACATGTATATAAAGAACCGCATTTGGTTCCCTGCTGAATAAGCCTTAATTGATTTTTTTTCAGGTGTTTTCTATTGCCATGGTAACCATAATCAAATACCTTTTCATGAATAGCCTTGTCAATTGCAATGTAATATTCTCACTGAATACAGTCTCCAGTTCTCTTTCTGCCAAGCTCTCCAGAGCTTTCTCTTTCTTGACCTAATATTTCCTCCAGGTTCTCAGGCCCCATGGAAATAATATATTTAAATAGCATGCATGTTTTTTTAAAATAAGAACCTCCTATGAGTTTCATCAGTGATGACACAAAAGATAAAAAGAGATCCTGCTTTCAAGAATAACAGATATTTTAATACTGGCATACTTTGTCAAATATCTATAATCCTTCTCAAATCACCTTTGATGGTGTTGTTTCATTTTTTTTCTTTTCTCTCCCAAGAAAAATCATTATTCATCTTAAGAGACAACATCTTGTCAAGTGTTGCAGTTCAACTAAATAAGGAAAACATCCCTGCCAAAATGCAGCAAATGTGATTACACAAGGCCAAGGAGAAGCCCGTAATTAGATCATTACCATGGAAACAACCTAATTACACGTGTAAAGCAGTAAGGGCTAAGTTACAGATCTGGATATGTTAATACCATTGTCTGTGTTAGAATATTTCTGCTATTTAGCCTTTCCCAAATATAATCACAGAAGCCATATAGATAAATCCCAACTCAGCTTAAATGAATGAAAGAATATTGTGTAGTTACGTGAATGGACTTCAGGGATATTCACTCTCTTTATTATAAACACACACCTATACCCTTAAATGAGAAAAAAAGATTGTGTGCATAAATAATAAATGCCTATTAGCATGTAAGTAGCTGAATGACCTTAAGTATGCATTCTGGAATTTCTCACTGCAAAAATTATTTATAAAGACAACCAAAGTTAGGGCAATGTAATTTAATTTTTAAACCATTTATTATTTATACTAGAAAATAATTTTATATGATTCACTCCTGGTTATTTAGAAGCCAGTTGTTTTTGAAGTCTCATTTGATCACTTAAGGCTGAAATGTGAGTGTCAATTATTCAAGCCACAGTCAAAGGTATAAGCCACATCCCCTGAGGGTAGTGGAGACACTGCCCAGAACAACCTTGTTAATGTAAGGGCCTGTTTACATTTACAAATGATCAAATTTAAATACCAGTCCCTGATTGCCTTTAACACTATTTACAAATGTTCTCCTGTTTGAATTTCTTTTTTTTAAAATATATTTTATTGATTATACCATTACAGTTGTTCTATTCCCCCCTTCATTCCCCTCCACCCACACACTCCCTCCCCCACCCTTCTCCCCCCTTAGTTTATAACCACGTGTCTCAACTTCTTTAGATTCTATATTTCCCCCACTATTCTCACCCTCCCCCTATCTATTTTCTACCTACCATCTATGCTATTTTCTGTGCCTTCTCCCCTCTTCTCCTCCTCCCACTCCCCTGTTGCTAAACCTCCATGTGTTCTTCATTTCTATGGTTCCACTCCTGATCTAGCTGTCCTCTTGGTTTGCTTTTGTTTTAGGTGTGGTTGTTAATACCTGTGTGTTTGCTGTCCTTTCACTGTTGATATTTTTCATCATCTCTTTCTTATATAAGTCCCTTTAGCATTTCATATAATAAGGGCTTGTTGATGATGAACTCCTTGAACTTGACCTTGTCTGAGAAGCACTTTATCTGTCCTTCCATTCTAAATGAAAGTTTTGCTGGATAAAGCAACCTTGGCTGTAGGTCATTGGATTTCATGACTTGGAATACTTCTTTCCAGCCCCTTCTTGCCTGTAAGGTCTCTTTTGAGAAATCCGCTGACAGTCTGATGGGTACTCCTTTGTAGGTGACTGTCCCCTTATCCCTTGATGCTTCTAGGATTCTCTCCTTCATTTTAGTCTTGGCTAATGTAATTATGATGTGCCTTGGTGTGTTTCTCTTTGGGTCCAACTTCTTTGGGACTCTCTGAGCTTCCTGGATTTCCTGGAAGTCTATTTCCTTTGCCAGACTGGGGAAGTTCTCCTTTATTATTTGTTCAAATACGTTTTCCACTCGTGGCTGTTTCTTTCCCCCTTCTGGTACCCCTATAATCCGGATGTTGGAACGTTTAAAGATGTCCTGGAGGTTCCTAAGCCTCTCCTCATTTTGTTGAATTCTCATTTCTTCATTCCTTTCTGGTGGGATGTTTTGTTCTTCCTTCTGGTCCATTCCATTGATTTGAGTCCCATTTTCCTTTCCATCGCTATTGGTTTCCTGGACATCTCCCTTCATTTCAATTAGTTTAGCCTTCATATGTTCCTCCAATTTGTGACTGTACTCTACCAATTCTGTGAGCATCCTGATAAATAGTGTCTTAAATTGGGCTTCTGAGAGGCTGGCAATCTGTTGGTCGCTTAGAGTTATTGGCTCTGGGACTTTGAGTTCTTCTTGAGCCCTCCTGTGGGCTGTTCGTGCCTGTTAAGTAGCAGGAACGGAGGAGCCCTAGGTTTTCACCAGAGCAGGGCAACTCAGTTACTGGGTTGTGACGCTGTATGTGGGGGCGAGGTCAAAGAGGGACAATGGCTTCCCTCCAGCGCCCACCGCCTCCGTGACCCCCACCAGCACCGCAGCCACCACCACCGTCACCAGGGCTACGCGCCCCGCTCCACTGCACGTGAGTGTGCCACCGCTGTCAGCCCTCCACCACTGGGTTCGCCCCTGGGGCCTGCATGGTTCGTCTCACTGCGCGCGAATGTGCGACCTTGGTCAGTCTGCCCCGCACCCCGACTAGGTCCGGCTGCCTGCGCTCCTAGGTCTGTCCTTCCCGACCGTGCTCCACTGCTGGCTCTGCCTCTCTTACCGTCCTCGTTGAACGGTTCGTAGCTGTTGGACTTCCGTATAATTCGGTTTTCTGGCCTCTGGGTGTGTGTTACTTCTCCAAAACTTTTGTTGTATCCAAACTTGGTTGTGGGAGAAGGCACAGTGTTTCCACCTATGCCTCCATCTTGGTGGAAGTCCTGAATTTCTTAACCATCTTCCATTTTCTGCCCTTGCTTTTCCTAACTGGATTCCCCTCATTCAGTCATCTGTCACGCAGGCTGTCACAGACATGACTGGCAGGAATGTCCCCTCCCTGCTGAAAGTATAAGCAGGGCTTTGGTGATTCAGCTCCAGACCTCTCACCTGGTACCATTTGGAAATTATCTTCCCCAGCAGCCCCAATATTAGCTAATCCCTGCCCCTGCCCCACCTTTCCTGGAAATAGCATGGCTTCCAGAGGGCAAGAGAGGGGAAATGTTAGTGATCCCCACCTCTGCCCCCGCCCTACAGACACTCAGCCATGCTCAGAGGGAGCTCAACGTTGAGCGTAAGAGTGTGAAGAGGGGCTTTTTAAACATTTTCTCACTGGTCTGCATTTTTAATGCTGTCCAGCAATGCTTCTCTCTTTCTGTCATTCCCTAGCCTTTCCTCAGACACTGCTCTCCTGCTGGAGGGGAGGGAAGAGAAGAACGGAAGAACTGTGGATCTTTGGGCGATGGAGATGCAAACGCATTCTGGGGCTATCTATCTCCTGCATGCCTTCTTTAGCTTTTCCTCCCAGGTCACTACACATACATGCACACACACACCAGGGAACTGAGTAAGAGAAGTGCCAAGTCCATCCTGGTTCCAGATGACAACAACTTTCTTTGACAGAGGGACCAAAGGGCAGTAACTACCTGGGAACAGAGAACAGAGTCCATCAACACAAGCACTGGATCTGAAGGAGCAAGGGGATTCGATGGGGGGAAGATAGCTGGGCTTAGTCAGGCCTTGGTTCTGCCTTTGGACTGTAACCTTGTGTGACTCTCCCACTGGGCCCTCAACTTTCTCCTCTCTGTAAAGCAATAGGATGGGACTCAGTTTCGTTTAGGTGTCCCACAGGCTCAGTCGTTCTGATTCTATGGCTGTAAACTGGGCTGAGCCACGACCTGCTTCCCATCTTCTTCCCTCCCACATTCAGCCTGGGTGGTCCCAGGCCAGGATGCTGGGCTCACTCAGGCTCCTCTTTCCTTTCCAGTCCAGCCACCCGGCCTGCAGAGCACATCCACTGCTGGGACAGAGAGAAGGAGACTGAAATGGAGACAAGACTGCTATGTGCAGGCTTAAACATTCACGTAACCTCTTTAGGCTTTGATTTACTCTTCTGTTGAAAGATGGCAGTGGAAAGGGAATTGGGAGGACTGATGAGAGAAGGGTCTCTGCGATCCCCTTCAGTATTACATTTCACGTGGAAAATTAATTTTCTTTATGCACTACTTTCACCAGCTTCCTTCCATACTCACCAACCTTCGGTGATTCCCTATTTTCATAAATTCTAAGTATCAAAACCACTGAGCTTCAGGATACCCTTTTCTCCAGCCACAGTGTTCTGGTCCTATCTGATTCCCTCCACACTCTTTTCACAACCTCTCACACCCCAACTCACTGGCCCCGCCAGGTTTTCGCACAGATCCACACACCCGCAATCCTAGTTTTCTTCTGAGCTCCATACTGCTTCCTTGGTCATGAACTTGACAGATAGTAGGCACTCAATTAATGTTTGTGGCTGGACTGTTGCACCATGCTCTCCCCCACTGTCCAAACCCATCCTAGTTTTTAAGGAACACACTAGGCCTCACCCCATCCGGGAGGCTTGCTCTGGTCCCTCTAAATTGCATAATCATGTTCTTTAATCTTCAGATTTTATGTTGAAACACACCATTTAGGACCTATAGTCATGACCTCTTAATCACCGTTGAAAGTGTGTGGAAAATTTAATCTACTCATTACAAGTAGGCATTCTGAGGACTAATAACAAGTTTTCTATCTCCTCATAATTCCCACCCCACCTACCCCCCACTGAATCTTTGATAGGTACTTGGGAAATATTAAACTGATACGTTTAGATGTGCTCTGAGAACATCTCCTCTACTGGGGGTGAAGTTCATTCCTATCATCCAATCTCCACTTGACAAAATACTCATCTTTCATGAAGAAGCTTAAACAGCTGCCTAGTGTGACTTTTCTCTACATCACTAGGCCGAGCTTGCCATTTCCTGTGCGTGTCTATTGGTGCTCATCACGCTGCTGTTCCTATTCGTTCACACATTTCTCTCCTGCCTAAACAATGAGCTCTTTTCCTTCAGGAGAAGAACCACATTTCCCTTTTGTTGTAATTCCATGCCCAGTACTACTCCAGTATTATAAGAAATGTCAAATAATGTGGAATAGATGTATGCAATGAATGGCTACACTTTCAGGAAAACACTGAATTTTTGCTGTGCTCTCTCCGAAAGCTCTAGAACCAAGTTGTGACCATTTCAGATGAAGGACTAATGTGAGGCTTGACACTAAGTTTACAAGTTCATGTTTTAAGCTGTATACTGGATCAAGAAGTAGGTTTCTACTATGTATGCCTACTCTGCCCCCCAATTACCTTTAATAGAACTGAATTGGCAATGCATTATACTACACTCTGTGGTTTTAAAAATACACATATGAGAGTCATTAAGTATTTAAAAACCATGATTTAAAATTAGCATAGTTAATATATTAGAAAGTACAAAGAACATACTTGTTAACAATATTTTCTCTTGGAATGGCCCATAAATTGCTATGAGACTTAAATTGCTCTTTTAACACCATACATATACCTCTCATTATCACTATCTACCTGGAAGTTAATATATTACTTATCCTCTCTATTCGATACATATTCTCTGAGAGCAGGGACAGTTTTAAATGTCTCTGTTCTCTGTAGCACTTAGCACAGTAATTTCTATGGGGCAGGGTCTGAGTAATCAGTTACCATATGAATCTATTAAGGACTGTACTTTGAGTTTCTGATGAATATTAAAACTGAGCAACATGAAAGAAATTACGTTTATCATAGTCTCAGTACTGTTTATTCATTTCCTGAGCAACTAGTTTGTTTTAGAAAATGATTTCAATGAATTGCATTGTCACTTCCATTTTTTTCTCTTAAAGTTGTTCCCTAGACATCTCAGAGCTGATGTGGTGAAGCACTCCCAGAAAGTTCATAGAATTTCAGGCACAAGTTCATATACAAAAGTCTGTCTTCTTTTCTTTCTTAATTTTCACTTTATGTAATCTTTCCTACCAATTTCAGTTTAGTATTATCTTGCTAGATCATATGCATCTTTGTAAGTTGTCTTCAATTATTTTCAGGCCAAACAGATATTCAAGAACGTAAATAGATGCACACATGCAGTAAATATAAACTAATAAATAATAAATATTGAATCCAAGATTTTTTATTCAAATTAATTCTTGATTAAACATCATTTCCAGATTTTCTGATATTCTTAAATTGTTATTACTAAATCACAATTTTAATTACCTTATAGATTATTCATAGTTTTGATTGTGCTTAAGAAATATCTTTTACTTATCATGGAAGCATCTGATCTCACTACTACACACTTCCAAACTTAGCTAGTGTCTTTATATGGGAAAAACAGGATGATAGTGTAGACAATAGTTGTCTCTGAGGTTATCTTTGTACTTGAAGAACTGGGGCCAGGACAGGTGAAAGCAATGGAGAAAAAGCTGGGGCAACTGTAACTGAAGAACAATAAAAAAAGAAATTAAAAACAAGAACTGGGAGGCAATAGTAGCTAACACAGCACTTACCCTGAGCAAGCACTATATTAAGAACTTAACATTCTCAATTAATCTTAACAACAACCTTAAGAGGTAATACTATTATTATCATCTGCATTAGTAATGAGGAAACTGAGGCATTCCCAGGTTCAGTAACTTGCCGAAGGTCACACCTTGAGTACAGGATAAAGGTGGAATTGAAATTCAGGCTGACTAGCCCCAGGCTGTGTGCTTAAGCATTTTGCTAACTGCCTCAACTATTCTGGGTCTCCCAAGTCCTTCAAAGATCAGTAGGGTAGTATTGAAATATTAGCTTCCAGTATTGTCCCAAAACTACGCCAAGTAATAAGGAGGGAGTGGCAAACCAGATAATAATCCATGCTGCTGCCAGTAAGAGATCATTGCTCCCTCATAAAACCCACTCTGTTGTTCCCCAAGATGACATTTTCCAGCCCTTGCCCCTCTCAGCCAAACAGAGTCTTCATGATGGTGCATTAATATAAACTTTGTGAGGTTTTAAGAATTCAAGTGCTATTTAAATGAAAGGGATTGAGAGAAGGGACAGTTTTCTTTCACTCTTGGTAGCAAAATTATTCATCGCCTGCTGCTGTTATAAGTCATTTGTTGCTTCAGTCAATACTGCCCAAGGCAGGCCTGTGCCTTATTTGCCATCTCTGTGTTTGAGCCTTGAAATGAGGTTATCGATTTATGATCAGTATAACTCCTGGCTGACTCCTGGATGTTATCATACCACTAATACAGCGCACTGAGGAAATCACCTGCTACCCCTCGAGGCAGGATCTGCATCTCGTTCATTTTCGTGTCACCCCAGCACCTAGCACATAATAAACACTCAATAAATGTATGCTGCTTGAGTGACCAGATCCATAAATTATTCTTTAGGTATAGATTTTAAGTTTCTAATGGGTAGTCTCTGTTTACCACCTTACATGGTGCTAACATTGAATATCATGGACATGACTGAGTGAATGAACTATTTACAGTTTTAAGGTAAATAGTAAAAACAGTTTATGTGTTGCTACACTCATATGTCAGAAAAAAACATGAAAATAAAGCTCTGCCAATAACAAAAATTTACTTGAAATAGCACGAATCCTGCATAAGGAACCAGTTTTCATAATTTGTTAACTAGAAACCCGGCTTCATTTTTTATACTTCTTCAGCAACACAAAGGAGTATTAAGCTCTCACATATTCTCTATTTTAAACCTGCCTCACCTTAAATATAAGGTGACTCCTGGGTATATGGACCCTAGACAAATAAAAGACGTATATTTCTCCAGAGCATTAGTTGAGAGAGGTCTGTTATTTTGTTTAACTGCAAAAGGCACATTATGATGCCATTCAGAGGAGGTTTCAAAATAATGAGTGTGACTGAGGTGAGAGAAGACAGTTCCCACCATTCTGGAATCAAGATCCAGATATATCTGGCATTTAGCTTTAGAAGAAACTCCGGTCCATTAAGCTGATATCCACTTGGTAATTTACATGGTACATGAAGAATCTCAAAAACAATTTCAAAGCATATTTCCAAATGGGGCCCAAACTCATGCAGAAATGCACAGAAGACTAGGGATGGTAGAGACACAGGGAGCCAGGGTGTCAGCAAGATTTTGCAGAGTCTCTGAGGAAGAGTGTTCAGAGGGGAACGAGACAAGCATGACAAGCGTGGGACTGAGCGAGAGTGGGAGGGGATCCACAACACTGCCACACCAGCAGATGTCCCTGGATCAACTTGTCCACAGCGGCCTGGGATGCTGACTTCCCCTGTCCTTTGTTTCCCTTGTCTTCTAACCCTGCTTCTCCTTCCCCTTCTCTCTCCAGATAGGTACCAAGAACGTCTCGAGGTGGCTGGTGCTGGGAGCAGAGGAGTTGTCTGAAGGAGGATGGAGAGGAGAAGGATAGAGAGAGGAAGTAAACAAGGGCAGGCAGACATTGGGTGGAACTAGAAGAACTCCTATCCACTTGTCATCATCCCATGCTGGTTAAAGGCATTCTTTTTTGTAAATCTCAGCCAAAATGTGTAAATGCAAGTAACCAAATGCAATAATGTACTTATTGGATAAAGAAAGCCATGGCAGTCTTTTTTTTTCAAGTCAGCAAACAGCATGATCCATCTGCAAGGTCAGCCAAAACAAAGACCCCAAAAATATTTTCAGTATTAAGTGGGTTTTTAGTATTCTCTTTTCCTTCTTCCTCATTCCAGAGCCAGTTGCCCTTTTCTGCTTTTCCTCCACATTCCTGTAGAAGCCAGCCCACCAAAACAACACACCCAGGCCGAGCAGGAAGCCACTCGGGCTACAGAGCCATCAGGGCTCTGGGGCACCACTCACCATCCAGTCTGCCTCCAGTACTCTGCGAGGACCAGGAGATGCTATGGAAGGGAAACATCTTCCAATGGACTCTCTGTCCTAGAGAGAAAACTAGATAAAATGAAGGTTGCCAGGGACAGCTAGATTGGCGGAGACAGCTTGGCTCCTAAATACTGCAGTGAGAGGTTTGCATCAGGGTCAGGCTGAGTGCTTCTTACTTTCTGAACAAAAGAAAAAGTTGCCCCCATCCTGGCACCAGGTGGAGGCCGCCTGCCTCTGCCCCCATTGCGCAGGTGATTCACCCACCAGGAAATACAGGTCAGAGGTGTCGACTGCACAAGCCTGATTAAAGAGGTGGGGTGAGCACCTGAGCTTTGAGGAATGAATCAGAGACTGTCCTCACCACTGCTATCAGACAGATTCTCTTCCTCCAACATGTACGGAGTGCCTGCCACATGCAAGGAACTGTGCCATGAATTAAAATTTTAAAGGAATTCTGAAAACCTCTATTACCTTTGATCAATAGCCCCTGGGCAGGTAGAGTGGTTCTTGTTATCAAATGATGAACTCAGCCCCCCAAACTACTGACAGTGATGAGGTAAAGAAGCCACAGAGCCTGGCTGCCGGCTGCCCACTGTATGAGCTGGGCTAGTCTTTCAACCACTTGCACTTCATTTCTTCAGCTGTAACGAGGAGGGTTGACCAGTTAATCTCTGTCAAAGACTCCTGATAGCTTGTTTCTTGCTTTGCGGCTAACATTTATTCAAAACCTATTAACATGAAGTGGGTATCCATTTCACACATAGGCGTATTTCTAACATTCCATGATGTGTTAAAGTCCGTATTCCCAAAGCAATCCATCCCAATTTTATATTTTATTATATTTATATTAAATTCTATATTTAAGCTTTTTATATATTAAATTGCCATGTAGAAGAAATAAAGGGAAAACGAACAAACTTTCTTGTTTCCCTTCCAGTGGCATTTCTCCAGCCAAAACTCAGTCTTCTATGACGCCTTGCTTCTAGTTTTGCAGGGAATGTGGAGTGTGAGCCAGAGCACCAAGACTTGCAGAGTCATTTTTATTGTTGTTATTTTGGGGTTTTAATATAAAAAATAGTTGCAGAGAGAAGGCCTTTTTCAGTTCATCCTAGGAGTGCCTCAGAAAGTTATGCAAGCTTTCCCTGGGTAGGAATCTAAAATTCCCTCTCAAAACGCCGTTGTGAAAGTTTCCATAATCTATGTATTGTTCTCAGCTGCTACTGTACATCTCTGTGGCGGCTTACATTTATAAAGGATTTCATAATATTTGGCTGACTCTGGTGATAACCTACTACTAAATTAAAACTCAGTCTCAGTAATGAATGTTTTGACTCCACTTGCCAGGTCCACTAGCAGGAAATAAGTGAAGACCTCTGGTTGGGAAAAGACCTTTCTGTGTGTTTCTAGCAAGTAAACTGTCATCACATTTAATTGAGATTTGAGAAATGGGTAGCAAACCCGCAGTGAACGATGGTATTTGCAAATTAGTTGAAGCCAAGTGAATTTTTGCCTGGAGTGTTCAGACTAAAAAATAAATAAATATGAGAAAAATCAATATTAGAGGAGAGAATTTCTCTTGTTGCCCTGCTGATTTTTCATGAATTAAAATGCACATATTTGATTCGGCTTAGAAGTCCCTGTATTTTTTTTTTGACCCGTTAAGGGAATCTGTCAAATCTGAAATGAGGTATAGATGTGAGATAAGACTAGTAGAAACAATCTTTGAACTGACGGCACTGATCAAAGTAATGGCCACCCTGTGTCTTCCCTACTCAGCCCCTAATATAGATTTCTCCTTTTCCAGGGAATCATCTCAAGTTGTTCCAAGGTGGGGGGTCGGGAGGAGCTTTTTAATTTCCTTCACTCTCTACCGTGATGCAGGCAAAACCATCAGTACTCGTTTCTGCCAGTGATTGATACTCATATGGATATCAATGACTCTACCCAGAGGTCTGCTCTCCATGAATTCTTGAGCATTTATAAAATTTAAGTATGTGAGGTCAATGCAAAAGTAACAAGCTTTGAAATAATATTAGGTAGTAAAGTCTTTATCTTAGACATAATCATCTCTAATAGTTATGTCTAGCAATCTGAGTTATGGAACAGTTATCTCTATCTCAAATACAGCACATATTTAATTTAGAGTTTAGAGAAGTTGTCATATATTTAATACTAGTTTCTTTTTGAGAAAACATTTTCTACTTTCCAGATAATCCAATAAAGCCTGTTTTGCCTTAATAATTATTTTAAACCAAACTTCATTTCTCTGTGGCAATATGATTAAAAACCTGTCTTTTCAGGCCCTGGCTGGTGTAGTTCAGTGGATTGAGCGCGGACCTGTGAACCAGACGATCGCGGTTCGATTCCCAGTCAGGGCACATGCCTGGGTTGCAGGCCAGTTCCTTGCAGGCCAACTCCCAGCAGGGGACACACGAAAGGCAACCATACATTGATGTTTCTCTCCCTCTCTCCTTCCCTTCCCTCTAAAGATAAATAAATAAAATATATTTTTAAAAAACCTGTCTTTTCATATTTGCATATATGTAGAGGATATATATACATCTGACGCATAAAGGTTAAAATTTTGCTGATCATTCTGAAATTTTCTCTGATTATATTCTAGTGAATGTTAGTAAATATTAAGCTTCAACAAACAGTGGGGTTTCTTCCCTTACGCCTAATTTGTTCTTCACTCCAATGATACACAAAGAGGAAATAAGAAAATAAGCTGTGTTATAAACAACAATTGACCTAACTTTTTTCCTTCCTTTCTTTCCTTCTAAGGTCTATGGCTGAATTCTAGAAAGAACTAGGAAGCATGGATAGATTTATGATCAAAATTTTCACTGTGATTCTATTCAACCCTTTTCAGCATTTACAAGAGGTATGCATCTTTATACAATCAAAATATGTTTTCATTTAAAATTAGATTTATTTGCTATGCTGATAAAAAGCCTCAAAAAATGTATTGCAGCTTTTGGCCATGGTGCTTCGAGAACACTCCTAAATTTGTTTGCCATATCAGGCATGTAGACTAATCATTTCCTCTGCCTTCAATAGAAACAGAAAAAAATGGATTGCAGGGGGAAAAAATTAAACACATCTCACTCCTACATGTCAAAGTCACTTTTAGTCCCTGAAAATGCTTTGAAAATGATTTAGGCTTTAAATTACCATAATTTTCACCCACCTCCATATAAGAAGAGGGAAGCAAAACAGCAAGAAATCACAAAATTCTCAGTGTAGTACATTCTGACTGTATTACCTCGTTGTTTCCAATTCCTGCATGACTTCCCAGCACATCTACTTTGCTCTTACCCTATTCTTCTCTAATATGTTTCACATTGATTTTTTTCTATTCTCTGCTGACTGCACAGTCTAAAAATGCTTTGACCTTAAAGTCAAGGTCAAGTTTGCATTCCTGGAGTAAACAAGAAAGAAAGATGGAGAAGAACTTAAAACCATCTAACCAAGAAAAATTATGGAGCAAAAATATGTCCCCTAAAAAAAAAGAAGAAGAGTGTCTCTCTTCTGGGATTTCTTTTTCTTCTATATTTGGCATTCAAGGTGAAGAGCATTAATATAAGCTGCCAGCGAAAGGAGTGAAATTTTTCCCCAAGTATTATTCGTGAAGGAACTAGTCTGGCATTAAATATTCCTATCACTTTGCAGCATAATAGATTCGATAGAATGAAATATCCAACCATACTATTCTGCTCAAGTACTCTACTGGAAAAACAAGAACTACACATTATGGCTCCAAGAAGAGTTTAAATAGATTAGTGCTGGAAAAATATACTAAAAAAGCCTTAAGTTTGAATAATCTTCTAGAATTGTTGCAGGTTTTTTAAGATATCATCTCTGTCTCAAGGTGCAACTACAGTAATTTGATTGTTAAGCATTCAAAAAGATAGTATTTCTTGAAATGTTCCATTTATAAGAAAGGCAGAAAAACCACCACACTCATAAAAACACATTTCTTCTCCACCCCCCGCCCCCCGCCCTCATCTGGAGCAAAGGTGCCGCACAACGGAAAGAAGGCATTTGAAAACCTCAGTACGGTGCATCTGGTGTGCACATGGTTTCCCTATGCACAGTTGACTCAGATGGGTATCTGAGAAATGTCCTTTTTTGTAAATGCCCTCCACTGAAATACCACATCTCTTTAGGAGGCATTTTAAGTTAAAATTGGGTCTCTGCATAAGCCTTTCCATAATCTGTGTCTTAATGATGATGTGATACACTGTGATGTCATCCAGAAAGCGGTTTCAGTAACTGCTTTGGATGCCTCCTTTGGCCGAGACATGCAGGGCCATCAGACAGCGTGTGGTGGATCCCCAGCCACTGAAGGCACACCTTCACTGA
The DNA here is from genome assembly GCF_014824575.4 of Sturnira hondurensis. Taxonomy (NCBI): domain Eukaryota; kingdom Metazoa; phylum Chordata; class Mammalia; order Chiroptera; family Phyllostomidae; genus Sturnira; species Sturnira hondurensis. The sequence goes on from NW_028077910.1 coordinate 1,064,571, forward strand.
GATCAGAAATCTGCACGTGATCTTGGGTGAATAATATTGGTGCCCTCTTCTTCCTTTTTTAGAAGAATCTAATTTTGTCTAAATATTCACCTTTCCTCCTATAAGCATGAACCTCAAGTCCAAGTCAACCTCAGTGGAATGTGCCTAACTCTATACTATGGCCAGGAAATGATTTGGGAATAGAAATGTGGTCCAACTCTGGACAAGAAGATGTGAGGAAGGGCTGCTAAGGGGACTCCAGAAAAACAGAGAAGAGGCCCTTTCTTCCTCAGCTGAGCGTTACTCCCCATAACCTGCTGACACAGCCTGCTTGGTACCAGTCTGAAGAGGAAACAGCTCAGAGGGTGGTAGACAGGAGAAAACGTTGAAGGAAAAAAGGAACATGATATCATCGAGGTATGGTATCAACCAGCCCTGAGGCCCACCCTACTTAGGACTTAGACTCGAAAGTTTTAGTTGGAATAATCTATAATCTTTCTGAAATATTGCACCCTGTGTTGCTTGTAAAATGTAAGGAAAATCTCACAGGTAGTCCCAACACATCCTAAAAAGATACAGACATACCTAACTGTGTGTGTGTATTGAATGCTCCTGGCAAATGAGCATTTTAAATCTCTTTTTCGTCAAATTAATGACCACAAGCAGATCATTGTTTAAAGCAATCTATGGCTTATTTTGTAACACAGAAATTCTTTATTTAATGAAGAATCTCTTCCAAATTTTCCATTTTAACCCCATAAACACAGATTTCCACATGCCATATTTCAAAAAAATGCACCTGAGTTTTTATTTACCTCTGTTTTAATAATTTTATTATTTATTGGAAACCACATTTTTAAAAAGTCCCTGAATATTCCATAACTTCCCACTGGCTTTTTTTAGAACTTTGCTTCTTGCTGTGACACTTTGAATAGATTCATGAGTATAAGCGATTCGATTCAATTCAATTGTTAAAAATTCAGCGGATATTTATTGAGTCTTTAATATGCACTAGGCACTCCACTACACCCTAAGGGCCCAAAAGCATGTGAAACATGCTCCTCCCTCTGTGGAACTGAGTCTGCTAGGGAGGCAGACCCCTCCACCGACGCTACAGCACCAAGTCGGGGACTGGAAGACAGCGTCACCTGCAGGTTTCCATGGGAGGGCAACGGAGGGGTCCTTAGCTATTGAGGAGATTCACGTAAGGCCTCCTGAGGAAAATGGTGCCTGAGCTAGAAATAAATGGAGTCATAATAACTTTTTCAGCATAAAAAAATTCTGAAAAGCGTTCAGGGCAGAGGGCACTGCATGGTCATGCACCCAGAAGGCACGTAAGAGAGCCCCAAGGCTTTAGAGCTTTGTGCAATGAACTGAGGCTGACGAGCTAAGTGACTGCAGATGATGGACACCCTGGCGGACACCCAGGCATGAGAACAGAACTTAATGGGTGTCACAGGCCATAAAAATGTTCCGAACTACCAACACTGTAGTTGTCCGATCGTTTCTTTTCTGGACTAATTTTGCAATCATTTACATAGAAGACCTTTAACATCAATCTTTGTTGAGTTCAAGGACACATTTACAATTCAGAGAGAATGATAGTGTCAGTGAAACAAATAATAAATAAAGGGCAGAAGCAGGAATATTTTCTAGCTCCATTCTTCGATAATGCTAATAGCCTAAGCTTTTTTTTTTTTTGGCACTTAGCATTTTAAAGATCCTTTCTTAAGTAGAGTTTCATTTTTCAGAGCAGCTTTGTGATAACATAAAGCAGGTATCATTCTTTCCTTTACAGATGAGAAAACTGAAACCAAGAGATAGCCATACCTGTAGTAAGTGGCAGATAAGAAGGTAGTTTCAGGTCTTTAGGTGGCAAAAAATCTTTGCTTTTTCCTTCACCATGAGATGGAATCTACACTAATGAAACTGCTTGCCAAGTATAAGAACGGCCATTGATAATGAATACTACAGGTAACACAACCCTACCACACAGGTTAACCTACCACACAGGCATAAGTTTTTTGTAAATTTGCCTACACTTTGTTCACCACACTTCCTATGTAGGTGCCATTAATAATGATTAATAACTAATAATATATTGAGCCAGGAAGTGATTGATTTCTAATATTTCTTTCTTTTCATTGTAAGCAGTTTAATCTACAAATTGTCCTCTAAGAATCGTTGTAGCTACATCTCACAAATTTTGATGTGTGGGTTTTTAAAAATTATAATTTAGTTCAAAATATTGTCTGATTTCTCTTGAGAGTACTTTTTTAACCCATGGGTTATTTGAAAGTATTTTGTTTAATTTCCAAATATATGGAGGTTTCCTTAATATCATTTTGTTATTGACTTCTAGTTCAGTTACACTGCTCCAGAAAACATACTTCTTGTGCTTTTAGTCATTTTAAATTAGCTGAGATTTATATTAAGGTCCAGCATATGGTCAAAGTGAATATACCATGAGTACCTGAAAGGAATGTGCATTCTGCAATGACTGAGTAGTGTAGTGTTTTACCAGTAGTGATTAGGTTCAGGTGGTTGATGATGTTGTTCAGATCTTCTGTATTTATGTTCTCATTGAATTTTTTTGTCAGCTCATTCTAGTAATCACTGCAAGAAGACTTCTAAAATACCTAACTGAAATACTAGATTTGCCTATTTCTCCCTGAAGTTCTATTTTGAGCATTTTTAACTTCTCTGGTTAGGTGCCTACACATCTGAGAATTTTATGTCTTGCTGATGAATTGCCCTTTGGTCACTTGCAAATGCTCTTTTTACCCGTGGTAATGCTCCTAATCTGAAAGTTCACTTTGTCTGATATTAATGTATCCACACCAGCTTTCTATGCTTTTAGCATCGATTCTCCTTTAGCATCCTTTTAGTCTCAGTCCATGTTATCACACTTAAAGGGCACCTGCTGACTTCCAGACTCCACTCAGGAGGTACAATTGGAAAGGATGTTGCTCCCATGGTGGCAACAATACCAGCAACAAAGGACACAGTTACTCTTTCCAATGCTGTCCACTGCACCCCACAGACCTGGCTGCTTTTCCCTTTACCTGGAAGAACTTCCTTTAGCATTTCTTTAGTTTAGTTCTGCCCGTGACTACTTCTTACATGGTTTGCTTTATGAAAAATGTCTTGTAATACGGGTCTGTTAAAGATGGATCCTCTCAACCTCTGCTCATGTGAAAATGTCTGAATTTTACCTTTATTGTTGTATTATATTAATTTTCTGCTGCTGCCACGACAAATTACCACATACTTAGTGGCACAAAACAACAAAATTGTATTATTTTACAGTTCAGAAGTTGAACGCGGGCCTCACCAGGCTGAAACCCAGGCCTCAGCAGGACTGTTTTCCCCAGAAGCTGTAGAAGAGGCTCTGTTTCCTTATCTTTTCGAGCTTTAGAGCCGCCTGTGTTCCTCGGCTCTGACCATCTTCCAAGTCAGTCACGGGTCATCCTCTGTCCCTCTGACCACAGCTGGGAAAACCTCTCTGCTTTTAAGGAATATGATTACACAGTATTTGATTACATGTTATTATATTTGGCCCACCAGACAATTCAGAATAATCTTCCCCATCTCAAAGGCGGTAACATCAGTCACATCTGCAAAGACTTTTTTTCTTCCTGTCAGGTCCTGAGGATTTGGGTGCGACCACTTGGGGAGGGAGGGCATTATTCAGCCCACCACTGTTTTAAACCTAAATCTAAAATTTTAGATTCACAGATTTCTTTCCCTCTGTCCATACGTTTAGCATATTATCTCTTGTATTCAGGCCTCCACCGTTGTTATGAAAAGCAGCTACCATTTTTGTCATTGTTCCCAGTACTAGGATATCTTTCTTTAACTTTTTCAGCAGTTTGAATGTAATGTGCCTCGGTACAGTTTATTTGAAGCTATCTTATTAGGATTTGTTTGGCTGTTTAAATTTTTAAATTGAGATGTCCTTTAAAATATGAAGATTATCTTGGCCATTACTTCTTCACATACGTTATCTACTCAATGTTCTTTTACTTCTTTCGCTGGTATTCCAACTCCGCACGTATTAGACCAGTAAACACTGAGACTAATCACCGAGACTGCCACCCTTTCTGGGTCCACCTCCCTGCACAGTGGCCAGAACGCGCAGGCGGAGGGAAGGCTGGGCCCATGACGGGGTGAATTTCCCAGGGCTTACAGCACCCCACCGACTGTGTGTTAGTGCCTATAAAAAGTTGACTCATGGATTTTGCTCAGTTTTATAGTTGTTTTCAGCAGGAGATTTAGATTGGTCCAAGTTACCATGTCATTGATGGAAATAGAAGTTGCCAAGATTAGTTTTTAAAGAATAATTTGCACTCTATTTTTGGGTCAGAATAGGAACTTTTTCTCATACATTGCTCCCTTCGGTTCAATTTGCCCAAGCAATTTCTCCATTTTGTAACACTAACAGGAACTGCCATGGATAAGTGTAGGCTGAGTATTAGCCTAAATATAGGAATTTTATGACGATAACACATTAAGCTTTTGCACAAATTTATCCAGCTCTACCATCAAAATTATTGCTCTTCTTTCTGTTCCCAAACAAAAGATATTTTTAGTAAAATCTCTTATATACAAATTTAGAGACGGTCAAATGGGTGGCTCATTTTATCTATAATTTCTATTTTATGCTGCCAACCTAGCAATTACCTTTTACTTCTTACTTTAACCAAAGGAATTAATCAAATGCAAGGCCCACCTTTCAGATAGGCTGTACTAAGATTTTATGACAAGAAATCAGTACAACGAAGTGGACTCATCAAATATACTCTTCTCGGCTAACTACTGTGACCTTTGGCAGCTGCCCACGGTATGGCTGGACAAGCATGGTGAGCACCTATTTTTCCCAAGGGATAATTTTAGGGGTTGTGGTACAGACATGACTGGGCTTCTGCCTCGGCCAGAAAACAGTCTCCAGAAACAAACCTTTGTTTGGATACTGGCCCCATTATCTAACATAACATGGAATGCAACCTCCTAAGCTTCCACTTTCACGTCTATACTATTGGTTTAATCACAACTACCCTGTACGGTCACTGTGCAGCCTAAATGCAATGATTTCTGCATTGTGTCTGGCACCCAAAAGACGCTCGTCCTCTTACCCTTTACGGAGCAGTCTTCATATCTCTACCCCTTTGTAGCCATAATCCTCTGAAGACACAGAATAGTGTATTTAAATCTGTTCTCTGTTGAGACTTTGCATTCTTCGTAAGTAGTTATTGGGCCACAGGCATTGAGAAATGACAAAGTATGGAGGTTCTGTTTAAACCTTTTTATCTTTTTTAGATATTGTGGCTTAGCATACATTTTCTTTGAAAAAATAGGTTCCAGTTTTACAGATTTAGGGAAATAAATAGGTTCTATACCCTTTCCTCACTGTTAGCCACTTCTCTCTAGAAGCAAATGCTTGCAGAAATGTTACAGATAAGGGAAAAGAGCCCTCCTTCTCTTTTCCTCTATTGCAGTGTTTCTAACCTCTGCTTCCTGCATGAATAAGCAAACCCTTCTGCTACATAAATGATTTACAAAGTCTTCCTTTGGCTTCATTTTAAATTAAATGAAGAAGTAAAAGTTACTATAGGAAGAGAAAGGTAAGAGACCACATTACCCAACACTAACAATAAATCCAATAAAATTGCACAGCCCGTCATGATTTTAAAGGTGTCCATAGACATCATTTTGGGTGAGCCCTACAGCTGATATGACCGTGAAACAAACACAGAAAGCATTATTATCTCCATTGAACAAGTGGGGAAACTGAGGTTTAGTGAAATCAGTTACAGAAAGAACGGGGAAAACGGAGGAGGAGAAGCAGACTCACCCTCTCACAACTGCTGTTCCAATTTGGGGATGTCCATCAAAAACATGTCAATCAACCAAAAAATATCAATCCATTCTCAATACCAAGAAAATGCTATAAAGCAGTACATCTGAGAAGCATTTCTTATCATATTTTAAGTATTTACCATTAGGCTTCAGTAAGCACAGTTTCTTAACTTTAATTTCTCATCTAAGACAACTGAGTACTTTGCAACATTTGTTCTCACTTCTGTTGAGCTATGTCTCTTTTCCTTTTGACTCATCCATGTAACCCATAGCCTGCTAAGGAAAATAAATTTAAAACAAAACTCCTATTTTACCAAAGCAGGCAAAGAATAAAAAGTATATTATTCAAAACAACAACAATCAAGCAACCAGGAACCCTCAGTGAATGTTTAGAGAATGTTCATAACTAAAAGGAAATGTATTCGGCATGAAGAGGCATCACTGAAATTATCTAATTTCAGACAAGATGCATCACTGAAGTTTTGGTCCAAGTTTATTATAGTTTTCTATCTTTTTTAATTAGGTAATTTTAAGTTTATAGTTTTGAGTCATCAGGAAAAAAATGCAACATAATCTGTTTAGAGCCAAGGCATGCTGCTGACACATTCAAATAGCTCAGAACCTTTATAAATACATACTGCCAGTGTTTATTTCAAAACATCCGAGAACAAGGGAAATACAGTGACTTTCTGCATGTTTCAATTTGGAACTGTTTGTGCCGATTCATCATGATCTTTGGACCCCCATCAGAGAGAAAATGGAGCATGTTCAGCACCTGCCAGGTACACAGATATGAATAATCCTGGAAGAAGAATCACTTTACAAAACTTATTTTTCCTACCTAAAAACCTGCAATAAAAATTAGAAAAATAATTCTCTCTAAAACTGAATAGAGTGGCTTTTACTCTCAGTGTTCATAACTTTTTCAAAGAGAAAAGTTATGCCTTGGCTGGTGTAGCTCAGTGGACTGAGCACAGGCCTGCAAACCAGACTATCACGGTTTGATTCCCAGTCAGGGCACATGATTGGGTTGCAGGCCAGTTCCCGGCAGGGGCCAGTTCTCTGCAGGGGATGCACGAGAAGCAACCATACATTGATGTTTCCTTCCTCTCTCCTTCTCTTCCCCTCTAAAGGTAAATAAATAAAATATTTTTTTTAAAAAAAGAGAGAAGTTATTTAAATTGAATCTAGAATCTTGTTTCATTTCTCTTACATTTAGAGACAAAAAAAAACTAAAAAAAAAAAACTTACCAAGACTTTATAAATTGGGTTTCTAATATTAACTATTTCTTTCTGCCTCATAAAAATTAATTCAGTGGTTTTCACCAAGTAAATGGGAGTGATGATTTTGATCCATTGGCCAAATGGCTAGACATAGCTTAAAGAAGAGGGAAAATAAAAAAACATTTTTCTGTTCATTGTGTGTTATTCCTCAGATTATTAAAGTTGCAAAGTTTTTCAATCTATAATCTTTAACTTAAAATATTTGTAAGTTTTGCATCTGTGGAGACTCACAAATTCTCTTGGTGTTATCTGTCAGTATTTAATCACATATTGTACCCATGTCCAGAGCTAAGCAGAAAATAACCTTCCACACATCCTAAATGCTTTCCGCTGAGCTTTCCAAAGGTATGCACACTGTTCTTTGGGCCTGAGACTTAAAATCAGCTTGTGTGACTCTCATTTTCTTCATTCAAGCTAGTTTTCACACAAACATTTATTATCAGTGAATATTTGATAGGTAGCATACTAGGCCCTGGGGATGGATAATGGGATATAATTGTTGTCATCAAGATTGTCATTATCTAGCACACAGAGACAGACATGTAAAGAAACAAGGTAAACGTACAAGACGAACGTGCAAGCACAATGGGGCCCCGAAGAGAGGCATTTGGTTAGTACAGTCAGTGGCTACAGAGTAGGGTGCAGTTTTACTCTCAGTTATTTCAAAAAAAATCATTCTTCTATCACATTCTCAAAAAGACTATTTTAGTTAAGTGATTTTAAAATATGACAGACTTAACAAACTTAGATTAAAATTTCAGTGCTAACAACTCACAACCTAAAATTACATTATTTAGTAGCACTGTTTTATGCAAATTCCTTAATCCTCTGTTCCTCCGGGAAGTCAGCTGGTGGCCACCCACAGGCCATGCGGGCTCCCACTCAGACACGCTAGAACACAGAGATGTTAAAGTCACTTCTAACTTAAGAGTTGAGCATTTTACGAAAATACTATTTAGATATAAAATACTATTTTCTATTACTGTGTTTTGTTAAAAAGTCAGATGACTGCAAAACTCCTAAATGTTCTTAAAAAGTGTATCTTTTATCTTTGAGAATATCTTAAGACATCACAATGAAATGCGACTAAAATTTTCATCAACAAACATAAAGTTTCTACATGTCAGGACGATCCAATGACCCAACTAACAAGATTCAACTATGGCTTCCTCCTCTTTGAAAATAGATAGTTTAAAACTTGAAAAAGAACAAGTTAAACTAAGTATTAGTTTAACTGTGCAAGTCAAACTTGGGCTGAATTTACAGATAAACTGGTCTTGTTTTCCATCAGAGAGGTGAGCTCATGTCAAGTACATTAAGAAAAGTAGGCCAAGATGCCCAAGAAGAAAAGACCCCTAGCCTTGCACGATAATTTGAAGGGGCCGGAGGTGGCACTCAGACGAGGCCCTAGAGGGCGACAGAGAAGAGGAAGTTGGCCAGCACACAGTAACTTCAAATGATGGCTTTGCCTCAAAGGACACTTGGTTGAGGTAAGGGGCCACATTATTTATGAGCAGAAGCTAATAGTTTCACCGGGTTGTCATTGACCTTAAAGAAGCAACATTGAAGGGCTGGTGACAAGGAGGTTTTATTTACCAATGTATATCTATACATTATCACTGCATATGTAACTGCATAGTACCCCAGGGCAGTGACTACACTTCATCTATGCTGCCCAATACAACTCTATTTTTTCTCTGAAAATGCAGGTCTATTGTCCCAAGCAACAATAGAAAAAATTTTCTCCTTTTAAAAAATATCTATCTGAGTAGTGTTCTAAGAACCCGAAAGGCAGGAGGGCACCTCCCTCATTTTTCAGGGAGTAGAGTCTTAATTCTGACTCCTGGTGGCAGCATTCTTCATTGAGTAGAATGGCTATTAAAATTAAAAATGCTGGTATCACAAGGATGGAAAAAATAATCAGAAGTAGGTTATTGGGTGTTATCATCAAACACATCACACATTGCTACACCCATTGTTCCCAGATCTGTCCTTTCTGGCCGTGGAAGGAAAGCACCCATACTACCACCATCTTGGGTGTAGTACAAGATCAAGCTAGCGGGTCAGTCAAAGGAATAGTAGCTAATGACTAAGACGTGGGCAATGGAAAATGCAGCCAAGACCCACCAGTTCTGTGTCTTCCCTGTGCCCTGCATTCCCGGGCCACCATGTTTTTCCATCGCAGTCACACTGCAGTCCAGCAGTCTGCTCTCCCTGCTGTTACAGCAAAAATAACCCAATGAAGACAGGGAGGAAGCTAAGGAGCGGCAGTCTCTCTGCCAAGAGAAATCTGGAGGTAAAGCCAGGGAAAAAAAGATAGTGGAAGTGGAAGCCCACATGGCATATGGTTGGCTACCACCTGACTTTCTGGAGGGAGAGAGAAATAGGGGATTCAGTAGGAAGCCCCTAGTTTGAGGAGAATAAAGTAGAGGGGGAAAAATAGGCAGCATCTAGGCTAAGGGATTGATAGGAAACCCTGCAGAGAAACTTCCTGCCCCAGCACCTCAAAATAGGAGGTATAATATAAAGTATCCAGGGGCTAGAGCATCAGCATGATTGCAAGGGAAAGAAATCATGGTCTAAACAGAAAGCTGGCCCTCGCCCTGTGCTGGCTGCTCAAGGAACTCCATCAGGACCACGTCTCATGATCCATCCTCAGATCCCATGCCCCCTACCCCAACACCAAGCAGAAAATTGACTCTGGCCTTGGCAGCTGACTCTACATTGAACATTTTTAAAACATATCACTCTCTGCTCTAGCTTTTCACATTCCCTTGGCTGAAGTCCCCCTCATTGAGTCTTTACTCAAACGTCAAATTCCCAGGAAATTCTGCCCTGACCAAATTCAAAGCCTCTAGACACCCCCACCTGCCCAAACACACACTTTGCACTCTTGATCCCCCTCACTCAGCTCCACTATGTTTCCACAGAACTTATCACATTCTAGCATACTGTGCAGTTTACCTAGTGATGATCTTATTTATTTTCTGTCTCCCTTTCCCAGAATGCAATTCCTGTTTGCTTTCTTCACTGATGTACTCATAGTCCCTATAACTGGCCCAGGATACAATCAGTGCTCACTAAAGAGCTGTTGACTATTAGAGGAATAAATGAATAAATGCCATAGACTGTCAGCTCGGAAGTTACAGGGACTAACACATACTCGTCTTGCATTCCTTGCAATTGGCACTGTACCTGGCACATAGTAGGCACTCAATAAATACTTGCTAAATGAGTACATGTATGAAAATTATAATTGCAAATTGAAATAGCTAAATTTTTATAAATACTAGATGGGCATGAGAGTCCTGTGGGATAAGTAGTTGATCAAAGGAAAGAGGATATGATATATTAATAGTAGAAGTAGTGTTTATACTATTACTACTAATAATGAGAGCTAGTGGTAATGTCTGTCAACCATGTTGTTTAATATGCTATGTCTGGACACCGCAATCACCCTACAAAGGAAGAATTATTATTTTTGTTTAATAGATGAAGGCTTTAAGGCTCAGAATGTTTTAATAACTGCTTATCACCACAGAAATAGTAAAGACAGTGGGGATTCAAAATTGGAACTGACTGGTATCTGACTTCCAGTCAAGATGGTGGCACAGGCATATATGGCTTGCCTCCTCAAACAACCACATCAAAACGACAACTAAAATATAGAACAACCATCACTCAGATCTGTCAGAAATTGAATTGAATAAAAGTCTGACAACTATAGAAATAAAGAAACCACATCCATCCAGACTGGCAGGAGGGGCAGAAATGCAGAATGGGCTGGTCTCACATCCACATGTGGTGGATAAAAATTCAGGAGGGATATCTAGGGAGCAAGGATTCCTGGCCCCACACCAGGCCCCCCAGCCCAGGGTTCCAGTGTCAGGAAGATAAGTTCTCATAACTTGAGGCTGCAAAAAACCAGTGGGGATTGAGTTAGGAGAAGAAACTGCTGGAGTCCAAAACAGTTTGCCGTAAAGAAGCCACACACAGATTTACTCAGACTTACTCCCTCCAAGCTCTAGCACCAGGATAATAGCTTGAAAGTCACCAGTGGCATATAGGAAGGAATTGAAGTGTCTGGCTTCAAGGTGAGAGCCGGTAAATAGCTTTCTCCAAGACAGAAAAGTGAGCAGAGGTCATTATCCCTTTTCTGACGCCTCACCACACAAAGCCACAGAGCTGGCAGGCGGGTGCCATATCTGACACTCCATCAACCTGGCTAGCACTGTTTGCCCCACCCTGGAGGTACCCTGAGACTCCGTCTCACCCAACTTATGGGCCCACCCAAGCTGTTAACTGTGACTTTTCCATATAAATGACTGGTCTTGGTCCGTGTTTCACAACTTCCTAAATCCTATCAAATAAGCAACAGCTGGCTTTAGTGAGCCCCCGGCACCTGTACCTCTTGTTAAGTGGCCCCAGGTCCAGCACTAGCAGCAGCCAGCCTAGATCCACAGCTTGACTCTGCCGGGGAATCTCCAAGCCAGTCACAAGTACCAGCCATCTCACATTGCTTTACAGTTCATGCAGGGTGGCTCTGGGCAGAACATAGGTGGGCTGACCTTGGCCTGCACCACCTGGGAAACCCCAGAAACAGCGCACCCAGTGGACAGCTACAGACTATGTTGCAGTACCACCACCCGGCCCCTGCACAACTGATCCTCCACGGAGGGTGGAGGTTGGTAGTCAGTGGTCACAGCTGATCCTTCCAGCTGACTGGCCTGGGTAAATCCCTCCCATTCACCTGCCAACAGGAAACAAGGTTCAACTACAAGAGGAGGGTGTACTCAGCCCTCACAGAGGGCACACCTTGAATACCTAGCTTAGGTGATAGGGGAGGCTGTGCTAGCAGGACCCTACAGGACAACTACTACAGTAAGCCACACTACCAAGATAGGGAGTCATACATAACAGCACTACCTAATACATAGAAACAAACACAGGGATGCTGCCAAAATGAAGAGACAAAAGAAACATGGCCCAAATGAAAGAACAGATCAAAACTGCAGAAAAAGAATTAAACAAAATGGAAATAAGCAATCTATCAGAAGCAGACTTCAAAACACTGGTTATAAGGATGCTCAAGGAACTTAGTGAGAACCTCAACAACATAAAAAAGACCCAGTCAGAAACAAAGATACACTAATTGAAATAAAAAACAATTTACAGGGAAACAGTATTAGAGAGGATGAAGCCAAGAATCAAGTCAATGATTTGGAACCTAAGGAAAAAAAAACCCACAAATAATCAAACAAACAAACAATCAAAACAATAAGAAAAAAGAATACAAAAAAAACAAGCATAGTGTAAGCAGCCCCTGGGGCAACTTCAAGTTGTCCAACATTCTCATCATAGAGGTACCAGAAAGAGAAGAGAAAAACCAAGAAATTGGAAATCTATTGGATAAGAATAATAAAAACCTTCCCTAATTTGGTGAAGGAAATATGCACGTAACTCCAGGAAGCACAGAGAATCCCAAACAAGACGGATGCAAAGAGGCCCACCCTAAAAGACATCACAATTAAAATGCCAAAGGTTATATACATAAAGAGAGAATCTCAAAAGTAGCAAGAGAAAAGCAGTTAGTTACCTACAGGGGAGTTTCCATAAGACTGTCAGCTGACTTGTCAAAAGAAACTGCAGGTTACAAGAGGTTGGCAAAAAATATTCAAAGTCATGAAAAGCAGGGACCTACAGCCAAGACTGCTCTACCCAGCAAAGCTATCATTTGGAATTGAAGGGCAGATAAAGAGCTTCCCAGCAAAGAAAAAAAAGGAATTCATCATTACCAAATCATTATTATATGAAATGTTACAGGGATTTATTTGAGAAAAAGAAGAAGATCGAAACTATGAACAATAAAATGGCAATAAATACATATCCATCAACAGTTGAATCTAAAAATCAATTAAGCAAACAAGAAGAACAGAGACAGAATCATGGATAAGAGAGCATTTTGGTGGTTGCCAGATGGGAGAGGGTTGTGGGGGAATGGGTGCAGGAGTGAGAAGATTAAGTACAAATAGGTCGTTAGAGAATAGCTATGACGATGTAAAGTACAGCATAGGAAATGGAGTAGCCAAAGAACTTATACACGTGACCCAGAGGATTGCCTGATGGAGGTGGGGGGTGCTGGGTGGAGGAAGGTTAAGGGGGAAAAATTGGGACAACTTTAATAGCATAATGAATAAATATAATTTTAAAAAACAACATGGAAACTGGCTGGACTAACCCTAAAACCAAGCTACTATTGTGAATTGTGCACTTTGCACTCAGCTACAGAAACTAAACAGTGTTTTCCTCACATCACAGGTGTGCTGACGTGCAGACACAATAATGCAGGCAGCTTTGACCACCCAGTTCTAAGGCACACTGGGGCCTTTGGAACATGGCATAGCGTCCTATGTGAAAGTGTTTCCATTCTCAAAAAAGTAAAATAAACATTAAACTGAGAATTGAGAGGGGTTGAACTCCATGTGGCAATTCAAGAAAAGTTTCCTAGAGGAAGGAGGTATCTAGGAGGTATTCAAAACAATGTAACAGGTGTGAAAGGGGAAAGGCAGCATGTTACCAGAGGCACCAATATATAAGCCTAGCCTTATGCAGAGCAGCCTAGGCTGAAATGCAACCTTTACCCTGCATATTAATTTATTCATTAACCTAACATACATTATACAATCTCTAAATTCAAGGTGCTTTTCTAGGCACTGAACATAGAGCAAAATGGTCAGAAAATTCCTTCCTTCATGGAGTTTCCATTCAAGTACAGAGAAAACAAAAGAAAGTTTTGGTGCAACATATAGCATATTAGATAGGGTTAATACTTAGTAGAAAAGGCAAGAAGAGAAAGAATTTGAGAGTGTTGCGGGTTATAATGTAATAATGTGCTATTTTAATACTACTTGAAGCTATCAAATAAATTGGTACACTGGGGGCACAATTGCCAGATTTGTGTAAAACAATTCAACCTTGAGCTCTGCTGGGCTGCATAAGATTTTCTCATTCTTCGGTCGAAGCTGGCAGTTCAAGAGGGCGACACACTCGCTGCCTCTGTACGTGAGGCTCTCTGTTGATTGCCCTGAGCCGCAAAGAACAGCGGAGCTCCAGCCAGTTTTGAGACTGGTGAAACTCTTGGAAAAGGAGATTTTAAAAACGTCATTGCCCACAGAGTTCTCACTGTTGGTGAAAGATAGCAGTGCCTCCGTAGGACAGCCAAAACTCTGGCCCCACCACTGAGTGTCATTGTGGTCACAGAGCTCAGACCTGGGTCAGTAAAATAAGAAAAGAAGTGGGATAAAATGCAGGTCATGAGCAAAGAGCTTCATCATACTTGATAGGTCATTTCTAGAGAATTACATGATTAAGGAACTTGGGAGAGCCGATGTATAAGACTTCAGAGAAACATCTTATGTAAGGCTTTAAAATTACTTAGGAGCTTAATAAGAATTGACATGTATATGGACACTATCACATGGCTGAGAGGCCAGCTGAAAGACTCAAAAGCCTGTAAACAAATGAAAATAAATGACTTGCAATTCACACTGGGAGGAGTTCTCAGGGCGAGCCTCTGAAGAGCTCTGATTTAGCAGGAGAGCTTGATGACTAAGCTGCTACAGTGCGATAAATAGATTGGAAATGAAATGTGCAAATGAACTAACTTGGCAGGAGTCTGGGAAGGTGGGGAACCTTATACCATCAAGTTGTTTATATTCGCATTTTCAAAAGGGCTGCTTCTGAACATCTGCTTTCCAGAATACGAAGTGGTGTCATGTGGGCTGGAGAGCGAGGAAGTAGCCACGCTCCCGATTGTTTCAGGAAGAGTGGCTGGTCTAGCCTGGCGGGAAGCTGAAAAGCCCTAAGTTATATCAGGCAAAGGGACTAAAAATGAAACAATCTACTAACACCTAAAAGGTGTAAATGCCAACTAGAGTGTGAAATTGGCAAATAGAAGTCAAAAAAAAAAAAAAAACAATCACAGCCATCATTTTTTAAAAAATTACGAAGGTGGTTGGTCATTTAGACTAAGAAATGATTCTGTTGTATTTCATATTTCTATTTCAAGACCCTGCTCAAATGTCACCTTGGTTCTTTTTGTTGTTATTGTTTTTGTTTTGCTTTCTTTTCCTCGTCTCCCACGCCATCAAAGAAGAATTAATTACTACCGAATTATCTTTCTATGGCATTTAAGAAACGTGTCTGTGATAACACTAACCACACTGTATTTTGGCTGTTTCTTCAGCTCTTTAGTAGGATAGCAGTTTCTTGAGAACTGGGTTTACATCTTACTATATTTTGCATCTTCAGCACCCAGAATACTGAATGGTATATTAAATATTTCATGAATGAAATGGTACCCTTACACAGTCACTTGGGATTAATTACTAAAGTTATCATTTCTTACCTTTGATAAGGCCACACTGTGTTAAAAATAGAATGAGAAAGTGTCTCATGTATTGACAGAAATAAACTGCCAATGTGTCTACTTTTAGTAAAAGAAAAAGTCCAGGTGCCAAGCCAAGTGTGTAACCTGCTTCTTTACGTGAAGAATGAGAAGAAAAATAGGATATATTCATATTTGCTATTATTTTCACAAATAAAGCCTGAAAGAATACTTAGAAAGCAAATTATTGATTACCTGGGGTGGGGGAGAGGAGAGGAGATTGTATAATGGGGACAGTGGTGAAAGCAAAAGTTTTTACTGTATTCATTTTTATATTGCTTTGACTTTTAAACATTCACTCACTATGTATCATCTATTTGAAATGTTTTAATTTTTTAAACGAATCACATGAAGAATTCAGCAACAGTGACAATGACGACAAAAAGCTGCAAAGGACTCTGGTTAATTAGTTTAAGCAGAAAGGTAATGCTATATATTCCTTTGTTTGTTTGTTTGTTTGTTTGTTTGTTTCAACAAGTCAACTCAATTGCAGTCCTGGATTAAGTTGCTGAAGAAATTAGAGGGAATTTTATTTTCTCACACAAGCCATGGTGATGATAATTCCTTGGAAACGCTCGCTGGACGCAGGTGAGCGAGTCACTCTGCTGTGCTCGGCGCACGACAGAGGGCGGCGTGCCTTCAGGGTCCTCCATCTGCCACACCGCACCCCAGACAGTTCCTCAGCATATTGTTAGAAAATCAATATTTTAAATAATGAGATCTGGCCTGTCCTTGAAGTAGCGCTGGGTACTAAAATAGATTTATGTGAAGGTTTCATTTGTCTAAACTAATTAGTGATTGTTTCCCTAGCTGATTACTGTCGAGCAAAAAAAAATCACATAAAAAATTACATATGCATCTTGAGTGGCACATATGAAAGTATCATCTTCAAGAATTTATAAAATGTCATTTATACCAACATAAAATAAGTACATGTTGCAGTTATTCCACTCGTGAGGGAGCCAGCTGGACATTAAAGATGGCTCAAAAGAGATGTAAAGACCAAGGGTAAGGTAAGCATGGGAGACGAAAATGTTGGGATAAGATGGCTTCAGATACAAAACTGGTTAATATACCCTACAAAGCAATAACAACCATAACCTTTGGGGTTATCATTCCTACCAGGCAGAAATTATTTGTATCTCTACTAGATAAAAATCTTCCAGCGAACATGCAACTTCATAGAAAATGCACTTTAATTAGTAGTTAGATATAATCAAACACTGGTATATTCCCCAGAATACTCAAACTACCTTTGGGCAGAGCTGTAAAACGTGCTTTGATACGACATTGAAAGGGCACACCCTCTGTTTTGCCTTGGTTTCAAGTTAGGCAATGTTTCTTAGCACATATTCGTGAAAGTAAAAGGCAGTGGAGGAAGGTGTGAGCTAAAGCTCCTATCTCTACCACTAGGCTTGAAATGAAGAAGCAATTCACAGACAGGGAACAAGGGTGCATGGTATATTTTAAGATGGAGGTCTCCTTCTAATAAGTTTCTTTCTATATAATGAGCTAAAAGAAAAAGGAATTATTAATTCATGTATTTTGTAATTAATATGATGAGGCTGAGGATGAGGACAAGGTGGATACCACTAACAAAGAAGATAATACATTTGACTTTATTCAGTGGTAGAATAGATCGATAATCTGATATTTATTGAGATGGGGAAACATCCTAATTCAGAAAACTACCATGAGTGGTAGAAAAGCATTTTATGCTTTTGCAAGCTGAGGGTGCAGCTTTAATACATGAAAATATCTCAGCAAACCAAGCTTGTTTTTCCTTGTTACTTGAAAAGCAAAACAGAAAATTTTCTAGCTCCTAGGTAGATCATAGAGTTGATTACCATTAGACATCTTTTAGAAGCATTCAATGCAGCCAGTCAGTTCTTTAAATGAAGCAACATAGCCATGCATTAAAATGGCAAAGATTCAGCCAGAGACCTTCAGGAAATATAAAGGACCATGGAGAACCCAGGAGTACTGAGTTCATGTTAACAGAAAGCTCATCTTCCATAGAGCAATGCAATGTGTATTTTTCCAAAAATAATACAAGACACAATCTCAAGGATCACTAAATAAAACTATTTGGCTACTAGTAATTTTTATAATAATAAATTAGTCTAGGGAAATTCATAGAAATGCAATAAATGAGCAATTTATAATTAACATTTTTACCCTGGAAACCCATAATAAGAACAATCCTGTTTATCTTTGTCTAAGACACTACTAATCTTTTACATCATTTTCTTTTTGCTTTATGGAATATTCTAAGGAATTTTAAGCTAGAAAATTTACAATTGACATAAACCTTTGTATTCTTCCTCAAAGGAATATCAGAGATGCTCTGCTTGTATGAGAAATACACCTTTAAAAAAGAGACAAAGAAAAGGAGCCCGTTACCCAAATCTTTCTCTCATAATGGCCAGATAAGTTAAAAAGGGGAAAAGTTGTTAGGAAAAGCACACCCAATTTGAATTATTTATAAGTTC
This sequence comes from Sturnira hondurensis, assembly GCF_014824575.4. NCBI lineage: Eukaryota > Metazoa > Chordata > Mammalia > Chiroptera > Phyllostomidae > Sturnira > Sturnira hondurensis. The sequence continues at coordinate 1,082,631 of NW_028077910.1, forward strand.
TAACAGCTACTATAGAAAAACCTGACCCCCAAAAAGGTGTTTCCAATACTACCTAATATTTTCTCACTTATCCATTAAAAGCTGATGGAATATTTGGGGAAAAGTAGGAACTGGAAAGAAGGCCACTTAACATCTTCAAAGCAACCTCATCGCCCTTTATTCCTGTCTGTGCCTGAGGCAGACTTCTTCTTTGTTCTTTTCTCAACTGGTCCCTTAATAAAGCCCAGGGAGGAGAGACTTTAGTTTCCCATGAAGATAAGACTATTAATTAACTGGATTTGCCAAATAAGACTGGGAAAGTAAAGTATTAAGTAGAGTCAGTTGCAAAGGCACAAAGTTGTAAGTGGGACGGCAACTTCAGAGTGAGGACTGCCTTTCACACTCTGATTTGTCTGTGGGTGAAGCACCAAGATCACTTGAACATGCTAGCAATCAAAACCTTCCAAAAGTCTCAGTCTCTGATCTTGATTTACAAACAAACAAACAAACAGCCAAAAAAAACCAAAACCAAAACCAAAAATGCCTGCCTAAAAGAAACTACAAAGGACTCTAGAATGCTACATAATAATTCTGGGAAAGAAAGATTTCCCCTCTTGCACTGATCTGAGTGGATGGAGAAAGCCTTGGAGGAAGTAAACACTGGTGTGGGATAAAATGGAAATAGAAAAGGAAAACTCTGAGAGAACTTCTATTCCCATAAGTAGACGGGTGGAGAGCTGCAGACTGCCATTCTTAAAAGAGTCAGCGAGGAGCTCAACAGCTGTCAAGGAAGTGCACGGTAGGGGCAGGAAAAGCAAGCCGCAGGAGGGAACTGGGGAGGAGGAAGTGTAGAATTTCGTCAGAGAGGAAAATATGAAACAGGGCAAAGTTTGTACCTATACTGGAGGAGTCTTACATGCAAGTGAGCCCATTTAGACTAAGTGGTACTCAAACGTCATGTGGCTCGTGGAGGGATGTGGCTTTCCTGGACATGCAAATAAGGGTAAGAACTTGGAAGCGTGCCACATCAGCGATTTTCAACTGGTGTGCTGTGGCACACTGGTGTGCTACAAGAATTTTTACAACATGCAGTAGCTGGCTATTTAGTCAGGGGCACTGACCTCTTTTCCCTTAGACTGTCAAGTAAGAAAATGACAACAGGTGATACAACAATAGCCATCCAGTGTGAATGAATCAAAATTGTACCTATGCTTTTTGTCAGGTCAGCAAAAAATATATTGTTGGTGTGCTGCAGAATTTTAGTAATTAGCTTATATGTGCCAGGAGGTGAAAAAAGTTGAAAATTCCTAGATCATTTGAAATTTAAAATCATATTATCTCATGGGAATGAAAATATGCCCAAATAGGTAGGGATTTGATGTATTCTTTGAACTCCCAAGTAGAATAATCTTATCATTCTTGTCTTAGTCTTCACCTATGAAATTTCCTTACTTTATCTTGTTGAGTGGTCCAGTGCACAACAGTGTTCAGTTAGAGGCGATGGGATTTGGGTGTCAAGTTAAAGAAGTAAAGACAGGGGTCAGATTCTTGCTCTGACTCTACCATTGAAAGTAACCTCAGGAAACCAAATCTTAAGCCCTTAACCTGCTTTCCAAATACTAAAAATCTCCTATTTCCGTAAATAGTCCACATTTGAAACAAGTATTTTGAGTCCTCAAATTGAAAGATTTTAAGTAAAAAGAAAAAGCACTAAAATTGTTTTCAGAACCCCTAAGTTTTACTAGAGGGGAAAACTATGACAAATGCATGGGAAAGACTCTAAAACAAAATCAGATTAAGTTCTTTAGCCTTTCTGAATCATTAATCTTGGAAAAACTGAGATTTTATGGTTGTTCCTTAAGTGGAAAGAATAATCTTGGATACTCTGGGACAAATCCTATTTTTTAAGAAGTAGAAAAAAGATTCATTCCAGCATATTGGCTTTTCATATTTGTCCTCTTAAATCTGAGAGAAGCCTTTGAGAGGAGTGCTATTGTGTACCAGGTGGTAGGAATTTGCGTGCTGTGAGGAATTACATGAGTGTGAGTATAATCTGTGAATGAAAAGGAGATCTATAATTAAACATACTAAGAAATCAATTAAGTTTTACAGGTTTCTTCAGTTCTTAAGCAGAGGATAAATATTTATTTTCTTATTGATTGCAGTTGTAAATTAAATAATTCCACCAAAGTGTTATCTAAATATAAATACTGACTAAAAAAAGAAGAAAGAGGAAGGAAAAGGGGAAGGAGAGGAAGAAACAAGAGAAAGAATAAAAGTTTCTTATTTTCAAAACAGACTGTGGTTGAATTCCATTTTCCTTTCCTAATCTAATTTTCATTGACACTGATATAACCAGAGGCTGATACCAGGTAGTTATATTCAAAGTGCCCACATACTTGGTGCACGCAAGGGGGACAGGAAACCACTCTTTGTAAAGCATGTAACTTTGGGGGGCAGGTGGTAAGTTCCTTCACACAAGTGACAGCATTTACCCTTATACTAACATTATGAGATAGTGATTATTGTCGCTGTTTTGAAGAAGGGGACACAGGCTCAGAAACAGTGATTCTCCAAGTTCTATAGCCAAGGAGAGGCAGAGCCACATTGCAAACCCCATTCAGTTTGACCCCAGAGCTTCTTCTCTTTTGCTGACCATCCACTGCCTCCACTGGCCAAAATGGCTTCCACTGGGGACCTGACTTCATCCAAAGCTTGGTAAGGTCAGCCCTCCTCCACTGGCTGCATAACCAAAAATATGCTAATAAAATACCAAGAATTCTTACAAAATACAGAAGTTTTCATGAAGGAGGCATGCTAAGGGTCCTTGGTTCCTGAGAGTTGCCTGTACCAATAAAAGTGCCTTCCTATAAGGACACTTGCTGCTCATTCTGACACAGAGCAAGTCTTCATTACACTGAAGGTAAACTTTCAAGTCAGACACAGATAGTTCTGTGAACCATACAGCCTTATATGGCTTAGTGTTTTCCACATGAAGGTTACTCTCCAAACACTCTACACACAATAGCATATGGTTTACAATCCTTAACCGCTCTCCTGTCAAACTGCTGTTCGGTAATGGCTCAGTAAAAGCCACCAGAATGGTTTCCTCTCTCCTGTCTATTTTATCACTTGTCCTTCTTATTCCAAGTTAAGTCAATCACTTATACATCTTAGAAGTTTGGAAAAATATCGGTCACTCTTTTACTATAACCAAAAATCAAATGAAAAACCAATGTACCTCGTCAGGAATGGCCCAGTATGAAAGAGCCAAGATAAAATATTGATCCCACCTTAATGCACAGAATACATGGGGAAAAAAAGAGGAAGAGAAAGCCTTTACTCACCACCCCTACCTTGCCGCCCCCCCAAAAAAAACAACTGTGGCTTCTCTTATTTCAAAACCAGAATGATGGCTGCTTGATAGAAGGGACTGATTTCAGTCTCTCTCACTTAACATTTCCACCTCTGTGTAACGCCTGTACTTGAAGTTCAGCCTCACTTTGGAGTTGGTGGGAAGTCCAGAATCTCATACTGCCCCCGACATAGACCGCTGAATCAGAATCTGCATATTGAGAAGGCCCCTCCCAACAGGTTATTAATATGCACATTTGTATTCATACATTGATCTATTGAACCTTGTCACAGCATAGAAACATTTCTTTCCCTGGAGATTATACCAGAAATAATTTCACTAAAAAAATAATAATAGAATAGAAATAATAATAGAATAATATTATAAATGATAACTTCACTAAAATAACAACTCCATTGAAGTTATATCTAAATACAAAGACTAATCTTGAAAAATAGAATGGAGACCATTGAAAACTAATAAGCTATATGATTGAATTCAATTTTTCCCTAAGCTGTTTTGTTGACACTGATAAAACCAAAGGTTGAGTGAATGCATTTATTCATGCGTAAACAGGGATAATATTGCCTAATCCGCAGGGCTGTAGTGAGAATTAAATAAGATAATGTGCCAATAGTGTTCAGCATATGGTAGGCACTCCAAAGTAGTAGGCACTATTAGTTACCATCATTACTAATATCTGTACCAGAGCCCAGTAGATTAACTGGGCAATTTAACTGGCCTCCTAATCAACTTTCTTTTCTCCTCCGCCCTTTTCGACATGTGTAGATCTATAATCACAAAACCTGGTTTTACATTCTTTAAAATTTTAGATATGTAAATAATGAGTCTAGATAAAAGAAATTTCCCAAATATGCCAGACATAAAATACTGATTCTGCATTCTCCTGTGACTCAGAAATAAACAGTACAATATCCACCAGCACAATTACAGTTAGACTAGGAAATCCTTCCGTTAGACTCCTCACGACAAAGATCACCATCAGGTTGCCATTCCCTTAGCCCCCTCTCTCACGTGACACACCCCGCTCAATCTGTATCTGTCAACACCATCGCCATTTCTAATACTAGCCTCAGAACTGTGAGCCATATGATTATTACTATGCCATATTAGCATTTGTGGTTTCCCTTGATACTAATGGGATGCAAAAGGTGACACGTGTATGGATTGTGTCAAGTTGTCACACTGCACAAAAACACGGTCCCAATCCCACAGGCTGTGATATCCATCTAATGATACACTCACGTCACAGAACTACCTAAATAGCATTCTGCTGCCCGTTAAGACTTCCTCTGCAGTAGGAAGAGCTCAGGGGGATGTATGTGAATGAGTGATTACATGTCATATGAGATGATTAAAAACGAGTGGGTCCCTTTTAGAGATTAGTGGTTGTTAAATTATTTCATTCACTTGCTATTCGTGATGAATAATAAATCACTCTCAGTGTCTGCCGTTCCATTCATTTATTACATGAGGATGTTTAGAAGCTAATTACTCCGAAATAGCCTCCCCAGCAAGGAGTGAGGGGAGGAAGAATTCTAGCTCTGATTGCGTTTTCGTTTATGCTGAGCCTGATGTTGAGCCAGACTTTTTTCATAGTTTCCCACAGCTATATCCATTTCCCAGCTTTCTTTCAGAATTCTGTTTAAAATGACCTAGTGTCTGAAAGGCCGTTAGAGAGCCCACTAGCCTAAAATAGGGCTTCCTAGAACTGCAAAATTTCAGCCTCTGTTTGGTAGGTGTCTGGAGGAGTCATTTTCTTTTGGGGCATCTGTTAGGTTTTTTTTTTTAAGATCATACAACAAACACACTCGGCTCCTGTCCTCTAAGAAAGCAATTAATCAACTCCTTAGCCAGTGTTTATTGAGTGCCTACTACATGGTCAATACTGATAAGAAATTATGAAAAAGAAGAATATAAGCTATGTTTTTGGCTTCTGAAGGAGGCTAAAATCAAATCAGGGAAACAATCAATACACATAAAATGATTAAAGATTCGGTAAATACCTATTATTCACAAACCTTGGGCCATGCATTGTTAGGCATTTTTGCAAGCCTTATGTCATCTAACATAACAATACTTTGGGATGAGTCTTATTACCACCATACAGATACAACTTTGCAGCTCAGAGATGAGGTTTGCTTGTATTCAAACAGCTGCTCAGTAGAAAAACTGAGTCCCAAACGTCTCTGAACGCCAAGCCCCATACACTTTCCAAAATCACATATGTTCCAAATACAATAAGTGAGAGATAATTGGTGTGGTAAGAAGACTGAGTTTTGAGAACCCAGAGAAATGGGCCCATAGTTATCAAAAAGTCTTTTTGATTACCCATAGTTATCAAAAAGTCTTTTTAGATAGAGGGCATTCACCGTGAGACTTTAAAGATTGAAAAAGATGTAAGGGGCAAAGAAAAGAAAAAAAATAAAGCAACCAGAATCAAGGCCCAGACAGAGATCAAGATGAGAGAAACATAGGAGAGGCTACTCCAAATTAAACTGAGTAGACACATAAATTGTATGTGTTTGGTGGGGGTGAGGAGGGATAATTGATTAGGTTTCTCAGGAAGATGGAACCAGATTTGGAAGCTTCTAGAAAAATCAAGCAAGAAGTCATTAGGTATCATATGACAGGAAAGAAAGCAACTGTAGAATATTTTTTTCTCGACCAAATTTTAGTCAGGTTTCTCTGGGCTGCAAACTCTCAGAATGAGCAATTTTGTGCACCCCACATACTAAGAGACTTAAACACACTCCAGCATGGCTTCTATCCACCGAAGGCCATGTCCTTAGGATGACTCCGGTCCCCTTAAAAATGCCTGGCTGAGAAAGCTCACACAGCCACGAGAATGTATTATTTGTTTCAGCAAAAACCTGACTATAGTCTCCTTATCGTTCTTTTTTTAGAGCATTTGCTTTACAAAACTTGCAATTATAAATCTTCTCTGTGTCCCTTTGAGATGTATCTTCTCAGCACAAATATATGTTACTCAAGGAGCCAGTCCTTTGAAACGTAATGACAAAGAAAGTTAGGGTCTCTGTGGCCCAGTCTCTGGGAGGTGGGAGTCTAATGTCGGTACGCGTGACCACAGAGGGCCTCAGCCCACTGACCAACACCCGCCTCCCCCTCCCTGACTTTCAGTACTTTTCCTTCAGCACACATCGGGGCTTCAAAAGCCTCTCGCCTTTTGTTTCACTGGGATTGAGTTCAGTTTATCCTGGAATCCCTTTTCCCCTACTGCAGTAACCTGAAGAAAATGTCTTGTCATCTCCAACAAACATCCAGCTCTCTTTCTCTGGGACAGTAGTGGAAAGGAGAAGAACAGTAAAAGCAGTGTTCTCAGAAGCACGAAGCAGAATGAGTCACTTTCCCTTCTAAAATGTTTCAGTGGATCCACACCACTTCCAGGTTAAAGCCCCAATAATTGAGCAGGGCACACAAGGTCCTTCCATTGAATCTCGCCTACCACTCCAGCCTCATCTTTCGCCACTCTCCAGCCCATACCTTCCTGAGTGCTGTGCTCAGGAAGTGCCCTTCCTGAAATAGACCATACTTGGTTCTTACCTTCATAATTTTTCAAATGCTATCCCTTTGCCTAGGATAAGAAGAAAAACAGGCAGCACATCTTGAGCATTTAAGGTGTGTAGGCTCCATCTTAAGAAATTTACATTCCTCAGCACCATTAATGATCTCAATTTTACAAGGTACATGGTACCATTTTGCACATGAGGCAACTAAGGTTCACTGATTTGGGAAATTTGCCTACAATCATCCAGAAAGTAGTAAAGCAGAATTCAGCTCAGGGACTCCAGATCTTTCTCCTGACTCAGCTGTTATCAAGACCAAATATGCCATACTACCTCCCCTCCTCTCGGGCAATTTTTTCACTGCCTTGTACCCCTACCAATATCCTAGGCACACCACGACATTTAACTCAAAACTCTCCATCACTTGAAATAGTCCCTATTCCGCCTCTCCACTTTTAGAGCATTCTTTGTTTGCCCTGATTATAGCTATTATCAAAGTCAGAGACAACATTTTTCACTATATCTGTCTCTCCTACCTTGAAGGTAGAACGTCTGGTTCATTTTCATCTCAAGCCCAGTACTTGATATGAAACACACACTCAGTCAAAGCCTGTTGTATAAATGCCTGAAAGTGGAGAGAGACAAGTATAAGACAAATTGCTGGAAAAGTTGTAGTTATAAAGGCATAGGTTTGTATTTGCAGTGAAAGAGAAGTGAGCATTTTGCAGAAAAATCTATAGACATGTTGATTTTTTGCATGGATTATAGAAGAAAGACTTTTTAAAGTGATGTATTCAACATACATTTGTTGAATCCCTTCTGTGCACCTAGCGCTGTGGTGAGCCCGTGAAAGGCACTGAAGCTTCTGGCACCATTACGAGGAAAATAGTACGCCCGTCGGCAGAAACAGGAAGATCTTCTGGAGCAGTGATTTGGTCGCGGGTACGTTTAGAGAAAAGAATTGGATGTTCAAATGGATGAGTTCTAAAATCTTTGAGATGAACACATCTGCATTTTTTGTTCTGATTTGATTTTTAGTTGATTTCTTCCAATAAAAAAGAAGGCACATATTACCAATTACCGAAGAAAAGCTCACTTCAGCCATGGAGAGTTTCTGTAGGTGGCAACGGAGGAGAATGGCTTTGCGTGAGTATTGGTTTGGTAGGTACATAATCAAGACCACAGTGCTGTTAATGTTCCAAGGCTCTCACCATAAAACTTGTATTGTTTGCTATTCTGCATAAATTCCCATGCCAAATTAGAGGAGTTTTAACCAATGTAAGTAGGAGGCAGGGAAAAATTAATACAGCCTGCATAATTATATTCAAACCCAAATCAAGAGGCTGCTGTGCATATCCTATGCAGAATAGTTTAGTAAATCTATCAGCCTAAGCCCCAGGTGAAGAACGGAGACTGCAGTCAGCGGTGTGCAGGGAGACATCACACTGGCTCTCCGGGGTAAACACAGTCACGATGTGCAGGGCTCGCCATTCGCTGTGGTGAAAATGACCCCACCAGGGACAATTTCAAACTACCTCTCTGTTTCACAGAACACTGGGTTGGGAAGAGATATATGTCTACCTGGCTTTCCGAAGCCAGTGTACATGGGTTCTGACACAAGCCTTTATCTGAAGACTAAAATTTCTCACATCTCACTTAGTGAGCTTCCAAGCTTAAGAGCTTCTTCTACAAGATGGTCCTCTAATTGGCAAAAGGAACACATGTACCTTGACAAGTGGCATTGCTGAACAGTGAGTCATGTCTTTTGAGTTTCCAGAACTTGGGGCCTCTTGGGGGGAAAAACCCAAGCCCAAAAATCCAGAAAAGCAACTATGTTCCCTAGAGGAATGGTGTGCGAATGGTGTGTGAATGAAGGGACATTTGTCAGCACAATAAGGACTAAATAATTCTACTCCCGGGACTGTCCCCTCTGGCCTGTGACTCCTGTGTGGTTCTAGGCCTGGGCCAGGTGCGCAGCAGATGTACACGTCACTATGATGAACGAAAGCACGTACCTGACAACCATGTAATTATCTGCTCACAGGTTTGCCTCTCCTCCTGGATTCTGAGCACCCAAGAGGCTCACTGCATCCCTGGCAAGTTCATGACACGCGATGGGTTCTGGGATCACGTATGCACTAAGTGAGGAAATGAGTGGGTTTGCAGGGAAAGCATTAGTTTTAGGGCACATGCAGTGCAGTGTTACTGAACAGACACACTGTGAGAATAACACAAAGGCAGATGGAAAGAGTTTTGAAAAACAAAAGAATTGAACAAATGATGGATATCATTATTATCTTATTGTTACTATTATCATTCATTATACCTCAAAAGAATCTGCTATAAACTTACTAGAGCTGTATGGGCTTTTCCAGTCAAGAATATTGACAATATCTCTTGTAAATTTAGAGTTCTCCTGGCCACGTGGTAAATGCCTTGAAGTACAGTCTTCTAAATTATTGTCAAAACATGATTGATTGCCAATTTCAGAAGCTCATGTGTGTAACATACCTCAGCCTCTGAGAAAAACAAAAATTCTGTGATGCTATTTCTAAGATTCATATTCTGAAAGCAACTCCACTGGAGTGGGTTGCTTATTAAATTTTTCTGCTTAGATTATTTTTCAGCTCTTTCTTTTAAGCTTCTACCAAACATGGAGTTAAGTTCTATTGTATCTGTTTTATCAAACAAACAGCAGAATGCCTGGTCTGCTGACTAGTTTGCTAGTCTGTCGTTACGTGTTACCTCAAAGATTCTCCAAAGTGGCTTTCAAGCAGGTTAGAACCAACCATCTGGGAAATCTCTTCACACTATATCTTGTATTACCCAGATTTTCTAACAGGCTCCCCATGTGATGCTCCCTTTTCCTCCCTACAGGAAGAAAATCACATTATGTCCCACAGATTATGAAGGGACAGAAACAGCAAAAGACTGAGGACCATTGATTTGAAATAGTTTGAGGTAAGTGCTTATAGAATGGAGTCATATGTAAAGTAGAATATTAGAGCTAAAAGGGATCCTCAAGAAGATGTGAAATCTTCTTCTACTTCCCAGTGAGACCCCAGGACCTCGAGCGGTCAGGCCGTCATTTCCAGGTCCAGTGCCAGTCGCTGGGAAGGCAGGGCAGACCCTCACTCAGTTCCTGTTTTCACAAGTTTACGCCCCCTCTCCGTGCTGATCCTTTTGCCACAATAGAAATGGCACAGCTGGTTTCCAGGGTCCGAGAGTCAAAATCCTATCTCATCTGTTGGTTCCATTTCCGTTGGTGCTCAGTCTGTTTACACATTTGTTAGATTAATAATTATTTCACAATTTGGCATTTAATTTATTGTCTATCTCTAGGCACTCATCTCCTTGACCCAACTTCCTACTTCCACAGCATGTTTGTGCCACATGTTTTGTAGACTCCCAAGCTTCTCTCATTATTCAGTGTTAGCATATTTAATGCACCAAGAACAGTGCTACCTGTTGAAGATCTGGTAGTACACAAGATGTTGTCCTTATCCTTATCACAGAATTTACAATCTAGCGCAACTGCCAAATAACCAGATAATTACAACACAGAGTGATAATTACCATGATGGGAGAACTATAGATTCCTATGGGAACTCAGAGAAGGGATACTGTATTCCTCACCCACGCTGTATAGCAAATTATCTCAAAACTTAGTGGCTTGAGCCCTGACTGGTGTGGCTCAATGGATTGAGTGCCAGCCTGCAAATCAAGGGTTACCAGTCAGGTTCCCAGTCAGGGCATATGCCCAGGTTGTGGGCCAGGTTCCCAGAGGCAATCACATGTTGATGTTTCTTTCCTTCTCTCTCTCCCTCCCTTCTCTCTATCCCTCTTCCTCTCTGTCTAAAAATAAATAAATAAATCTTTTTAAAAAATCTCAGTGGCTCAAAATACCAAACATGTCTCATCTCATGAATTACATAAATCAGGAATTCAGGCATGCCTTAACAGGGTACCTCTAACTCAAGGTCTCAAAAGAGGTCACAACCAAGCTGGCAGCTAAGGTTATGGCTTAATTTGATGGTTCAGCTGGGGGTGGCATGTCATCTGTTTCCGGACTCTTCAGTGACTGTTTACCAGCCTCATAAGATTTGTTTGCAAGTTCACTGACCTTGCTGCTGGCAGGCTAGCCCTCACCACCTGGGCTTCTCTACAGACGTTTGAGGGCCCCCTAGCAATTGATGATCAGAGGGAAAGAGAGAGTGAGAGACTGCAGACAAAGAGCAGTCTTTTTGCAACTAAATGTTGAAAGTGACATCACAAGTAGAAAATGTATTCCATTGGTTACAAGTGAGTCACAGGTACAGCTCATATCATAGGGAAAAAATGGCACAAGGACATGAGTGTCAAGAGGTTGGGGTCATCGGAGCCAACTCAGAGACTTCCTATGACAGGCACCCTAAATAGGCAGGGATTAGGGGGTATATGTCAAAGGAGTTCCCTTCTCTTCCATTCTGAGGAATGGCATCTGAATGAACCGGAAAGGGTAAAGGCGGAACAGAAGTGGCCAAGCTGGTGTGTCTGTGTTTATGCATTCCTATCCACTCAGGCAGGTGGGGAGCTGTTCTCCATAAAGAGTAGTCTGTGCAACTGAATGATGGAAGAGAAAGCTAGTTCAATACTCCTGCAGCATGGAAGTATAGCAGGAGGTGGAGCGTGCTCAAAACGAGGCTGTCGAAGAGGGGAGGCAAAGGATGGGTCATGACCACACCCACTTGCTTCCCTTTGTTTCCCTATAATGGTTTTTATTGTTTTATTATTGGATAATGACAGGTTATTGAAAGATACATCCGTCAAAATGTTTTTGGCTGAAAGTAAAACAATCCCCAACTCAAACTGACTTAAGCAATGAGGAAATGCATTAGCTTGCACAGGACTAGATTTCCGAGGCTGTCCACTCTGCCCTCCTCAGTATTTAGGATTTATTTCCAGGGTGTCCTTGCACATATAACACTAGCCCACAAAAGAAGAGAAACAGTCTCTTCCTGCATTTCCTACTTGAGCTGGAGAAAACCTTTCCCGAAACTTCTTTAGATTTTCTCCCCTCATTTCTCAGTGGCCAGGATTAGGTCACAGCCTAATTACCAAATGAGTCATTGGTAACGGGAAAGTAATTACCTTGATCGGCTTAGACTAATCAGCTGAGATGGCATCCGTCACAAACTTCCAGTACAGACAGCTTCATACTCAGACTAGATCAGTGTAGTCCCTTTAAGGATTCTTTTCCCTGGTTTGTGCTTTAGCTTTCATGCCCTGGACTTTAACTGAGGGCATTTCAAGGATCAGCCACATAAAATGTGCTCGTACATTGATGGTAAAACTGTTTGAAGGCATCATTTTCTTATGTCACTTGAGGTCTTTTGTGGAAAGCCTTGCATAAGAAACTCCTTCCAGAATTAAAGTCAAAAAACAAACAAACGAACCTTGAGGATAGTATGCATCTTCTCTCTGAGGATATGGAACTGGCCATGCTTCTCTTTCTACAATGGCTGTCAGGAAGCTCCAAGCCAGAGTTGGAAGTAAATCACAGGCCTCTATAAACAATTGTAAATTACTGGGAAATCTATTTCCTGCCTGCCATCTCAGATTTCATTTTCTGTTTCTGTATCTCTGTAACTGAGACTTCAGCTGATGCCTCCAAGTCTCTCTGGCTCAGTGTCCTCCTTCTCATCCTCCATCACCTGCGCTCATTTCCATCACTAGCTGCCACCAAAAACTGGCAATATGCAGCATTTGGGGGAACTTGCTACTGCCAATGGCTAGAGGATGGTGGAGTGAGAGAAGACACTGTACCTCACTTAGGAATTCAAAAACCCTGCGTCATCCACTCCAGTTCCCCCCTCACATTCCTTACATCTTTTCAGTAGCAATACACATTTGTCCCCTTGGCCTGTGCAAGGCAGTTCAGGGATCACCTTTGGTTATTTAAATGTGCCTGTGGAATTCTTCTTTCCACTATGGAAAGTTCGTCCGTATACTCTGAATACAGTTCTCCCCATGAGAAAGCCTGGCAGATAACATGTCTCCATTCTACTAAACATATATATTTTATTAGCCTATTGTATATGCCCTTCTTTTACAGACCCCCCAAATTTGTCTTTTGGAAAAGGCAAATTGTAAATAAGTTTAGTAAATCTTTATTAAAAGTCTCTTAAAGGATGTTATTGGCTACAAAAATAAAAATAAAATGCTCAAAATTATAAAATACTTGTAGTCAATTAAACCAGTGGATCATCTGGTGAGTGGCTGTCTCGCATGTGGGTCTCACTTTCGTACCCTTCTCCTAAGTCTGACATCCAAGATCGGAAGTCAACTGAATGAAATACTAGACATTTCAGAACCCCAAACCCACCTCTCACGTATTATATCTCTAGAGCTCATAATTGTAATAAACATTTTGATGCAATAAGTGTATTGTAACCTATTTGAAACAATTACACTCTTTACTCTGCTACTGTCCATTCCACAGCCAGGAAAGAATCCTTGACATGATATTGAATAAGTATGTCATCCCACCACGGTACAAAGGGAGGTTTTTAAAGATACTGAAAAGGATATCTAACCCAAAACAATATTCTTGAATTATTCATTTTGCCACAATGCAGTTGGAATCTGATCCCCAAAGGTCTCCTTTCCACTGTGCTCCCACCCCCCGCATTGTTCCTTTGAAGTACTCAACTCCAGTCCTCGCTATTCACAAACCTCTACTGGAGCCCAGCATGCGTATGCAAAGCCATCAATAATTTATTTTTTTCCAGTGCTGATGTTACTGGATCAGCACAAAAATGATCCAGGTGAATAACACTAACAATAGGAGTGCTACCTTAGATGTCCCAGACACATTTCCTCCCTGGAGCTCTTAGGGCTCTCCAGTCTTTTGGTTCAGTCATCCTTTCAAAAGAAGCAGATACTGTCTTGTTACTAAGGCAGTGAGAAAATATAAAGCTTTAAGCCACAGTCATCAGAAGAAAAGGTAGGACTAAATAAGAAAATGCACAGGGTCTAACTTAAACATTGTCATACTTTGGAGACAGAAATTGTTTTCTCTCTTGAAAATCCTCAGTGGCACAATGTTAAAAAAAATCAACAACTACAATAAAGTAAACTAATATGAGCATGCAATTTATAGTTTACCAGCATTCCTTATATACTACCATTTCTAATCCCTAACACTACCCGGGCAAGGATACTTTTATCTCCATTTTCTAAGTGAAAACTGAGGCTCAGAATGGTGAATTTACTTGCCCGGGACTGTGGAAACTAGCACGTGATGAAGACAAGGCTCAAATCAAAATCACCGAACTCCAAATCAAGTTATTTTGCTGTTGACTTCTGACTAGCTGTTGATAACAGGGAATTTTATCCACATTTCAAGTTCAGACAGGGACTCACAGGACTTCATATTGTTGTATAAAATAAGAAGAAGATGGAAAATAATTCCTTCAAACCATTAAGGCTTTAGGCTTAACTGGGAACTTGAAAACAACTACCACAACAAGGTCTGCTTTTACTGAAATTTTATTTATATGTGTGTGTGTGTGTACATTCATATATATATATAATCTTAGTGGACCCTGAGAATATCTGAGTTAATCTAACTCCTAAAAATAATGAGGCAGTTTCCAAGTCTGGGAAAAACAAATGTAAATTAGGTATGAGCATGATTTAACTGGACAGCAATTTAAATAGAAACTTACTGCCAAAGCACTATTAATTATGGTAGGAACAGGCAGGTTTGGCTTGGTTTGCTGTTTCAGAGGGTCTCGGGGAAGGCAAGTTTTAACATTAGGACCATTAAAGCCATAAAGAAAAGAAGTAAGTATAAGCCATCCAGCTGACGGACCTCTCAGAATGGACTTATATTAGAACTTTGTTAGGACATGGGGCTGGCCAGCAGACATCCAGCGAGAAAGGACAGGCCACGCCTCTACTCAAGCACCAACAACCATGATGCTGACAACCAGAGCCAGGCCTGTCCCAGGCCCATAATGCTCTTCACCTTCACTCCTCCTCCTAACGACCCTGGAGGAATTTCGTAACTGAGTAAACAGATTCAGAGAGGCTAATACTTCCCAAGTCCCAAGCCAGCAAGCAGCTGAGCTGGGCAATTTCAATACAGGGCTGGGCCTCTGGCTTACCACACTGCTCTGACTAGGTGAGACAGGTTGGCTCCCCTGTGCAAGGTCACACGTCAGCCTGAAAGTGCAGGGGTGAGGTGAGAGGGCAAGGAGGAAGAGAGAGGATCCACAAAGCCTCCCTCTCTCTGCTCCCTGATTCCCTACACCTCCGCCAAAGGCCAATGCCCTCCTCCTTCCTCCTCCCCTCTCCCATAGCCCTGGAGGCTGAGAATAGAGGAGTTAAATGACATGTGTCACGTCCTCAACCTGGCCCGGACTAAGCCAAAATTCGCAAGCGGCCGAGCCAGGGAAACTGACTTGATCCAGTGTCACAGCAAGGTGGCTTTCCAGGGGCCACCTTGGCAGTCATCAGAAAAACCCCTGAAATTTGGCCTCGCAGGCCTCCAGGCGCATGTGGAATGCATTATGTTTCTAATCATAACACTGCCAAAGCCGTCTTCAAATAAGGAGCTTGCGAGAGAAAAACTACCCAAATTAGGAAACCAACGTGGGCACAACAGAATCGGCTCGGTCTCTCCCACACACTGCCAACATTTTTCTCCTCTTGCCCGATACTGTCATTTAAGCAGCCCCTTAAAACTGACAGAATTTTTTACAAGGCAATCTTTGTTTTGAGAGAACTTGTACCAGGTTTATTTATAATTGTCCTATTTCCAAACATCAAGTTCGTTATTTTTACTGCGGCTTTTTGTTACTGGGAAATATTCACCACGACAATGACCTCGGCCCACCCCCATTCCCTTCCCCCCAAGACTCTGGTCCTCTTGGGCTTTAGTTTCTAGAAAGATCACCAGGCGCCTAACTCTCAGGATCTGACTAGCTGATGAGCAGGGTCACCGCCACTTCTGCTGGTTCTAAAGCTCATCCCTTCCTGGCACCTCCAGCTGTAGCCCCAGTCTTTGAATTTGGGATATAGATGATCTGAACGATGCTGTTGCCATGAGGATGCCTTGTGCACCTCCCGCTGAAATCCTAGGCTAGAGGCCCGCCTCGGTATCTTGCTTTGGGCCTCAAACCCCAAACCTCATCCAAGTCCCTGATTTATCTCCCAAGGCTAGGACATCTCCTTAATGAAAAGACATCCAAGTCAGTGGTGGTAAACACCTTTATTATCTCCTTTATTTCCAACCAAATCCAATGGGATAGGTATTATTACCTTTCCAGTGAGGCACAGAGAGATTCTACAACTTGCTTAAGGTCACAAGCTTAGTGCTGNTGCTTTGGGCCTCAAACCCCAAACCTCATCCAAGTCCCTGATTTATCTCCCAAGGCTAGGACATCTCCTTAATGAAAAGACATCCAAGTCAGTGGTGGTAAACACCTTTATTATCTCCTTTATTTCCAACCAAATCCAATGGGATAGGTATTATTACCTTTCCAGTGAGGCACAGAGAGATTCTACAACTTGCTTAAGGTCACAAAGCTATTCAATAGCCAGATTGGAACTGCAACTGTTAGTGCTGGATCTTCTTTCTCTTTCTCTCATTTCTATCTACATAGATGTAATTGTTATAGATTACGTACCACAGATATTACATTATGTGTGCTATTTTTTTCCTGAATTGCTTGGAAGAAAATGGAATACATCACAGCCCTTTGCCCTTAAATAATTCAATGTGTATTTCCTAGGAAGAGGGATATTCTTTTATATAACCACAGCAGTTATCTAACTCAGAAAATTTAACATTAATATAACATTTTAATATAATCTACACCTACAATGCAATTTTTCCAATTGACCCCAAAATGTCTTCTATTGCATTTTTTTTCCTAGTACAAGATTCAGTCCAGGATTGGGTACTGCACTCAGTCATCATGTTTCCTTAGTGTCCTTTTCCCCAGAACATCTCCACAGCCTTTCTCTCTTTTTACGTGACATTGACATTTTCAAGAGTGTGATTCATTCCTCTCTTTTTCTGTGATTTGAGATTTGTCTGTGAATTTTTCATAATTACTTTTAGATTATGCATGTCCAGCCAGAACATCCAAAAGTTATATTGCATTTTCATAGTATCGCATTCTGGGATCACATGACGTTTATTTGCCCTTTATTGGTGATGCCACTTTGTTTATCTAATCAAGGTTTTGTTTGATTTCTACACTGTACAGTTACAATCACCCTTCTTTGAACTAAGAAGCAATCTGTGGAGAGTCAGTTTAAGAATATGAAAATATCCTGCTCTTCAAAAGTTCTCCCCTAGATGTAGTATCCACTGATGATTTTTGCCTGAATCATTCTTAACTAACAGTTTATGGAATTATTTTCTACCTCTTATGGCTCCCTGCACATTTACCAATCAGTTCTTGGTATTCTACAATAAAAGCCCTCACTTTTCCATTTACATACTTACTTACTTATCTATTTATTGTCAGTATAGTGCTATGGATTTCTATTTTTTCAGTGGTTTATATTTATACTCACCTTTTTATTTTGGCATCCAAATTGTTCCAGTTTTGAGGAGTGGGGGCCACTTCAAACTTGTTCTCATCCTCATGACATATCCTTATCATTTTTAAGACAATATTTTCTTATTTTTTGACATAAACAAGATGTTCCAGTATTCTGGAAAGTTCTGCAACTTTCTCTGCCCTAGCCTAGATTCATCCATTTCTCTGAGGAGTCCTTGTTCTTTTAGTGGAAAATGATATTGAGGGCCAAGATCTGAACACTGAGTATGCTCATTGTTATTGGGGTGTTTTTTGCTTCTACCTCCTTTCAGCAGACAGGCCAGGAAATATATGCATGTATATACACAAATACCCACACATACTTACATGTATGCAAATACATATGTGCATATGCACACACATGTGACTACATGTGCATGCATATACATATATAAATATTTTAGAAATCATGGGTTCACACCAATGTCTCCAATTTGGAGCATACCTCCTAATCACTATACAGCCTTTGTCCTGTACTTTTACATGGCTAAAAAATTAGGGAAAAAAAGAAATGCAAGGCATAATCCAAAGTGACTTAGCAATATTGCCTCTGTTTTATCTATGATAGCTTTATATCTCCTGCTTAAAATTTCATCCTCTATTCCAGGGTCAACATCGTATGTCCTTGAAAATTCAATTTTGCCTTTGATCTATATCTGAGCTCCTTTTCCTTGAAAAGACTGTAGTGGGGGCTTATGAGGAATGGAGCCTTGAGTTTCTCCAAGAATTTAGAATTTATGACTGCCAACTCTTTTAAATACTTTCAGGTCATTCACATCAAATACATCAAATACTAAGAGAGCAGCTTGTCTGTCCATCATAGGCGATTCCTCTTCTCAAAGGTTAACAAAGGAAGTTAAAGGCTTGCAGGCAAAGCTTCTGGATGGGGATACAAGCATGGCAGTGAGAAAGAAGGATGGGGTCCACCAAATTCCTAGATGTTGGAGTTGGAGAAGATGTAGTCCCTAGAGGAGGGTGCAAGGTAGCTCAACGACCTTGCTGGTGCTCCAGATCTCCCAGGGGGTCAGGGGTAATTCTCAAAAATTAATGCAGCCCCCAGCGCATCCTTGCAAGCCCACACAGGGCCTAGAATTGAGATGACCTGATTCCCATGGACTCTACTATGCAACACAGTCTTTCAGGGGAGTCCTGCTTACTAGTAGTCATTAGCTTTGGCTTTCCTTTATGGCAGTTGTGTTGAGGTAGCAGTATATGCTGGCTTTGGAACCAGACAGAACTGAGTTCTAGTCCTAGACCCACTGTTATTAATAAGTGTGTGTTCTGGGGTTGCAATAACTTCTCTGAACCTTAAGTTCTTTACTTACAAAATGGAGAGGCTGCAAGACTCTTATGCGAATTTGAGGCAAGAATCATAAAGCCATGGCACATAGTTAGGTCTTAGATCAGTGTAGTCTTCCTTAAGAAAAATATAGGGGATCATAATACCTGTGTATACAAAGTCGTTGCATATGTTCTAAGCATAATAGTCAGAAGTGTCTTTCAGAAAAGCCCGGAGCCTGATATCATGGGATCACTGAGCGGGGCCAAATCCATCAGCATTCTTTTTAGGTTGCCTCCCTGTGTGGATTGGCTAACGGTTAACAAGGCTGTTTCCCGTGTGAATCAGCTAGAATTTTACAGTGATATAATGGTTTGGATTCGTGTCCTTTGTTATTGAATTTTTTTTCTACTTTCATAACTGAAAATGTACCGGCTCTTAGGCCATTATTTTCCTGAGAACACCTGCAATATTGTATTTTCTTTGGAACTTAAATGGCCAGATATTATATGGCCAAGGGCGAAAATTCAATTCAAGAAGTCCCTCGTGAGGTCCTCTCTGATTGTGCTGCTGTCCTCACAGGCAGCATGCTTACCCAGAGAGTCTGCATTTCTCCGACTTCCCTGCCCAGGACTGCAGATCCACAGACGCCCCCCCCCCCCCCCCCCCCCCCCCCGAGCATGACTGGCTTCCACCGCTGCCTGAGGATATCGGGCAGGCAAAATGTGACTTTTGTTCTTTTTCTACCCAGCAACTGAAAGACCAGGGCTGAGCTGTGGATGGATGTTGCTGTGACAGATTTACATGAGCACACATCTCCTATCACTGCTACAAGGAAGGGGTGTCTCAAGCCAGCAGCCTGGGAACCTCTCTGCTTTCCCAGCATGATGGCTCCAACCCAGATGCCTTCACAAACTACACAGGACAGGTACCTCTGTCACCCAGGTGCAAGGGGATTGGAGTGGAAGGGACTACATGAACAACAGAAAGCATGCCCCACCTTAAGGCCTTGACATTGGGTTATTTTTTTAAACAGCATACTGGCCAAAATAAATGAATCAGCTTGTTGTGAGCCCCGCCCTTACCTGAAGCCAGTGCTTGCTCTTTGCAGACCTTAACATGAAGAAGACAAAGTGCCAGAAAAGCAAGAGCTGGGGTTCGATTCTGGGCCCTGCCACCAACAGGCTTTGAGAAGTTCAAAACCATGTGAACTCTCTAGACCCGGTTTCCTCTTCAGTGAGACAAGGACATGGAGTCTTGGGGGAACGTGGAGGTCCTCTGCCACTTCTTGAGGCTCGGATTCCAGAGTCGTCCCAACCTACCTCTCCAATCTCTGGTCCTACCTGGGGGCTGACCTAGGTTTGGGGGTACTTGAAGCTTATACAACTTAGGGAATCTTCTTTAAGGAAACTAATGCAGAATCATAAACATACAGGTAGAGCAACAGTGAATATTTACTAAAAATGAGGAAAAAAAGAATAAAAACATCAACTTTTAAAAGCCAACAAAGATCAGAAATATTATAAAACCCAGGGAAAAAGTAACAAGATCTGTGTTAATTATGTGTTTGGCAACTGTATAAATGCTTGTAAACCACATTTTTGGTGGCATATCTTTGTCTTTTCTTATGACAAAATTCTGTAATAGCCTTTCCACAGAGAGATGAAGATAGTTCCGTTTTTCCTGCAACACGGTTATCAAACTGTGTTTACTCTGATCATTTAGACCACTAGCCTTCACAGCTCATCATGGGCACTGTCATATATATTTTTGGTATCTTTGTCAAACTTGGGAAATCCTCTCTCACGTGTCTTTTATATGTCAGCTGTATGATTCCAAGCATTCGTGTTTCCTTGGGCAAAGACTAATCTGAACTATTCTTTGTACTGGTGTAACATTGCCCAGGGGACTGGGAAGATCTCTGCTCTAATCGCTTCTTACCAGGTACCCTGCAGCCTCACCTTGTACAATGGAACTTCTCAGGCGTCCCTGAAACAAGGTAACCTTCACAATTCTGTGGTTGTGCAAATGCTGATCCCTCATTCTGAGGTGTCCCCACCCCCAACGTCTTCAAGCTGCAAACAGATTCAGCCGTCCACGCTCTGCATTGTCCCTGCTGTTGGCTCACACCACTGGGAGAGAATCCTTCCTGCGCTGTTAGAGTTCTCTGTTCATTTGTCTGCCTTCCCCACTAGACTCAGATTCCCTCGAGGGGAGGCAATGGGTCTTCCATCTGCCCAGCATAAGGCCTAGCTCAAAAAAGATGCTCATAAGTGTGTCATAAATAGAAAGTGCTCTACGTCACGAGTGGCAGGAATGTCACAGTTCTCTACCTTTCTAAAACAAACCTTATTTTTCTCTGAATTCATATTTTCAGTTGGTAATAAAAACAGCCTATTTGGTGCATGTTCCTCCCAGGAGCTCAGGCAGCCCAGGAAAAGGAAGGACTCGTCCTTGAGCACGAGTCAGCAATGGTCGCCCTGGACACTCGTTCCCCTTCTGCCGCTCTGGGAAGAGGCAGAACTGCAGTCCTTTCCACGCACCTTTGGCTGGCCCTCAGGAACCCCTTCCCACTGCTTTCAAGGTGGCAGCACTGGGTGGCGAACACCTATGTGACCAAGGTGGCCATCTTCCTTCTGAGATGCTATCACTTTAGGAAGGCACTAACGGGAGCCAGGGACAGATCTGTGCCAACTGCAGAATATTTCAGACTCATTTTCTTTAAGGGCCTAGAATCTTCCTGAAAGGGTTGAGTAAAGAAGTCATCAAATTTGTGCATCCCCATCAGTCTCAGAGGAAAAAGGAAAGAAAGAGAAATGAAAAGAGGAGAAGGCGGGGCAGGGAAGGGAGGAAGAAGGGAAGGGAGGGGAAAAGAAGGGAAAGGAAGTAAAGAAGTTCCTGGGCAAGGAAGCCCGCAAACCCCAGAACACTGAAGCCTGGTTACCCTTTCACTGTGGGTTAAAGAACACAATGCTTCTCTGTTCATTTTCCAATGAGTCTGCTCAAGCAAGAGAATAATAATAATAAAATAAGGCACAGGTTAATTTCTACATTAATATATTAATATATTAGCCTGCCACAAATGTTTATTGAATGAACCAATCAATGAATGAGTTCTCATGGTTAGTTCATTATCATAAATCTTTTTAAAAAACTACATCAGTATCATTCCGGGGGAAATAAACGGAGTCCATCTTCTCGCACTGACATAATTACCAGGTGAGAACAAGGATTAGCAGCCTTTCCCTCACAGCCCTGGGAACACCGACGGGACTTGTTCCCGTCAGCTGCAATGATGGACTTTCCTTCAGAAAAGGGCTTTGTGTTTATTCGGTGTCTTACAGAAAGTGCGTAAGGCAGGTGAGGTCTTGCATTTGGCTTGCACTGGCAAATTTCACAGCTGCATTATTACACAAGGAAAAAATAAACACACTCCCTCACATCATCTGGTCATTGACTTATGTAGCAGAACAAAATGGTCCACACTTTTTTTCTAGTTAGCAGGATTTATTTCAATTCCTTTTCCTCCCCCCATCCTCTTTTTTTTATAACCAGTGGCAAATTACGAGTATTGATAAACCATTAGAAAATAAAATGAGACGATTTTATTGACAGCTAAATGAAGAAATGCCTAGGTTGTGTTGGTTTTCGGCAATTGAGCTTTTTGTATTCATTAAAACTCTGCAGGCAGCATGTGTTAAATTTTTGATATACGCAGTGTGAACTGAAATCTTTATCTCTGTTAACTGAGACACTGATTTGCACCCCTGTTCCACCCTAATAGGCTGATTTATTGTGGTTTCCCAAGGCCTATTAATGAAGGAGCTTGGAGTTTTTTTAGTGGCCTGAATCAACTTCATTTTTGGATGCAGCTGAGCCTGTCAAGCCCGTACCTCCCATTTTCTCTGCTGTCGGTGTGGATGAATGGTGAGAGCTCCCACGGGCTGTGCCACAGCCAGACACCTTATAGACTGGCACGTGAGAAGGGGAAGACTGGGACAGCTGCGCAATTTCAGCAAATGGAATGACAAAGATATGGCCCAGGACTTCCCAACTGTCTTCAAGGGAAAGAAATGCCTACAAAAAATTCTTACAAAATAAATACAAATGAAGAACAAAAATAAAACCCACAAAGCACCAATCTTGAGGGGCAGTGGTCACTCTGTCATTAGCACATTCTTGACACGCCCACCCCTGTGATGGCTTCTAATTTTCTCACTCCCCCTATTTGAATTTAAGCTTCCAGTGGTTCTAGTTGTATTCAGTGACACTCCTATAGCATACGGCCTGAGCTCCTAATATTATCAATGGTTGACTTCCTCACAAGAGGGAAAAAAGAAAAAATTCATTAAATAATTACCCTGTTTAACCAATGTTTATTACCATAGGGTAATGGACCTTTGAGAATCTGATGAAGGCTACAACTTTTCTCTCTCCAGAACGTTCCTCGGCTGCTCACGAACATTACATTTTCAATACAATTTCAGGCTCCCCTAAATCCCTCAGGTTGGTGGCAGACCTCAGGGTAAGATCCCCTCTGGTCCACACAGTGCCAAGAGGCAAGGACTGTTTAATTACTAGCGTTGAAGGGAGGGAACAGGCAGGGATATGCGGAGAGTGGGGGAGAAGAAACTGATCCAATGGGATGAGATGATCCTTTGCTTACCGTTCCTAGATATCCTTGCACCGTCAGTCAAGCAAGCCTTCCAAGAATTAATGTGATATACTAATCACTGTTCACAGCCCAGATTATATTAAAGAGATAATGAGCAAATTTTTTAAAAGCCACATAAAAGTGTCCTCCCTTCTCTTCCAATTTTGTTCATTGATTTATTCCTTCAGTTGACTGAGTTAGAGTTCTCTTTAGTGTAGCTGCCTCTTTACGGAGGGAGCTCAGAATGCTCAGGAGCAGGTCTTCCTATCCTGAAGCTGACTGATCCCAGAATTAAATTATCCCACAATTGTGCTGTCTTGGAATAGAATCCCAAGGACCTCTGAACACTCAGCTGAGTCTGTGGGATCACACGAGGAATTGGTTGCCACCCTTCCTGTGGAAGGAAGAGGGTGCTGCTAGATTTGGGAAAGGTTGGCCATTTACACTATTCTTGTTATTTTCAAGGCATTTCTCAGCAAGTGCACCAACCGATCAGATCTATGGATTCCTGGACAAACAATGATGTTAGCATTTCCACAGCACGTACTAAGTTAGGTTTGTTTTGCCTATAGTTTCAGTCCCCAGAAACCTAAAAGACCGCATTCTGCCCCACATAGCCATCTAATGATGTTTGTGGTGTTTCACTTCATATGAAGGAAATCTGAGGTAGAGCCAATTATTGCCATCAGCATTATGAAACAGAGCCTATCATTAAATCCTGACACTTTGACAGAATTCTAACAAGAAATACACTGACCACAAATTTAGGAGAACATGTAATTTAGGACTCAACAATAAAAAAAAACCACAGGTGATTCTGTCTCAGACGTGGTACAGGTTAAAGTTAGACATGCCAAAATATCATACACCGAATGCGTGGAGAATTGAGTTCATGGATATGGTCATTCTTGTGTGTCTATGTCAAAAATATAATGAAGGTGAAGTAGGCTAGAAATAAAAAATAAATTAATTAACATACTCTTGAGGAGGCCTTGAATATTACTTTCATAACAAGAGAGTGTTTTTCATAGTCAGGTAAATGAAGTTATAAATTTTACCTTTTCCACTAATTGACTGAGTAATGTTTGGCCAGCTGCCTAATTACTTTGTTCTTTGGTTTCCTTACCTTTATAAGGGTAATAATAGTTCCTGTATTTTTAGGACTATAAGACACACTGGACCATACTGCACCTAGGTTTTAGAGGAGGAAAATGGGGAAAATTTTTTGAAGCAAAAAAATGTGGTAAAATATTTAATAACCTGTGACCCCACTCCACCACTGCTCCCCACAGTGAGCCAGGTTAGCTCCATTCAGACTATAAGACACACCCCCATTTTCCTTCCAAATTTGGAGGGAGTGAGTCTTATAGTCCAAAAATGCCATCTATGTTGAAGGCAGTAGGAAGGAGTAAGCAGGATTATGCCTGTCCGGCACTTAGGGCAGTGCTCAGGAGCACCAATATTCAAGACACAGAGGTTTCCTTCTTACCATCACTAAGGGACCAACAGAAAGCTGAAGAGAAAAAAAAGGAAACCACAGGGACTGACAGGACAATGGTGGGCAGTTCAGTCTTCAAAACTAAATCAAGGGGTAGCCAAAACCAAAAACGAACAAAAAAAACCCAGATTTATCCTTCAAGGCTGTTTCCTTTGAGGTACTGTGGAGAGGAGCAAATGTAGCTTCTACTAAGAGATGAGAGTGAGCAGAGTACCTCCCCCTGCCAGGTAAGTTTCTAAAAAAACAAAATAAACAGACAAAACCAAGACAAATTCATAGATACAGAGAACAGACTGGTGGTTGCCAGATGGGAGGTAGGTTGGGGGCTGGGTGGAAAAGGCGACAGGACTGAGAAGTACGAATTGGTAGTTACAGGACAGTCATGGGAATGTAAAGTCCTGGGAATGAAAGCACAGGAAATACAGTCAATGATATTGTAATAACTCTGTATGGTGTCAGGCGGGTACTTGAAATATTGAGAGAGACACTAGGTAAAGTATTTGATTATCTAACCACTGTGCGGTACACCTGCAACTAATAGAATATTAACTGTCAATTATGATTGACAAAAAATGTTTACTTAAAGAGGGAGATGAGGGTGGTGGCAAGGAATGAGGCATTTCAAATGTATGACAGAAAAGGCAAAACAGTTGAAGGAATCATAAAAATTAAAACAAAACGGAGGCCCTACTGGTGTCACAGTGATAAGATGCAGAGAAGTCACTTCAGCAGGAGAGGCAAGCACTATTCCAGCCACAGAGCCGTGAGCGTGCACTCTGAAGGACAGACAGGGCGGGAAATGCTCTCAGCAAATGAACATAGATCCGATTCGCAACAAAAGACACTCTGTGGGCCCAAGGCCAGAAACTATTCTTGGACTGAATTTTTTATGACACTAAATTTAACCAACTGGAATTCTTTTTAAAAATAGCATTCTAATCAACCTTTTCAAATGAAGAGTTTGCAGTTAATGGGAAATGTGCACTTTATCAAAGGGACAGAACTCCTGGTCCAGGTTACTCTTAAAGGAGCAAGACCCACAGCATGGCAGATATTTTTCAGGCATGAGCGACAAGGGCACGCCCTCACTCCTTCTCCCAACAAGTTATGCCCCGTGGTGCGTCTTCTCCGAAGGGAGCTCACCGATCTTGTCTACGAGGATAACACACATCAAGAGAAAAGGCACATTTGTAGAGTAAATGACTGGTATAATGAACATATTGTTAAGGAAGGACTTAGTTATCAAAAGCTAAAAGAGTCAGCAGTAAGTTTTAGCAATGAAACAATATGCCATGGGCAGCTTCCCAAATTCTTCCTTCCTTGTGGAAATTATGATGGGCTAATCAGAGAGCACCCTGATCCTATAATAGTCAGAGAGAATAAAGGGACTAGTGTGGGACGAAGGAAACCAAATGATTCATTTCTAAGACAATATCTAATTCTGTTGCTAAAAGCATCAGCAGGTTAATGAAGAAATCTGTTAGTGGTGAGGCTGGCACATTTTCATTTCCAGAAAATGCTGCTCGTTAACACATGAGCATAACTAATACTTGTTGAATAGTGACATGCTTTTGAAGAAAGCAGGATTAAGAGATGTCTTCTCAGCTCCTGGAGAACAAGTCTCCACTTGCTCACCCCACCCACCATATTGTTATACTAACAAGAAGTAACCCTCCACTCCTGTGTCTGTTGTCTACCTAGGAAGAGACCAGATAGAGAACTCAGATTCCCACACGTCACAGATTTTAACCTACTCTATCTCTTTTCCTTTAGGGAGCTAAAAAAATAAAAGTTACTGACTATAAGATATTCATAAACTGTATGCTATATCATCGCAGAAGCTTTTGATGGTAAGAAACAGAAAGCCCCAACTTAACAAAGAATTTATTACTAATTTCATCAAATGGAAAACACAGATTGTAACACACACCTTTATTTTATCACTGAGAAAGAAAAAATCTACCAATTAGCATTAATTGCTCTCTAATAACGGTGATTAATATAATGATTAAAACTTTTATTTTCTACCTGTTAAAAGAGAATTGTAAAACTCATTTAGACAGTTATTTTAACATATATCACAAATACATTATATGCTCTATAGCAGAAATATATGTATATATATAACCAGAATTTAAATATATTGGTTCACATTCTCGTACCATTTTCACAGTGAGTTTAAATGTTCTGATTTTTAAGTTCAGAGCCATCAATACTACGCCTTTTCTACCCAATATTATCGTTTGTGATATCAAAGTGTTGGTGATGCAGCATTTCTGGAAAAAAATGGCTCCACTATTGGCCCTTGAGTTTTCTTCCAAGCATTGACACTTTCATGGAAGTTTTGATGATGGTGCTTTCCTTGTCTTTCTAGGAGTTGTCCATGCAAGGTATTCAGACAGAAAACAAGATCCGGAACTCTAACATCCTTCAGTGGTTTGTTGACTGAATCGTTGAGAGGCTGCCATTGTCAGTCCTGGCACTGGGACTAATAATCAAATTGACACATGAAGAGGCAAGGATGAAAATGTCAGGACTGCCCCCGGGGCCAGCAGTGATTGTAAGGTATTATCATGACAAAATACACTCTCACTTCAAAGATGTTGAACAGTGAAAAGAAAGTGCAACTTAGAATCAACAAAAACACATTATCTTACCCAACAAGATGCGATAGTTCTAGGCCAGATCAGTTTGGTGGCTCCGTGATGTCGGGGACCCAGACTCTTCACCCTGCTGCTCAGACTTCTTCAGTGTAGTATTCAATACCTTGTGCTCAGTTCGCTGCCTTGATGGGCCTAGATGGTGTTAGAGTTTCCGGAGTCAAAGGCCAACATGACGTCCAAAGGAGGAAGGAGGTATGTTGCTACCGAGTGCCTTTTTATCACTTCCTGACTCCACCCCTTTTTCACTTGGACGTGCACTTGCTTCTAATTTATCTGGACCGAGAGTTGTGAACTTTGGCCCCCATTTTCTTTAACCATTCACTCAGTCTAATTTTTGTTATAGTACCTCAGGTTAGGCGTCTGTCGATTCCCTCCAGATCCTAGTCTGACTTCACTCCTGGGGTATAACCTCTGCCACATCTGACGAACACCTGACAAACTTCAGGAGCCAAGAAGAGCGGCTACGGGCTGATGGCCTAAACAGCCGGCGTTCTCCCAAGTGTCATTGGCAAACAGAGAAATACCCTTTCTCCGGCCTAATTCCCTCCCTTCCTCCAGCTTCCTGCCCACCTGAACTCTGTGTCTTCCTTGTCTGCTTCATCTCCTTCTTCAAAAGAATGATCACATTTTAAATACTTAAAAGCATACAGGAAATGTAGGCTTATTCTCAGAAGTAAATGAGAGAAGAATAAAAACCAAAGTTGCCCATGGTTTTACTATCACAAAAACATCACAGTCAACATTTTGGTATACTCCCTCCCAGGTTTTATTTTTATTTTTCCTATTTCCAGTTTTGTTTATTGGTTGATTTTTTTTTAAGTTTTGGTGAGTTTGCTTATTTTTGTAAGCATAAAATCATCAAGTAGTTTTCTTATCTACCTTTGGAAATTATCTGTAAAAATTATACCATTAATAATTATATATACTATTTATTTAAAGCAAAAATAGATATTCTTCCCTCCTAAAACTACAATAAAATGTAGGAATATTTTTAGTCTTTTTTTTTTTTTACTTTCCCATTTTTTTAAATAGAGTCCAGAGGTGGCAAACTCATTTTCATGAAGGGGCACATCAGTCTCACAGTTGCCTTCAAATGGCCGAATATAATTTTAGGACTGTATAAATGTAACTACTCCTTAGCAGTTAAGCGAGAAATCAGCACTGCCACCAGGTAGAAACAAGGTGCTGGGCTGGATAAAACAAAGTGGAAGAATGGATTTGGCCCATGGGCCTTGTGTTTGCCACCTGTGGAGTAGACACTGAATGGTTTACTGAGTGGATATTTCAAAGTATAAAAAGAACAGATAGGCCCTGGCTGGTGTGGCTCAGTGGACTGAGCGCAGGCCTGAGAACCAAAGCATCAAGGTTTGATTCCGAGTCAGGGCACATACCTGGGTTGCAGGCTATACCCTCAGTATGGGGTGTACTAGAGGCAACCACACATTGACGTTTCACTCCCTCTCTTTCTCCCTCTCTTCCCCATCTCTCTAAAATAAATAAATAAATAATTTTAAAAAATACAATACAAATTAAAAACAGATCAAATTAAGTAAATTCCTTCCTCACTAATTAGAAATACTTTGTAGTATTGCTTAACCTAAACTAGCTCTCTTACCTGCTCAGGTTTGAGTAGAAGTCTCTATTTCAACCTAATCGCCTTCTGCTTTTCCGTACATTTGAAAGCTGTCTGGGGGCACTGACACAGCTCCAGAGTGTCAGTCCCTTCACAAGCGTGGCAGCAGAACCTGGCACGCAGTAGGTGCTTAAAACCTGTTCGTCTTTGCAGCTGTCTGTTGTTACGGACCATTTCTTCCCTGAGTGAGGACGCCTTGATTTTGAAGTGTCTTTGGGAACTGCACTCCTCTTCCTTAATTACTCACACTCTCCTGACTTCCAGTGCAGGGGGGCGGGGGGGGGACTTCCGAATCCACGGTTCCACTGAATGAAAAGGTATTTAAAAGTTGCGGCACTGTCCAACAACAGAATCAACTCCCAAAGAAGAAGGAAAGTGGATCTTCCCCCAAAACGAACGAAACACATCCTCACAAAACACACACACGCTCCCCTCAGAGGCAGAATGGCCCTTTCCTGTGTTCGCTTTCCTTTCTCGTGTTGCAATAGCCAGTGAACATAATTGTTCCAAACAACACTGGGCATTGTAAAACCAAGTTTTCCAGAATACTCCTAAAGAATTTTATCCAAATAAAAATTAATGTTCAAAAGAAATTAAAATCATTATTAGCTCTGCATTTTTCTTTGTATTTTCTTGAGCATTCTTCGTTCCAGCACTACACACCTTTTTAGATATCCCCAAAGATCTCTAAGTTTACACATGACTAAGTTTCCTCACATAGACAAAGACAATCAGTGATGAAGAGACTAGCAGACTGGGACCCCCATTCCCATCCTCAGGGACTGTTTGCTAGTTTGTTTAGCCGTTAGGTACTCCCACCATTAAAATACACCGGCAGATAAAAACAACTTTGCCATCTGATAAAGCGATAGTATGCATTTCTTTAACCTGCTGGTCCCAAAGCTAACATTTGAGGGAAGTAGGTTTTTTAATCCAATCTTCAGTGCGCCCAGTAGCCAGCCCAGTGTTTGCAATCCCTTCTGAGTCATAAAGGCCATTCGTCGTTTGCAGCTACTGCCACAATTTTAGAGAAACCATAGAATTTTAGAGCTGGAAGGAAGTTCGGATTATTTGTGACTTGACCTCCTCGACACTTTAAAGCCATTATTTGAAAAACATTGAGCTCTGTAACTTTTCTGTTGCTAAACCTTTATGTTCGTTGACAGAAATGGGCAACTGGTTGAAGAGCTGTTTGGTGGAGTCCCTTTACACTCATAAAATTGGGTGAATTTTTGAGCCTTTTGATAAACACTGATCAACAAATTATTTTCTGCATGTGAGGGCATGTGAAGGGGAGGAACAAAAGGAAACCCACCTTTCTAGAGGTCCCCCCCATAGGGGCCAGGTGACCGAATTACACCATCTCTTTTGAAATTGGCCTTCAAAGATTGCTATTGTCTCCATTTTACAGATGAAGAAACTGAGACCCAAAGAGGTTAAAAGTAACTTGTTCAACATCTCAGAGTTCATGAGTGACAAAGCTGGGATTTAAAACATTTAAACTCCTGTGTATCAGGCTGCATAGACAATGAATGTTCCATGTATTAGCCCCAACTGCTTCCCCTGAGTTTTAGTCAAATGTCTGAATGTAAAGCATTCTGTGAGCCTCCACATGGCTGCATGCACATGGTAGACACTTCCCCACAGGCGAATCTTCAAAGGAGCATGTTCAAAACTCTCGAGGAAAGGGACTTGTATTACCTTCGGTTTGCCTGCGTGATAATTATAACTCGGTTTGCCTTGTGCGATGATTCCCTTATCCCAGAGAGCAACACTTACCCTTCAGTAGCTGTCTGCGCCTGCTTTCTGCTGAAGACTCCACCTGCGGACTGTAAAAGTTCAAGGAACAAGACCAAGGGCAGACGCTGAGTTTTCACAGACATCTGATAACAAGGCCTTTGACACAGACAGGCAGTTTGATGGCTTAGAGGGCTTTCAGACCACCCAAACACAGGAACAGACTTTTCCTTGAAGTTCAAGATGACTCTGAAATCAGCACTGTCAACACAGTCCAGCCATTTGTCAGCTCCAATTTACTCAGAGGACAAAAAGGAACAGTGACCTTCTCCCCTCCACTTCCCTCCAACATGTTGGGGGTAGGTGAGGAGAAAGCAAAGTTAATGGAATTTCCCCTTTCTGAACCCCAGAACCCAGAAATAAATAATAAATATCTCTGCATTTCCTTTTAGTACTGTAAAATGCTCCCGATTGCTTGCAGTTTTGTTTAGATTGGATTTGACCTCATCTGTTTCTGACCCACTTCTCTCCACATTGTCACAACCAAGCCCACAAGGTTAGGTGCAGAAAGCTACTTGGGAACTGGAAAGAGAAGTCAGCCCAGGTGTTGAAAATAACATAGCTGATCTCCAAGGCGATTCTGAACACCAAAAGTTAGTAGTAAGGTTGATGTCCCTGAGTATGAATTCTGTTCCAATATTCTTTGTCAGATAGGCACTTAGTCTCAGTATTTCTTCAAACTTATTGATCTAGTAAGACAAAGTCATACCTCACGCCTCTTAACAGCATGGTTCTTAACAGTACAGGCCCTGCAATACCCACAATAGATTGTGTTCTGCATTTAGTGAAAAATTATTGTAGCTGCCAACAAAGATGTATCTTGTTTAATTATCTTTTTATTCAAAGTCGTCTTCCTTCTCTGCCCTGTTCTACCACTTAGCTCTTCCTAGGCTAAATGCCCGAGTATGTGACCATCACAAATCCCCATCTGCTTCTTTCTTGCTGTCTCTGGCACCTCCTTCCTTCGCCCACATGCCAGCTTGAGTTCTGCTCATCTTCTAGAAAAAGGCACGTCTGCCCTTCTCCTTCAGGGCAGAGTGCAGTAAACACAGCACAGTGCCCGCCTCTGGGGTTTGGTGCTCGCTGGCTCTGCAAGGGTTATTCCCTTGTACGTAGGCAGGTAACTTACTTTCCTTAAGATTACTTACTTTCCTTTTTTTCGCCCTTTTAATTGCTCTCTCAATACATCCAGCCAAAGTCTGATCATGTTACTAAAGAATTTGAGATGTGTAGCTGGTAAGCAGCAATTTATTTTTCTCACCCTTGGGAAGTGTGTCTTGGTGATGGTTTTCACTCCGCGACCCAGATAATGAGTTCCTACGGTGCTGCGGGTGCCACAAGCAGAGAAGGTTTTCCTCAGGTAAAACCAGAGAGGGCACACAAGCAGGCACGGGCTTCCTTGTGCAGTCAGCTTGTGTCTCCATCCAACCACAAATGATAAAGCAGGGACATTTTAGGAAAACTACATAGGCTACCAGACAAGAAAAATCATTAATTAGGGGACAGGAGGTAAGGTTTTTTATGTGTGTGTGTTTTTTAAACATGCTTATTAAACCACTTTGACTCTAGAATATGGAAATTTTAACATTGGTGGCTTTATTAGGATATATTTAGATTTTTCAAACACGGGGCTATTTTTTTTTAAAGTTCTTAACTCAGCAAAATAGGAATGCACTTGACCAACCACTTCTTCCGCCTCCAACTTAAACCCATTGGTATTCTGAGAGAAATTTAATCTGTACATTTATGAGTCACTTGTGCTTAACTTGTCAAAATGTTAAAAGCTGTTTGAAATAAAAGAAGCCTTTGGAGTCCTACGCTTACATAAGTTTTACCCCTCGAATCAGAAAGCTGTGCTTTGCAAAGAGTCAACAGTCTGATACTCTGCAGGCAGGTGCGTCAAATACGAGAAATCACAGCACTCAGGTGCATCACAGCTATCATGCCGTTACCTTGAATTTTAATACACAAGCAAACATATGTACCTAACACAGTTTTGACGCAAATTTTCTTTGAGCATATTGTACGATTTAAATGGTGACTTATTTTAGATGGAATTCCCAATTATTCCTCTTCTTGCAGGGCTGCTATGCAATGCTGTTCAAACTGCATACTGCCCAATTCTGGGAAGTCCCGTTTTCAAAAACAGTCCAGGCTGCACAGTGAGTCTGCTTCTTTGCATTCTTAGACCTTGGTTTTCTTTTTGCCACTCAAAATTCAGGAGAGATCATCATCTAGGGATATCACCAAGCTGCAGTATCTTTATCGACTATACCAAAACTTCTACCTTAACTTGCCAGATTTGCCAGGACTTGCAAGGGCCTTGTGCATATTAATTTAAGATACTTAGGGACTGGTAAATTTATGATCAGGGTTAGGGGTTAAGTCCATATTCAGTTAATTATATCTAGACATATGTCCTTGGGAATTTCCTTTACTTCTTGGGACCCTTGTCTTTGGATTACAAACTGCGATACCTCTATTTACGTCTGAGAATGTCAGCTGTATGGACCTAACCTATACACCGTGGCAGGGCCACCCTGAGTGTTCAGTGCGAATGGCTCACAGGGTATGTCAACAGAGGCAGAGCAGATCCGCAGTGTCTGAAACTGTCAGGCAGAAGAGAGCAGTTTGGAAAGTATTTGGAGATGGCCAGTTGGTACAACAAAACCAGACTGATCAGAGGTGGGATAGAGACTGGGGCAAATCGGAAGAAAGAGATGGAGGACGGTGCCGGGTAGCCGAGGGAGAGACGGGAGCTGTGAGTGCTGAGGGCGTGAAGAGCTCTCCTCCCACAGGAGAACTAGCTCGCCCTGCTCCGCTCTCAGAGGGCTGAACTGGGGCAGGCAATTGGTAGAGCTAAAGGGTATGACGCCTTGGTGTTCCCAGCACAGCGCCCAAACCTAATAGGAGGTCAGTACATGTTAGTTCCCTCTAGTCCTTTTTAGGGCGTGGGTCCATCTCACCAAGTCAAGGCATTGTGGAGGACTTGACTTACCAACTTCTACTTGATGAACACAGTGGGCATTGGTCGGGTTTTCTCATCTTCCCTCCCGTGTTTCCTTTTGGAATCTGCCTTTCCTCACTCCATTCCATTCTGGAGGGGCTCGCAGCCATAAGGTCCTGTATCACCAACCACAGGGGAAGACACATAATCCAAACGTAACAAACAGTGGACACATCTGAAACATGGCCAATCAGAGTACTCTTTAAAGAATTAATCGGATGATGAGAGAAAAAAGACCTCTCTGCTTCCAAGATTGCAAGCTGAAGAGTTCACTTGAACCAGAAGCAGGTGGGAGCTAAAACTAAGGAAATCGGAGTCAACATATTAAAAAAGAGATGGATAGCACCTAGGTTCTACTGTTCCTGAGGCCCTAGACTTTTCAGTTACATGAGACAACTATTACTCTTCTTTAACTAAAGTAAATTTGATGGGATTTCCATTCCTTCCAACTGATAGACCTGACAACATTGTGGGGATTATCCTTGGCACTTAAATTTTTCCATAGACTATATTAAAAACATTTTCCTCTTTCTCACTATAGATATTAACCTATTTTTTAAAATTAAAATAATTAAAATTAAGTCAAGCATTTCTGTGCTTGAGTCATTGGACCAATTACTGGGATTTTTTTCAGATGTTCCCAGCATGACCACCTTTCTGTCCAGGTAGGAACATGAGGGCATTGGCGGGAAGGTGGGTGCTCTCCCGGCCAGTGAGAATGTCACAGGCTGATATGGCCACAGGCAGTGTCTGTCCCCAGAGTCTCCTGCATCAGTCAGGGGAACAGGGTTAATGGTCAAGCCTGTGACAGGGCAACAGGGTTTCCCAAAGTCAGTGAACAAAGTTGAGCTTCCAATAACTTGTCTTAACAAAGATGAAGGTAGAAGCCTACATCCTGAGCCTGGGCATGAACATGGGAAATTAGAAAATTACAAGTTAGAGATTAGGGAACCAGGAGATTCTGCAGGGAGAGCAGGAGGGGACACCAGCAATAAAGCCACATCTTCAGTGGATCTATATGCTCCCCACGTTACTCCAGGGAAGGACAGTGGTGTGAAAAGGCAGGGTGAGGGCAGCTCTCTGCAGGCTATATGTCAGGAAATAAACATTCATCCATTTACTGGTTTGTTTATGAACTCATTATTTTTATTATAATCAACCCTATACGGAGCATTTGCTGTGTGTATGGTGGCAGTACTAACAAAGGAATGGAGAAAAACACAAGCAGCGGTCTTCGCCTTCTAGGAGCCACAACCTAATTAGCGCTGTTTGCATGTGCAGCTCGCATATCAAGCAGTGTGTGACGGTTAAATGTCACCCAAAGGTTTCCACAGCAAAGGCTGGGAAATTCCTAGGGAGGCAGCCATTATTCTTGGGAGGTTGGACGAGCCCTCTCAGATGTGGGGGATACAGCTGGGTGGGTGGTCACTATGATGCAGGAATCACGTGGGTGTGAGAAGCAGACTGGGTTAGGGATGAGGTCTTAGCCTCTCTGAATCTCATTCTATCTCCTTTGTAAATGGAAAATAATATTTCAGATACCCAGGGTTGGGGTCAGAGTGAAATCAAATAAGTGGTTCTGGGCTCCAACAGCTTCAAAGCAGCCCTCCCATGGCCGAGTGGCTCTGGAGAAGCAAAACGACCAGGAGTAGCCAGAAGAAACCTGTGAAAGGGAGTGGGGCACAGTCTAAGGGTGAGTGGATCCACAGTCTTTCCCATGTTGCTTCGAAGTCTGTTTGGACTCTGTGGTGCTGAAAACCGCATCCTGAACCCCTCCCCCACCAACAGCTCTGTGCTAGCAATATACAGGCGATCGCCCCTCAGGAGCTTAGCCACCCCTCCAAGGAAAATGGAGAAGAATCCCTGAATTAGTTGAGAGTAAGTTTCTGGCACCAGGCAGGGGCTCAAAATAGGAATGAAGTTATTTTAGAGCATGTGGAAGGTTACATTGCCTGGACAACGGAGTTTAAGGGTTACAATTCACATGAATGAATATTTAAAGCATTCATAGGCAATCAACATATATTTGTTCTCTTTCTCTTTTTCCCTTCCTCAACATTTCAAGGAATGGATATAATTCTGAATGGAATCAATGGAAGCAGAGCCATCAGGTTTGGGCAGCCTCTACAGATCTGCCTTTATGTCTGTAAAAATAATTCAAAGCACATGTTTCTCCTGATGGAAGGAAAGTCATTTTACTGCCACATAGAAAGAACATCACATTTTAAAAATCATTTCTATATACCTCCACCTATGGCTTCTTATACCAGAGAATTTTTTTAAAAATGTGATTTATCTGTGACCAGTTTTTGAAAGGCATGACAATGGAACCAAGTATCCACTCACTTATCTACAAGTAGAGTGTGTGTCCTCTATGGAAGAGAAAATGTCTGTTATTGGTGACACTTAAGAAACTGGTGGAGACAAGTATCATTCAATGTGGCTTGGCTGCAGAGTCACCCCAAGGCAGTGTCACAGTTGCTGAGAGCAGGGACTGGGACAGCTCTTGGGGTGTGAAGAAGTAGGTCGGGGCTGACAGCAGCAGCTGGTCAGCTTTGTCTCTCCCACACCGATCTCCCCATCCCAAGCACTCCCGGCCCCAACCTCTGTTCAGTGGCCTCAGACAGTGAAGTCAGCTCCTCTCTCCCCCTCTGACTTCCTCAATCTGTCCCTGAAGTTGACCGGAACACAAATGTCACATGGATCCCCAAAGAGAAAAACTTTCCATGCAGATCAGTGGTGAGAACATCGGAAGCCTTATTCCAGACTTGCCCGAATTTAATTTCTTTAGCACTAAATGCCAAAGATTTGTATTAGACGAAAGGCAACATGGAGTCTGTGTTCATATTTTGAGCTTGATTTAACAGAGGCAGATAGGAAATGCTATTATAATTTGAAAATGTCTTCACTCCTTATTTATCCAGCATCATCACAAATGAAATGTATATGAGTTCATGTTACAGATAATTGTTCTTTACCCTTTAAGCATGAACACTTCCTTTTAATCTCAGATGTATTCTATTATTCCTTCACTTGATAAATACATCCTGTTAGGAACTATTACCACACTTTTTGCTCAGCGAGGGCCACTGAGTACTCCTGAACTAATTTTATGCAGTTGGGGAGGGCTGGGCCACAGGTCCTCCTACACTGTCTTCACACCCTTACTCAGGTCTAATCCGTGACACATCTGCCACATCCCAGGTTATAGGATCACAGAGACACAACCTCCACTGGGCCAAGTCGATATCACCATCCTTTCTGATAGTAACAAGCTATGAACCATTCTAAGGGAGGGGTAGGAGAGCGAAGTCTGGGGCACGGCCAGCCTCACCAGGTAAGGAATGGAGGAAGCTCTTGGGAGGAAGCTCTTCCAAATATCTGGTGAAATTTGGAAGTCCATTGCATGCTGTCTGCTGGTTTAACCAGTTTTTACTGGCCCTCCTACAACCAAGATCACTTTGACCCTAACGTCTTCTTAAAGGGTCGCAGGATTTTTTTACATTGATCCTGACATGGCCTTTATCCCATCACAGGTGATTGATTTGTGAGGTTGGGCCCACTAGGCTTCCTCAGTCCTCACTGCTTCAGACCCCACATCAACTGTGATGGAGAAAGAATGAAAGGTGCCACAAAAGCTCTCTCACTGCCCACGCCCACCGCCAGCACCAACGCAGCACCTGGAGCGTCAGTGTCGCCCTGATTCCGCCTGCGCTTCTAATTCAATGTGTCAGAAGCTGCCGGGCAACTGTCCCCTCATACACCAAGGGACACGTCCTTGGAGAGGATTATTTTCTCTCACTGCGCCAACAATATTTCATTTTTTTAAAATCAAGCCACAGCTACATGCCAGGTGATACTTCTAGAGGTTCCAAACAAAACAAAACAAAACAAACCTATTCTCCACTCCACAGCCACGGTGGTTTTTTCACATACAAATCTGACCCTGTCACTCCCCTTCAGCAGCTTCTCACTGTCCTCAGAGTCAAGTTCAAAACGCTTAATCAGTTGTTCAAGGACCCTAAGAAACCTACCCCCTCTTCTCTTCAGCCACCTCTCGCATCAGTCTCCCTCACTCTCTGCACTCACCCGCCAGTGGGCACTCTGTCCCGGCCCTCTCACCAGCCCTCCCTCCCCCAGCCCAGGGCCTCGACAACCACCATTCCCTCCGTCAGTTAATGCACCTGCTTCCTTGACAAATAAACAAATAGAAACAAACCACTCATCCTTCTGATCTCAGCTGAAATGCCAACTGCTCCCAGAAAACTTTCCTGACCACCCCCCCAAAAGACTAAATCCTCTTGCAGTAGCTACCCAAGACCTCCCCCAAACCCAAGGTTTGTTACTCTTGGAATTATGCTCTCAAAGCTCCTCTTCCCTCAGTCAGTTCCATGGCAACAGTGACAGAAGCAGAGGCAGATTTTGTGGTGCCTGAGCTTCTACAGTGGGGGAGGCGACAGGCTCTTTAAGAAAAACAGTACAAAAACACCTTGCACATTTTAGGAAAGGCATACAATTGATTCTGTGAATGCTTTCCTAAGGCCTCTCCAGGGCGGCGATCGAGGCTGTGCTCTTGAGGGAACCTGAAGCTTATGCTACTTTATTTAGCTTCATGGTAACTCTGTTTCTGGGCAGCGACTATATTTGTCTTGTTTACAGCTGGGCTCCAGGCGCCTGACACAATTTCATTCAGGTTATTATTGTCTATTAATTTTGTAATCACTGGATGAGGAAAAGGAGGAACTGGAAGATCAATTTTTTAAAAAAAAAATCAAACTAGTACATATTTATGCGTAGAACTACACAATCCAACCAGGAATGAAAGAAGCGGATTGGCTCTCAGAGAGCCGAGCAGATCTGCTATGAGAAGCTACTGATCCCTTCAATCCCTTCGCTCCCAGGAGAGTCGGTTCCCAGATGGGTCTGTCAGAGGGGCTGGGGGGTCAGGCTGATCAGAATCTTTAGACCTGACTCCATGGAAGGAATCTGACCCTCTAATCATGAGGTTCTTAATCAGGGAGCCTTGATGAACCCACATTACTTATAATACTGGAAATTTTTGTTCTATGGTCATATCTTTGGGAGAGGAATCTGGCTTTCACCAAATTCTCAAAGTGGTATGAGCCTTCCCAAAACCTGAACAATTACTGCAGATGAGTCCAAGCGGGGTGCATGGAATCAGTGCAGATGTCCCAACGGCCCAGACAGATCAAGGTTCCTATCCCAGCCCTGCTTCTTAGTAGATCTTCACAATTTACTCAGCCTCTTTCAGTTTACTCAGCTGCATAATGGGACAACTCATGCTTACTCACAAGGGGACTGCACAAGTTCAGATAAATACGTATATACATAATGTATAGTGTCTGGCCCAGTTCCTGTCTCACAGAGCCACTCAATACATATTTGTTCTCTTCCTTTTTACATAAATAGCTTTTGATGGCTTGGTATAATCTCTGCAATAAAGGTTCAGCTGTTTAAGAATATTATAATCATTCACCCATCTACTCATTTTAAAATTTTATTCAACATCTGCTATGTGCCAGACACTATGCTAGGAGCTGGATGAGGGTAAGGTGGCTAAGATTAAAAAAATAATAATTAAGAGTAAAGACAAATCAATAAACTTAAAAAATTTCAAGAAGTAGTTTTGAAAATTTCCTATCTTACTATGATTATGTATTTTCTCTTAGAGATGGGCCTCTTAGGCTGTCTACATATTTCAAAATATCTGGATAAAAATGGAAAAACTTAGTCAGTCATGTGGCTTTTTATGCAGAGGATAGCAATCACACAGATGTTTCCAAATATTTCATGTCCACTGTTATCTAGGCAACCACTTTTGGAAGACTGAAATTTTTATTTTCAATGAGATGGCATTGCTTTGGGTACACACAGCTTTGTCAGTTCATGTTACAAACCAACAAATATCCTGTCTCTGACACAGACAAAATGCAACTTGTGCTTGCAAAGCAAAACCAAACCAAAAAAAGGAAAGAAAAATTATGAAAATAAGTGGGTCTTAAAGCCAAACACACACACTCACACAAACACGCACACACGTTAGCCCTGCTTCGTCTCCCTCTGCCTCCTGCCCCACCACATCTAGCCCCCGCATCATTCCCAGATTAGTGAGGCTTCCTCAAGTGCACAAGTGCTGACCAGTGTGTCCACCACATGCACCAAAGGTTGCCAGGTTAAACGCAGGATGCGCAGTTAAATTTGAACTTCAGATAACCAACAGATAAATGTTTAGTGTAAGTATGTCCAAATATTGCATGGGCATACTTAAACTAAAATTTTCCTTTGTTTATCTGAAGTTCAAATTTAACTAGACATCCAATATTTTATTTGTTAAGTCTGGACACTGCAACCGACCTGTGGCCTATGACCAAATTCCTGCCACTCTCACTCCTTCGGGCCCCAGGGCCATTTCCACCCTAGCACATCAAAGTTCCCCGGGCGGCACTCCTTCGCTGGCCCCCACTCCAAATCCCTGGTCTCCCAAGCCCTGCCTTTGGTGCACCACCCACTGTGTTCTGCAGAGGTGTTGTGACTCCCAGGCTTTCTTTCCTGTGCAGGCAGAGCTCTTGGTCACTGGTCTCCTTCCGTGAGCAACCCCTGTTACTGAATCTCTTCCCCACCAGGGTTCCCTCCTACCTGATGAAACTGTGACAGGACACTGACCCTGTGCAGCCGGCCCTGTGGCCACCCTGACTCACTACAAATTCATTTCCAGACCACCTAGCACGTCCCCAATAGAGCAGCACACCTATATTCCCATTAACTGAGATAAGAATTAGTTTCCTTCAAAATTGAACACTAGCAGAAGGCCAAACTATGCAGTCAAGAAGAGACTACTTATTTCTTAAGAAGAAATGTAACTAAATGAGACTATAGCTACGAAACCAATGAACACATTAATCATTGCTTAAAACATGATTTAACTCAGGGCCTGCAATTCAGCCACATAAACACTCATAATACCAAAGATTTTCTTATTTCTTCTAAATTTGTCAAGGTCTTATTTAATTGCTATAAACACCTAAAGACATGAGCAAATTAACACATAAAATTTCAGGATTTTAACTGATACATATTCATGAACTCTTGTTGTTGTGATCAGGCATAGAATGACCTGAGACATTGATAAATTTGGTAAATGCAAAAGAAAAACATAGCCCACTGTTAAAATTCTCTGCAGATCACAGAATGGAATCTTTGATAAGTCCTTCTCTAAGAGACCATTCATAACAATTATCGTATTTCTGTAATTCTTTCAGGAGCGAGAGCAGCAAATGTTTAATCAGTATGCTTCATAAAAATACTGTCCCTAAAACACTTGAAGGCTAGATCTGTGCAAAAGAATGTTAGCTTCTTGGAAGGCTAATCCGGGCCCTGTTTCTCAGAATTAGTCTCACATTCTTACTGGCATTCTTGCTTCTACATCCACTGCCACTCAGAAAGGACTGACAGTTTTCCAAGCATTTGTGGGAATCTCAAGTTACAGCTATTCCAGGGTCTTCAAAATGAATGTCTTTGATTTGGAAGGAAATGTACAG
Source organism: Sturnira hondurensis (assembly GCF_014824575.4). Classification (NCBI taxonomy): domain Eukaryota; kingdom Metazoa; phylum Chordata; class Mammalia; order Chiroptera; family Phyllostomidae; genus Sturnira; species Sturnira hondurensis. The sequence continues at coordinate 1,124,201 of NW_028077910.1, forward strand.
CATGTGTTGGCTCACCCAGAGCTGCTGCAATGGAGTTATTTTTGAATCCCCAGCCTGCTAACCTCTCTTGTTAGAACCCATCCATATACAGCTCCTACTCATTAAGTTCTTTGCTCTCACCCAGGCAAGCAGTGACCCTGTGGGCTGGAAACTGCACTTAGTCTGAACATAGCTGCATTGGCCCTGACAAAAGAAGCTGAGCAAATGCCTAAGGCAGGCAATGAGGCTGAGAGACAGAGGCATGGACTGTGACAGGCCCTGCAAATGGCTCTCGAGAAAAGAACGCAATTCCTCTCCTGCCCACCTATGCGAATGCTAATTGATTTCAGCAGATCGCACAGTAAACCTCAGAATCCTTCTCGACATAACATTCTAGTCAGCCATTTCCAATCCACCAGGAGCAGGGAGCACTTCAAAGTTCATGTGGCCCCTGCTCAAATTGGGCCTACCACGTCACTGACACCAAAATAATATGTTAAAGGATTTACTGTATTTCAGAAACTATAGTTTATATATATACATATATATGTATACGTGTATGTATATATGTATTTTTATATGCATATTTATTTATTTCTCACAAAAGTCCTATAATGTAGGTGCTAATATTGCCCCAATGTGTAATAACTTGCTCAAAGTCATATATACTGAGGATGAAGATCAGCATTCAAATACAGACCCGTCACCCTTTACATCCTATAGTCTGAGCCACTGCGCTGATAGCTGGGCCACCATTAAGGGGGGAGAAATGGACAGCTGCTTATGCTGTGTTGCTTCAAGGGATAATGGGAAGATCCTCTGCAAGCAACATCCTCAAGCTCCCCCTCCCAACACAAACCTGTTTGCTTTAACTAAAAGGGAACACTTGGTAGAGTGAAGCCGCATGAAATGCAGAGTCTCCTCTTGGCCCCTTCAGAGCAGTCTAACTTTGGGTCAGGAGCTCAGCGTCTCTGGGGACGACTGTAATGACACCTACCCTCCAAGGCTGCGTGGGCATCAAATGAAACATAGAGAAGTAGATTTTGAGAACAGAATGGAATATGCAAGGGTTAGTTACTATTATCAGGATCCAGAATTAGATGAAGTACATGCTTTCTCCCAGAAGTATGTGCATTTAGAAAATGAGATTTACACTGCAATTCTGAATAGAGTTGGAGAGGGTTTGGGATACGGGACATGCAGAAGTCATAAGGAAGGGGAAGCCTGACATGGCCATGACACCTGCTCTCCACTTGTACCCAGGGGTAGTGATGTGGCTAGAACTGTCACCCCCAGATATTGTACATGTTCCACCTGTATATTATTTTTACCATAAAATTCCCAGGCTATCATATACTTTCCAATGAGCTCTTGTAAAACACAAATGGGATAATTAGAGAGTAGTTATTAGCCTGTGGGTGAGGATACAAGCATAGGATTCTTTACGAGGAGCCGAGGAGTCTGAGAGGGAGGCAGGGACAAGACCAAGGACACGTATTCCAGTCCCCGGCACAGCGTCAGCGTAGGCCAGAGAACTGCGATTCTTTCATAGTCACATCATCCTTTGCCCAGTGACCTCAAGGGATCTCTGTGGAGCCTTATCTCCATTTTTCGGCAGAGGCCATCTAATAGTTTTGCAAGGCAGTCAAGCCCTCTGTGGGGCACACCTAACCCCTGTTGTCCAGCAGCATTTTATCTCTGTAGGCAATTTGCACATTCCATCGGGAACTTTGGCTATTTGGACACTTGCGAAGGACAAGAAATAACCATGCAACCCCCCCCAAAGGGCCTTTCACATTTGTCTGGGTTACTCACAGAGCCTTATTTGGCAGCTGAGCCATAAGGCAAATCTAACTGAACTGGGTAGGATGGAATTGCACTGAGTCGAACTGAATTTGAGTCAGGTGAACTTCTTGCTTTTCCTAACACTGAACCAGGTAAGGTGAGAGCAAGGCTCTATTTGTCCTGCTGGCCATTGTCTCAGGCCAATCCCATCAGTGAATGAAGCTCATCTGTCCGGGTGCTGAAACTCATCTTTGATACCACTTCCTCCCCCATCACCTATGCCTCCCCTGCAACCTATCACTAAATCCTGCTTATTTTTATCTCATGCTCACCTTGGGAACTGGCATTCACTTCTCTCCATTTTTGCCACCACAGCCCTTGTCCAAATCACGTGGTCTCTCATCTTGATCATTCATACAGCCTACTGAACAGTCTCCCTACACCTACTCATGTCCCATCCCCTCATACGGTCTCTCCTCAAAAGCTTGACTGATTTTTTTAAAGGCAGCAAAACACCAAATGGTTCTATTTCTCCCCTGGTCAAACCCTTAGGGCTTCCCCTTGCCATTAGAATACAGATAGAAGTCCTTGGTGTAGCTCATGATCTTGGACTTTCTCTCCTGGATGGCTCATGCCACTCTGGCCAATAGCCTCTATGTGTCCCAGGCCATTCAGGCCATGCAATTTCTCAAATGCTCCATGCTCCTGCATATTTCTGAGCCTTTCCCTACATTGTCCATTCAGCCTGAATGCTCTACATCTGAACCCCCACCCCTGCACCCCACTTTCCAATACCTAATTTATATTAGTAAACATGTTCTTCCTTCCTGCTCAATCAGGTGTTATAGCTGGCCACTCCTAAAATACTTTTTCCTCATAATGCATGTCCCAAATGGTAAGTCTATAGATGTGTGAGTTTTTTATTGATGTAATTTGCCCACTAAGCAACTATCACTGTGAAAGAAGGGACCAGGTCTTTTATACCTTTTATTTTCTCCCCAGGGCCTAGCACTGGGCCTGACATAGGGAACAACAGCCATTTGTTGCTTAATGTTGAATGACTAGACACCACTAACACTTCTAATTGCCACTGAAGACTCAGGGAGCAGGAGAAAGATGAGGTGATATGACTCAGGCACCTCGCACTTGACCCCTCCTCCTATTGGAAGCTTCAGAAATGTTGCTTTATTTCTGTTTCAGAAATTTTGGGTTTACAATTTGCAGTGACATTTCAAAGATGGAAGACCATACTGTAGGTCACAGCTATACTCAGTTTGGTGGTTGACAAGCTTTTATTAATGTGTAGAGCATATCAGAATAGTTCATTTCTTACAGGGCACTGTTTAGAACAGTTCCTGTCATACTCATTAGAATGCTGACCCTAAGGGCCTGTCTGGGGGCCATCTGTCCCCATTGCAGCAGCTGGCTCTCAGAGCGGGCCAGGAAGGAGGCTAGCTCCCTGGGTTTAAATGCCTCCCATGATGGAGAAGGAACTCCAGGCTTCATTCCACAGCAGAGCAGCTGCACTTGTTAGAAAGTTTTGCCTTTTGTTGTGCTTATTGTCACCCTCCCTTGTGTTCTTGGGCCCACATTCCGTATAACCCTAGACGCTCATCCACACGACAACCCTGCAGTCATTTGACGACCACTGACAAGCCACATCTGAAGCCTTCTCTTCCATATTTTATGCCTTTTCCAGCCTTGATTTTTTATTTATGGACCACATCTATTTTTTGTGTGCATTCTTGTAAGTTGCCTTAAATCCTGCAGAATAAGGCCATATACTCATAAATCTTTGTTTCTTTCCTTTAGGCCAGCAACCCCCAATCTTTTTGGCACCAGGGACTGGTTTTATGGAAGACAATTTTTCTATAGACTCGGGGTGGGGAATAGATTTGGGATGATTCAAGCCTGTTGTGTGGCCCAGTACCTAACAGGCCTGGACCTATCCTCGTCTGTGGCCCAGAGATTGGGGACCTTTGCTTTAGACAACTCCAGTTCCACCTGACAGTTTCCTCATTAACCTGATGTTATTTCACAGTTGTATTCTCTGATATACAACTATATATATATGTACATGTATGTATATCTATACAACTATACCCACACATACATGCACACACTAGAATAGGGAAAAGTATAGATTATCCCCAAACTCAATCTCCATCTTAGATGGTTACTGTCAAGTTCAAGGGGAGTGTCTCTGAATGCAGTGTCTTAGGACCAACAGGCAGAGTTTGAGAAGATGAGTGCCAACCCAACACTGCTGTTTCACAGAAACAGCTAGTAGTGACATGCTGAGGCTTTGGAAGCCCCTAACACGACCCACCCCTGATACTTGAGATGATAACCCAGCCTCTGCATGAACTTTCCTCCTTCACTGCCTCTTTCTGCACCTACTTTTGAAAGTATGTTTTCCCACTCAGCCTTAAGCCCTTCCTTTCCACCCTATGAGACTGGTTCCAATGAGTACCTCTGTTACAAGGGTATTCCCATCTTTCCCTTACACCCAGCAAGCCTCCCTTCTGCACACAAAATGCTCAGGTCACCCCAGCTCAAAATTACTAATGAGGAAATATTTAACATCCTGTCTTAGCCCAAAGCTCACACCCTAGCTCTTCCTGTTCAAGCATGAAGCAACCTCTGGAGGGAGTATTGCTATTATGCAAGAGCGGGTCCAGGTTTTTATTTATAAATAAAAAGTCAGTATAAAATGAAGTATTTAGAATAGAAGGAAAATCCAATGAGTTACAATTTTAAAAAATGGACAAATACTACACTATCCACAAACACTACAAAGTATAAAAATTGTATAATATTTTTATTTATTAACTGTCTGACCTCTACAATATTTCCTCCTACATGTTCTTTGAGGCATTCTTTCAGATTCCTACTTTACTTGGCAAAATTTCAATCTGTCTTCCAGCACAGTTAATAACAAAGTTTGCATGTTGTTTGTAGTTTAGAAAAGTTTTAGCTTACCAATTCATTATTGGTAATAGGTACATTTACAGGGTTTTGTCCTCACATTTGTCAAAATCTCTGATCAACTTTCTTTCATATCTGAGCTGAAAGATTTCAGAACATTTCAAGGTATTTTTTGTGCTGTGACTAATCTTAAATCTTCTTTGAACTGACAACACCCCTTAACCAGTTTGTCACTGATGTCTCATCACAGTGGAATATTGTAAATGATAGGGTATCTTATCTGATGGGAGAGAACTTGCTTTTTTAAATATATTTTATTGATTGTACCATTACAGTTGTTCTATTTCTTCCCTTCATTCCCCTCCACCCTGCACACCCCCTCCCCCACCATTCCCCTCCTTTAGTTTATGACCACGTGTCTCAAGTTCTTTAGATTCTGTATTTCCCTACTCTTCTTGTCCTCCCCCCTATCTATTTTCTACCTACTGTCTATCCTATTTTCTGTACCTTCTCCCCCCTTCTCCTCCTCCCACTCCCCTGTTGCTAAACCTCCATGTGTTCTTCATTTCTATGGTTCCACTCCTGATCTAGCTGTCCTCTTGGTTTGCTTTTGTGTTAGGTGTGGTTGTTAATAACTGTGAGTTTGCTGTCCTTTCACTGTTCATGTTTTTCATCTTCTTTTTCTTAGATAAGTCCCTTTAACATTTCATATAGTAAGGGCTTGGTGATGATGAACTCCTTGAACTTGACCTTATCTGAGAAGCACTTTATCTGTCCTTCCATTCTAAATGAAAGTTTTGCTGGATAAAGCAATCTTGGCTGTATGTCTTTGGATTTCATGACTTGGAATACTTCTTTCCAGCCCCTTCTTGCCTGTAAGGTCTCTTTTGAGAAATCCGCTGACAGAAATTAGAGGAACATATGAAGGCTAAACTAATTGAAATGAAGGGAAATGAACAGGAAACCAATAGCAATGGAAAGGAAACTGGGACTCAAATCAATGGAGTGGACCAGAAGGAAGAACGAAACATCCAACCAGAAAAGAATGAAGAAACAAGAATTCAAAAAAATGAGGAGAGGCTTAGGAACCTACAGGACGTCTTTAAACGTTCCAACATCCAAATTATAAGGATACCAGAAGGGGAAAAGAAACAGCCATGAGTGGAAAACTTATTTGAACAAATAATAAAGGAGAACTTCCCCCATCTGGCAAAGGAAATAGACTTCCAGGAAATCCAGGAAGCTCAGAGAGTGCCAAAGAAGTTGGACCCAAGAAGTAACACACCAAGGCACATCATAATTACATTAGCCAAGATGAAAGTGAAGGAGAGAATCCTAGAAGCAGCAAGAGATAAGGGGACAGTCACCTACAAAGGAGTTCCCATCAGAGAACTTGCTTTTTAACTTGGCCTGGACAGGAACTGAATCCTCTTCTGGCAATTCTGAGCATCTTGTAGTTGGAAGGACAGTTTGCACACTGGGTTCTGGCTCTGTGCATTTCAAACCCTGCCCCCTCTGCTTCCACGTTTTCCCTGATGCTAGACATCGAAGGTACTTTCACACTTGGTTTCACTGATGCTTGTGTCTATGCTGAGTCTGCCCAGTGGGTGGGGTGCAAATTCCTGAAACTGTTAGCAATAACTTAACTAGAGTATCAATGGCATGCAAATCAAACAGTATGTCCCCATGAACCCTAACTCTGGTTCCCTAAGCTGATGCTGGAATGCCACTCAACAGCAGGAAAGTCGAGAGTGAAGAAGAGCTTGAATAGGAAGCCACAGTAGCCTTAACTGACTGCAGCTAAAAACTGCTACAGGCTGAACATTTGTGTTCCTCCAAAACTGATGTGTGGAATTTCCAACCCCTCCCACCCCTGGGCCCCCACCAATGTGATGGTATTTGGGAGTGGGTTCTTTGGGAGATAGTAAGTGTTAGAATTGGTCATGAGGGCGGGACCTACAGGATGGAATTAATGCCTTTATTTTATAAAAGAAGATCTTCGTGTGTGTGTGTGTGTGTGTGTGTGTGTGTGTGTGTGTGTCCTGCCAACCTGCACCTTGTGAGGACACAGAGAAAGAAGACACTATGTGCAAACCAGAAAAAGAGCTCTCATCAGAACTCGACCATATTGGTACCCTAGTGTGTCAGATCTTCCAGCCCTCAGACCCGTGAGAAATACAATGATGTTGTTTACACCAACCAGTCTGAGGAATTTTGTTAAAGAAGCCCAAAAACTCTAAGTCAAATATCTTACATGTGTAAGTTTCACAGGTCACACAGCTGTGGGAGCACGTTGCTGGTGTACATCCTAGGGCCTGGGACAGGTCTGGGTGAGGAGCCTGGAATGGAAGCCCGTTTGCTTCCTGATACAACAGCCTTGGCTGCTCCGTATCCTCAAGAAGAATCCCCAAGCTCTACCCTCTTCACTCAGACACACCTCTTTGCCACTTCACTCTTTCGAGTTTGGCTTCTACTGACTTCCATTCAGCAGGGACCAGCTAACTGCCAATATGGTCTTTCCCCAGTTCTTATTCTTCTCTACCCTCTGTCTTTCTCCTCTGAACCAAGCTACCCCCACACCAGTCACCTAGCACCTTTCTGCCCCTCATAGCTACCCCATTGCCCCATCTGCCCTTTGCACCTCCTAAATGAGGGAGCTGTCTCTGGTTCTGCCCTGACTCCTCCCTCCTTCTCTCTGCAGATCATTCTTCCTCAGAAATCTCATTCACTCCCAGACTCACATGATTACCTCAGTGCATAAGCCCGGTCCAGTGGCCTCCTCTTGAGAGAAGAAACTTCTCTCTGGAGCCCATCTTATTGCCTGCCCTCGTCTCCCCAGCACGCTCACCCAGTGTCTGTTTCCCACACTAGCTCTTCCTCCTGGGCTGCACCTTGTCTACTCATGCTCAGAGATCACTGTTGCCCATTCCTCCTCTGACCCCCACCTTCCTGTGTCCCCCTTCCCACAGCCACTGCCATTCTCTAGCCTGAGCAAGCGTCTCTTAACTATAGTAAAAGCCTCTCAACTGTTCCAGAGAATTCTACACCTAATGCTTTCCCCCTCCCTCCACCCATATTTTTTTTGCCTTTTCCTCAGAACTGTCACATGCTTTTTATTTCTCTTCTAGGATTTATTGTATTTCATATGGTGTTTACACAGAGATAACTAACACAAAGTGTTTGCAATGTGCTAAGCATTTTGCCTTATCTCATTTAATTCTCACACCCACTCTGTTACTAGCTGCTATTAACATGATTATTGCTCTCATTTTCAGTGAAAAGACTTGAGCCTTAGAAAAATGGAGTATCTTGCTCAAGGCCTCATAGAAAGTGGCAGAGCCAAAAATTTAAATGCAGCTCTCTGACTACAAATAACCATGAGGTTATCACCAATAACAAATAATGACTAATAATAAAAATAATACCTATATTATGTACTTGCCATGTGCTCTATGAACCTCCTGTTACCCAATGAGATTTTATTATTATTATTCCCTTTTTATAGAGGAGAAAATTGAGGCCCAGAACCTTTGTGCCATCCTCCTGAGGCCTCCTAGCTGGTGGAGGCAGAACTATGATGGAAGCACAAAGCTCGGGCCATTGGCTCCGGAGCCTGTGCTCGTTACCATGGCACCAGACTGCCTCCCTCTCCACTCAGCTCACTTCATCTTTGCTGGCTTGGCTGTTCTGCTCTAAAGTAGGCTCCCCGAGAGCAGGGGCCACTTCTTATTCACTCTTTGTCATTCTAAAGATGATTTTTACTTTGAAATCACTTCAAAATTACAAAGCATTGCAAATACAGGGCAAAAATATTTTATCTAAAGCATTTCAGAGTATGTTACCAACACGTTGCCCCAGAACAATTTAGTGTAAATGTCCTCTGGACAAGGACATTCTTCTACATAACTACAATAAAAGCATCAAAAAGAGGATGTTAACACACTGATACACCATTACTATCTAATTTGAGACCCCATTCAATTTTTAACAATTGTCCCAATGATGTTCTTTTTAGCAAAAAATCCGAAGGTGACTATAACATTGGGTTGTCTGTGTCTTTAGTCTCCTTCAATCTAAAATGGTTCCCCAGTCGTTCCTCAACATACATGTCCTTGACACTTTTGAAAATTTCAGGCTAGCTATTAGTAAAATGTCTCTCAATTTGAGGCTGCCTGACGTTTTTCCATGACTAGATTCGGGTCACATGTCTTAGCCATAGTGTCTCAGAAGCAATACTCAGTTCTTCTGTCTCCCTAACAAGTGGTCACAATTTCTTTTTGTCCATTTTCTGGTAAGGTTAATTTTGATCACTGGACTAAGATGGTGTCTTCCAGGCTCCTTCAAGTTACTCTTTTTTTCTAAATCCATAAATACTGGATGAAAGTCCTTCTTCGAGATATATAAATATGTTCTCCTCACCAAACTTTTACACATGTTAACATCTACAGATGTTTCTTGGCTTAATTACTACTGTAATGGTTGCCACATGGTGGCCTTCTGATGCAATCCTTTCTTCTATATTTACTAGTCATCATTCCTGTCTCTCAACTTATTTATCCATCATTTTATTTATATGATTGTGGGTTCATGGATATGATACTATTTTACTCAATGGGTTATAATCTTTTGAAGCTTATCTATTTTAAAGCTCAAATTATGCCAGGCTTTTTGTCCTTCGATGAGGCTTCTATACAGTTTTATCATGTCCTCACCATTCCCTGAGTACTGCCTTACATTTTAGGACTAGAGATAGTCCAGGTTTTCCTTATACTTTCCCTGCCCCAGTCACAGACTCAGTAAGTCCCACAAGCCATCATGGTCCCTTTTAGTGGAGACTGGGATTTAGAATTGAAGACCCAGCCTTTAGGTGGCTTGTTGTGACTACGGTGTTACTGCCCTAGGGCTCAAGGCTTTCGGTGGCCAGAGCTGGAGAGGTAGGAAATGTGCGTGTGTATGTATGGATAAAAAAGTGAGTTTGCATCAATACCTCCAATTCCAATCTACCATCCCATTTTCCTCTTTTCCAGATGTATAACTCTCTCATGAAATGGTATAAAACCACTGTCCTCAATTTATTTACAGATTGCATTCATCTCCCAATATGTGCCGGACTCCTGATGCTGTCACAGCGCCCCCTACCCTCACATGACTGCCTTTCTTACCCTGCTCAGGTTCCGATTCCCCCTGCCAGCCCGTCCCCACCCTGACTCCATGACCTCACCATGCCGCACAGTAGCCAGTCTTACTGGTCCCCATCTAATGGCCTGTGGACTGCGTTATTCAGGAATCTCTTAATTTCATAATGACTTTCTGGACTAGCAAAATGCTCTTTGCTGACTGGGACTGGGTGCTCAATTCACATTTTTTAATAGAATCAAAATAAACACTTGCCCACTTGAGGTTTTGCTACATAAAAATTAGTAAAACAAGATAGTTTGTACTTACTTATTATAAAAAGACAAAACCCCAGCAAGAGCAAACACTTAGACAAGACATCAGCCCTTACTCAGCAATCTAAATTTCACTGTTGGGAAGCACAGACGAAGCACCAGAGAAGGTCATCACTTCCCTTCCGTGTCTAGCCTGCCCTCGTGGCCATAGAGTTCCTAGCCTTTGTTGTTTCCAGGCAACTAAAGAAAAAAGGTTTAAGTTTTTTCCAGAAATGTCTTTGTTTCTTCAGAAATTTGAACTGAATGCTCTTAGTTTTTCTCTGCCCAGGATGACGAACATCTGCTGCCTGGAGTTTAGAACCCTATCATGGGGCGACCATGACACATCACGGCCCACTGCTGTCTCCTGCGAGGGTCTCTCTCTGTCCAAGCCCACCTACTAAGAACTCCTCAGTCTGAGAACATCGTTTCTCCACTGCACATCTCGATCAAGGAGAGCTTTCCTTTCTAACTTTTTAAAATTATAAATATATTATCAAGGTTATGTTATAGCTTTTTTCACAAATATTACATTTCAGTTGGCTGACTTATTTTCAAATTAAGGTGCACACAGATATGATGTGGTTATACAATAAAGAAATGTGTGGCTTATGGTTTCATTGCTTCTACAGTTTACTGTAAATATATTAAAACAAAAATATCTTAAAGAATATGCATTCTTTAGGGCTTCCAGAGAGATTACAGAGTATGGCTACCAGAAAACAAAGATATAGAATCCATGTCCCTTATGCTTAAATTAAAACTTCTATATACTTTTGTGAAAGCCTGGATTGAAAATTTGACTATGGAATAAATTCTTTAAAAATCTGCAGATCCAATTCAGCAAGAGTGAGGTAGGACAAGAGTCTAGTGTTCGTTACCATTAACCATAGATTGTGTGATAACAGTAACAACTCACGGGAGTTACTACATGTATTCTTCACAAGGACCCTTTGACATAGACATAAGAGTACAATATAATTGCACAAGCTCACACATCTTCGAGGTAGCACAGCTCAGGTGCTAACTCAGGTCTCCATTCACCACACGCATCACACTGCCTCTCCAGACTAGACTGTGTTTGTAATAGCTTTCCAACTTCTCAACCACATCATCCACTGTGCATCCAAACTCCTTTCTATCCAATGAGGCAGATAACTCAAGCCAGTCAAGTCTAAACTCATGGAGAAAATACCTTCGGAAAACATGTTTTCCTTAAAATAACTAGCATATTCAGAAAATCATTTTCCTTTCAAGCTGAAGAGCAAGGTATCTTTAAGAAATTTCTGAACTCTATTATATTCAGAAATCAAAATACTCTTCTAATATTAATTATGGCCATGTTTTTAACTGACAAAGTAGAGTGCTTCTTCTTCAGATTATTTTTATATGAAGACAAGATATTAAATTTTATTTAAAGACTTCTTCAAACATGCTATGCTATAGTCATAAAGCTATAGGATGAAAAAAAGGAGTCAGTTACTTAATGGTCACTGCAAAGTTCAGCAACCACTTTTTCAGTTTTTGATAAATATATTACTTCAGCACTTTAATGAAAATTCAAAAAATTCTATTTCTTTCATTTTTTTAAATTAAAGTCTTTCAATTATAGTTTACATTCAACATTATTTTGTATTAGTTTCAGGTATATAACATCATGGTATATACCACTTGTAGTGTATAGTTTGATATCAAATAGCATGTGATATCAATTTTGTTCTTCATTCTCAAGATTGCTGGACATTTGGGGTCTTTTGTGGTTCCATATAAATTTTTGTATTATTTTCTCTAGTTCTGTGAACCACACCTTTGCTATTTTGATAGAAATTGTGTCGAATCTATACATTTCTTTTGGCAGTATGAACAACTTAACAGTGTTAATTCTTCCCATCCATGAATATGGTATATACTTGCATTTATTTGTATCTTCTTTAATTTCTTCAATGTTTTATCATTTTCTGAGTACAGGTCTTTCACTTGCTTTGTGAAATTTATTTCTAGGGGGTTCTTTAATGCAATTGTACATTGAATTGTTTCCTTAATTTCCCATTCTGATAGTCTATAATTGGTGTATAAAAATTCAGCCAGTTCTGTATTTTTCCTTTGTATCCTGCTACTTTACTGAATTTATCTATCAGTTCCAGTAAGAATTCTATTAATATAAGCAATGCTTATTGTGTTTTATGACTATAAAATTAATACATGCTCATTGTTTTAAAATGCAAAAAGTTATAAAGAAGAAAATTAAAGTCACATACTCTTATTACCAAATGATAACAATTGGTTTCTCTTAAACATGTTTTTTTCATGCATTTGTGTGTCTGGTTTTGTTTTTGTTCAAAATTGGCATCATATAGCAACTTTTAGTTTATGTTCTTTCTATTTATACAATACTATTCTCCATGACATTATACTCTATATGTGACATTAGCAGATGAATAACAATCTATGCAATATACCTAATTTATTTAACCATAATTTATTTAACTATTATTAGAAATGTTGGCTATATTTTCACTATTAAAAATAGCACTGCAATAAATAGTTTTGCATATAAATCTTTGTCCATAACTTTGGATAGGTTCCTAGAAGTTTATTCCACAAAAGAATATGAACTCTTTTAAGAATGAAAATTCATATTGGTAAACGCATTTCTAGAAAAATTATACCAGTTTACACTTGACCAAGCATATTATCAAAAAAGTCTTGGTAGCTTTTAATATTTTAACACAATTTTGCCAATTTTATAATTTAAAAATTACATGTCATTGCTTCAATTTGCATGCATTTGACTATAACAAATATGCTTGCATACACATAATTTGACTATAATACCAAATATGTTTGCATAGACATATTTGCACATACATATGCAAATATGTTTGCATATTATATAATTTCCCATTTATATGTGTTTACATGTTCTTTCTTCTGTCTTGTATCCATTCTTCTAGTGACATATTTATATTATTATCTTCAAATATATATTTCCATTTGTTAAATACAGAAGCCCTTGACACATTTCTTGCCAATGTTATTTAGCAGTAAGTCATATGCTTTTAATTTTTACTAGCCAAATCTTCAGTGTTCCAGTATGTATTCAGAGCTCATAATGTCTTAAACATATCGTTACACATTTTGGCAAACAGAATCATTTGCCCACAATCTGTTCATCTGGACAGTAGACATTAGCCAAGAGGTTGGAGGGGTTTGGTACCCCCTTACCCAGCAACCTCACTGGAAGGTTTGCAGAGCAGTGAAGTGCACACAAACACGTTTCCAAACTGTCTGTCATAACCCATTTCTGAATGGAGTTTGAACTGATCTAGAAACCTTTGGGAACTTTGTTTCTTTCCAGACACAATATCTTACAATCAATATTATTTGATTGTAAGAACTAAATTTTATCAAGGCACCTCAAGAATCTTCTAGGGGACATTGAATGCCTATTGCCAAACAGCATTTTAATGATTTAAGCATAAATGAATGTGAAGCATATGGACTACATTTCCTTTAAATAAATAAGAATATAAAGTGGAAAGGTACCTGGCCAATTAGATTTGGAATCATTTGGAAAGAAAAATACTTTAATTTGAGCCTAAAATATAATTTGTCTACCAACTGTATATGTGATCTCCAAATAAGTGGGTCTCCACTGGCCGTAAGTATCAGTAATCCATGAGAGAAGATAATAATCATGGGTGTATTTCTCTTCAAGCTACATTACATGTCCCTTTGTGGCAGTATTTTTTGAAAGAGGGAAGAACATCAAAAAGTATATTATTTTTCCTTTTATTTCAGTTCTGACATTGTGAAATATTAAGGTTCACATCAAGCCAGACGCCACCTCCCAGCCCACTTCACACTGAGCCAACCCGAATGCATGTAGGAGATTCCAACGCTGGTTGCGCAGAATCAGCTTCAAGGCATCAAGATGATCCCAGCAAAACTGTCATCTGTCCATGGTGAGATCTGTCAATTGTGGCTATTTGTGAAATCTCTAGTGGAGACTATAAATGGCTCCATCTTACCTAGCCTACTCAATGTTACTCTCTTATCCAGTATTTTATAGAATCCTACACATTCTTCTAGGAGAAAAAGGCAAATGTAGAACTGCTACTAAAAAAATGTTCATTAAATGTAGAGTCTTGTGGAGATGAGTGGAAAGAGGCTGGGCTTTGGGATCAAGCAACCTTTGAGTCAAATCCTGCTTGGTATTGGATATGTTATTAGCATCTCTCTGCTTCAGTTTACTTATCTGTGAAGTGTTGCCTCTCCTGCCTCATTCACATGTGGTGGGGAAAAGTCACCGAGAAGATAAGCTCAAGCTTCTGGTCATCCATAGCAATTATATAGCACATGACATTTCCATAGGCCTTCCTTGCGATGATCCAAGTCGCACAACAAGGCATTACACATGGGACTGAGGAGAGGAGCAGGGACAAAGTTGCATATGAGATTAAAGATGTTGTGGGCATGTTTAGCCTTCACTTTATTTTTCAAGAGTAATCTACATTCTTTTAACATGATACCAATTATACTTGCATAAAACCAGGGTACTCAACGTGTGTGCTGCCTGGTATTTTTTCACCAATTTTTATCCGAATCACTTAGAAATGAACATCCAGGCTGGATGCAGCACAGCAGTATATTTATCAGGGTTTTCAGCCCATTCGGTGCTGCGACAGCTGGAAACGCGTCCCCGACCCAGTTGTCTTCATTAGGAGACACTGTGCTCCTCGCCACGCTGGCACAGCAGCCTTGGTGTGGTCTGTTGCACACCTAACCTCCAAGTGGCTCCACTGAAAGAATAAAAAATTACATGGGGGTGCCACCTGTTACACTCAGAAAGCTAAACAGAAAACCGCAAATGGAGAAAATTCCAGTCCAACACAAAGGTCCTCTTCCAGTTCCAAAAATGCTAAAAAATATTTCCTCAGCAAGGCTGGCCTCAGACTCCTCCTCTCAGACCATGGAGGGGGTTACCTGTGATTCCTGAAGAGATCCAGTGTTGCTCTCCAATAGGCTACATTTTTGCTAAACCCCGCCTTCTAAAATTCACATACTCTAAACCAGTTCTGTCATAGTTTTTACCTTTTTTAAAAAATAGAGGCATTAGACTTCTAAGTCAGTTTAATTTGTGGGCTTACAGTTTCGGAGAAATAACAGTTGGGATGAAGTATGCTCAGGAAGTAGAAAATGCAAATTAGTTTTTATATTATTTTATTAATACAATGATAATATGGCTTATTTTAAAGGAATCTGTTCGTGTTTTAATGTTTTATTGTTAATGCTATCACAGTTGTCCCAATTTTCCCCCTTCTCCCCCATTTCATTGTCAGCCTGCTCCCACTTCCATCATCAGTCCCCGCACTGTTGTCCATGTCCGTGGGTCCTTCATATATCTTCTTTGACTAATCCTCCAGAAGGTCACGATAATGCAAAGCCAGTGAACCCCAGATGTCTCTCAAAACCAAGACAAAAAGGGTGAGAGAGTAGTGTAAACTAGAAATCCTTATCTCAAGACTTGCTATATAAGGAATATATAAGAAATTATCATTATGGTGTGCAGGTTTCCATAAAATTTTGGAGGATTTGAAAGTATTATTGTGTCATAAATCCATGTCTAATTTATCTAAGAATTTTAGTACATTTCAAACATTTTTACACCACAATACCTAAAACAGGATTTTAGGTATTTTTCTAAGGTAAAATTTTAGGTGAATTTTTCTAAGAATTAACTATTTCATGACTTTTACCAAGCCTCAGAGTAAATGAAACCCAAACAATCACCAGCCCTCTTCAATTTATTCCTTATTTATAGCTCTTATCCATAAAATCAAGGCATATTTTCTATAACAATGTCAAATCAAGTACCTCACTTCTTTTTTCTTCCACAAGTTTATTTCTGCATTCACATGTTCATAGGGTGTACTGTGCTTCACAGGTCGTGAGCATGGCTTTGGAGCTGGATGGAATGATTTCCTGGATTTGCCAAGAGTCACTTCTGGGCCCTTGGGGAAATGGCCTCTGAGCTTCAGCCGCCACATTTATAAATTGGGTGGAATAATATGAACTTTGGCCAGGAAATAAAAACATAACTATACTGTAGCCCAAAATATGTGAATAGTATTCCACACGGCAGTGGTAAAAGCTCACAATGCATAGAATATTTACACAGAAATGTTACTGTTCTCCTTGGCTGTTTGCCTTTAACACACAGGTACACACATGCACACACACAACTGTCAAAGGCTCTGGGGTTAGTCTTCCTTTCTTGGGCTTCCAGCACTGAAGCCATCACTGCCTTTTAGCACCTCCAGCTTCACCGCGTGGAGGAAACACAGGTGCCTCCTGGATGCTCCTTGCAGAATATGTGTTTTCTTGGTAAGTCAGGGGTTTTCATATGCGTGATCTTGGAAAGTCACACTCTTCCCTTTGGATCGTTCCTCTTTTTCTAGGTAGGAGGGTTTGACGGAATTATGGCTGATGTCTTCTCTGGGTCTGTCTTCAAGGATTAATTTTAATAACTGTAGCATTATGCAATAAATAAGTTCATTATACTCAGGTGAATACCCAAAATGAGAAAATGAGACCTTAAAACTCTCTGCGTACTTTAATTATTCTCACTATCTTTGACTATTGTGACAAACAATCTCTCTTGATTATAACAAGCGAGGCTCGCTGTGTTTCTCATAAAATGAGGAGTGCAATGAACACCACACAAAGAATGCAGGTTCCATGTCACTAAGAAGCTGAGTCTTAGCTGTAGACTTTTCAGAAATGATTAAATATTACAAATGTAACCCACGTGTAGGAGCACATAAGATGGTTGAATAGCAAAACTTCACCAAAACAAGAGAAAACTTTTTTTAGCTCAAGATCAAGGGTCAGTATAGGTCGGGGAGGAACTGGGGTGAAAACACAGGGAATGACTGAGATATTGGGGAACAAGAACGGAGCCCAAGGGTAGGGTTTCTACATAATGAGAGATGATTTCAAGATCCCTTAGACCTGGATTATTGTTTCTTGGTGTCCTTTATACTATGAAGATTTCTTATCTTTTCCTTGGAGCAGGCACTAGAGGCTTTACCGCTATAAATTCATCCTCAGCAGAAGAGAGCTACAGAGCTACAGTTGCATCATTATACAGATTCATGAAATGACAAAGAAGAGTTAAAGCAAAAGACTGTGGATGGCACTCCATCACTGACCCAGAAGTGCTGTGCATTGCCAGACTGGAGGGTGGCAAACACAGAAGTGTGAGGACTCTATTCAGTCGGGATGTACAGTGCAGATTAAGAATGTGTACAGAACAGAGCATGCAAAGCAGGTCAGACACAGAACCCTTATGATGAAAGAGAGAAAACAAACAGATCAGCTACCATCCTCATCCTTCTGAAGCAGCCAAGTGTTGTGGTGAGAGATAGCAATGTAAGGGGGACAGACTGCCATTCTTCCAGGCTCTTCCATTTGCTCTCCATGTGGCCTTGATTAGGTTAAACTCTCAGAGCCTGTTTCCTCTTCTGAGCAAAGGTGATAATACCTGACCTTTAAAATCTTCACCCCAACAGTGTGAACTGATTGTCACCCTCTCCCTTAAGGCACTCTTCTGTGGGTATGGTGAGTGGGTATCTCTTTGCCTCCCTATAAAAACGTCTGTATTTCTTTGATAAAAGTTATTAAATCACCACTCAGAACTTGAATATCCTTAAGGGGAAAAAGTAGTAAGAGTTCCACAAACACAAACTATGCATTATTCCCCCTCCCTTCCACCAAAGGTTCAATTAACAAGAGGGAAAAGGTGGCATGTCTTTAACAAGTTCTTCACACAGATTTGCGCAGAAATGTACATTAGGCCTTTTTTAGTAAAAGGAAAAAATTATTTTGTCATGACTCAACTCTCTCCCCACCTCCAGCGGAGGACGGCAATCAATCAGCTGGACAGCGAAATTGATTTTCTAATTAAGTCGGCATTTGTATCCGCTCGCAAAGCCACAGAAGGCTTCCTT
Organism: Sturnira hondurensis; assembly: GCF_014824575.4. NCBI lineage: Eukaryota > Metazoa > Chordata > Mammalia > Chiroptera > Phyllostomidae > Sturnira > Sturnira hondurensis. Next base: position 1,142,334 of record NW_028077910.1, read on the forward strand.
ACTGTACCTTCCCAACACTCTCCTATTTGTATCAACTTGCTCTCACATTTAAAGCACTTTCAGAATTGGGTGAGAAAAAAGATGACAAAGCTGCTCTCTCTGCGCAAATATCCAACAGAATCATTGGCTGCTTCAGGGAAGAATTACGTCAAGTTATTGAGCAAAAGAGAGAAACAGTGACAGGACTCCATTCGGCTCACACATGGATGAAATTTGCCACCACAGTCCTGCTTCCCAAGCCACCCCCCCCCCCCCACCGCCGCCTCCCCTGCCGGCACAGGCCCAGGCATGGACGCAGCTGGACCAGCCTACGCAGATGGCTAGAGGCAGCAGGCTTTTAGCGTTTCTAAAAGCTCCCTTTCAAGCATTGCTTGCCAAAATGGTATAGCAGGCTTTTGCATGGGCCTTGGTGATGAGATGTGCTTGTGATTTAATTTACTTAGGGGAAGAATATGAAACCCCGATCAGCTCAGCTGCATTCAGTGTCCTTGGGGACTCTGCTAGAGGAGAAAACTTACTTTAGCGATTCTGGATCCAATGTGTTTGTGCCTTGTTGCCCATGACCCCCCTTCAGTGAGAGACACTAGGGAATAAGGCTGAAAGCAGAAGAGAAGCTTGCATTTTTTTAGTTCATTCCTGATTCATCCATTACCTGATATTTTATTTCAAAAGCAGGTTTTTCACTAATTGAAGATGCTAATTTTTATTTCGGGAGCATTGTGATCTGAACTGAGATGAATTTTTCTTATGTTCAGGAAGGAAGGAAGGGAGGGAGGGAGGGAGGGAGGGCAGGAGGGAGGGAGCACTGGGGAGAGAGGGAAAGAAAAAGAAAGAAAAGAAAACTAGACAAAAGATGAGAGTGGCTGAGGCAAAGTGACTAGTGGGTAGCTGTGTGTGACAGGCTTACTCAAGAAACAATTTGTTAAAAAATCTTTAAAAAGTATCCATTTGAGGAGCATCATTTGTATTCATTAAGTAGCGTCTGGTGTTTGGTGGCATGGCTCCAGTTATTCACATCCCCCTGGGCTGCACGAACACGGCATGTTCCAAATTGAACGCACCTTCCCTCCCGGAAACCATGTCCCCGCTCTGACCTCCTTATTTCTGCATGTGGTTCCTCTGTGCTTCTAGTCATCATGTTCAAAACCTGGGGATCACTATCAACTCAGTGCTCCCCTGATCCCCACATCCGATTAGTTGCCTTAGTCTATGAAGAAGATCTCTAGCTGCATCCGGCATAATTTGTCATCATCCCTTATTTGGATTAGTGCAACGACCTCCTAACTCTTTCCCTTGAATACATACAGTCTCCTGGTTGCTGTCTGCTATTTCACTGCCAGAGTAATATACTAATTCCTTTTGAAGAGTATCTTAGATTCTGTCATTCTGTACTCAAAAAAGACTTTCCATGGCCCCTCACTGAATTCTACTTAGGCACAAACTCCTCAGATCAGCAGACATTCCTAGGTATCCTCATGACACCCATGGCTCAGTAGTTTGCATAGCAGGGTGGTGTGTCTCCTGGGCAAATGGAAACTCTGTCAAGAGTTGTGCTTGTTTGTCTCCATGACTGGAGGTCACAATGTCATTTACTAAGTAGAATATTTAACATCTCAAGCACCACATGCCACAAAACCCTGATGAGAAACATTGCAAGCAAGTCTGGCCAAACCTAACTTCACACTTCCTCAAACATGTATCCCCCTGATTATGGCTCTCTCCACCTTCAGATCAGTCCAGTGTACCACTTCTGCCAAGCAAACTGTCCCGATCACCGCCCTATCCTCAGCACGCATGTGCACACACACACACACACACACACACACACACACACTGGGCTTTGTCTTTCCCTTTCCTGAATCTCACTTGGGGAACCCATCCCAGTTCGCCTTTCACAAACTACTCGGCCTGGCAATCCCTCCAACACACTGTAGGCTCCTTGAAAGAAAGTACTTAGCATCACCCCCCATTATCCCTGGCTTTGCTTACTACAGTTTCACTGACTCATGGTCAACCTTGGTCTAAAAATACTGAATGAACTGGGGTCCCCTTTTCCCCACAACCTCTCCAGCACTTGTTGTTTGTTTCTTTGTTTATGATAGCCATTCTGACTGGTGTAAAGTGGTATCTCATTGTGGTTTTAATTTGCATCTCTCTGATAGCTAGTGATATCGAGCATCTTTTCATGTGTCTCTGGATCCTCTGTATGTCCTCCTTGGAGAAGTGTCTGTTCAAGTCCTTTGCCCATTTCTTAATTGGGTTACTCATCTTCTTTGAGTGGAGTCGAGTGAGTTCTTTGTATATTCTGGAGATTAAACCTTTGTCTGAGGTATCATTGGCAAATATGTTTTCCCAAGCTGTTGCTTCTCTTTTTATCTTAATACTGTTTTCCTTAGCCATGCAGAAGCTTTTAATTTTGATGAGAACCCATTTGTTTATTCTTTTCTTTATGTCCCTTGCTCTAGGGGACATATCAGTAAAAATATTGCTGCGTGGAATATCTGAGATTTTCCTGCCAATGTTCTCCTCTAGGGCTTTAATGGTTTCACAGCTTATATACAGCCACTATGGAAAACAGTATGGAACTTTCCAAGAAAACTAAAAATGAACGTGCCTTTTGACCCAGCAATTCCACTGTTAGGAGTATATCCTAAGAACCCTGAAGCACCAGTCCAAAAGAACCTATGCTCCCCGATGTTATTAGCAGCACAATTTACAATAGCCAAGAGTTGGAAGCAACCTAGATGCCCATCGGTCAATGACTGGATCAAAAAACTATGGTACATTTACACAATGGAATTCTATGCTGCAGAAAGGAAGAAGGAGCTCCTACCCTTTGCAACATCATGGATGGAACTGGAAAGCATTATGCTGAGCGAAATAAGCCAGGTGGTAAAAGACAAATACCATATGATATCACCGTTAACAGGAATCTAAACAACAAAACAAACAAGCAAGCAAAATATGACCAATGACACTCAAATACAGAATAGGCTGACAGGGTCCAGAGGGGAGAGGGGAGAGAATCATAGGGGAAAAGGGGATGGACTCAGATGAACAAGTATAAAAGACACATGGACAATAACTAAGGTGGGGGCAGAAATGGGAGGGAGGTGGGGAGCACTGGGGTGGGGGAGGGCAGGGAATATGAAACAGAAAACTGTACTTGAACAAGAATTAAATAAAAATAAACATTTTTAAATAACTATATAATGTAATATGTATTGATTTGAAAATCAATAAATATAAGTTTTCTTTAAAAAAATAAAAAATAAAAATACTGAATGAGAAACTCCAGAAAGAAACAATTCCTAGGTATGAAGTTGGACACCATTTGAGCAGCACAACGAAGTTTCCTTCCGTGCCACTCTGTCAGGCTCTTCTCACCTGGAAGAGAGAATCCCTGCGGTCACACCGACTGCACATTGGTCCCTTAGTAGCCGCCTCAGCTTTCAGATCTCCTGTGAAAGTGTCATAGTGCTTGTGTTCCAGTGACCCTGTTTTACTAAATACCAGCCCCAAAACACAAAAGTAATGATGCAGGCAATACCAGTACACCAAAGGGAAGCGGTAAAGTGCTTCCTCTAAGTGAAAAGGTGTGTATGTATATATGTATGGGAAAAAAACATAGTATATGTAGGGTTTGATACTATTTGCAGTTTCAGGCATGTACTGGGGATCTTAGAATATATTCCCCATGGATAAGAGGAAAACACTGTATATTACTCATTTTTACACTCCTGATGCAAGTTATAAAATGCTTTATATACAATAAATGTTCAATATTTAGTCATTAAATTGACCTTGGATGAGGCTCAGTACTGGCAATGCCAGAGGCTCAGCCAGAGGCCTGGGGAGTCGGGCAGAGCCTGAAGGACTAAGTGGGTAGGAAAGGCAAGAGCAAGCCGTATTCTCATACAGTGGAAGACGGCCCAGGTAGAGAGAATCTGTAGCCCAGACAAGCAGTCTGAGGAGGAGCAGCGGCAGTTCAGATGCAAGGCGAGGCAGCAAGAGCTCAAGGCCCCTTGGTCAGGGCAAAGGAGCCACCAGTGAGCAGCATCTCAAAGAGGCCTCGGGGAAACAAAAGGACAATTGAGGATTTAAAGTGATCTTATCAAGTAGCTAAGAGCCTAGGTGGGCCGTGGTCTTGGCAGGCTGCACCCAGGGGCTCACGATGAAGGGCAGCAGCTGCATGGCAATGGAACTGAGACCCAGCTGAACTCATATTTTGCCTCAGGCTCTGAGCTCTTGTGTCTTTCCTCTGAGTGTGGGCGTCAATTGTAACTCCATTAGTATGAGCCCTACAGGAGTGGGCGGCCTGTGTATTCACAAGAGGCAGCAGAGATGTTTAGAAGGTACAGCCAGGGGGTAGGAACAGTAACTGTCTAGCTGTTTGAAGGGAATGGCTGCATGTGAGAGAGGAAGAAAGACAATGTTTCAGAAGTACACTCAACTAAGCTAAGTTGCAAACATGATTGACAGTTGGGAAGAAAAGTAACTTTGGGGAAGAGAAACAGCATTTGAAAATGAATGTTGCAGAAGGAAAGGGAGAGGAGAAATGTTAAACAACAGATGTTGTTTAAAATGTTAAAACACATAGTGAAGACAACTGTGCTATGTGCTAGCACTGAAACTATAGAAAGAGAGAGAAGAACATTTATGAATGTGCCAGAAAGAGAATTTCAAAGGCAAAGGAATTGAGATCTCAAAAACACAGAGTCTTCCTAGAGTGGAGAAAACTGAGTCAAATAGTCAATTAGAAAGATTGTGAAAGTATAGAGAGACCCCCCTAACTGGAAAGATCACACTTGAATGGTATAACCCATGAATAGGGGGAAGAGTTGGAATGAGAGTAAGGACTGAAATTAAGGGGAAAGTCCATCTATTTTGGAAAAGTAAAAAGCATTAACTATGGCAAGAATAACCCCTCCCCCAATTCATCAATGGTTATTTATTGCAGCAGTATTTTATATGAAGCATATTATTAGAGGAGGTGACACTTGAAATATTCCTCAAAGGGCAGGAAAGATTTCATCAGGCAAAGAGGAAAGAACGTAGCATTCCTAGATAATACAGAAATCCTCAATAACAGCCTAGAACCAAGAAAGTATATTCCAGAGGTATCAGAAAGACAAGTCTACTGGACAAAAGAGAATGGAGGAGGGGGTAACAGGAGGAGCTGATTGGCAGCACTGGGAAATTTAATCATTATCTATCCAGTGGCGAATCATTAAATATCACAGAAAAAAAAGGCACAGATGCCATGGGGATATTGACAAAATACTTTCACTAATATATGAAACATTTATTTGGTTCTGTGAAGAGAGATAACATCCAGTTTATGTCTGAAAAAATCACTACTTCTCTCCTTCTTTCTCAAGCCACCCAAATTTTTAGGGTGATTTTTGCATTAAACTCCTGGGAGGGGAAGATTCCTCTCAGTTTCTTGAACGAGGCTGCTGCCACCCTCAGTGCCTCCCTTGATCTTGTAGAGTTTCAGTCACATTCACAGCACAATGATGGCACAGTTAATTAGAGGAAAAGTTAATTAGAATCTAGATCTCCTCAAACTTCTCCCTACCTTCAGCACTTCCTTAAGTTCCTAAAAGTGCTGCTTAGAGGAAAACGTTTGCACTGAAGCAGAACTCTGTGGCTGTGAAAGTAATTCCAAAATGATTACACAGAGAAGGATGTGACTTGTAAGTACAGGAACACTTGGAGTTTTCATTTACAATGGTTTGCTATTTAGGGGTGACTCTGGATGTTAGGGACAGTGAGTCCCTGGAGCTCTCTTGGAGCCGACTATTCATCTCCTTCAGTGAAATAGACCCAAAACTGGGTGAGAGAACAAGGCTGAATAATTCTCTCTTCTGCACACCAGGACCAATTTCAGTAGCCAGCTGTGCCATTAATCTAACCCATGGCTTTTTTTAACCCAAGGTTCTGTTCAGAGAAGTCTCTCCTAGGAGAAAATTGACATTTGGAGCACAAAGGTGAGTGAGTTGAGGCTCAATGATATGAAAGACCAGTATTTTTTTTTCAGTTTTCTTTCTAAATATGGGGAGGAAAGTGTGACGACAAGGATGACCCCCCTTGAAGGGCCTTTTTTTTTTTGCACTTGGGTACGTGGGTGATACATTGGTACCACTTATAAAAGAAGAGAAAATTCATCCCCAAGTATTCATTTTGACATCCTGGAGCCAAAATTTTATCAGGCAGGGATAGAGAGAAAGAAAAAGGATTGCTATAGCATGAATATATACATGAGACAGGGGGAAATCTGTTTAATATGAAAAGTTCCTAAAATGAAACGCGAGTAACTTCTGGAATCAGACTTTGCGCTGAATCCTCACTTCAAACTTATAATCAGAGGTATCTGAACTGCAGTTTCCTCATCTTTAAACTGAAGGTAATGATACCTGCTTCTTCCGGTCACTGTGAGGACAACAGGAGACGACGTGCAGAAAGCTTAGTCCAGGCATCAGGCATTCTCTTTCTATGAAAGAGAACTGTGTTGGCAGGCACTCAGAAAGCCATAGGAAGGCCCTTTACTGAACAAGGTTAATGTTCGGGTATGAGGGCTGGGGGCAATAGTGGTTGCCACAAAAACAGCCGTAGGACCAGACTTATTTGCCCACCTCTGGCTAAAGTGAATACTTGTCCTGGCATCCAACAAAATGAACCTCTAAACGAAGAGATGAGTGCAGATTCAGCATCTATTATTGGTATCTTTCTTAACGTTTTCAACACCATCAAAAAAGTGGACCAGCCAGCCAACTGGAAACCATTCAACACTAAATAAACATTTGGAATAAGCCCATGCCTTTTGCAAAATTACAATTTGCTTAAAATAGATGGCCTTAGAGGTCAGATTCAAATATACTCCCTTGGATGCTTGCATTTGTTTACTTCCATCCAAAGGAAATTTGGGGACAAGCAGCTCGGGCAGCTGCTTGGGGCATTAGGCACTAAGCATAGACGCTGCTTCTCCTTGGACAGGATGTGCTGCGCCTCTGCTTCTATTTTTAAAGGGCCTCCCTCTGCTGTCAGAGGAGGCAGGGGCCGCCAACCCCAGATGCAAGCTGTACAAATGGCGTTTAGGGAGGGAGGGAGAAATGCGGGGGGGGGGGGGGGGGGGGCTCTGCCCACGTTTCTGATCTGGAGACCTACTGGGTCTCCAACTCTTCCTACCCCGAGCAAGATGGTTTCTTACTTTTCAGATAGGTAAGTAGGTAGGTAGATAGATAGACAGACGGACAAACAGACAGCCTTTGAAAGCTGATTGAAAAGCTCCATGTCTGGAAAATTGAAGAGCTTTCCACAGAGCACTGCATAGGTAAAGTAAGTCGAGAAAATGTAGACTAAATATTTCCCCTTAATAAAGACACATGTTGAAAATAAGGAGAGGTGTTTATGGCAATACTTTCTCAGGTTTTCAAAAAACAAAACACTCAAAAATTGATTTTATACATTAGATACTCTCCCCTTTTTATCTCTAATAAAATAATAATAACTATAGTATCAGATAGGCATTTTTAGGAGAGAAAAAGTTGTGATTGCTAATAACAGAATTTCCAAACATTAGAAAGACAAGTAGGCTACTGAACACTTTTTAGAAAATCATTAACACTGAGTGTATTATGTAAACTAGTTCTCAAGTTTTCCATTGATCCATCTTAAAATGAGAAATAAAAGGTTCCAGCCAATAAGAATTCTCTTAGTACTTGCAGAATGTTTAAGAAAAATATGAATTCTACTGAGAAAGCCTGCCTGACTATTCCAGCCTGCACTGATTTTCTGCTTTACTGAATTTTTGTAGAACACATCTATAGTTCGTTCACTCCATTCAGAAGCTAATTATCCACAGCTTGTGTTTTTGTTCGATTGTTTTACATATGTTTGGCTTGTTTCTCCAACAACTGGTGAGCATTTCGAGGACAGTGGCCATGCCTTGTATTTATTCTGTATCTATCAGTCACCTGTTCAGTACTGATTACAAGCAAGTCTTGTGTAAATACTTACTAAATGAAAAATAATATTTTTATTGCTAGTTTGAAATGGACAGTCTCTTACAAAAGATGTTTCGTCAATTGGCATTATAGTCAGCATGCAGGAACATTGAAATCACCTAGTTGCATATCAGAATCTCCTAGGAAGCCTTCCAAACATTCATATGCCCCATGCTGTATGCTAGATTAAAATATTGAAAAGAACCATGCCTTAGCCATCAAGGAGATGACCAATCTATGTCAGATTCATTCCTTCTCCTGCTCCTCCACCGGAATGAAGGTATCTCTGCGTCTCTCTTTACTTACTAAGAAGAACTTGTCTTTCCTAGAATTTGATTCATTTAGGTTTCTTTGAACGCCTCCGATCCCTGGTGAGTTAAAAACAAATCTATGGTTTTGTAGATGTTTCAACTTATTCCCATCATTAGGATGAAAGCAATGATCCCTTGGGACTTTCTCCATTCGCACAGGAAGTACTCTAAGGAGTTTACAGTATAAAATGAACGACACAATTTGGCCACTTGTTACAAGGATAATGAAGCAAAACACAAGCGCAATTTTTATTAATTCAGACTTCAAATGAGTAAAAAATACAGGACTTTAATCCACTAACTCATGAGACTTGAAACCAAACTACTTTAATTAATAAGTTATTTGATAAATTATTTGCATAGCTTGCAAATTAATTAGATTAATACATTAATAATTTTTGCATATATTCAATGTTTTATCTTCGGTGGGTAATTTTCCACAGACTCAAATAATAAAATCAGAATCTGTGAAACCCTACAAATCACGTAATCAAAGAACCTAGCTCAGAGAACTCTAGGTATCTGTGTAAGTCTATTAAGAGCTGCCACAGGATTTTAGTCACAGTCTTGGGTCCTTTTCCTCAAACACATAAATTCACTTTTATTAGTTTTCTATATTGAATTCTGAATCAGATGTCATTTGAAATAGAAATTCTGATCCTTCCAAAACTATGCAAATCACAACCAATCAATCACATATACACACACACTTCTAAAAACACACACCCATGTACGTGGATATACATGCACAGTCTTATTAAGGATACTGAGGCACAGAGTGTAAAGTGTCTCCCCTAAGGTCACACAGTTGGCTAATGACAGATATGGTACCAGAATCCTCCAAATCCAGTTCATTTTCTTCTCCACATGTTCTTTCTCCTCACTAATTAGTCTTCCTGTCCTAGAATATGTAAGTCTCTACCACAGTGGTTGATTTCAGTGTGAAACCAGGGGTGAACAGGTCTAGTCAGATTGATAAATGAATCCTAGGGCTTCAGAGACTCTCACGTGACTTCAGTTGGGCCCAGGTGAGATGGTAATCACCAGTGTATAAATGATTTGGACACTGTAATTTCCTCCTGCGGTTTAGCTTGCTTTCTTCTGCTGATTTATTTAGAATGCGCTCTGCTGCATCTCCCAACCTTGCTACATTTTGAGTACCAATAAATGTCAAACAGATTAGACAGGCCCATTACTCAATGGGCACATCTCTAAAAACAGTACAAAGGTGAGATCCCAGCAGTTTGAGATGATTGGAGTATTTACAGGATGTTAGGAAAACATCTGCTTCAAAGATTCGGAGCTTCGAGAGTTGATATAATAGTTTATTAGGAGCCTATACCACCACTAGTCACTGTACAGAAAATATTAAGCCATTACAGAGTGAATGAGTTTTGAGTACCTATTATACAGAATAGGCTGTACAGAGATTAGCCCCCTGATAGCCACTTAGGGTGAATATATTTTGCTTTTATCAAAATAGAAGGGAATGGAACTAGCTTTTATAGTTTTCCTCAGAGATAAATTGAGTAGAAAGAGCTTTTTTTCTTCTGTACTGACCACTTATATTTGAGCACAGAGCATCCTTGCTGTGGTATGTCACCAACCATCAAGAAGCAGACAAAAGTGGCAGTGATCCACTAGAACTAATTTTGACTTTTTGTTATCTTCTTTGTTACCATAGTAACCATTAATAATCACAAAGGACAGAACCAAACACTGTGCCCTATCTCATTTAATCTTTATAAGTATTCTAAGCTATAGGTACAAGTGTTCCCTTTCCACACCATGAGGAGATTGGGGCTTGGGGAGGTTAAGTGCCTTCCTTGTGGTCACTCGTTTGGTAAGTGGCACGGCTGGGATTCTAACCCAGTCCGCTGCATTGTGGTGTCTTTGCCTTTGCCACTATTGTCATCATGTGTACAAAACACAATCAACCTGAAATTGAAATAAGCACCATGAGAATAGGTTGTTCTAGTTATTTTATACCCACAAGAAAAGTCTCCTTCAAGGAATGATCCAGGGGACATCCCACCACTGCTAATAAATTGGTTCCAGAATCACACCTCTGTAATCTCCTATTCACCAAAATTCAGTTACATCTCCAGTGTTTTCTTTGTGATGTTGTTCCCTTCCCATAGCTAATTAGATAGTTGGTGTGGAGTTTGCAGACAAGCAAGCTGTATGCCTGAAGTGGGAAGGGGCAGAATAGAAACAGGGCTTGGCAAGGAGCCAACCAGCATTTCCACTCTATGATGCTAAATTCACCATGTTGTTTTATACACACACACACACACACACACAGACCCACACATGTGTATGTACACACCAAAAAATGAAACAGGGAAAGGGGGGAGGTAGTGCTTTCTTCTTTTGAGTTTGCATTTGTGAGGAAAGGGCAGTTGGATGCATCATTTATTAATCACAAATCTGGGGGCTATATCTTAGAATAGAGAAGCATCACTTGACTTTCAATGCATATTCTGCTAATTGGTAGGTTTTGCCTCCCAACTAAAGTGTAGAGGAGGAGGGTGCATACTAAACCCATTGCCCTACTTAGGCAGCTTCTGGCAGGAATGCTGAGATGGATTAACATGCATAACAGAAGGCTTATATGACCCTGGGAGACAGGAGAACCTGAAATAACCTTAATATCCTGTCAACTTGCATTATCAGACCCCACTGAACAACTAAAGCCTATTTAACAATCTGTCTCGGAAGGAAAAATCCCTATCTTGTTTTTTAACCAGGATTTTTCATCCTGTTCTTTTTTTATCCTGGGGATATTTTTTCCACCTCACTTCTCAGGGCAACATCACTGCACTAGACCAAGTTACAGGTTGTCTTGATTTCATCAAATTTCTCGGCAGGTATGCCACTCACTCCATAGTCTTCACTTCTACAAAAAACACTCTTAGACATCTGGAACTTGGGGTCAGTACCAAACAAGTGGCAGTGTGGGGCCTGGCAGTGTGTTTGAGCAGAAATAGTTCCATCCTGACAATGGTCCTCCTTCTGTGGAGGGGTTTAGGCTCAAAAAAGAGGGGAAGAACTAGTCAAATTAAGAGTTAAAAAGCAAGAAAATCTTGAATAAGCACCTGGGCTCTCTCAGACACGCGCTCCCAGATGTCTTGTCAACTTGTCAACTGCGTTTGCTGAAGACATCCCGAGGTGCCTCAGAATGCCAAGTGCTTTATATTCCTCAAGGGAAGTGTTTATGGGAACGTTCTAAAAATACCAGTGCACTAAAGCAAATCCAAAATAATTGAGTACCCACAGCTCTTTAACAGCACACTCAAGAAATAGATGATTCCCTCAGTCTTAGTAAGTACTTTCCCAAATTTCGTATTTACATGTCAGTTCTCAAGATTTCAAATCCCCTCCACCCACAAGATATGGCTTAGCTACAGATTCAATTGTGTCTAATCAGAGGAGTTAAAATCGTGTTTGTAAAAAATCACTAGGCAAGTATACAAAGACTTGGATTCTACAAATTAGTAGCTGTGTGACTTTGGGCAAGTTACTTCTCTCATCGGAAATATTAAAAAGAAGGGGAAGGTATTAATATTTGTTGAGTTACTGGGAACTTTACCATCATTGCCTTATGTAGGTTTATACTAAATGGTTTTCAATATTTCTTCTAGTTTTAATGTTCTGTTCTATTTATTACATACTTAAATTAATTTAGCCAATTTGGGGGGGAGATTTTATGGGTCAGGCAGAGTGCTAGGCACTGCAAGAGTTGTTCAAATTAATTTGAAAATGAAATACTAAAAGATTTTTACAAAGTTCTTTTTTTCATTACTAAACAACCTTCCAGGTTTCTTTTTCCATAAAATTCAGATTATTTTCTTACAGTATTAATGCCGCCAGTGCATTAGACCCCCACCCCACAGCCAGATCACATAATCCTGTCAGGAATTTGGTGTTTCACTCCTTGAGGAATATTCCAATTCTTCTAGACTCTGTCTGGGCTCCACTTTCCTGATATGAAGAGTTTGGAATCAATGATTTAGCTAATTCCTAAAATTCTCCTACAAATCTGAGAATTTGTCTCAAACCAAGATGTGTAAAAAAAAAAGGTAAAATATCTCAATTTGTAATATGGATTATATAATAAAATGATAAATATTTGGGGTATACTGGGTTAAATACAATCTATTATTAAACTTTATTTTACTTGTCCCTTTTTACTTTTTATTTTCATATGGTTACTGGAAAATTTTAAATTCCACATATCGTTTTCACATGTGGCCCTCAGTGTGTTTCTCTCGGTCGACACTAGTCTTAACCTTCTCAATTACCCACTTACTGGAAAGCCATCGGCCTGTGAAGAGCGAAGTAGGTCATATTGTTCTGGTCTGAATTCTTTTTAAAAGCAGGAAGACAAGGAAAGTAAGGAAGCAAGCTTTGTCTAGAGGGGATTCACAGTGTCCCCTCACCCTGCAAGCCGCTAGGACCTTCTGTTTGTCCTCATGGCTCAGGCCCTTTGCTGTGCAGATCAGACTATGAACACACCTGAGAACTAGATCAATGGCAAGACCCACTGGCTTTATATTAGAAAAGGCAGCAGGAAAAAAGCATGAGTCACTGGAAGGGAAAAGGGCCTGGGAGAAACATAATGAGCTGGAGCAGCCTGGAGTTGAAAAAGCATTTTAGGGAAACCTTGAGGTGGTGGGGAAGAGAGAAGACCTAGATGGCCGATCAGAGCTCTGCCCTCTGAGTAAAACATTCTCTCTGACTACACTTCTCCATCCCTTTACTTTCTGTTTCATTTCCTCCTTTCCATCTTGCAGTTCATTTTGTTAGGCACCAACACAGAAATACTTCATTTCATTGTATGTAATGAGTCTGTGAGGTCAACGTGTAATCACGCTTTTACAATTGAGAAAGGGAAACTCAGAGAAGCCGTACAATTCTCCCCAGGTTGAACAGCTAGTAATCATAGTGCAGCCAGCATCTGAGTCCCCACCTCTTGATTTGTGGCTACGTTTTTTCCACAAAACCATAGCATACACATGTATTTCAATAGTTCTTTCCTAATTGACTTGTGGTACATTTTAAATTCAGCTAATTCTCTAGTTGCTCTGTGAAGACAGCTTGGAGATCATTCTACTTCAGATTTTTAAACTGCTTCCTGAAATGTGACAGGGCTAATTTTCCAAACTTCTTTTTCTCACTGCTAACTTAATACTGTCCAAATATTAATCAGATTTGAATACTTAGGCTAATAAAATAAGTAGGCCTACAGCTCATTTGAATAGCTCAGCCAAACCTGTGAAGAAACAAAATTAACTGATACTCTATCTGCTGAGTAAAAGATTTTGGGGGAAAAATATTGAAACATTTTAGCCAAAAGAATTAAAATTAGTTTAGTTGATTATAAGAACTCTATTAATGCAAATGTTTGAACCTAAACACTTAAAATCTTGACCATATAATTTCTGCAATTTATACAGAAGTTGCAAAATATTTTTTTCCTTTTCACCTCCATGAACCACAGTAAAGAAAACAAATGAAATACATGTGTTGTGCTTATTTGAAATAAAGTTCTTCAGTGTTCCATTTGTAATACCACAATGCCAGCATTAATCTATCTCAAAATCTGTGAGGCTTTTGGTTCAAAACCCCAGGAAGGCATGAGTAATACATACAGACACTGTGCCAGTTACGCATTCACAACAGAAGCCAGAGCACCGGGAGACTGGGTTGGGAATTAGACTTCAAACAAATCCCTAAGTTGAGGATTTAAGTATACATAAGAGTTTGGGTTTTTTTTTAAGTCTAAGTAATAGAAAACACAACCTTCAAAATCATTTTATTCATTATTCCATCTCAATCTGCGTGTTTCCAGTGCATTGCCCGCAGAAAACCCAAGACATTGCAAACAGACATTGACAGATGCAGGAGGTGAAAACCGCCCTCATTGCCTAATAACTGCTTACTTGTAAAATAATTCTCTATGTTGTTTTAAGTATCATTTCCTTTAGTGCATTTAATTATGAATATATAATATTTATAGACTAGATTGGAATAAAGGATGGTAACCAGAAGTCACACAATAGAAATCGACCAGAAATTAAGATAAAGTATCTACAAAACAGTACACATTATAAAAAATTTCATTTCATTTAGAAATTTGTAGTGCTTAAGAAACTTTCATAAATATCTGTATACCATAAATGAAGGTATTACTGTGTGTAAATAAGATATAGTTTGATAGGTTAGTAGGTAGGTAGGTAGGTAGGTAGATAATAGATACATACAAGTGTATGTTTTCCTTTTCAAATCAGGAAAAGTATAATAAGCACACACATATTTGAAACAAAGAAAAGTGAGAATGCAACTCAATACAAAATAGTTCCAGGTACATTTCACCTTTATCATATCAGACTTAAAATTTCTAACAAAAATTATATTTATGTGAATTAAGTATTCTAAATGACCCCAAGTATGGTCATCACTTAAAGAAAACCTCTGGTAAATTCTCTATTTGAAACAATTAACTGCTTCTCCTCATTTATCTGTGTTATAAATTTTTCATTCAATAATAGGGTACCCATGGTTAGGAACCAACTATGTTCCGGGCACCTAGGCAGCATGGTCCCACAGCCTACGAACTCAGAGTATACATGCACAGACAAGTGCACAGACAATTTCATGGACTAAGTGTAAAGTGTCCTGAGTGTCATCAACGCAATAAACATGGCATGTAATAGAGAATAGCTGGGGCCCTATTTTAGACTGAATAATCAGGGAAGACTTCTTCAAGGAGATCGCAAATTGGCTAAGATCTGAAAGATAAGAAGGAGCTCACCCATCACTCAGAGAGAAAGAGAACAAGAATGCATGATTTGTTGGGTGCATTTTGGTAGCAGGAATCACATTTAAAGGCCTGAGGGGTGAAGAAGGAAGACTGGAGGATGATGAGAAAGGTGGGGAAGGGCCATAAAAGGGGTTACATAGGCGGGGGCTTTGAAAGGAGATTGGGGTGTAATCCAATCCATGTCTGTGAACAATCACTCACGCTATCATGCAGACAGTTGATTGAGGATGGGTAGAATGGAAGCCAAGCCACATGTCAGGGGGCTATTGAATAGTGGGGAAGACGACTGTAACTGGACTAAGTTGTCGTAGTGGAAATAGAAATAGGTCAGTAGACTTGAGAATAGAAGCAACAGGGCTTGTTGATGGATTTAGTGTGGGGCTTGATGAAGAAGCTTGGATAAAAGATGTCTCAGTGATATATCCAATCTAGATCTTTATATAAACTCTTCTGATTTAATATAAGAATTCTTTTCTAAAAGTATACACTAGTCCACTGCATCTGAAAATGCATTCTAGTTTGACAAGAATTCATTTAAGTTTTTCAAACAGATCGTCAGTACCATTTATAACTAAATTTTGTGGGGAGGGGAGGGAAAGTATTGAGTCAAACAGGGAAATCTGCAATTATCTCTTCCCTTCAGAATTTAAAGTGAATCTTTATTTCCTTTTCTTTCCTCTTCAGAAATTTTAAAAGCCTCCATCTATGTTGCTATTGTTGTTAAATCCTTACTGGTTAGCTAGAAATGTTCAAAGGAATTAATTTCACTGAGCCACTGCTTGGATGGGGCATTTGAGTTCTCCACCTAAGTCTAAGCTATGGATCCAAATGCCTAGAGAATAGCTGGGATAACGAGAGTGACCTAGAAAAGCCAACTTACACAGAATAAAGGAAACAGAACAGCAAGTAGGACAGAATTCAACATACACATCCTATGAGACTAGTGACTAAATTCCTGCACTAACTTGAAACTTTAAGATTTAGGAAGAAAAAAAATGACATTAAAAATTGCTCAGAATGCTTTGAGGTGTCAAGTTCATTGGCTCTCATTATTGAAGAATGCTTAGAATTTGAGTTTCCAAAGCTTACAAACCATATCCCAAAGCTCATACAAACGTATCAATTTCTAGTACCAATCTCTTCCACTGCTACAGTTCTCATCAGCTCATGTCAACTGTCTAGATATTATGGGAGTACAAACTCTAGGGTTTCTCCCAATATTTTCCAAGAGATGCACCTGGGCATTGGAGCGTGCAGAATGGCCAACAGCAGATTATTGTAGCGCACTTGACAGATAACTTACAAAGAGACCCAAAGATGTCAGTGACCCAGTACATTGACCCTAGACAGCGTCATAAGCAGAAGCAAACTACTAGGAAAGGAGTCACTGTGAGAGCTTTGTCTATGGCTCTCACCAAAGGCCTGGTTCCCATTTGATGCTCTACTGACCCATGTGAAGATTGGATGATTTTCTCCATATCTGCTCCACTCACTTTCTCATCTGTTGAATTCTTATAAGCTTTTATACACACAAAGTACGACTGTTCTTTGGTTTGTAGGATCATGGTGAATTTTATCTGTATAATCTAGGTCAGCCTCATGAAATACTTAATATTCTATAAGGGAATAGACAGATGCTTGAGCAGAAGAGATTCATTATTGGTTCCCATTTAGAATTATTTCTTCTCACTCCTTTTAATTTCTAAATGTCTAACAATTTAAATTTAAGCAGTTTGAGGAGTGTTAATAATAATTATAACTAAGGTAGAGGTACCAGTCAAGACCCAGCCCCAATCTTGTCCACTGTGGCAGAGCATCACTCTCCCTCCACCCCCACGTATAAGGGTTCTCTGTATTCAATAGGACATCCAAGTTTATACACAAGGAGATTTATTGTAAAGAATTGGCTCACATGATAGAGGTTGGGAAGCCCAAATCTGCAGGCTAGAGGCCCAGGAGAGCCCATGTTACAGGTGAAGTCTAAAGCCAGTCCGTTGCTGAGTTTTCTTTTACTCAGGGAAGCCAGTCTTTTTCTTCTATTCAAACCTTCAACTGATTGTATGGGGCCCACCATTTTGTGGAAAGCGGTGTGCTTTGTTCTACTGATTAAAATGTTAATCTAATCCAAAACCACCTTAGCAGAAATGGTCAGAATAGTACATAACCATCGTATCTAGCCATCCATCATCCCCTCCTTCCTGCAAGCACAAAATCCTACCGTAGAAAGAGGTAGGCTTTGAATTTCAAGAACTGTGAGGCTCAACTGACAATGCAGTTTAGTAGCAGAAATGCAAGTGTGCTTTGATATCAAATATACGTTGGTCAATCCTCTATTCACAAGTGCAGCTCAGGGACCTCAAGTAATTTCACTTCTCAGAATCTCAGTTTGGTTCTTTGTGGAGCGGAGATTACAATTTCTCTCTCAGAGGTTCATTATGAGAAATCAAGTGAATAACATCCCTGACAGTTCCTGGCACAGGACAGGCTGCCAATGAATCTTACCCTAGCAGTTGTCCCAGCTGCATGTTTTGCTACTGATATTTAGCTGTGTCTGGCTGCCTGGTGGGTGGGGCTGCCAGGAGACTCATTGCTTCAGGAAGTGAAGAGCCTCCTGGGAAAGAATTCACACAGAATGAGACTGGCAGATGAGCTTGGCTGGAGAAGAAAAGGCCTCAGTGAGCTGCGGAAAGGCAGACTTTGACTATGGTGCTGCACCCTCCCCCAGCTCAGTCCCTTCCAGATGTGCTCACGTCGCAGTCCTGGGAAGAAAGGAGACTGCACAAACACAAAGAGGGCTCTTTCTTCTAAAAACATCTGGCTCATGCTCTTATATTTCTTCCACTCTTTTTTCCATACACTCACAGTCGCTGGGGAGAATTCTGGCTGCTCCAATCTGCCCTGGGACTGTCTTCTCTCGAACTGGTGGGTCTGGCTCACCAAGCCTAACTTAGTCCTAGAACCTGGATTCTCTGCTTGGGTTTCTTGAATGAAGTAAGCACTGGGCTTCCTTTCTGCCTTTCCCACATCTGCATTCTTTGGATAGATGAGCATCTATAAGAACCTGTAGTGGGACTTAGCTTTCTAACCAAAATATGAAAGTTCAGTTCCTGATTAGTAACTTAAGAGGGCCTGTTATATTGACAGGCACATTCCCAGGTGGGCCACTGTGTTCATTTATTCCCGGCACTACCCCTCTAAACAAGGAAGCAGATACTCAGTGGAATCAGGACAGCCCAGGAATCCATCCACCTTGGGAACTGGCCCAGACACACTAGAATGGCACTGCAGACATGCATGAGTTTCACAGACTGATTAGACATTATCCTTTCAACACTGAGGCTAACTTGGTTTCCCCAGTCAACATTCTCCACCCTGTACTGGCCAGTGCCTTTCAGTGGATAAAAACATTTTCATCCCCACCAGAGATAGTTCTTCTAGATTAATGCTGCCCTATTAAATTTTCTGCAGTAATGGAAAGGTTTTATATCTGCTCTATCCAATATGATAACCATACATTTCAAGCTACTGAGCACTTGAAATGTGCTAGTGTGACTAAAGAGCCAACTTTTTAGTATTATTAAATAGTTTAAATTGCTACTGATAGCTAGTGTCTGCCTTTGCACCATGCACACCTAGATAGTCAGTCCTCAGCCACGTGAGACACTCGCTGTCATCCTAGGGGTCCACCACCCCATTTCCAGGGCCCTGGATCCCAGCTATGTGGTCCATTCTCTTTGCAGGCTTCAAATTTTAATGAATTTGAATTCCTCAATGAGGAAATTTATATGCAATAATATCTGACAGAAGTAGTTCCATACAACCCTCAAATAATCCTGAGACAGCCAGTTATAAATTTAATCTTAGGGCAATTGTTTTGAGGTTCATCACTTACAAGCTCTAACAATAAGACCCAAAAGATCAATACCAGTTGGGCTGTCTCTCCAATTCCTAAAAACCTTCTGAGCCTCCCTGTTTGCCCAAGATGCTCCCAATGGATCCCCTTCTATCATCCACTCTGCCTACCTGTCTGTTAAAACCCTCCCTCCAGTTGACTTCTAGCCCCCGAAGGCCAAAAGTATATTTCCCCACACCCAAAAATGTTTTAAAACTTTGTCACTGTTTTCTTTGTTGTTCTGGACAGAGCCCATTCTATGTGCTATATATTTAAGGTTTTCAGAAGCTTGCCCTGGTGGAACAAAACTAAACAGTCTTCAAAATCTATTCTCAAATTTCACAGTACATAAGACCAGGACAGATTCACAGATGTGCTCTTCATATTCCCATTTAGTAGGTCTCAGGTGAGACACAGAAATTTGCATTTTTGAAAACACCCTAGGGCATACTAAGGCAGGCAATTCTGGTAATTCTTGGAATTCATTTTCAGAAAACCTGAACCAGAAAAAAATAGCTGAAGTATCTTAACTCCATCTGTGGAATCTGTATAATAATTTGATAGCAAAGTTAAGAGCAAAATGAAAAATGCATCCTAACGCACCTTCCAATAATCAAAGGCATGTTCACCAGTCTTTACTTTTCTCCTGGAACTTTCAGGTCAGTTACGTCCTGCAGTGATGTGCTTGCCTCTTTCCCAGGAATCAAAATCAAAGGACCTCTTGAACCCGCCTCAGAAACTGTTCTACTCAGAACAATGCCATATACCACGGCCACAATTCAGCTGCCTGGTGACCTCCTACCCAGGCGTCATTTGCAGGGCCCATTATGCACAGGCATCAGTCATTGTTTCTCAGACCACCTCCACACCTCTATAGCTGGGGGCTTTGCAGACAGCCTGTGACTCTTTATGCCCTAGCTTTTCCTCACATCCAAGGGGCCCAAGCTTAATTTATCTGTCTGGATTATGATTCTACTCCTGCTGGTAACCTTGAGTGTTTAAAGCTCTGACATATAACAAGGCTTTTGATAGCAGCAAGTCTGTGACAGGTGAGAAAAACTTCTGCATTAAAAGATTAGAAAGCTCATGGGTTCCTGGAACCTTCATTCCTGCCTAAGGCTCCCAGAGGTTCCTTACTTCTAGAACATATTATTTTCTGCCCTCTGGAGACAAATCCCTTTGAAACATACTTGTCATCTACAAATCAATGAACAAAGCACATGAATAGGAGTCTAGGACCTTTGGAATTTAGGCTAATTTGGGCAAGAGTCATGATGGATGTACAGGAATATAGGAGGACGGAGGCTAGATGGAACTGGCAGAGACTTAATTATTGAGGAAGAGCAGGGACTGGGATAATTGACCCAAAGCAGCAACAAGCACTGGAGGGTAGATAAGAAGATTCAAAGGGACAAGACCTCATATTTGAGTGTTGGTATCAGTATTTGTTTGAAGGGCACAACGATGAGGGACCCAAGCAATAGCAGTCATTCTAAGGAGGTGTATACGTTAGGATCCCAGTGGAAATCTGGGGCTAATGGCATGCTGTAGAATACAGTATGATTATGGCTTGGTTTTAAGCAAGGCAGTAAGTTTGGATTGAGAAATGCAAATTTAGGTAGATAGACTGGGTGGGTATAACAAAATACATCTTTGTTCTGTCAGAATTAGCCTGGGAACTAGCATGACGTGAGTAGGACTAGTAGTCATGTTGTGCCATCCATGTTATTACTCACCGGGGAAACAGAACCAGCCCTGGCTGGTGTAGCTCAGTGGATTGAGCTCCAGCCTGCAAACCAAAGGGTCACCAGTTCAATTCCCAGTCAGTGTACATGCCTGGATTGTGGGCCAGGTCCCCAGTTGGGGTGCATGAGAGGCAACCACACACTGATGTTTCTCTCCATCTCCTTCTCCCTCCCTTCCCCTCTCTCTCAAAAATAAATAAATAAAATCTTTAAAGAAAAAGAAAATAAAATAGAACCACACTTCTTGACACAGGGACTCCACTGTAATAATCCAGGCCACATCACAAAACACACCATCTGCACCAGTTGTAGGCTCCATAACCAGACTGTCGCCTTCTATCCTTCACATCACCATTCCAGTCAGAGAGTCCTCCAAAGGAATCCGAGGGCCCAGGCCGCTGCACAGGATGTAACAGTGCTCTCCATTTGACTCAGCTGGTTGCAGCATGCCTTCTGAGCTAACCTTCTGAGGGTACCTTTCCTTTCCTTCTTCCCCGTCAAGGGAATATTCAAGCCTAGCCTAGCTGGTCAACATTTGGGGGGTGAAAATACAAATGGTTGTGAGAGGCATATCAATGCCAAGCAAATGTTAAATGAAATCAAAGGTATAAGATCATCAAGTGGAAAAAAAACTACTGTTATAATTTGCAGATGTAAATTTTTCATGCTTTTGACAAAAGGTTAATACAAAAAAAAATGAAACAAATGATATGGGCAGTGTGTAAGCTTAAAAACCTATTCAACCCAAATATTTTCTGTTTAATATAAACAGGCATTCATTTGCATGTGTTTATTGCTCTTATTTTCAAGTATATGGGAGATCAATTAAGAAACTGAAAAAACTCTTTCCTGAAAAGACTAAAGGAGAAAATATTAACACACCATTAATATGCTCACCGGAAATTAGAACTGAGCCATCATGGCTGAAGGTAAGTGTCCATGTTAACATGACAAGCTGAAGGCTAATGAAAAAGTTTTCCTTCTTTTCACACCTCAGATAATGAATGAAATGGAACCTTCATCTGCATATAACAACAGATATACATTAAAATGTTTCATGCTTGAAAAGAAAAGTAATACCTGTCAAACTCAGGAAAAAAGCTTTCTACTACTTATTCAGGCAAGCTTCACAATTTATACTGGATTTGAATAATTAATAGTATATTCATTAAATACTCTAAAAAGTCAAGTTATTTGAGGACTATAACTATTATCTTCAAGAGATGGCCAACCAATATATACAAAGTTTAAACTGATTGAAGAAGAGGTTTGGAGGGAAAAAAAATCTCTAAATGGAACCTCCATTTTGGCCCCATTATATATCAAGAATTTTTGGGAGAGTAAATCATACTCCTTGCCACCAGTTATGAGAAAACATTGGTTTTGAATGGAACTAAAGGACCTGTCTTTCTTAATTCGTTCATTCTGCAAACCTCTGTTGAATGTCTACCAAATATTTTGCATTCTGCTAGCTAATAGAGATTCAAATGAACCAATGAGTAGTCTTCACGTTGAAAAAGATGTTCCCCATTGATTCTATGAGTTGCTCTCGCATTATCAGTCCACCCACTGAGAACTGTAAAATGGAAAACAGCCCAGGGATGTGGCAGAGGAGGAAGGTGCTGAGATTAAATCCATAGGCAGATGACCTAAAGGAGCCATTTACTCTACACACAGATGACACGCACTCTGGAATTCATGAAGGTTTGAAACTGAGCATGAATGTAGTCATACCTCTGTCTTAGTATATCTGGAGATAGGATTGAGGTGATGGTCAAACTGGCAGTAAGTGGTAAGTGGGTTACTAATGATCTGTTGCTGAGATCAAGAGACAAACAAGGCAGTTTTGTCTATGATGGGGGTGGTGAAAATATCCGAACATGAAAAGATTTAAGTGACATTCAAGCGCCTCCACTGGGCTCAGTGATTGAGTCACTTGTGGACACAGAGGGAGAAGGCAAGGATGATGTTTCTCTTCCCCTCCCTAGACCCCAATTTTCATACATACAATGAATTTATTTCATACTAATGTTTGCGGTGTAGGTTGTAAGGATCAAATGAAAGCAATAAAGGTAGAATCTGTAAACTTTGAAAGGCTCTATAAAAACATCTATTTCAAACAACAACAACAAAAACGGTGTCGGGGGAAGACAGTCTCTTCTTTGGATCTCAATTTCTTTACAAAAATGGAAAAGAATGCAACACCTTCTAGCTCTAACATTCCTTGGCTCTATGACACTTTCCTTGACAATGTGAAAGAATCCATCCAATTCCTTGAGATGAGAGGGAAACACAAGCCCATACCACCACTACAAACTTCAAAGGTGAGCCTTTAATTCTGCTCTATGCCTAAATAGGTAGAAGGCAGGCATTTGTCCACGCAAAGCATCTTTACTATGCACTTTCTCTCTATGCCCAGTCTGGACAGGGCATAGAGAGACTAAGATGTGATTAAGATGTATTTTTTTAGGATGAGCTACTTAGAATCTGAGATGACTTTGTGTTACTTAGATATAGTTTATATTCTGCATATGCTACATATACGTTCCTCCCACACCTTGAAGACCAACTAGCCTTATTTGCTGTCTTTCAAATAAATGTCCTATTGCTCCCCAGAGGAGCTCTGTTCCCCTTCTCTAGACCTCCTCACATCTGCCTCAGTTCCCAGTGATGACACCCAAGTCTGTTCCTAAATAAACTTCAACAAAACGGAACACACCAAGGCACATCATAATTACATTAACCAAGATGAAAATGAAGGAGAGAATCCTAGAAGCAGCAAGAGATAAGGGGACAGTCACCTACATAGGAGTTCCCATCAGACTGTCAGCAGATTTCTCCAAAGAGACCTTACAGGGAAGAAGGAGCTGGAAAGAAGTATTCCAAGTCATGAAATCCAAAGACCTACAGCCAAGATTGCTTTATCCAGCAAAACTTTCATTTAGAATGCAAGGGCAGATAAAGTGCTTCTCAGATAAGATCAAATTCAAGGAGTTCATCATCACCAAGCCCTTACTATATGAAATGTTAAAGGGACTTATCTAAGAAAAAGAAGATGAAAAACATGAACAGTGAAAGGACAGCAAACTCACAGTTATTAACAACCACACCTAACACAAAAGCAAACCAAGAGGACAGCTAGATCAGGAGTGGAACCATAGAAATGAAGAACACATGGAGGGTTAGCAACAGGGGAGTGGGAGGAGAAGAGGGGAGAGGATACAGAAAATAAGTAGCATAGACGGTAGGTAAAAAATAGATAGCGGGGAGGAGAATAGTAGGGGAAATATAGAATCTAAAGAACTTGAGACATGTGGTCATAAACTAAAGGGGGGAATGGTGGGGGAGGGGTGTGGAGGGTGGAGGGGAATGAAGGGGGGGAATAGAACAACTGTAATGGTATAATCAATAAAATATATTTTTAAAAAAACGTATGAAAAGCAAAGTTCATTGGCTGTGCCCGTAAATAGCTGTAGTCATTATAGTTGTATTTCAAGTTTTTCCAATTAATTCTTCATTAGTTTATCCAGGAAAGGTAAACAGAAATAAATAAGTTTACCATTCAAGTCTGTGGCCTTAACTGTTAAGTATAAATCATTCTACAGTAAATCAGGAACCATCAATATTCCAGTTGTTTCCCCAGTTCCCTTTTCAACTTTAAGCCAGTCTTGAATCTTGTAGGGTCCCTCAAGTTTCCCTGGACTTGCTTTCTTCTCAAGTTTGTATTTAATAAAAACAAAAAAATTATATTTGTTAAGCTCTTCTACAGGGTGAACTACTTGACGCCATGCTGATTAGGGAGAAATACAAGTCTCTCCATTTTTTTCTGCCTGAAAATTGTAATTGTCTGCATTCAAATCACTCTTGAAAGCATTAGTTTTACACTTGATTTCACTTAAGTTTAAAAGCCACCAATTACTCTTTCCCTTGCAACTATTTCTTGTTTACCAGCTATAGTGAAAAAAGTACAATCTACAGGGGATAAGAAAAAAAACATCAACTTATTTCTACTTGGAAAAGCATGAGAACAGAGAGACTAAAAGAAATCTAATTGTTAATCCAGCCAACCACCAGGATAATTCAGAGATAGATGTTTAAAGATATATACAAAAATCAGAATTCTGGGAAATAACTATTCTAATCTTGTCCTAGTTTTTTTTAAAGATAATATCTGTTCCCATTTTTTCCAAGTATAGAGTTCCTCCTTGTTTCTAGCTCATTAACTTTCCTCCTCTCTCCCAGAACAACACATTTCACCACTGTTTTGCATAGTTGAGGCATAAACAAAAGAAGGACATTTTACGGCATGATCCCATGGGGCCTTCAAGAAGTTTGTATTTCACTGGAAACTCTGAGCATCTTTTGCCCGGCTAAGGAGAACATCTGCTTCCTCTTAGCAACTTTAAGTCACTTTGATCCCGATGTCTTTCAGTATCACCCACACAGCGTGTTTGAGGTTTTCCTGAGTAAAATGGGAGAGCGCAGTGACATTTGAGTTGGGGGCAAACTGCCACTTTCCAGGAGACATTTAACTAATGTTAGTTAACTAATTTAACTAATGTTAGTTAGTTAAATGTCTCAGGTTTTGCTCAGGAGTCAAAAAGCACAGTTTTAGTGCTACTTATTCTTGGTTCTTCCTTAGAAACCTCTTTCTGCAATAACTCTTAGCACCCATGTGGCATTTTTAAAACATTAGACAAATTACTCCTCTACCAACCCTATGTCAGGAAGTCAATTAGGTGGAATATAATTTGTAGATGGAAAACCAAGAAATGAGCTGACTTAATTAGAATCCAGACATGTAGTCCTCCTTCCCGTCATCCTTCTCCCCAGCAGTATTCACATGACAGAGTGACTTCAGCCAAGATCTTTGTGACAGTTACTTATTTCACATTTAAAATGTTCCACCAACTACTTTTCTTCAGGTTCCTTTATTCGTTAGTTCATTCCAAAAGCACCTACTGAGTGCATAGTATGCGTTTACACACTGTAGTTCATCTCTACCAAATTAAATAATCTAACTCAAGGGTCAGAAAACTACAGCCGCTGGCCCCTATTTCTATGAATAACATTTTATTGGAACATGGTCATACCCATTCATTTAGTTGTTCTCTGTGGCTGCTTTTGTCATTGGAGGAGTTGGGAGTGAGATCATACAACCCACCAGACCAAAATGTTTACCATGTGGCCCTTTACAGAAAAAGTTTGCCAACGCTGTTCTAGCTCAGTGATTTCTAAGCACCTCATCTAGCTGCACGTGGATCTCCTGAGAATCCAGTTAAAGGCATAGACCCTGTACCCAAAAGATTCTGATTCATTAGGTCAGTGGGAAAGGCATGCAGAAATCTGTGTTCTTTTAAAACCCTTTTTAGGTGGTTGGGTTGTATAATGCCATTTGAGGAATGCTGTGCAGGTGATACAATTTAAGACTCTTCAAGAGACAGGGTTTTTGTTTTTTATGGGAGGCATTTCCATGAGGTAACATTAAGGGAAGGCTTCAAAGATGATAATTATCTTCAAGTTTTGATAGATTTAGATCGTTAGAAAGCCCAATGCTTATTTCAGGCAGTAGGGAAAACAGTTGTGAGCCAAGATGTGGAGATGGAAAGGAACAACAATGAGTGAAGGAGTACAATAGTAAAACAAATGTAACCAAAGATAGAACATCACTCAGGATTCATGAGCAAAAATATCTCATGTATATGGAGTTGTTTGTTGATCAGAGCAATTGATGCCCTTGAACGTTTACTGAAAACACTTTCAGCCTAAATTAATTGCATGAGATCTGCGAGTTGCAATAGAGCCAACCCAGCCAAGCAGTGTATCCCAATCTCTCTGATACACATCAGCAGTCATTCGTAATATTATAGGTGAGGTTAGGAGACAGAATTAAATCTGTAGCTACTTCCGAGTTTGAACCTGCAACTGTAACCTGATAAGCGACGTCCTCAAACTTCAACGTGCATCAGCAACACAGACGGGGCATGCTAAAACTTAGAAAGTTGGGTTTCCTGTCAGAGTTTGATTCGGTAGGTTGGGGGCCAGACCTGGGAATCTGTATTTATAACAAGTCCCCCAGTGATGCTGATGGTGCTGGTCCAGGGACCACTTCTGAGAATCATCATTCTAATCAAATGATAATGATGTCTGGAAGAAGAGGGTCACATGGTATGCCCATAAATAGGCTCGATCATGCTGAAGCTCACTCAATTTCTACAACTGATAAACTGAGATAAATGCACTATAGTCCTTTAGGTTTGGATTTTTAGAGTTTCTCACTAGTTTAGATGGAAACAAAGCCGAGATCACAGAATCATAAATAATTAATAGAACCAACAGAATAGGCCTTGGAGATCCTTTAGTCAACCTTTTATTTAGAAACTAGATGGAGAAACAAAAATCAAAAAGGTTACATGGTTTAACTGTATCCACTTTCTAATAGCTACCCAAGGGTTTAGTTCTTCAGAAGGAACCTGCATAATAAAAATGGATGGTATCTAATATTAAAAAAAATAAACTAGGACTGAGTTCATGTCCCCTTCGTTTACTAAACAGCTGACAGATGGCAACAATATATGAGCTCATTTTAGTAATTATACCATAAATGAAATCCTCACTGAAGGGAGTCCCACACTGGCAGAAACAACTACCAATAGAATTAATAAAGATTAGAAATCAACTTTGACTCTTGAGTAACTAGTCCAAAATGTATTCATTTATTACCTCATGGCTTTAAAAAGTAAACCATTGTGTTACTAATATTGACTGTATTTTATTTAGTTCTTAACTGTTTTGCTGAATTTTGAGTGTAAGGAAATCGAAACTTGATTCAGGTTCAAGTCCTAGTTCCAGATTATGGGTAAATGGCAACTCAGGTAACAGCTGCAACTGATTGAGAGTGACATCTAAGCAGAGAAGATTTAGCTACTTCTGGGCTCCCAGGACACTTAGAAGTAATTCAGATATGGTTTCTCATCAGCTGGGTATTAGCAGCCTACAACTATGTGTCCACATTCACATAATGAGTTCTGACAGAGTAAAAGCCACCTGGAAACATTTAAGCATCCTTCTTCAAGAGGTGGTTTAGCTACTCTTTCCTCGAGGGACAACCAATCAACAATACATTATTTTAGTTTGTTGACATGTGGGATGTGTTAGGCTTTTGTTTTGTCTTGTTTTGTTTTTCATTTGCTTTCATTTGTTTTCTGTCTGTGCTCTTCATTTGTCTTTAAAACATAGAACAAAAAAGGATCAGTTTCCTTGTCCAGTCTCCTGTCATAGGTAGATAAAAATGAACTAATCTTCAATGGAGCAGAAAGTGAGCTATATAAAGTCAATTTCTTTCCAGGCTTTACATGATGGCTCTTGTTCATTTTATTGGGTTCATCAACCAAATGGTTATTTATTCATATATCCACCCATCATAGATCAAACATGACTATGTGGAAGACATTTTGACCTATTTGGGTTCCCCCCAACCTTGTTAATTACTTGAAAAGCAGCAGCAGCAAAGGAATAATACCGCTCCTACACTAGGCACCTTTTGCGCTCTGACTTCCCTTTGTTCCCTCACGGTGTAATTCCTACACTCTGGGCTGGTCAATTATTTTACAAACAAGGTTACTCTTCCATTATTTCTAAAGTGGTGAAATAAAGGATTTGATGATTTCTTTGCTTGAAAAGTCTAGGTATTATGAAATATTCTATTCTTTATAAGCTAAACACAATTTTCTCAGCCTGGTAGTTTGAGACGTTCTTTCCAAACTTGGCCTAACCTTGAATGAAACCAGTATCCAAGTCGGACCCATTTATGGGTGAACTCCTACAGAGGTGTCAAGGAACCCACTTTGGAGTTTGCCCGCTCTCCTTCAGGCTGAATAAACTCCACTTCCACAAAGATTAGGACTTCTCTGAAGACCAGCCTGAAGTTCGCCTCCCCTACTAGCTCCTTTGGGAACCATGACACCACAATGAGAGCTTTCTTGAGACTTTCAGGACACTGACATGTCTATATCACTCATTTGACAGATCAAATTTTGCCTTATATCATGGATTATTGTTTGAAATAGGGGTACTATAAGCTCTCGAGAATAATAGGGCACACATTTCTTTGTATACCACATAGAATTTAACTAATTTTTTCATATACATATTTTATTTATTCAAAGAAATCAGTATTGTAAAAATGAATGTTAGAAGAATGTATAATTTAAGGAAACATAAATAGCAGTTGGCTATGTATGAGTAGTTTTATACATTTTTCTGTTTTGTATTCTTTATTTTTATATTGGTGCTAATTGTGGAAATATCTGTTGCTAGCTGCATTTAATAATCTCAGAATTTCAAAGTGCATTATACTATATCCTTGAGCAGAACTAGTTTTTTTCACATTCTATGTGTCAGAATTACATCAGATCAAAATCACAATATGTGAAACTAGTACAAAATAGTGTCAAATGCAAACTGTGATTGAAAAATAAAGATTTACAAAATACTTGATAGGTTATAAAAAGATGTAGAATATTGAGAAAACACAGAAAAACAAGAAAATAATTAAAAACCTTACACAGGAAGAATTCTCCTGTTTAACAACACATAAAATGTACAAATATATATGCATTAGTGGAAAAAACAACATATAGTACACATTATATGTGCACCTTGTGATAAATGTAGATGTATGTGATAAATTCAGATATAACCAGTTAAACACATAAAAATTTTCTAATAGAATACTGCAAATGCTGTCTTGTAATCCTTTCCACACTGTATACTGCAATAATTTTTCATGTCCTTAAATATTTTAAAATATTGTTATAATGGCTACCTATTAATCCATCTCCTAACTTAACTATAATTGAATTACAATACCATGTGAGATTTTCCAAAGAATTGCTTTAAAATGCAGTACTTCAGCAAACCTCATAGATAAAATTAATGCATGACCATTTTCATTTTTAGGATAAATTGCTAGAAGTAGAACTTCTGTGTTAAAACGTAAGCATGACCCTAGCCAGTGTGGCTCATATGATTGATTAGAGCATCGTCCCCTAACGAAAGGGTTGTGGGCTCAATTCCTGGTCAGGAAATTTGGGTTGCAGGTTCGTTCCCTAGTTCAGGTGCATACAATCCCTGGTCCAGGCTCACACAGGAGGCGGCCAATCTGTGCTCCTCTCTAGCATCGATGTTTCTCACTCTCCTTTCCTCTCTCCCTTTCTCTCTCTCTAAAAGCAATTTAAAAAAAAAATCCTTAGGTTAGAATAAATTTTTTTTAAAAAGATAAGCATGCATTGCTTATTACTAACTTGGCTTCTAGAAGGCCAAAGTATTTAATTTCACGTTTCTTTTTTTGTTTTTTAATGTATTTTTAATTAAGTGTATTAGGGTCACATTGGTTAGTAATATTACACAGTTAAACATGTACAATTCTATAATAATACATCGTTGTATATATTGCATTCTGTGCTCACTACTCAAAGTCTCATCTCCCTGCATCACTATATAGTTTTCCCCCTGTACCCTCTTCATCTCCCTATCTCCCCTCTCCTTCTCCTCTGGTAACCACTCTGCCATTGTCCATGTCTGAGTTTGTTTGTTGCTATCTGTTTTATATCCTGCATACCAGTGAGTCACCTGGTTCTTGTTCTTTTCGTCGTGTTTTGCTTAGCATGATACTATCAAAATCTATCAATACTGTTGCAAATCACAGTATTTCATCCTTTCTTATAGCTGAGTAGCATCCCCTTGTGTATATGTACTACATCTTCTTTATCAAATCATCCATTGAAAAATACTTAGGTTGTTTCCATGTCTTGGCTACCAAGCATAATGCTGCATACAAGGTCTGTCCAGAAAATGTCCAGCCATTGTTCATATAATGAGAACAGTTTGCACAACATGGATACTGACCAAGGAGAGTGGACTGGAATGAACATGTGTGAACAATGATGACTTCACTGTACTTGTCAGTGGGAATGGTAGACTCCATTGAGTGAGCATCTGTAGTGTGCGGCTGTTGCATTCAAAATGACTGAGCAAGTAGAGCTGTTGCTCAAATCTGCATCAAATTTTGCATTAAGCTTGAATATTTCTCCACAAAAACTATTTGGATGATTCAGAAGGCTTTCGGGCACAATGCAATGAGTGCAGTGCAAATAAAAGTGTGGCTCAAACACTTCAAAGATGGCCAAGAATCTGGTGAAAGTGATCCACATACTGGAAGGCCGGCAACAAGCGGAACACCTGAGAATGCTAAACGTGTTGGACAGACTGTAGTCAACAAACATCAGCAACTGACAGTGCATGTGAGAAGTAGGGAGTGATCTGAAGATTCCAAAAACTACTGTATCTGAGATTTCAATGCAGGATCTTGGCATGAGAAGTGTCATGACAAAATTTGTTCTGTGGCTTCTGCTACCAGAGCAGAAGGAGCATCGTGCTGCAGTTGCTAATGACTTGATTCAAACCACTACTAATGAACCAGATTTGGGACCCTATGACTTCTAGCTTTCCTGAAACTTCAATCACCTTTGAAAGGGAAGAGATTTCAGACTGTTGATAAGATTCATGAAAATGGCAGTTGAGGACGAGTCCAACAAAAATTTTTTCAGTGTTTTGAACAGTAAAAGAGACACTGGGAGAACTGTGGTCCCAAGGTACCTACTTTGAAGGGGACTGAGGCATCGTTGTCCTATGTACAATGTTTCTTGTGTCTTGTATCTTCTTCAAAAAATGTCTTTATTTTCCATATTACATGGCTGGATACCTTCTGGACATATCTCATACATTGGTCTGAATAAATGTCGGGGGGCTCTGCCCACAGAGCGACCCTACAATCATGGATGAGAGTAAGTCTACCAAGACCTGATCTGCTTGGGGAGGAAAGGCTGACCAGTCTCTCAGAGGAGAAAGGTCTTGAGCCTCTCTTTGAGTAGGCTTTTATTGAGTCTAGTTTGCATAGGGATGCACATCAAAGAAAGGAGCTATGGTTTACAGATAACATTTCTGGGCTCACAGGGGTTCTTTTGAGTTGGGTCTAATAGGGCTATGCCAATCAGCTGTATAACCTTGGGAAACAAACTTATTTTGTGCTTGGACCCTTAACATTTAAATTGAAGACATTCTTAGCAAAGCAGGTTTCACAGAACGTTATGCATTCATTCTTAGTCCTGATCACCCCTGGCCAGGAACTGCTGGTTCTGGCACAGGGATGCACCCCCCTTTGGCATTGTTTCTGGTCTGAATCAGGTGGGGGAAGCAAGGCAGCTGAGAGATTAGGAGACTTTTTACATATAGAATGAGGACTCAGGCTATGATAAAGCCAAGGGTTTTA
This sequence comes from Sturnira hondurensis, assembly GCF_014824575.4. Lineage (NCBI taxonomy): Eukaryota > Metazoa > Chordata > Mammalia > Chiroptera > Phyllostomidae > Sturnira > Sturnira hondurensis. The sequence continues at coordinate 1,174,449 of NW_028077910.1, forward strand.
TAAAGCTGAGAGATTAGGAGACTTTTTACATATAGAATGAGGACTCAGGCTATGATAAAGCCAAGAGTGAGGGTTTTTTGTCCCTCCTCCACAATCTCCTAAGTCCTTCCTTGATGGGCCCTTTGTGACTGTGCCTGTCTTAGGTTGTTCCTTTCTTGAGAAATCTCACCCATCATTGACTATCCAGCCATCCTCCAGGGGCCAAGCAGGGTGGTGTGAAGGGGCAGAGGCTGCGCCCCTGCCGGGAGGATAAGTTTTGTCTCCTTAGTGGCTTATGGTTCCCAAGTCCTGTAGCTGTGAGGCCTTTTCACCTGTTGGCAGGGTTACAGCTCCTGAAACCAGACAGGACAGTTCCCAACAAATAAACATTTTCGTAATTTTCGGTAGACACTGAGAAGGGAGTTGCCGGGTCATATAGTAGTTCTATTCCTTTTTTTCTGCTCTGCTTGTTCATTCATTTTGTTTTTTAGATTCAATTATTGTTAAATATATATTTGTTGCCATTTTATTGCTCATATATTTTACCTTTTTTCTTCATCTTCTTCTTAAAGAAAACTCTTTAACATTTCATGTAATACTATTTTCATGGTGGTGAACTCATTTAACTTTTTCTGGTCTGGGAAGCTGTTTATCTGTCCTTCAATTCTAAATGATAGCTTTGCTGTTAGAGTAACCCCAGTTGTGTCCTTTGAATATTTCTTGACACTCTCTTCCAGCCTACAAAGTTTCTGTTGAGAAATCAGCTCCCTTGTAAGTAACTACTTTTCTCTTGCTTTTAAGATTTTCTTTTTATGTTTAACCTTTTGCATTTCAATTATAATGTGTCCTACTGTGGGCCTTCATGGGTTTACCTTGTTTTTGGTTATCTTTCTGGACTTCTATGTGTTTCTTTCACCAGGTTAGGGAAGCTTCCTGTCATTAGTTTTTCAAATAGATTTTCAATTTCTCACTCTCTCTCCTCCTTCCAGCACCCCCATGATGCAAATGTTGGTACACTTGATGTTGCCCCAGAGGCTCTTTATTTTACACAATGTTCATTTGGGGGGATTCTTTTCTTTTCCTTTTTCTTTTTTGTGCTGTTATGATTGGGTATTTTCTGCTTCCTTATATACTAAATCTCTGCTTGGATTAGCAGCTTCATCTACTCTGCTGTTGATTCCTTGTAAATTATTCTTCATTTCAGTTAGTCTATCCTCTTCTGACTGGCTCTTTATTACATTTTCCATGTCCCTTTCTTACACTTACTAGGTTTTCACTAAGTTCATTGAACATCCATATAACCAGTGCTTTGAACTCTGCATCTAGTAGATTGCTTACCTCTGTTTTGTTTAGGTTTTTTTTTTCTGAAGTTTTGTTTTGTTCTTTCACTTAGAACATGTTTCTTTGCCTCTTCATTTCAGCAGCCTCCCTGTGTTTGTTTCTATGTATTAAGTAGAGCTGCTACATCTTCCAGGCTTGGTAGACTTACGTAGCAGGTGTTCTATAGGGTCCAGTGGCACAGCCTCCCTACCACCCAAGCTGGGCACTCCAGCCCACAGTACAATATGGGCTGTGTACACTCTCTTGTTATAGTTGAGACTTAATTGCTATTGGCACATCAATGGGAAGGATTTACCCCCCAGGCCAATAGGTTTCAAGGACTGGCTGAAACCACTGACCATTATGGAAAATAAATTGTGCAGTGGACTACTCCTCACAGAGTAGGACTTACTTTGGCAGGGTTCTGGTGCCTGCTGAGTCCACCCTTTGAGTCTGTCACTTGTGGAGGTGGCAAGGTGGCATTTGGATGTGGTCTGCAGCTGTCTACTGGGTGCGCTGGCTCTGGGGCTTTCCATGAGGTGCAGGCTAAGATTAGCAACCACCTGTGTTCTGCCCATGGCTACTTGGCATGAGCTACAAAGTGTTCTGCAGATGGCTGCTACTTGTGCTGGGCTTGGAGGTTCCCAGGAGAGGACAAGCTGAGAACCAAGGCTGGCTGCTGCTGGTGCCAAGCCTAGGGCCACTCAATGAGAGGCATGGGACATGCTGAGGCCAGATGCTACTTGTCTGAGAGATTTTAGGAAAGCCTGAAGTATAAGCCAAGACAGGCAATTTTTACTGAAAAACCACTGGAAACAGCTTGGGTGGGCCCACAAGTTGGGTGGTGGGGGTATCAGGGAATCACCAGGGTGGAGCAAACAGTGGGAGTCAGTTGATATAGACTTAGACACGGCACCTGCTGGCTCGGTCTCAACGTGTCGTCTTCTTTAAATCCCTACTTGTAGGACTTCCATTCAGCTAGATTCTGAATGATGGTTGTTCTGCACTTTAGTTGTAACTTCTGTGTGGTTGTATTTTAATTATTAAGTGGTCAGATCTGTTTGAACAGGATGAGAGCAGTTCCAGGATACCTATAGTAATGATCGCTCTTAGAGAACACTGGGGAGTTTCTCCAATAGAATGTGATCATGGAATCAACTAAAAAGCAAAAACAAAAAAGTAAAAAAAAAACTTAAGGTACTAAAGGTAGTTACTAAAAAGGTTAACACATTTCTGAAGCCATTGCAGTTGAATTTAAAAGTTTGTTGTTGCCGTTGTTATTATTGTTGCTTTGTGTGAAGCTTGGAGAATTAACTGATTTTCCTAATGTTGCATAAGGCACCCTTGCAGTAAGTAGTATGTTTGTTCTAAAAAACTTTAGAAATCTAATGGGGGAAAGGAGGGGAAGAGTCATCAAGGAACAAGTATAAAAGGCTCATGACAAAGCCAAGGAGGGGAAGGACTGAGGGTGGGAGATGGGGGTGGGTGGGGTGGTAGAAAGTGGTGGCAGGAAAATGAAGACAACTGTAGTTGAAAAACAATAAAAAAATAAATAAAATAGCAAAAAATAAAGCCTTCAGAAATGTTTCCTGATTAACTCATTGACCACTAGTCAAACCAACAAATTAAAACAAAGCTGGCAAAAGAAAAGGCAAATGGTTGTGTAAGTGTCAATCTACAAACTTAACCACACTACAGAGAGTTGAGAGAGTGGCAGTTGTTCATTGGGTGATCCATGGGTGGGGGGGACTCACTGTGCGAGTGTTTGGGGTATGGAGAGAGTTCATCTGGCTTTGGTATCAGACAGCGTCTTGCTGAACTCGGACTGCTCTTACAAATAGCTCACAATGCCAGCTTTTGACATACTGGATGCGAGGGTTTTTCATTTCACGCAGCAGGATGAGAAATATAGTGCCCTTTATGTCGAAGCACCAAAACGTACTTGAAGAAATGTGTGGGAGGGAGACGGGAGGAGGTAGGGGCAGAAGGGATGATGCAAAAGAGCAATTCCCACTTTTAGTAAATGAATCAAATCCTAGAATTAGAAAGAAAATTCTCAAAATGGAAGTTAAAAATGTCTGACGACTTTAAATCTAGGATAATGGCCATTTATAAAATTGAGGCTTTAAAAGAAATCAGCGTTGCCCAATCCCTCAACCTATATTTTGAAGGGCACAGGTTCAGGTGGTTTCTAATACTCCTGGTTGCTGAGATGGAGGAAAAGGGGTGTGTGCGTGGGTGCAGAGCAATCTGGAGGTGATGCACAGCCCTGGTTTACTTGACTTCAAAGCAATTTTGAAATCAATTCAGGATTTCCTGGATAGGCTGACGTCACCCCGCTCATAATCAGAGTAAGGGACCACACTGCTTGCTTCATGCTCATTAAATTCTGTATTCTCCACCGTGCAGGAGCCAATGTCTATTCTCAGGACAACCGTGAAACAAAGCAATAAATGTTCTTGTCTCTAGAGCCAAGGTGGGGAGCGTAGAGAGGGGTCATGTGGGATGAGGTCCACTGCTGGGAGAGGAAAGGGAAGTGAGGAGTCTGTTCAGGTTTATCACATTCTAGTAAGAGAATTGTGGCACCCACGCACAGTGAATAAAGCATCCAAACACAGGTGTGGGCTCCAGAGCGCTCCAAGAATTCTAATCCGAGGGAGACCCGCCAGGAAGGCAGGGGCAGTCGATGTAATCTGGGGACAATGACTTCACATGAGGAAATCGGAAACACCATTCTCAGTCCTTCTTTGATTTCTGTCATTAAGTGCAATAGCTTTCATTCTCGCTGCCCATTTATAATGGAGAGCATCTGTAACTCCTCCCGGTACTGTTTGCGGAAACACGGAACTTAGTTCTTTCATATACGTATATAAGACATTGTGTAGACACACGTGTTTATCTACATAAACCTATGTATGAGCATGTATCGGTCAATAGGACGAGCCCTGGGCTATAACTGCCGGATGGAGGGCCTCTCTGCGGCGAGGCTTTGCCGTGAGCCTGACTCCAAGGGCTGCCTTCAGCTCTGCTCTGATGGGGCAGGGCAGGGTGGCCACCGAGAGCATTCGAGTTTTTTAAAGGGAAGGGAGCAGTTACCGTCTTCCCCCAGTGTAAGATACACCTTTTGCACATGCGTGTCTTTTGCCTGGGCCCGCAGAGACTCCGAGGCTTGCCCTCCAGGTGAGGAAGCAAACCTGGCGAAGAGAGGCCCCGCCCTCAGGACTCTGGGAGAGATGCACCCATGCTGCGCTTGCTTCAGTCCCCACAAAAAGGTGACCTCACGTTCAGAACGGGAAGCATCCACGTCAAGTGTTCTTTCCCCCAGGCAACAGACAAACCCTGCTTCAAGTACTGTTTCAGTGTTCTCAATGAGGTGGTTGGCTTTTTCTTTTTCTTTCTTCAGCCTCTATTCACACGCACACATGTGCACACACACACAGATGCACATGTGCTCACATGCACACACTCACACAGTCAGCAGAACTATGGATAAGGTCAGAAACAAGACCTTTATTCTGGGAAAGGCAGGCTGACCTTTCGCAGCTCATTAGAAACACGCCCCAGCATAAATGCCCAGGCTCTCATCCCCCTAGAATGGGACTCCCTGTTCAAAGGCAAGAAAAAATTGCCTACAGACTCAGCTTCCCACTCCCACTGGGTCAAGGAGAAAGGAAGGTGGGCAGAATTCTTTCACGAGAGTTTGGCACTGTGCCTGCTTGGCATAGAAAGGAACCAGCCGCCTCTCTGCCCACGTCCTCTCTTTTCTGAGACAGCCTGATTCCAGCTCTCTGCTGGGAGCTGTCACCTGGCCCAGAGCAGCCAGGAGGAGGGCAGCCCTGCACTGTTGGAGTGTTTGGGAGTAGACAGTGCAACACTACAATTCATGCCAAAGAGCAAGCTAAGGGGGATACCCTCACTTTTGTGTTCCTGGCCAAGGTCACACTGCCCTTGGGAATGGCACTGTGGTGTCACTGCCCAGTGGGTAGGACACAGCATAGCTCCCTTGGACTTGGGGAGCAAAGGAAGGAGTTCTATACCTTCTCTCTCTTAGACCACCTAGGTTCAAATCTCAGATGTGCTGTCACTTTCTACCCCCTGGGGGGCAGGTCACTGAATCTCTCTGTGCTTCAATTTCCTCATCTACATCACTGTTGGTGTAGCAACAGTCCCTACCTCACTGGGTACTTAGGAGGATTAAATGAAGGCACATTTCCAAAGGGCTAAGAAAAAGTGCCTGGAACCCAGAAAACACCCATCCCACCTGACTTCCCAGTGATGTGCCCTTGGACTTCAAAGGAAAAACAAAGGAGAGCCAGGCTACTGCACTCATGACCAGACCTGTGGGCCCTGGGGGTCCAGGCTGGGTGGGGCTGGCCCTGTCTTCAGATTCCACCCCAGCTGCCCCTGCATTTCTCTGGGCTGAGTGGAAGCAGAGTTGTTGGCTGACTCGGCTGAAAGGCCCAGATGGCCTCATCACCCTAAAATGACCTAATTGAGAGGGTCTATACAAGGACGCTCTGGCACAGAGGAATAGCCTGGTCCACTTACTGACTACAGGAGTGTGGGTTCTGGAGAGCTGTTTGAGCAGAACAATGGGCCTCATTTATTATTAACAACACGAGGGAGAAAATGGAACCACTGAGACTTCGTTCTTTGTTCTATTTTGAGCTCCTAATCCCTACATATAAAGCACCCACTCCCTAGAGAGATTCGCCAATCACCTGCAAACTGCTTGCTGTGTACCACAACTGCAGGGCAACTGACCAGGGCACCGGAGGTGTTGGGATCTGACACTGCAAGGAAATGTGTGCTTTTGTAACTAAGACTACAGATTTCAGTCTAGAGAAGCATCTGTGAAAGCCGTTTCTCTATCTTATACTTATACAGGGTCCAGCACAAATAACATCCTTTTTATTAAAAAATATTTTATTACAAAATCATAATCATGTAATTCGGTAACATAACAATATCACACTCAAGCACACAATATGGTATTATAGATAAAATGTTAAAATTAAAACTATAATTACATCTGTATTATTACCTACCAACCACACTCAAGCAGGCATTACTTCTGCCAGACCCTGTACTTTCCAAACCAGAAATCAAAACTTGTATGTCACAGAGGATTTTTGTGTGGCTTCTGCAACTGCTCTTAGGCAATCTTAAAAGTAGCAGTTTGAATGCCAAAATATTGGCCTTTGGGGACTATGAGGGAAACAGGACAGAACTAATTTGGAAACTTTGGGCACTTAACATATTCATTTTATTTGTCAGGAAGTAAGAGGCAGCAAAGAGGGAAATACTTCTCAAGTGGAAACCCATAGGTACCATTTGTAGGGGTTACCCTGTTGTCCGTGTCTTGATTTTAATAGCAGAAAGAAATTAGAACCCAGCCCTGAGTCTCCATGGTGACTTCCAAACACTAATTGTGCTGAGTAGAATTTCCAAAGCCACCACTCCCTCGTCCTATCTCTCTTCTGCCCCTCAAAAAAGGCAACTATCTATGTACCTACTACATTCTGTTTTTCATCCCAGGTCATTCAAGAGGACAAAGTATCCCCCTGAGCACTGTGATGTATTCAGTGTGCTCCTGTTGGAAACAAGAACTGGAAGAAATGATATTTTCCTGGAGAGTCACTCCAGCATCATAGTAGGTGGTCTGGAGTCAGGCCATCCAGATCCAAATCTTAACTTCCCCACTTATCATACGAATAAGCTCCCAGCCTATTTTAGCATCAATATCATAGAAATAATAATCAGCACTTCACTCGTCAGAATAGCTGTGATGACATAAGCAAAGAACCTGGTTTGTGCTCAGAACTAAATGAATGTTAACTGTTGTTTCTAGATCAAGAAAATAATGTAGGAACTATCAGCATAATAGCATCAACTCTTCTAGTCCTATCCTACGGAGTTGGAGAAGAATTAAAAATATAGAATATTTTTCCTAACAGTAAATCACTTTAATATCTTAGAACAGAAAATATAGAAACATAACTTTTTAAATAAGTGAGTGGGCTGGTTTTCAGTGCGACAGAAAGCCTGAGAGAAAGTGCTCTGGGCACCCCTCCTTTGGTCTAGGTCCTTCTACCTGCGGACGGCCACACCCCAGACGGAATCCTCCCAACTCACAGCTCCTAAAATGTGGAGATTCACATTGTTCATTTGTTTCGTGACTAATGAGGCAAGTAGACTAAAGAGTACCATTTGTGCATCCAGAGCACTATTTTACCTGTTGGATATGTAATGCTAATTGTAAATTAAATTTTTAAATTTAAGATGTACACTTGAGTTACAAAATTATGGTCATCAGTGTTAAATTTTGCTTTCTCATTCTTTTGCTCTTTTGCTATGTGTACATTGGGGATTTTTTTAAATTTATAAAATGGGGGGGGGCCTACACAAGCTAGACTCTAAGGCTACTGCTTAAATTTTTAGCCTCTTATGATTCTATGAATTCTGCAAATATCTAAAACCATGTTCCATTTTAGCAATTAATGATAATTTTTGAGAAGAGGACATTAAGAGGAGCTATGTCTTTAATACCAAAGTTATCTATTTCCACTGCAGGAGGAGTCTTTTCATAATTTTGTGAGCCACAACATAAGAAACAGTCTCTACCCTCTGTGTCATTTGCAAATCGGGGACGAGCATGATTTTTAAAAGCCAGTGAGGCCAGAAGGAAGATTCCAGAAAGTGCAAGATACAGAGCAGAATCCTGGAAATGGATGGGGGGGGGTGTACAGTGGAGAATAAAGAGAGAGAACTTGTTTTCAAATATTTAAAGCCCCCCTGTGCAGAGTCTAGGTGTTTTCTAATCTTCACACCCTGCACCCTGTCAGAAACTGTGGCAGCTCTTCATCTTCCCCAGCCCAGCTTTTTCTCACCTCCTTTCACACATCCTGTGCTTTTCATACATATCACATTCAGATTAGCATTTGTAGAATCCACGTCTATGCAGAGCAGTGTGGAAAAAGCAATCCGATTCATGATCACCAATTACCATTCTATGGCACCTGCTCCTCTGCTCAGCCAGTACGCAGCCCCACTCTGGTTTCCCTCTGTGCAATCGATTTCATGGCCCCTGAGGTTGTATATATTTTTTAAAAAGTTCTGTTACATTCCACTCAACAACTTGGTAGATCCCTTTTATTTAAAAACGAAAGAAAAAAATATGCATTTAAGGCAGCACTGTGAATGTTTGGAAATTCTTAGCTATCCTATATATGGGGTAACTCTCTAGTAAGTGAAAACAAAAAATGAATTCAATCTATCAGCAAAGAGTAATTAGGAACCTACATTCAAGCCATTTCTTCAGCCGCTATGGAGGGTCTGAGAGATTGTTACTGTTCCTCAAAAGAGTTTACAACTTAGTTTGGAAAATATTAAAAGTGAAATAATACTTTTTAGTAATAATGTAACAGTGTAAAACTATACAAGGACAATGCAACAAAACGTGTTTACTCGGCAACAGATGGTACAGAGTGATAAGAGTTCAGAGGAAGTAAACCCACTGTGCACGTGGTGGGCTGGGAAGCTCTCCCGGCAGAGGTGGGATTTGCCCTCGGCCTGAAATGCGTGGATGGTAGATTTCATTCTGGCAGGAAGAAGGCCAGACTCTCAAAATAGGGAGAGCACCAGCGAACTATCAGAGGCAGCTACTTGCAAGGCATTTGCATAAGCTGCAGGCTGGCTGGCGCTGAAGGCTGAGGTAGAGGAGGAGGAGATGGTGACCAAAAAAAAAAAAGAATCTGGGTTTAAGATGATTTAAAAAACCCCAAGTCCATCAAATAGCTTTAATTACATTCTCTCAGCTGATTAAAAATAAATATTTGTTAAGCTCCCATGATATAGTGAGGCACTGTCGGAGACGTGAAACGACAGAGAAACAAGAAGGAAAGATCTAATCTGAGCTCAGAAGGTAGACATAAAAACAGGATATGTTAACAATGCAAAATATACTAAAAAAAAAACAGACAAAAAGGAATGTGAATTGGCAAATAATTACTACATCTGTAGAGGAAACCAATTATTTTGTCTGCTAAAAACCTTTTCCTTTCTTCTGAGAATAAAAGAGACTTCCTTTCCTTCTGAGTATTGTTGTTCCTCCAGGCTCCCCACCCCCATCTAACCCTGTTGTATCCACAGGAGCTGCCTCAGGAGACCCCAGTGGCCACAATCAGTAGATAAGAAGTGAGTCCTGGCAGCATGCACATCCGGGTCCCAGTGTCTTTCCGGAACCAGCTACTTTCTTGCTTGGTTTTTCAATTTTTTTATAAATAATATGAGCATTCTGTTTATAAGTCCCCCTTTGATAAGCTAACTGAAATTGGATGCCTGTCATTTGCAGTTCAAAGTGTCTGATTAAATTCCCAAGTGACTAAAATCAGCCTTGAATTGTAGTTGTTTGCTTTCCTTTCTTTAAACTTCCAGGTTTGCACTCTTTCCTTTAAACTTGTGGATGACTCCTCACCCTTTTGTGTCCCCTACACTGCTGAAGTCTATACCTTGTACGAAGCAGACAGAATTAGGTGAATAATATGAAGTTGAGTGACAGACAAATGCCCAGCTCTCAGTTGCTTGACACCCAACAAATTTATTTCAAACTCTCACAAACAGGTGTTCCTGGAGAGAAGATGGCCATCCTCTAGGTGGTGTTTCTGGGGCTGGTCCCTTTCATCTGGTGGCTCCATCGCCCATGACCATTGTTTCCTGTGCTGAATCCACTGTGGTCAGGAGCAGAACGCATGAAGAGGCCTCCTACTTCTTAACCACGTGGGTGGGAAATAACCACAGATCTTCTGCTCTTATTCGACTGGGAGCAGCCACATATACATGAAGACTGGGAAATGCAATCTTTACCTGGGAAGCCAGCTTCTGACCACAGCTGTACCTGAGGAAAAGGAGCCGCCGCGATCTCTGGTAAAAAAGTTGCCATTTCTTCCACAAACACATTCAAGTAAAGTTGATTGAATGTCCATTACAACAGAAAAAAAGGAAGAAAGGGAAGAAGCAAGGGAGAGAACAAGGGAAGGAGTGGGGAAGGAGGAGGGAAGGGAAGGCAAGAGGGAGGAAGGGAAATAGAAAAAAAGAGAGGAAAAGAAAGAAACCCTCTAGAGCAAAGTGAAAAACTATTCACTGTGAGTTAAATGGGAACCAAGGATTGAACATTTTTCTTACATTTTCTTAATCGCACAAAACCCACTAGAAAACACCATAGACCACAAATAAAAACGTGGAGGAACTCTACTGACTACCAGAGTGAAATGGCAACACCTCTACCATACACTTCTATACATTCTTCCAAATCATTAACGTTGGAGTCTAAACTGTGTAAGTCAAGGCTCATGTCTTCAGCAGCTTTCATTGTCAAATTCTGTTCACAGGAATCAGCTACCAGGTAAAAGCATAAAGCAATCTGCCAAAAGGCTTCCCTTAAAGGCCATAATTCCAAGGGTGCAGATATTGTAAAATGGCTGTTTCTTCTGTTAAATTGAATCCCACTTCCTTTCCCCATGAGGACAGTAAAGGAAAATGCACAACCCCTAGAGCAAACAGGAAACAGTCCAAAGCCTTTCTGAAGAGGTTTCAAATATTTGTAAATTAATTTTTTTCTCTCCAAAACATTCTCAGGACAAACCTTGTGGTATAAGGGTTGGGTCCTGGAGCAGCTCCCCTGCTCAGGGGAAGGGAAGAGAGTAGAGGAAGTAGAAGCTTCTTAAAACAAGGCTAGACCCTGGTCATGGAGGGGGTGCCCTGGGAACTCCCCCCACTCCAGGCATCAAGGCAAGTTCTCCGGTTCTAAGGACAACTTCTTAGGGACAGCATCGTGTTTCATGTGTTTCAGTGTTCTTGGTGCCTTGCATGGCATCTGACACCCAGCAAGTATTCGATAAATATTTGGTGACTGAATAAATGAATGGTGCTGGGAACTGGTTATTATATCTTGGAGGCAAAATGAGCATTTGGCCTCAATAATAAAGAAAAATCTACAACTGGGGTACCAGAGTGGAGCAAGAAAAACAGGACACATTTGATGCTAAATTTCTCTCGATGGTCTTAGCTGGAAACGTGTGTAGTCTCAAAGTGAGGAGCAAAGGAGCCCGAAAGGTTTTAGCTAATTCAGTGCTATTTTGAGTCAGGAAGCCAAGGACGTTATCGCTCTTAAATTGTTGTTCAGCCTAATTGGCAAAGGTCAATAGTAGTAAAAGGTCTGATTTCTTTCTTCATCACTTATCTGTGTTATTCCAAAAGACAGAAGGAACAAAACTTGCTTAACCAGGAACAAAACTATGATACAGCCTCATTTCCCCCTCTGTAATCTCCTAGAGTCAGCAAATGCACCGCCAGGTATCCGATGGCTTTGTCCTTATCCTACTCACCCACCCTTACATCACGGGTCTTCCTGGGAATGCCTCTTGCTTCAGACTTTCCCATCCTAGCTCTTCTCATCTCTGTCTCAATCACCCAAACTCTGCTTCTGGCGGGAGCGAGCTGCCTTGTTCGTTAATCTGTTCCTGTGTTCAGAGATGTCACTAATGGTAAATTCTAGTAAAAACACAGTCTTCTTTACTGGAGCCTTCTGGAAACAAGGCTCTTACCCAACTTCCCGCAAAGGAGCACCTCTAATCACAAAAATCTTCAAGTGAAGTAAGGCCACCAAGGACACGACCATGAGGCAGGCTGAACCGCGGCTGCTCTTTAAATCACACCAGGGGAGGCAGCCCCCGTTTCTGTCGGATCTGGAGACCTGGCTATCAAACTCTTCTTAAACAGCAACAGCCCTGGTTAAACCAACACTGCAAGGCATCTCCTGGCAAAACCTCAGCCCCAGACCAGCCAGAAAGATAACGATTGCGTCGGTTGCTATTTTCTCAAAAGGGTGCCTGAGTCATTTCCCTTTAGACCGTCTGACTCCTCTATTTCTGGTTATCTCAGAAATAAATGTTATGGCTGAAAACACACAACAGTGGTCTGGGTGTCTCTTACACGCTCCTTTGAAAAAATGTTACCTAGTTTAAAGAAGCCAATTGAACTTCTCCGAGGTTAAAATTGTGGCCAAGCCACACTAGCGTCCGCGGCTGCCCGTGGCGGGAGGAGGAGCACTTTCCCGCAACCCCATGAACAGTTTGACGACGGTATGTCCACAAAGCGTCGCACATTACTGGGCTTGTGCGTTGACAAAAGGCCTCAGTGACTGTTATGTAAGCCCACAAAGTGTGCCCATTTTCCCTTTCCTGTTGTCACCGTCGCTATTTTAAATCTTCTCAGAAACAATATAGAGTATACTGAACTCATAGAACTATATATATCCATGATGTATTCACACATACAGTCATGTATATGTAAACTCACTATTCCTAGAAATATTCCCCAAGGAAACTGCCTCTTGGATGTCTTCTCTTCCAAATAAAAAGTAGGTTAGAGTCTTTGTTGCAAATTATAACAGTATCACATATTCAGCAGACGGGTCTCTAGAAACTTAACCAAATGCATTTTCCTTTTTGAATTGAACAACAGTAACAACAAAAAGACACAAGCCCTGATGAGGGACTTGCTCAAACCACACGCAGGCACTTTTCAGAGGAAGACAGATGCCGTCAGTCACTCTGGAGCCTAGAGGCCAGAGCTAATGAACACGTTCAGGGGTCGCCCTGCACTAGCTGATTAAACTTGCTTACTTCTCTGGTACTCCACGAAACCCATAGATCAGCCTTAGCAAACGGAACATGAATTAGACAGACGATGGGCTGTGTTTATGAAGCAAATGACAGGAGATGGCAGGGGGGAATCAGAAGAAAAATCAAGCCGACAGGCACAGCCCTCTGGGAGCCCTGGTGCCGGCGGGTGGGCCTGTGCTGCCGCAGCGCTCCCAAAAAATCCTCAGTGGGCTGGGCTGACTCAGAAAGGAAAGGTTAGGACATGGCTCACAGACTCTGTTTATTCAGATAAGGAGGTGAATAAACGCATTCCAGATAATCATTCATTAAAAAACGGGTTTTCAGGAAGCTTTGATACAAGAAATGTGTCTTTAAAAATCTAAACATCGAAAGCACTTTATTCCTTAATGTTAACCAACACATATAGTGCTACTGTGTCAGCCAAGCAAGTTCAAGGATTGAGGATAGAGAAACTGTCAAAAGGCTACTCTATTATCTACTTTTGTTACTTTAAAGTACTTAGACTATTTTTAACTTTAGAGGACCTGTTTTAATAAATATTAGATAAGCAAGTTTTTTAATTAATATGTTTAAAGTTGAAGAATAATGCTTCCAAAACTCTTTAAGGTATTTATTTCAGTCATTTACTCAAGTACACCAGGCATATTTCTTGATTCGGGGATAGAGTGGTTCAGGGATAGGGTGGTGACAAAGTTCTCATTTATCCAAACACCATCCCCCAGCTCCTATACAATGTTGCTTTTGCTATGGGTCTATGAAAAAAAAATGTCTTGCTTATCATTCAAACTCTTGTAGATATAAATCAACTATGTTTATATAAAGTAGCAATTGTACCAAGCAGACTCCTAGCCTTAAGAAATATCTAGATCAACCCAAACCTATTCAATTTTAAATATATTTTATTGACTGTGTTATTACAGTCATCCCCCCTTTTTTTCATTGTTATTCCCCTCCACCCTACACCACTCCGCAACAAGCGTTCCCGCCCCCTTAGCTTCATGGCCATGGGTCCTGCAAATAGGTTCTTTGGCTTCTCCATTTCCTACACTATTCTTAACCTCCCCCTGTCTATTTTGTACCTACCAATTATGCTTCTTATTCCCTGTACCTTTTCCCCAATTCTCCCCACCTCCCATTCCCACTGATAACTCTCCACGTGATCTCCATTTCTGTTATTTTATTTCTGTTTTAGTAGTTTGCTTAATTTGTTTTTGTTTTTATGTTTTGTTAATAGTTGTGAGTTTGTTGTCATTTTACTGTTAATAGCTTTGATCATCTTCTTTTTCTTAGATAAGTCCCTCTAACATTTTATATAATAAGGGCTTGGTGATGATGAACTCCTTTAATTTGACCTTATCTGGGACACACTTTATCTACCCTTACATTCTAAATGATAGCTTTGCTGGATAGAATAATCTTGGGTGTAGGTCCTTGCCTTTCATGATTGTGAATACTTGTTTTCAGCCCCTTCCTGCCTGCAAAGTTTCTTTCGAGAAATCAGCTGACAGTCTTATGGGAACTCCTTTATAGGTAACTGTCTCCTTTTCTCTTGCTGCTTTTAAGATTCTCTCCTTATCTTTAATGTTGGGTAATATAATTATGATGTGCCTTGGTGTGTGCTTTCTTATGTCCAAATTCTTTGGGACTCTCTGAGCTTCCTGGACTTCCTGGAAGTCTATTTCCTTTGCCAGACTGGGGAAGTTCTCCTTCATTATGTTTTTAAATAAGTTTTCAACTTCTTACTCTTCCTCTTCCCCTTCTGACACCCCTATGATTGGGATGTTGGAACATTTAAAGCTGTCCTAGAGGTTCCCAAGCCTCTCTTCATTTTTTTGAATTCTTGTTTCTTCACTCTGTTCCAGGCAAAAGTTTATTTCTTCTTTCTGCTCCAAATCATCGATTTGAGTCCAAGTTTCTTTCCTTTCACTGTTGATTCGCTATAGTTTTCTTTACTTCACTTTGCATAGCCTCCCCTTTTTCTTCTATTTTGTGATCATACTCAACCACTTCTGTGAGCATCCTGATTACCAGTGTCTTGAACTCTGCATCTGATAAGTTGGCTATCTCTTCATCACTTAGTTCTTTTCTGGAGTTTTGATCTTTTCTGTCATTCAGGCCATATTTCTTTGTCTCCACATGCCTGTTATGTAGTAAGGGGCAGAGTATTTGCCAGGGTGGGGCAATCCACATGGCTGCTTTGTGGCACTGTATGTGGGGAAGGGGTCTGAGAGGGAACAATGCCACTTGCTCAGCTCTCTGCTGGCTTTCAGTCACTTCCCCTGCTACCCACAAGCAAACTGGGCCCTCTGGTGCTGAGTACCAGGTGGGTGGTTTTGTGTACACCCCAGAACCCTGTGGGTCTCTCCAACAAACTTTCTTGTGAGGATGGGAGTTTTTCCCACTGCCACCCCCTCCACAGAGTTTTACAGCCAGAGGTTTTGAGTCTTTCTTTTCCTGTGCTGAAACCCTGGGTTGGGAGGTCTGTCTCATTCCCCAATTGTTCCTCCCAGTTTATCCACACACAAATGTGGGACTGCCAGTCACTATCTTGCTGGATGTCTTCCCAAACACACTCATAATTACCAGGGCTCAGAGCCTGCCTATGAGGAACCAAGTAAACACATAATCCCTTCAGTGGAATAAGTAAAGACAATGCTTTTTATAAAAGCAATGACAAAAAAAGTGAGCAGGGCTTAGTGTGTTTACTTATAAATGTGCATATATGTAGTATGAATGGAGATAGATAGGTACATAGATACATGATATGTTTTGACTCTAGTGACAAATAATATTAATGTTCTCCTCCATGAAAATAAAAACACACCATAGTAATTTGGAATTATGGTATCTACCACCAGAAGAATCTGTACTAAAAACCTGATTATGCCACTAATTATGTGCAGCCTTGAAGAGGTTATTTGACCTCTCTGAGCTTTTGTTTTTACCTATAAAATTAGGTAATTATAGTACCTAATTTAGAGAGTTATTAAAGTCCTTCATAGGAGAGAATAAAAATCATTAATTACGCTTATTACTGGTATGTAAATATCCTTTAAAATCGTCCATACTGGCCAGACATTCAGAATAGCCTGTTTTTCATTTTAAAATTTGGTCTAAAATGTTGTGATCAAGACTGTAAACAAGGAAGAGGTCGAGCCCTTCAAACACCAGCAAGCACGCCCCAAAGAAGAACAGTCAGGAGAGGGTGAGCGCTCCAGCGTTTCCGAAAGCTCTCCTGAGTACCTAGATATTTTTAGATTATTTTAAAACGGAAAACAGACACATGCACCAAAAGGCATAGAACAAACACCCAGAAATATTTTGCTTTAGTTTTACATGGGTTATTTTTACAGATCTGTCTTGCTGTGTGGATTTCATTGAGAATGAAATGAATCCATGATATTGCTTCCATGGCAACCTGTTTCTCGGTGATTGGCTGAGCAGTATCCAGGCACTTCCACCTTACCCCAGAAAGTACACGTACTGTTAATATGTAACAGATGCAGTGAAACCTACCAACCCCATGGCATTTGTTATGCAACTGACTATTAATAAAGAGATTCAGATCCATCCTAACATTTTCTCACCCTCTAAATATCCTTGTGAGCCATTTTTTCCTTGTTAAAAACTGACATACAGAGAAACGGGAGTGGGGAGGAAGGGGAATAAAACCTTGAAGGTGTTAGCAGATAAAACCTTATTGTACTTACAATTGCAATGGCCTCCATTCCATGTGTTTTGTTTCAAGATAGAACAGGTTTCGAAAGAGAAATGTGATCTCCCAAATAAAATGTAATGCCATTTACATTTAATCATGATTAAAAGAGAGAGCATCATGCACCTAAGATAGCTGACGTAGCCAGGAACCTGCTGGTGTGGCTAACCCTGCAAAATGAGCAGAATGAGCATACAAACTGAATGACCCAGAGGCCCCAGTGTGTATTTACCAGTGTCCTGGGAAATTGAGGGGTTTCTTTTTTTCAGTATATGATTTCAAACCCCCAGTGTGTCTTGAATTAAGAAAAGCACTTATATAAAAAGTATCAATTTATAAAAGGGTTAAATTTCAAGGTAATTATTTTTTTTCTAAAACCCCTATACTGGCTGGATACTTGAGAACTCCCCCTGTGTATTTAAAGTTTTATTTACACCATATCATGAGCAAATCCACTTAGTAGGGGTAACAGTATTGAAAAGCAGGCAGGGTTTTAAGTATTTGCATATATTATCAATCTGGTATGGTAGGCAGTTAAAAGATATGAGCAGAGTAGGAACACTAGCCAGGTACAGAAGAACGTCACCAGGGTGGAAGGCCCGGGGTACCTAGCAATGGAAAAAAAAACAGGGAACACAAACATTGTGGGGTGGGACCTTGCCCCCAGGGTGACATTTCTCCCCACAGCATATAGCTGGCTGTGTAGTTTAGACCCCCCGACCTTTCATATTGTTGCTCAAGCAGTTGGGGTGCTCCCTGACCTCTCCTCCCCAGGCCTGCTGCTGGCCTGTGTGGCAGACCCCCTTAGGGGAGGGACAGGAGGTCTGGAGAAAAGCCCACACAAGCCCTTGCACAACCACTCCCTGAAGCATTAAGCCTCCAAGAAAATGAGGTTCTGGCCCACATCAAATAACCTTAAGAAAAAAACTTCAGGTCTGCTGACCGTAGAGTCAGAGTTTTGTTCAAATGAGAGATGAAATCACGTGTTTCAGCTCCAGGCCCAGAAAAGCAACAAAACCAGATGAGGCGACAGCACAGCTGCTGTCAGGACCAGCAGCAAGAACTAATGACTAAACAGCCCCCACACACCACACTCCCAACCAACCAGTGGAGAAACCACAGCCCTAGAAGGACACACCTGGAAAGTTGATGAATATTCTATCACGATCCCCCCCTGGGACCTCCCCCAAGATCCACACCTTTAGAGAGGGGATAAAAGCCCTTAGGACCGAGGACCTGGCCCCCCATTCTCCATCTCCTTCCCCCAGGTACACTACCTCTGCCTTTCTCTTTCCTAAGCTCCAAGGGCTATTTTTTTGCTTCCATAACTTGTTTCCTGAACTCACCTGGCTTACTCCTCCCACTTTCTAAATCAGGGGTGTCCAACCTTTTGGCATCTCTGGGCCACGCATTAAATACATTGTGACATGTAATCACAAAAAGAATCTCATAATGTTTTAAGTAAATTTACAATTTTGTATTGGGCTGCATTTACAGACTTCCTGAGCCACATGCAGCCCACGGGCTGTAACATTCATTCCAATCATTCGTAACATTCTGGTGCTGTTTCGCTGCTAACAATTTCACCTTGGATATTCTTTTTTTAAAGATTTCACTATTTTATTTTTAGACAGAGGGAAAGGAAGAGAGAAAGAAAGGGAGTGAAACATCCATGTGTGGTTGCCTCTCACACATTCCCTGCTTGAGGACCTGGCCCACAACCCAGGCCTGTGCCCTGACTGGGAATTGAACCAGCAACACTTTGGTTCGCAGGCCAGCACTCAATTCACTGACCCACACATTCTAGGGCAGAATATTCTTATGTGAATGTCTTATCTGAGACTGAGTTTCTCAGCTCCCAGTGGAAAATACAATTTGAAAACCTACACATCCAAGTTTAGGTTAAAAATCCTAAAAATGTTAAGGGGAAATTACTATACTTTGAGCTAATACACAAATGACTGTGTAGAAATGTTTTGACTTTGTGTATAAATTCTATGAAAATCATGTTAGACAGTGCTATTGGCAAAACCCTGCAAATACATCTAAAGCTGATATTTGCTGCTGGCCCATAAAGATAGATAGCTGTCCATGAGCTTCCTATAAATCTTCAAACTAATATAATAGGGTGAGCTTTAAAAATGTATGCAGAGTAGTATCTCAGCTATGACAAATTAATGTAAAAGTATAAAAGATTTAAAAATTATATATCAAAATATTAACCATGATTATCTATGTGGGCTCATAGTTGATTTTTGTGGGTTTATTCATTTAATTTATATCTCATGCTCCACATTTTTCACTCAACATATGAGTTATTAAAGAGGAAAGATTATTTTGTAAAAGAAACTATCAGGGCTCCTTTACTCTTTCCTTGTAAGAACAATTAAACCTTAAATACGTAATAAAGAGCCTTACACAATTTAAAGTGTTGTGTATCCATTATCTCATTCCAGGCACACAATTGCCTGGGAGGAAGACATTAGAGGGAGTGGAGTCTCACTTACCGATAAGGAAAATGAAGGCCAGAGGTCAGCTCACTCTGCAGGATGGCAAAGGACATTAGAGCCTGGGCTGGGGGGACACGTCTGGTGTCCTGGGGCCCATGTCTGCTCACACTTTGATTATAGATGAGCTATAGTATACTGATGTTTTTGCATCCTTTTAAACTAAGTTCTAAGTTCATTTTCATGTCTTATTTTTTTTATATTCTGTTCCCGTGTGTAGCACACTGCTAAGAATGAAGCATATGCTTAATAAATATTTGTTAATTTACAACAATCCTTTCCTCTTTGTATTTTGTAAAGTCGCTTATCTATGCAGCTAAACATATTTGCTAAAAAACTGACAACACCTCAATCAATTATTCCCTTAAATCATCTCCCAAAGTTTGAAACTCTGGGTTTTTTTAAATATATGTAGCCTGTTCTAGCCATCCATGCAGTTTTAGGGGAAAGGACATGAAAAAGAGTAACATGAATATTCATCTGAGCAGTTTTTAAAGAGCAAGATCTAGAAAGGGGAAGAGGTGTCACATCTGTGCCAGCTGGCCAGGCCCAGCAGGAACTGAAGAGAAAGGAGGGAGGCAGTTGTTTCCCAAACCAGCCACCTTCCCAGTCTAGTCCCAGAGTGAGGGCAGCCATCAGGACAAATGGAGTTCCAGCGGACAGTCCCCAAATGCACGATAGAGAAGAGGTGAAGCAACGAACATCCCAAGATACCAGGATGGAAAGGAAATTACCTAGAGTTTCCAAGTTTCCTTCCGGGGTGGCTCTTTTATTGAAAGAAATCTACATTGGCAGAGTCAATGCAAACGTAAAGGAGTAAATTAGATAAAGGTGCCCCCTCTTCCCAGCAGACGCAGTCTTGCACCAAAGCACACAGCCTGGTGATGCACAGGGGCTGGATTACATCCCCACTGGTTCCCTGACCAGGGACGGCCCCGCAGTAAGCAACCTGCACAGCTGCACACCACAGCCCTGTCCATGAACTGGAAACATAATCAGGCTGGGCGGGCCTCTAAATAGAAGGTATTTTTGACTCCTTGCCAACAAAGTATCCTATGGTTAATAGATTCACACACACACACCTCTGGTATATAATAGAGACAAAGAGATGATTTCTAGAGTCCAGAGGTAAATAAATTATTTCCCTAGTGAAAAAGAAATGTATACTACCCATGGAGCACTGTAATGATGGAAAAAGATCATACATGTCAAGCTTGGAGCACAATGCCTAGCATGAATCATTCAGTAAGATGTTGGTTCTCTGCCATTTTCCCCTGCAACACTGAAACTATTTAGATAAAGCTGCTGCTGTTACAGTGGTAATCTTTTTTGAAATCCAACTCATTTTTGCCATAAATCCCAAAGGCTTTATATTTCCCCTCATAGGAGCAAACTTTATTCCCGCTCTCACCCCCATCCTCTGCACCAAGTTCATTTTCGAGTAGCAGACACTGAACCCATCTGGGAGAACTTTGAAAATTAGTTTCGTATGAAATGTTAGTGCAAAACTCAAAGCCATCTCTGACTTTACACTTTACAATGAAATGAAAATTTGGCCCATGTTTGCAAAAATTTTGCCAGCGTCTGCTATAGGCCTGTGCTTGTCAGTAACCCATGGATCTGAACCCATCTGAAGGCAAAAGATTCCAGGTCTGTTGAGAGTAGGACAGAAGTCAGGAACATCTCCCAAATTTCACTTTTAACACTGACCCTAAAAAAAAAAATGAGCAGAAGCTCACACACAAGACTGTGCAGGAAAAATGTGCAGAATCGTTTCTTTCCATGAACTTGGGTCACAGCCCTTCCTGTGTTTCTTCTGTCTCTCCCAAATGAACTGCCAAGACGGATCACCTGTTTCATGAGTTCCCCCCTCTCAGGGAACTAAGCTATAGCTCTTATGATCGAGACACTGTGGATGGGTAGAAAACCCACCTGCCGTACTTTGACCAGACTAAGGCTACCATGTTCTGTCATACCCCAGTCTTGGCACTGATGCCACACAGGCATAGAATGGCGCTGTTTCCAAAACACCCTCTCCCCTCTCTGGGACAGCAGCAGCCTCTCAGAACTTCTGGACCTGGAATCTCTCGAGGAGGACATGCCCCACAGGGTGTTTATGTTTTAGTAAAATGTGGGGCAGCCATATTTTCTGACCTGGCATAGCTTTCACGAGGGACAATTGCTAGAAGATGAAACTCAAGGCAATGATGATCTAACCTATGTTGTCTTAATAAATAGAAAATGGTACGAGTTGGAAAACGTTTATCATCAAGGCAAATCTGAAAACCATGAAGGACATTATACAGAGCACAGGTCAAACAGCAGAATTAAGCAACCCAAACCAGAATAAAAATGTACACAAGGCAACAGAGAACACAAGTATTTTAAAGCTGGGGAAATGAAAAAGTTGATTCTCTTAAGGTTGAGAATAAGGTGGGGGAGGGAAAGGAAAATAGGAAACAAGCTAAGAGCTTATGTTCTGTTTGGGTTCCCCTTGACTTACAACAGCCCCCAGCTCAGTGAGACCAGATCCTCCAGGGCACCGGCAGAGCGAGAACAGGACCCTGGCCTCGCCTCCCCGCTTTGCCTGTCCCCCAACACTGTACACCCCCCGTGTCTGACTGACTGCTCGGTACTCCTGAAGGACACAAGTGCCTCTTCGAAGATACCTCCAAATACTTGACTCTTGCCTTTACTAATGCCCATAGGCAAATGAGTGGCCACTCCGGTGATGCTACTTAAAAAATTCAAAAATAAATATATGAATGCTCTTACATAAGCCCCAGATCTCTGTAAATGAACATCAGAACTCCAAATGCTCCAGCATACCCGTATTTACCTCAGACACAGCAAGTCAACTGGAAAACCAGCCAGGCTCGTCAAGTTCACCCAGCGGCTAATCCACCCTGAGCCAGAAGAATGTCTCTCCCACGCAGTTTCAGTCACTGGCCTGTGATGACCCTTTAGAAACCATTTGAATAGAGGGGGGGGATTCACACACCAAAATTCCCTTGCAGCCAGTCACCCACTTCACAAAATAAATAGAGTGGCTAATGTTTAAATAGAACTAATGTTACATGTCTATATTAAAACTCATGCTTTCTCTTGCATTTTTCAGAGACTACATTAATATCTAAGGGTAGCAAACAATCAACGGGGCTGTTTCACTTTCCTAGATAACAGGCATTCTTTGGTTCCTCATACAAGGCAGAATGTCTGGCTTGTTGTGTTTGACAGAAAGAAAAGCATTTTGGAATCAAAACAAAGAGGAAACTACAAAATGAATTCCAATGAAATACGAGCAAGCAAGCACATCTAAGTAGGTTTTGTTATGACTTAGCATTCAGGAGACGGGGGAAAAAATAAAAAGCAAGGATCCAATTGTTAAAGCAAGACTTCTCAGCTTCCCTGTCCTTCAGTCAATTTACCAAATGCCTTTTTTCTTCTCCAATCCCATATTTCAGTATCTCATAACTTGAACCTGATTGATTGCTTGGACACACCAGCCTGAACTCATTAGGCCAATTAAATTAGAATGACGTGGTTGATGGTGAGGCCCACTTCACTCTGACAGGGCCATCTCCCACAGCAAGTGGGCTTCTATACATTCTACTGCATAGTCTCACTGCAAGTTCTGGGATCTTGCATGGGAGCACTGAATTTTTGAAGGGGACACACTGCTACACAGAAGGAGTTATCAAGACACAGTGGGGGTGAAAAAGCGCCAGAACCAGAGCAATCTGACAAAAATAGGATGGCTTGTCACCCAAGCCCTGAGGCAGCTCACACATATGGTGCCGTTTTTAAACCTGAAGGAATAGATGCTGTCTTAGCTGCCAGGTCCTGTTCAAGTAGCAGCTCCAGGGGAGCCCTTCTTCCCCGCTGCGTGCGGGAGAGGAACACTGCTCGGAGGAAGGCTGTGATGGATTCCTTGGCAAGGTTGCAACAGGCCGTGTGCTCAGTTCTACTGGGATCCACTGGGGAGCGGGACAGGGGGCTGACACCCCTAGGTGTGATGGAGGCACAGGGTGTCCTGGTGAGGGGCTGAATCAGTCTGTGGGAAGTGGGGGCTTTCCCTCATTAGTGCACAGAGGGCCCATGTTTATGCAATTTGTGTAAAGGGGATACATTTCCTTATCTGCAAAAAGCACCACATACGCCAACAGGTTGAAAGCTCGGACATAACTGGGCTGGATAATGATATGCAGTCTAAAAACCTGACAATGTTGAGACTAGAAGAATCATCACTTTTAGAAAGTCTCCTGAATTCACTTTGGCTTCTAAAGAGTCGCTGCCCCACCCATGTGCAGCCCTGGCATACTGGAGCTTTGGGGGAAAGCCAAGCAGAGATTTGACGCAAGACTTGGGTTCCCTTCAGGACAGGGTAGGAGAGTAGAGAGGAGAAGGGGAGGGCTGACTGTCTTGTGTCGAAATTTTAGCAAGTTTGAGTGCAGGAACTGTGTCTTATTCACTATTATATTCTTAGTACCATGAACGCAACAAATCTGTGTGGAAAAATTGCATTTTTATCCTTGCATCCTGGTTGTGTTTTCAGTAAGAGATGGTTAAATGTATCTTTATTTTTTCTATCCACAAAATCAAATCTTGGGAAATAAAACATTTTTGTAAACATTTTTCAACATCTATCAACCTGCTTATTTGCAAATAAGGCCACAGGAGTCTAGAGAGGTTATTTTTTATATATTTTATGGATTATGCCATTGCAGTTCTACTTTTCCCCCTTTGCCTCCCTCTACCTGGTACCCACATTCCCTCCAGCAATCCCCCCTTAGTTCATGTCCATGGGTCATGCATATAAGTTCTCTGGCTTCCCCACTTCCTACACTATTCTTCACCTCCCCCTGTCTATTCTGTACCTACCAACTTGTACTTCTTGATCCCTGCACATTTCCTCCTATTTTCCCCTTTCCCTCTCCCAGCTGGTAACCCTCCAAATGATCTCCATATCTATGGCTCTGTTTCTGTTCTGCTTGTTTACTTAGTTTGTTTTTGAGATTCCACTGTTTCTAGATTCATAGTTGTGAGTTTATTGCCATTTTAAAGTTCATGGTTTTGACCGTCTTCTTTTTCTTAAACAAGTCCCTTTAACGTTTCATGTGATAATAGCTTGGCGGTGATGAACTCCCTTAGCTTTACCTTGTCTGGGAAGCACTTAATCTCCCCTTCCATTCCAAATGAAAGCTGTGCTGGACAGAGTAATCCAGGTTGCTGGTCCAGAGAGTTTAAGTGACTCGCAATGGGTTACACACCCAGGGGGGGGCAAAGCCAGAACCAGAGCTGGGAACATCAGCCCCCGAAGCTCAGTCTTTCTCGAGTGTTCCCAGGCCTGAGGGTAGGCACGTGTACGTCTAACACAAGGCCACCCCAGCGTTAGGCACTGCCGGCCTCTCGTGAGCTGGGATGATCTCACACCATGCCTGTGCCCTTCGCAAGCACATTGCCATTTTTCTGGTGCTGTCTCTGGCACTACCGCTTCTCTCTACACCATACTATTCAAAATAATCAAAAATGTTAAGGGAAAATTAGCATTTTATCCTTAAAAATAAAATTGGTCCCAAATTTAAGATACAAAATAAACATGGCACCTGTGTACTCTTGCACTTGACCACACAGTGCTCAACTCAGAAATGGGTAATCAGATATCAGTCCCATAACACTGGCATATATGAACATACCAACTGAAAGCCTGTTACTTTCAAAGGCTTTGTGAAATGAGCCATGGAGTAAAAATAAATAAAAGATTATTGTGAGACCAGGTTAATGAGTCGTACGCTGTCCTTGAACTCTGCAAGGCCTAGGCCAGAGCATTAGCATACCCAGAAGCCCCCATGGAGTGACAGAAGAGTGTTCTACCTTTGCACACATCATACATCAGTCACGCCGAGGAGACCCTGCACACGGCAGCCAGGACGAAACAGGAGTAATCAGGAAGTACTTACTCGTCACCTCCTCTCTTGCAGAAGGCATTCCAGGGACGGCTGCCGAACAAAGTGGAGACTGTTTCTAAGGAACACTGGATTCAAGTGAGTCAGTAAGCCAGCATTTAAAAGGGCATTTTGTCTGGGGGAGGAGGCTAATCACAGAAGCTCCATTTCTAATGATTGGGATGGTGCATGTGGTAGAGCCCATTATAATAGATGGAGAATTTTAGTCAAATAATGAGTCATTCCTTCCTTGGGCAGAAGGAGCCAACTGGCTGAATGTGGTGCAAAAGTGAAAATTCAGAACCTCAATCACATAGTTGCACAGGCATTTCTGGCTCAGAATGAACGTTAAAATATAATAAAGAAAAATACACAATGAGCAATAGATTTATGGACTTATAATATCCATTTGCCTTCAAAAAGCTGCCTGGAAATAGATTTTTATTATATTTTGGACACCATGATGTTCTATCTTCTATAATGAGGAAGTTCAAAGGAGATGACCAACTATGAAGAAAAAGATAATTTTATTATACCGTGATACCTTTGTGTTTCAATTTACTCTTTTCTCAACTGAGAATACTTAGTGCCTTGTACCAATCATGCATGGGTCACAGTTATCCAGTGCCAATGCTCCAGATAGTACACGGAAGATGTGATGACGACTATTTTAATTGGCAAAGCGCAGCGGAGAGCAATGCAGTTGCCCCGTGAACCTGGGCAGCTTTCTAAAACTGGACGCATTCCTATCAGACAGAAGCATGAATGTCTCTAGGTCACAGAAGAGGAAAGAAAGGGAGGGTCTGGAAGAAACTCTTGTAAATAGCTGTCTAGAGTTGAGTAATATGGTTTAAGCTTTCTAAATCATATTATTCATCTTATAATAATCAAGAACATTAAGAGAAGGGGTGGGAAGAGTAAACTTCTTAAAAATAAAGTCTGTTCCCAATTTGAGCAACAAAATAAATAATGCAGTATTGGATGATAACCCAAAATACAAAACACATAACCATGAGTACATATTGATATTAAATTTTAAAAGGTTGAATGAATAAATGAATGGAGAAGAACTGACAACTTTTCCTTGTGGAAGCATTCTAAATAATTCATGTAGATACTTTACCCTTACGGAGGTTCCCAAATTCCCTACTCCCCGAGTATGACCTGAGCACTCCCTGAGTACCTTCATCCCAAAGAGCACAGTATAAAAACAGGAGAAAGAAAGAAATTGGCAGTGGAACAACCCATTGGACACCCCCTGTGGCAGGTCATTGAGGCAAACATCCACAGTGGTAAGTCACACAGATAGCACGCATCCTTGATAAGACGTGATGTGTATGGTACTTCCTTTCTGCGGCTTTCTTCCCCAAACCCATCACCCTAATCTACTCACGAGGACGGTATCAGTGATACCCTCACTTAGGGATCTCCTACGAAATACCTGACCAGGAACTCCCCAAAACTGTCACAATCTTCACACACTAAGAAAGTATAAGAGACGGTCACGGCTGAGAGGAGCCGGAGGAGACACGAGTACGGAGCTCCATGTGGTGTCCCGGAGGGCGTTCTGCACAGGCAAATGGCCGTTAAGAAAAAAACTAGGGAAATTTGAATAAAGGATGGACTTTACTTGAAAGTAACATATCACTATTTGTTCAAATACACCATACTGATTTTAGATTCTAATATGAGGCAAAACTGGAAGATTTATGGGAACTCTCATACTATTATATTTTTTCCTGTATTTTTAAAAAACTACTCTAAGATTAAAATTTCTTTTAAAAATAAAAAAATTGGCTGTGGCCAAATATATATATATATGCTAGAAGTTAATAATCAAAAGTAGAATCACTCAACCCAGTGGAGCCTAGAGAGTCAACACTGAAGGAAAAATAAAAGTCAAAACTCATCTGCAAATGCCAGGGAGAACTGTTTAAAACAATGTGCTAAGAATAGCTGGGAGGTATCCATCAGCACAATTAGCACCTTGACTGACTGGGAGCCAAGAACAAGCAGGCTGTAGGAGAGGCACAGGCTCCATTATACACAGATGCTGCCAATGGCATCTTAAAGCAGGCCAGGTGACCAAGGAGAGGAACGTGTTGGGTAAACAGAGTCCAGGTTTCTAACAAGATCTCTTGTGTTATGTGTTCTCCTTGGTGTTTCTAATTAGGAGAGAGAGCAACATTTTTTTTCCTACAAAATTGTCATGTTGATATTTTTGTCACTTTTATAAAGGTTTCTGTGTCTTGATACAGGCTGCCCCTGCTTCTCACTACCTTAAGCTTCAACTTTGCCTAAAATTTTACCTAAAAACACCTCCTTGCGATGCTGGATCTGCCCAGCCTTCTGTTTCAGCAGCAGATTCTTTATTTGGAGAGACTGAATCATCCATTTCTCACCTTTCTCACCAGCCAAGTATTTTTAACTTACTGTCAGCTACAGAGTGAACATAGAGTCTATAAGGGAAAAAAAGCCCATTTTTTACTTTTCTGCTTTTGACTGCTGAATTCAGAAATGCATTACAGCAATGTAAAAATAATATTGGTTACTTTAACATTTTTCTCCATTTTGTGAAATGCCCAAAGTGAGCTTCTGCTACTAAGTAGAGACTGCCTGCCTCCTACCTAGAGGGAGCTTCTCTCCACTGCCCTAAGGACAGAAACTGGGCAGCAGCCTTGAGCTCTCCAAGGGACTCCAAGGAGAGCAGGGTCCTAGGCATCCAGCTCCCTCCGCCAGAAGGACTTGGCCCAAAGGCAAGCCTCTGTGGGCCTGTTCTGCCAGACCTCAAGGACCCAGGACGGGAAAGAGACAAAGCTTAAACTGCTATTTTAGAGCCACCAGATACCCCCATACTCAAGAAACTAACCTTCACAGAAGCAATTTCTTCCGACATATAAAAGGCACCGTCAGGTTCCACTAGGTTCTTTGGTCTAAGGTGAGAAAATGGCCAAACAGGGAGGCCAAAGCAGTGGATCAAACGAGAAGAGAGTAGCATTTCTGTTTTAGTTTTTAAAAGTTTTTCAATCTCAGTTCACATTCAATATTATTTTGTATTAGTTTCAGTTTTACAGTGTAGTGGTTAGACAGCAATATACTTTACAGATTCCCTCTGATATTTCCAGTACCCACCTGGCACCATACATAGTTATTAGAATATTATTGACTATATTTCCTATGCTGTACTTTGCATCCCAGTGATTATTTTGTAACTACCAATCTCTGCTTCTCAGTCCTTTACCTTTTTCATCCAGTCCCCTGACCCCAACTCCCCAGAGAGTGACATTTCCTCATCTTCAGAGTAAGTGGGTAAAATGCCAATGAAAAGCACTTAAACAAGGCTTTTTTTTCCCCTTTTGTTGTCGTTCACATGACAGATGAGGAGTGAATTTCACAGTCAGGAGCGGAAAAGAATATGGCAATGGCTGGTTATTACAGAATGATGAAATTCTGATAATACAGTTCTGTGTGGCACAGTGAAAAAGAGAAGGAATAAATTATGTCCTGGAATAGAAATGCTGGGGGGAATACCAAAGCTAATTAAGACGATGATGAACAGATATCTGACTGACTATGTATCCATGCCCAGGACTATAGGCACAAAGGATAGAAGATGGAACTTAAGGTGAGAAAAGTTCACCTTAAAAGGCGGCCAGAGGGAGGTGCTAAAGGCAGGGAGGCTTGAAGACAAGCCCGAGGGAAGCGCCTGACAGAGGAGGCAGTTGACAGCCAACGCAGAAGGAAAGAGTTAAACCGGAGCTACCCAAGTTTTCCAAGTCAGAAAAGCCCAGAGCCTTTCTGTCCACAGAGTCTTTGGTGACAGATTGGACAACAAAGCCAAACTCAAATCTATAAACAGAAAGAAAATTATAGTAAATGCACATAGTGATTGCTTTATGCCAGACACATATATTAGCTCAACACATACAATAATCTCACGAGGTAGGAGTTTATTGTCCCTAATTTATAGATGAGAAAACTGGGGCACAAAGAGGTCAAGTGACCTGCCCAATGTTGCTCAGTTAATAGGTGTGCCCTTAGCAATTATGTGCTTATGTATGTCACACAAAAGCTATTTGCCACCAGGAGAGAACATGCATATTCAGTTCAGAAATGTGTTGGGATGTAAATTGTCTTAAACTGTGTGGAACCACCTTGTTTCTATTTGTTCTTTCTTTCAACCATGTCACAAGTACCTATTGAATACACACTGTACATCACATGCTATGCAGGATTTGCAAACATAAAAATCCATATCTTCCTGAGCAAATATTATAGTGAAGGCAACAGACAAAATAAAAATAATATGTAGTGAACTATATAGTCATAAGTATGGCAGGGACAAAATGGGGAAGAGGGACGGGAGAGGCAGCTAAAACTTTCAATAATGTGGTCGCAGTTTTCCCTGAGACCCAAAGCAGGTGAGGGGACGAGCCACAGGGACATCTGGGGAAAGGCATGTCAGGCAGAGAGAGCAGAAGGCAGGAATACCATGGGACAGAATGATATGAAATGTTCAGGGGGATTTTCCTGTTAAATGGATTTACCATCCGTTAAGTCCCTAGGATGAGCCTCAAAATGTTTTCATGTCATGTATAAGTGTAGTACAAGCAGTCTCTAAATTACATACACTCCACATACTATACTATTCTTCCACAGAGAAGGATTTCTCTTTGAAAGCAGCCTTCCAGAAATAACTCAAAGGCCACCAACACTTCCCAGATTCGTCTCATCTCTTGCTAGATGTAGTACGCACTTTCTCCAAATTCCTTAAGGTATTTTTCATGCTCCATCTTGCTTTTGATTAGTTACTTTTATGCCTTGTCTCCCTCTAAACTGTACTTTCATTGATGGCAGGAAATAGATTGTGTAGAATAAACAGTTTATTTATCCTCTTGAATTTATTCTCTTGAGTTTATTCTCTACAGTTTAGCTGTGCTCATAGTAAGTGTTCAGTAAATATTTATGAAGAAGATTTGAGTGTGTACTTTCTATCAAATTAAGCTCCAAATTAGAATATCATTAATTCTACAACTATTTTTATCATAATGAGGAAATGTATTTTTAACTACACTTTCTTGAATTTTTGGTTCTTAATACTAAAAAAGGTTTTAACAAAATATTACAGCTCACTGATATATAGTTTCAAGCTGATATTTTAAGCACCAATGATCTAAGGAGTAACACATTTTCCCATAAAACCATAAATGGAAAGAAAAAGATTATATTCAACCATTTTCTTATAAATAAGTAAAAATGGAAAGTTGGAAAGTATCTTTGCTTATGTAATCAAAATATTAAAAAGGAATAATATTTAAAGGTATTGAGTGGATGAAACATTTAAAAACTGGACTAAATCTCCATTTTTGCCCAATCTGGCATTGACCAGTTGACACATGCTCTATTATTTCCTGACTGAAAAATTCAAGAAAGTCTGACATAGGATTAAGATGTTATAGCCGATAAGTCACCACCTTGCTGCTTTCAAAGACCAAGACAGGCAGAGACAACATAAGATAGAATACTACACAATTTAAATTAACGTGCTCTGAATTTCACCTTATTCCTCAAAAGTGGAAAGTAGCCCTCAACGTCAAATAACTGATTTTAAATTGACCAGGCAGACATTTTAGCTCTGTGGTCATTATGGTTCTTAAAAGAGCTGAAAATATTTGGAAAATCAGTAAGAGAAACAAACTCCTTATTTGGAACCATTTCCTCGTTCTGTGGCCGTCTCCATGGAGTAAGGTTACGTGACATCACCTGTCTGAGCTGTGTGGGTGTCTCCTACATGAAGGAGACTCTCCTGGGGAAGCTGACCCTGGGCGTGAGAATCTCTGTGTGCAAACGCCCATCTAGTCTCCAACTTGGCGGTCAATGAACATTGCTGATGTAGGACCAGATTGCTCAGAAAATTTCTGCTCAGTGATCCGAGATCCACCAGACATTGCACCTTATTGCACAAGGGCTAACTAAGACAGGAAGGCAGCAGCAAAGTACTAGACATCAAATCCTAGACACTGCCCAGCCCCCAGGAAATGAAATTTAATACAATGAGCCATCCTGAGTTTCAAAATATGAGCTTCTCTGAGTAGAAGTCGCTCCCCGTTTCCCCCTTCCCTTTCCTAACCCAGAATTATTCTTCTTTCCCTACCATAATGGCATCACTTCTTCAATTGTTTTGTATACAGGCTTTGGTTTGGGCTGGCGGGGGGGGGGGGGGGGTGTTTTTCGTTTTTGCCAAAGCCAATCCTCAGCGTTCACAATCACTCATATAACAAAAATTACCAGAACACCTACCTTGTGACTCACTGTGCTGGGTTTGGAAGACAAAATACTGAACAAGACAGATATGGTCCTTGTAGTCGTTAAAGACAAAAGGAAAGAATGAGTACCTGGGAATGCAGGGAGCTGTGACCCCTGATCGATTCTTGACGTAACATGGCACCTTTAAAAACATATCACACATGAATGACACTGGTAAGCTCTACAGAAAGTGAGGACCTCAGGGAGAGGACCTCTGTATACAACACAGAGAAGCCCTGAGATGTGCCACGTTGTANGCCAAAGCCAATCCTCAGCGTTCACAATCACTCATATAACAAAAATTACCAGAACACCTACCTTGTGACTCACTGTGCTGGGTTTGGAAGACAAAATACTGAACAAGACAGATATGGTCCTTGTAGTCGTTAAAGACAAAAGGAAAGAATGAGTACCTGGGAATGCAGGGAGCTGTGACCCCTGATCGATTCTTGACGTAACATGGCACCTTTAAAAACATATCACACATGAATGACACTGGTAAGCTCTGACAGAAAGTGAGGACCTCGGGGAGAGGACCTCTGTATACAACACAGAGAAGCCTTGAGATGTGCCACGTTGTAGGTCCAAAGGGATGAAGAAAGAATATGTGCAGCAGAGCCCTGGGACAGACAGTCCTCAAGGGCCTGGCTCCCACAGAGTGGTACATGGACAGCCGTCAGGAGTTTCTAAGGAGGTGCACCCCGCCCCCCCTGCAAAAAAAGTCATGGAAGCGGTTGAGAAGGGAGCCATCACCTATAGTTCTGGGCAGAGGACACAGATGGCATACACCCTTCTTCATTAGTTACAAATGAGTAATCCATAACAATCTCTAAGAGAGTTGTTTAAAAGGAGTGTTGGAAATTAAATAACAGTGTGTCCACACCACTCCCATGTCTACTCATGGGAGTTGCCACAGGGAGTTGTAGAGGGCCATTCTTTGGGAGACGGAAGAGTAAATAGAAGGAGACCGCACTGTGGGAATCGAGAGGCCAGAGCAGGACAAGGAAAGCCACGCCCTTTCCCTACGCCAAGCGGGCCCGCCAGGGATTGAGGGAAAGGGAGGAAAATACTGATTAGATGGAATTTTAGACCCAGAGAGACTGTGGTTTAAAGTACGAGTGAAAGTTGTAGAAGTGACAACAAAGTTTTTCACTCAAGTCAAAAATAAGGACCAGAGAGTTAAATTCAGATACAAAGAAAGTTTCAGTTTTGCATATCCAAGTGTGTGGACTATCATTCTTATAAAACTCCAGCCTTTTTTAACTGGCACCAAAGAACAGACACTCCCCAACAAATGTATTAATAGCACATGGCAGGACCAGAATAAATTCTGAGAGACACATCATAAATTCGAATTATCTTTCTCAATAGCTCTCTGGCAAAATCATAGTAAACTTACATACAAAAATAGGAATGACCAGCAACTCAAGCAGTTCATAATAAGAAATTGCAGTGATTAATTAAATCAGTCAAAGCCTATTGCAGGGTTTTCTCATTGCAACTTTTTGTTACAAATGAGTAATGTACAGAAATTTCTAATAGAATTGGTAATAGAAGTGTTCGGAACTAAACAACAGTTGTGTTCACATCAGACGAGACAATATCACGGTCTACTCACTGAACTTGCCCGCAGAGAGTCTAGAGAGTGGAGTGGTTAGAACCCTGGGGGTGGTCAGGGGGCCTGAGCTCCAAGCCCAGCTCTGCACTGATGCCCACAAGGACACGTGCGAGCCTCAGCTGCCTTCCTTATGATGAGTATAAGAAGCTGGACTCAAAAGACGACATAATGCGTGATTCCGTTTATACGACATCCTGAAAAAGAAAAGAAATTTTAAGATTTTATTTTTTTAGAGAGAGGGTAAAGGAAGGAGAAAGAGTGGGAGAAAAACATCAATCAGTTGCCTTTCGCTCGCCCCAAACTGGGGACCTAGCCCACAACCTGGGCATGTGCCATGGCCAGAAATCCAACTGGCAACCTTTTGGTTTGCTGGCTGGTGCTCAACCCACTGAACCACACCATCAGGGTGAAAGAAGACAAATTTATAGCAGCAAAAACAGACCAGTGGTTGCTGGACCTGGGGCAGGAGAAGGGGTTGACTAGGCAGTCACCCTGAGAGTTGGCAGGAGGCGGGCGACAGAACTGCTCAATATGTGTGTGTCACTAGTCACTTGTCAAAACTCATGAAAATGTACAGCAAAACTAGTGACTTTTGCTGGACATATGCTAAATCTATTTTTGAAAAATCCCCATTTTGCCACTTAATGGCTAAGTGACCTTGCCCTAGTTACTAACTCTTTTTCTGCTTCAGATTCTTTACTTCGAAGAAATAAAAGTGCCATTCCCATAGGAATAGTAGTTGGATTAAATGAGTTGGTGCAAATAAGTCACTTAGAACAGTCTGCCACACCAGAAGGCCTTAATAAGTAATAGTCATCATCATCACTGTCACCTTCATCACCACCGTGGTGCCTGGTCTACGCCATATGCCAGGTGCGGTGAATTCTGTGATTCTCTGCTCCCATCCCCTGTTCACCCATGGACCCACCCACAGACACTAGGAAGATTAGCTGTGGACTTTTCCAACTTCTCCTCTCTGGGAATTACCCTCCAAGGCAGGCCACTCAGCCAGTCATTGGCTATTGGTAGCCCCCAGGTGTAACCTTGGGTTGGTGTGGAGAAAAAAGCCCAGGCCCTTTGTCCAAATGTGGGGCAAGCCCGAAGGGCTATTCCGGCTGCAAAATTTTGGGTATGATTGGTTTGGGGTTCAACTGCAACCACAGTGTCCATCAAACACTGCTCACCTGGGACGTCTCCTTCACAGGCAGTAAAGAAAATAAGTGCAGGAGCCTGAGCCAGACCACCTGGGCTCATTTCCTGGCTTGGCTGTGGCCATGGGATTCTGGAAGTCACTTACCTAGTCTGTGGACAGAATGCCTCATAGGGTTCTGGCAAGGATAAAATGAGCTAATAAATGTAACAGCACTTTCTGCAGAACCTGGCATGCAGCAAACACTGTGAATTGTTCGTGGCTGTTACTACCCAGCTCACGGTGATCCAGCCCTCATCTGAATGTCTGTGGCCCTTGCTCTCTGGCCATTCACTTTCACTTAGCCTATTTCACAATATTATATTCTTAACCTCTTTGTGTGTTTTTCTGTTGCCTTGTCTCAAGTAGAAGTGAATATCAGTCCTATTTCACTCCATTTACACAATAGGGATTCAGAGAAATGACAAGATTTGCCCGAAATCACACAGCCAGACAGTGTCATGCAGTTTGCTCTCAGAACTTAGGCTTTTCCCATTACATCACACCAGTTATACAAAGAGCTGTTGAGAAAGCTGCTCCTTGTACATATTTATTTAAGTTTATGCACTATGTAAAATACAGGTCCAAATAAAGAGGCAGTAATTATGTACAATTTGAAAGAATATTAAAGGGTAATAGTTCAACACCCTCTCCCTAATACTTCCACATTTCCCTCAAGTCATTGGCTGCCTCGCCTCTCATTGTTCTCAGGGACGAGGGACTCACAGCTTCCTGAAGCAGCTTGGTGCTGTGACACTCTGTCCATCAGAAGGGGGATATATCAAGCCACTTTTCCTAACTACGACTTTCTCTTATGGTCCCCAATTATGTTTGTGGAGCCACACCAAACAAAATAAATCCTTCATCCATGTGCTAGCCCTCCAAATATTTCAAAAGAGTTATTATATTCCCATCCTTGTTTCCAAGCTAAATAATGCCGCTGTCTTCCACCGACCCTACCATCCCGAAGCTTTTGGTTACCTCTCCATCCTGTGTGTGTGTGTGTTCCTCTGGACATGCTCCAGCTTGCCTGCCTCCTGACATATAATACCTGAATCTAAACACAAATTCCCATCCCTGAATTGGGCAAGTTGGGGGAAAATGACACGAAAACCCTCATTGACATAAATACTAGGTTTTCATTAATTTAGCCATGAAATCCTGCCTTTCTGTGGAAGTCATGTCACCCTGTGAACTCACGTGGAACTTACTGCCAACTAGACTCACCAGTTATTTATTCCGAACCTCCTTTCCCCTTGCCATGCTATCCTCTCATTGAGCTGTTTCATTACGACTATCCATTTAAAATGTTTCTGGTTAGGTAAAATCCATTACTGTCAATATGTCAGGACTATCTTGTCAACTACTCATCTAAAACATTAACTTCTCCCAACTAGGATCCATTTGAAAATTGTATCAGCCTGCTACTGAGGTCTACCTCCAAAACCTTTATGAAAATAACGGCCTGCAATGACAGAGAGCTCCCTCAGCATTCTACTGACCTCTCTCCTATGTCCCCCCTAAGGCTCTGTGTTCAACCAGACCCTTGAACCATCATCTTAGGTCACAGTGCCTGGGTTATAGTGCCATCTTGTTCAGCAGCATGCCGTCTTGTTCCAGGATGCATGCTTCCACATCGGTCCCTAAGATACTGTGAGACACCTGAACAGATGCTGCCCCAGATCTCAATGTGCTGCATTTCTGTGACCCCTGGAATCTCTTGATCTACCACTCCCACTCTGCTGTTTCACATATAGTTCCACACCAAGGGTAAATGAAACTGAATAATGTGCTAAGAGGCAACCAAGAACCTTCAGTTTTTCAGACCAGCCCTGATGACTGTGAACTACCCAGAGAGAAGAGACAGCCTGTGCGCAGAAGTTAATGAGAACAGCATATGTTTGAAAAACTAAATATCCTATGCTGGAAGGAAAAAATGCAAGGGGAGAAGAGGAGCAAGATTGAGGCTGCAGAGATGAAAAGAGGCTAGACCTGGTTGATCATGCTAGGGAAATTTGGACTTCATGCTGAGGGCCATGGAGAGCTAATGGCTGATGTCATAGAAGAGCGACAGAATTGAACTTGGATTTTACAGAGATCCCAGGCAAGATTGCCCTGTGCACTCCTGCTGTAACAGGGAATAGGAAGAGTCAACCTCTAAGGTTCTATTCCATACAGAGTCTGCAGTCTATTCCCTAGCTAATCAAGAAACTCAAAAGGAAGGTAGCTTCTTCTGGTAGAATTTGCACTTTTCCATTCCTTATAAAATTGTCTGGACTCATCATTTTCATTGTTGTGTGTGTTAGAAAGAGAAGTGAGGTGGGGAGAGATGCAAATGAATTTGGGGGAGTTGCTGGAGCTAACATCACAATATCCTATTACCTTTGCATGTCATGGTAGACTAGGTTCTCATTGTCGCTGACATTCTACCTGCTCGGCAAGCCAGGCTGCTAAGAATGGAAACCATCAGTGAGCCTAATTCATAAGCTGCAAAGTACACAAGCTCCCATGACCAACATTGAAAGAATCAAGGAAGTGACAAAGGGTTGAGAGAGACTTGATTAAAATTTCATTTTTACCAAGCATCAGGTTGTCAAAAATATATAAGATGATTATGTGGTAAACCCAGGTTTCCTGATGTCACTTGTTAAGAAAGCTATCCATAACTTATGCACAAGGACAAGAGGGTAGGTGCACACTGTTTCACTATCACACTGAAACAGGACCATTCAAGGATTACTTAATTTTCTAAAATACTCTATTGTACCAACGCTTGACTTCGCTGTTTGAAATCTAAATTAAAGGCTCAGGTTCGGTGAAGTTGCACGTTGTCTTAGAGACTTGTGTGTGATACAGAAGCAATATTTTCTGTCCAAGAGAAAAAAATTAGCCCAAATGTTATGGTTTATTGTACTGTTGGAGGTAAAACAGCTCGTTTTTAATGTAGCAATCTAATTTATTACAGTCCTATATTATATTGCCTATAAATACTCAGCTCGTCAAATGCTCTATGAACCAGCTTTCTGATGTTACTGTTTTCCTCATTTATTAATGAGTTTGATAAAAATCTTTGGCATGTGTTTATTCTATATTTGTATGGAAGTCATCTTTTAACTTTTAGTAACTATACTTGGCCATTCTTAGCACTCGATAATGTAGTATAATTCTCCACTGAACCCTGTCTTGCTGCTGGATTTTCAGATCATTGTTGGGGAGCTAATTTTTTTATGCATCTTTCCTTACCCTTCCTCAATATCAGTTAGAGCAGCACTGGGCAGGCTCGTATATTCTCACTTCTGGAATCGAAGACAATGACTACACACACGAGAGAATACCTATACCTGGAGCAGAGGGAACGCAGATACATATCTTTTCCTTTTGGCTACTTCATTTTCATTGCTGGCTATTCTCCCAAGGCAAAAAAAATCATAGATATATCTTCCAAGTTGGGAAGGAATTCCTATCCCTTTGAACAAACAGAATACATGTTTAAAACCAACTCTGAATGCTCCTTTCAGCCCTGTCGGAATGGGGTCTGGGGTCATCCCTCTTGTTCGGTCCTTACACTGATGGCTTTCCCACCCTGTGCAATAAACCCGCATGAAAAGCAGATGCTTGGTGCAGGTTTGTTTGACTGTGGTTTCTGAAAGATACATGAAAACCAATACGAAAAATAAAAGACTGAATTATGAAACATTTTCTCAAAATAAAACACTTATGTTCTTTTCTCTTTATGAAAGGACATAACGCTTTTGCTTCATTTCTTGTGGTTTATTATGCTTTCTAATGAAAATAAATAGTGGTATAGTTATTAATGACTATCACCTGAATTTTCCATATACTTCGAGCCTTTTGTTTTTCCCCCATGTTAAAAATTAAATAAGTGAAAGTTTTATCTCCTAGCCAACATACAAAAAGTACAGACAGAAAATGAGCAATTCGGGTCCATTAATATTATGTTAATTCACGGTTAAATTGTTCTCTGTATCTAATGACATTTAGAACCACTTGGTCTTCTTAAAGTCTATTATTTGGGTTGTGTAGCTTTTAAAAAATATAATATTGGTTTTAATAACCAAGAGCTGCAATGGTTTTGACTGTTAGCATAAATTTCATCTCCTCTATGCCAGAAGCATTTCCTGCTTCGAAATCATCCAGACAGCAAGTGCTGTGCTGTTCCCCATCTGGCTCCCACGGGATGTGACGACGGGAGCCCCTGCCATCAAGGCACGTTATAGCCTAAAGAACAATTCTCAAACCGGATGTACAGAGACTGCAGGCATGTCGCAGTGGGAATCGTTTGTAGGAAGTGGTTTCCTGAAATTATCTGATAGATGTTGCTGGGCTGAAGAGCCTCCTAAACCTGCAGCTCTAGACAAATCCAGAGTGGATGTTTGCGTCCCTCCCTAACCCCCGCACCCCCACCCAAGCCGTTGTCTGAGTCCCTGGAACAGCACCTGGGATTGGGTTGCTAGGCTCAGCCCACACTCTTGGTAGCAGTGGGGGAGGGGCGGGCAGGGGTGGATGATGGCAGGCAGTGGGGGGGATTAGGCCCCACAAGCTGAATCACCCTAATGAAGAGTCTGGGACTGGAGCACCTCAGGCCCCACAGCCTGGGGCTGACCCAGTAAAGAGGAAAGAAGCTGAAAAAGGAATGACTGCCTCACGTTTTATGAATAAGCTGGCTGAAAAGAATTTGAATTGTGAGGAGAAGCTGTTTTCTTTCCTCTGGATTGTCTGATTTCATTTATTTACTTAATTAATTCAGCCCCACCTTGCTTCGAAAACAACCGGGGGAGGCTTGGAGTGATTTAAGCAGTCCGGTCAACATGCACCCAGGATCCAATTTGCCTCTCACTGTTCCAGGTGTGTTGTTAGCTCCCGTACAATTAAGTAGGAGTGCGAAGCTCTCCCAGGCTGAGCCTGCACCCATAGCAATCATCATCTCACAGTGAGAGGGGAAGGAGGAGGGGCAGAAAGCCACTTAACCGTTTCCATGCCCCAGACAACAGTTTTATTTCAGCGGAGATCCAGGAGCAGCTAAAAGAAGTTCCCCAGTCCTTCCAAATGCACCCCGCTGCCTTGAACTCACTTGCTCTCTCAGCCCATTAGAAGGAAAGGCTGTGGACCCTAGGTCTTTGGAGAGCAGAGTGTCACTCTCACCAAAGCAAATAGGAGAGGACCAGGTGTGGTCCACGCAAGCAGCATGTACAGCAGCACATATTAAAGACACTGTTTGAAAGGGGTTATTCGTTTCCCGTGGGTGAGTCTATGGGGAGCAATTTGCCCTCTCAGAGGGCACAGGGTACAATGCACCAATAAAAGGTAATTTGGGTCAATACTTATCATAAATCTAAGAGCAGGGTGGGTGAGGGAATGGCTGTTCTGAAGTGCATTGACCCAGAAAAGCTGATTTTGCTAATCCGGCCAGTGTTTATTAACCACTTTCATGTTCTGGGAACACAGAACACAAAAATGACCAATAACAAGCTCTGGCCCCTGCCTTTGAAGCACTCATGGTCAAGTGGATAACGTCATGGAGTGGAACTGCATTTAGCTTGGGGTTGTAGTCTAGAGTCAGCCCTTATGACAAAAATTGGAGCAAATCTGATGAAAATTTTCATGTGGTCCTTTAAGAAAGGGCTGGGTTTTCCTCCTGTGTGACAAGCAATTATTCTTTGGTTGGGTCCCCGGTAAAGTGGTCCTGCTGCAAAATCCGCAAGGTTCATGTTATGTTCAGGTTCATGTTGTATGAAAAAGTAAAATATTTAAGTCCTAGATTCTTCTTCAGCACAGAGACATACCCACCTAAGAAACTGAGATTAGATAACATGGCCTGAGATTTATGTCTCCCACCCTAAACCCACTCTTTTTTCAATAGATACATTGCTTTTTCAGTACTGTTGTCTCCTTTTGTCTTGCTTTTCCTCTTTCTTGGTCTTTCGATCTGCTGTCTCTCCATGACTTCCCAGCACCTCCCCCTTTGTCCTTGGTGTAGGGATCACAGTGCAGGAGCTGAACACATATAAAAGGCAACTGTGCTAGACCTCACGATAAACAGTTGAATAACTGCTATGACAGAATAAAGTTGAAGCAAAATATTGCAGAGGATGGGTTTATGGTATATGCAGGAGTTCATCTGCTCTGGAATAATTAGTTGAGATATCTTAATTCCAAAGGGACACTGTAATTGAGAATGACCATGATGAATCTTACTCATCACATATCACCAGGGAGATGGCCAAGGCCTTGCTGAGGTTCCCCACCCTCTTGTACAGCTAGGTTTGGATCCCATCACCAAACATTTATGGCAGCCCACAGGATCACCACTAGTATGTGCTGGAAATTCTGGTATAATGAGTCTTCATTTATTACAGTGCCATATTGGAAAAATTGTATGTTTATTTTTAAAATCCTTTTGGAATAATTCCAAGATTTGGATGTTTTTTATCTTAAAAAAAATCTATAGTGCTATTGAAACCACAGAAAGGAGCCAGCAGAAAATTCTGCCTGGAGGGTAAGAGAAGCCTTCATAGAGTATGCAGTCTTTGAACTTAGCCTTAGAGGAATGAGTCTCAGAGGATTCAGGTGGGTGGAGGAGAAAATTGTTGCTGGTGGCAGAGGACTGGGGGAGAAGTACAAAGCTATCCTTCTTTACTAAAGAGATAAAATCACAGAGTAAAAGAAACCTGCCTTGACCATTGTCTTAGCTCATTTTTGTCCCTCTTTTGCTTGTCCCTAATCCCTAATCTTTCTTACCACCTACCAGAAACATATATATATATATATATATATATATATATATATATATATATATATATATGCATACCCATATATATCTATATATGTGCATATATATATACACATGTGTATATATATATCTCTATATATACATTTCTGCTAAATGAGTACATTGGGTATAGTAAATGCATGTTTACCAAGGCACATCTTTGAAAATGAAAATAAAAATGAAAACACAGGCTCTTTAAAACCTGACAGCACAAAAAGAAGAGAAGAGGAGGTCCTGAAGCCGGTATTTTCATCCTGTCGTCACTTCTTAATAAAACCATGTATCTTCTCATTCTTTCTCCTCTACTTTCTCACAAAAGGATTCTACTTGTGAAAAGGTTGATTTAGCTCAACTGAGTATGAGCAGGAATATGTGTCTACTGCCCAGGAAAACTTGTACCTGGCAGGAAAGATGAATCAGAGTGCTGTGGACTGTGTGTGTGTGTGTGTGTGTGTGTGTAGAATATATATATATATGTGTGTGTGTTTTTATATATATATATATATATATATATATATATATATATATATATATATATCTTTATT
The DNA here is from genome assembly GCF_014824575.4 of Sturnira hondurensis. Taxonomy (NCBI): domain Eukaryota; kingdom Metazoa; phylum Chordata; class Mammalia; order Chiroptera; family Phyllostomidae; genus Sturnira; species Sturnira hondurensis. The sequence goes on from NW_028077910.1 coordinate 1,216,047, forward strand.
CCATGGCCTGTTCCAGGCAGAAGCCCAAACTCAGTCTGTAGAACTTCATGTTCCAGGGTCACTGAGAAAACAATAAAGCCATGCACTTAACTATTTTAGCTAAGGTGTTAAAATTGATCAGATCTTAATGAGTTTGCCTTTCCCATCAAACTTTCCCCAGTCTGTTCTCTGCCAAATTAATCTTTTCCCTGTCTATAGCCCACAGCACTCTGATGCTCTAACCTACACTTGAGTTCCTACTGTCCTTTATCCATAACATCTTGACTCTGGTTCATCTTCCCTGCCAGGTACAAGTTTTCCTGGGCAGTAGACACATATTCCTGCTCATATTCAGTTGAGTTAAATCAACCTTTTTACAAGTAGAATCCTTTTGTGAGAAAGTAGAGGAGAAAGAATGAGAAGATACATGGTTTTATTAAGAAGTGACGACAGGATGAAAATACCGGCTTCAGGACCTCCTCTTCTCTTACCTTTGTGCTGTCAGGTTTTAAAGAGCCTGTATTTTGGCCAAGATGGAGGCGTAGGTGGAAACACTGTGCGTCCTTGCACAACCAAGTTTAAAGACAACAAGTTTTAGTAACAAAAACGCAACCAAAACACAGAAAATTGAACTGTACAGAAGTCTGACAACAACAAACCATCCATCTGGACCGGTAAGAGGGGCGGAGTCAGTGGCTGGTAGAGCAGGGTCAGGCAGGAAAAGTGGCCAGACTGACCCAGGTGCGCAGGTGGCCATTAGCAGATCCCAGGTGTGGGATTGCAATGAGCAGACCCAGTGAGGGTGCAAGGTGGCAGGCTGACCACGGTCACACATTCACACTCAGATAAACCAGGCCAAGGAGTGAGCGGTGAGACTGACCATGCAGGCTAGGGCTCCAGCGACAGGAATTAAAGCCTAAAAGCATAAATTGGAAAAACCTTCAGGGTCGGGGTGCCAGGAGAGGCTCCCAGGCTCACAGAAAGTTTGTTGGAGAGACCCACAGGGTTCTAGAGGGTGCACAGGCCCACACACCTGGGAAACAGCACCAGAAAGGCCCAGTTTGCTTGCAGGAAGCAGCAGAGGGGACTGAAATCCAAGAGAGAGCAGAACAGACACAATAACCCTCTCTGACCCCGCCCCCACATACAGCATGAAAACCCAGCAACTGGGTCACCCGGCCCTGGTGAACACCTAAGGCTCTGCCCCTCACATGGAACATGCGTGAACAGACCAAAACATTATGGCTCAAGAAGAACAGCTCAAAGCCCCAGAGCCAATAGTTCTAAGTGACCAAGAGATAGCCAGTCTATCAGATGCACAGTTCAAAATACTGGTGATCAGGATGCTCACAGAACTGGTTGATTTTAGTCACAAATTAGAGGAACAAATGAAGGCTAAGCTAATTGAAATGAAGGGAAATGAACAGGAAACCAGTAGTTACGGAAAGGAAACTGGGACTCAAATCAAGGGAGTGGAGCCGAAGGAAGGAAAAAATGACCAAATAGAAAAGTATGAAGAAACAAGAATTCCAAAAAATGAGGAGAGGCTTAGGAACCTCCAGGATATCTTTAAATGTTCCAACATCCGATTATAGGGGTACCAAAAGGGGAAGAGGAAGAGCAACAAGTGGAAAACCTATTTGAACAAATAATAAAGGAGAACTTCCCCAATCTGGCTAAGGAAATAGACTTCCAGGAAATCCAGGAAGCTCAGAGAGTCTCAAAGAAGTTGGACCCAAGAAGGAACACACCAAGGCACATCATCATTACATTAGCCAAGATAAAAATGAAGGAGAGAATCCCAGAAGCAGCAAGAGATAAGGGGACAGTCACCTACAAAGGTGTTCCCATCAGACTATCAGCTGATTTCTCAAAAGAAACCTTACAGGCAAGAAGGGGCTGGAAAGAAGTATTCCAAGTCATGAAATCCAATAACCTACAGCCAAGATTGCTCTATCTAGCAAAGCTTTCATTTAGAATAGAAGGGCAGATAAAGTGCTTCGCAGATAAGGTCAAGTTCAAGGAGTTCATCATCACTAAGCCCTTATTATATGAAATGGTAAAGGGACTTATCTAAGAAAAAGAAGATAAAAATATGAACTGAGCAGTGGAAAGATAGCAAACTCAATTATTAACAACCTTACCTAAAACAAAAGCAAACTAAGCAAACAAGTAGAACAGGAACAGAACCACAGAAATGGAGATCACATGAAGGGTTAGTAACAGGGGAGTGGGAGGAGGAGAATGGGGGGAGAAGGTACAGAGAATAAGTACCATACATGGTAGGTAGAAAATAGGGGGAAAGGCAAGAATAGTATGGGAAATATAGAATCTAAAGAATTTGTGACACATGGACACAAACTAAAGGGTGGGGAATCGTGAAGGAGGGGATGTGCAGGGTAGAGGGGAATGAAGGGGGGGAATGAGACAACTGTAATGGCATAATCAATAAAATATATTTAAAATAGTAATAATAATAATGTCTTGAGTTTTTATAACTTCTTTCTTCCAAAATATTTAAAACACTTTTAGATCAGTATGTTATGTGACCATACTTAAGGATCTGTTATAGACTGCTTTCAGTCAGATATGTCTAGGAATAAGCAATCAAAGAAAGGAAAGGTTTTAAATGATCCCTCTATAATGAGAGAGGTGGCCTTTGGCTTGTGCCTTCTAGAATTCAAGAGAATATTAAGTTTTTCCCCACCATAGGTATGTTTCTGTTTGTAAGAAGAATGTTTAATATTTATATATTACTTTATAATTCTTTCTAAATTTATTTATTCCACTTAAACCTCACTTCATAAGACCTATGATGGTCTTATACTCATTTCACAGAAGCAACAACTGAATCCATCTGTGGAATGTTAACTCTCTTGATTTTGAGTTACATAAAAGACACTCGAACTGCTCTGAGATTGCACTATCATGCGTCTGTGTTTGTGCGGACTTGTACTGAGAACTTAGTGGAACTAGGTCAAATTATTTTGAGTTTCATAAGTATCTTGGCTTCTTCTTTAATCTTTTCATCATCTTTTTTAAAATTACAAATATCTTTGTTGTATCTTGTAAGTAAAATTTTGTCTTGTGTGAAGCAATATAATATCTCATCATAAAAATATTTTATTTGTGTATATATGCCCTTTTAACTTTGTTGAATCACATTTTTACATCTATTATGTATTGCATAGACCTGTCATTTCCTTTTTTTCTTTAAAGAATGAAATGTGTGTTTTTCCCATTAAATAAATAAATAACCTGTATTTTCATTTTTATTTTCATTTTCAGAGATGTGCCTTGGTAAACATGCATTTACTACACTCAGTGTACAATCAGTTCAAAAAGCTTGGCTCCACTTTGTATGACGTCTGCTTCACTAACTCATTTAGCAGAAACTCACAGGAATGATGGCTTAAAAAAATTCAAATGCTTCTTTAGATATCACGTAGTTTTTACTGAGCAACATTGCAATGGTTTAGGTGGAAGTGAATTTTAAAAAAATAAGTATTCATGCATAAGGGTTTGAAATGTCATGGTCCTATATTATCATACTACATACAACTTTCTCATTAAAAGCAAAGTGGCTAGACATTAGATGTTAAGGCATTCTGTGCAAAACAAGATTTACTTGGTCTCACCTATTTTTTTAATCTATTGATTTGAGAGAGAGAGAGGAAGGAAGAGAGAAAGAGGGAGAGCAGGAAACATTGACTTGTTGTTCCATTTATTTATCCATTCATTGATTGATTCTTGCATGTGCCCTGACTGGGGCTCAAACATGCAATCTTGGTGCATCAGGATGAAGCTCTAACCAACTGAGCTACCCTGGCCAGGGCTGGTCTTAGCTACTTTTGTCAAAAACATTTTTTACATTCAATCTTTAATAGCATAAATTAGTTGATTATTAAATTTATTGATTTACCCAGTATCAAATGTGTTACATAAAGCTTTATCATCTGTTACATCTCAGAACTGTCTCCTAACTAGAAAGGATTAGCCTTTTTTCTTAGCATTCATTTGCATCTCTATAATGATTGCTCTTATTTCGTATTTCTTTTTTTTTATTTAATTATTTTTCAAGTACAGTTTTCTGTCTATTACTCCCTTCCCATACCACCCCCGTGATCCCCCTCCCTCCCATTTCCACCCTTCTTAGTTGTTGTCCATGTATCCTTTATATTTGTTCCTCTAAATCCCTCCCCTATTTCCCCTGAAATTTCCCCCCTCTCCCCTTTGGTCACTGTCCTCCTGTTTTCTATTTCAGTGTCTTTGGTTATATTTTGCTTGCTTGTTTGTTTTGTTGCTTAGCTTCCTGTTAAAGGTGAGATCATATAGTATTTGTCCTTCAACACCTGGCTTATTTCACTCAGCATAATGTTTTCCAGTTCCATCCATGCTGTTACAAAAGGTAGGAGCTCCTTCTTTCTTTCTGCTGCATAGAATTCCATTGTGTATATGTACCATAGTTTTTTGATCCATTCAATTGTTCTTATTTCTTAATTGGGGTATCCATGTTTAAACTGTATAGCTAGTCTGACACCATAATTGTGACCTGACTCCTCTTTTCCAGGAAAATCATTTTTGAAACCAACAACTTTCTCAGGATCTGTGGCGTTTCCCAGAACTGTATGGCCCCTGATTTGAGAAACCATTCTGAGAAATGACTGGCATGTATTCTTAATGTAGAGAAAAGTGAAGTTACAAACCTCAGTTCTGGCAAAGATGTAATGATTCTGGCCATCTCATTTACTGTTGGCAGCAGTTATAATTGATTTGGAAAAAAACATTGGATATCAATAAAAATGTCTAATATAGCTGTATGTTCTATTTCTCAAATGTAAAATTAACCTGAAAATTTTTATTAGGACTGCTGAAGTCAGATTTTGCCATGGTGGACCCTGGCTCTGTCCACACAACAAAACCTCTCATTGAATTGTTATAGGACAATTAGTTGGAGGAAAACAGAGACTTTGTTCAATAGATTAGGATAAAGCTGCTGAACTATTTCTTAGTGGCATTTATTATTTACATTCAGCCTTACTTTCAAAAGGAGTTGAGGCTGCTTTCAGAGATGTGCAAAATACAGAAAGCATTTTTAAAAGAAATCCTGATTAATGAAAACTAAGGATGGGAAAGAAAAATGAAGCCAGAATAAGGTGAGGACAACTTACACTTGGAACAGAGCTCCTTCACAGCCATGTAAAAGGAGATGATACTCACAATGTCTAGGAGAAGCATCAAGAGAAGTTCTCCTTTACTGAAAGAACCATGGCCTTGCCTGATACTGAGTTCAGGAAAAAATCTGTCCACCCTCCTACTAGAGAGTCCAGAGACTGACTGGACCCCCAACAGGCGGACCCCTCTGGCAATACCTGCCCCAACTACTAAACGAGCAACTGCTCAGGGGCCCAGGAGTCTTGAGAGTGCCACCTTCATGCAGAAGCTGAGAGCACAGCAATGTCAGACCTCTGTGTCCCTCGGAAAATCAAGTGCCTTGTCTTCTCTCTGTCCCTCTGGTATTCCCACAAAAAGAACCGATGTATTCTCCGGCCGGCATGACCTATGAAGCTCTAGGTCAGACCATGGCATATTGAAATTAAGAAGTTAAATTTTTAACTGATGAGGAATATTCAAGGATCTGTTTATTTTCTAACTTTAAATGGTAACTGGAAACTCTATCACCCTGACTTGTAAAGTTATCGAGGGATGCTGGAAGTTTCAAAAAAGTAGAGACAGTTCACCGGCACAAATAGCTTTCATCATCACCTACCATAGTTTCTATCAGAAACCACTGGCCTTGCTTAATCTTTACTGTTGGATCTGGATTGTTCTTGCAGCCCCTTATACATCAGCCAAATCGTGATTAAGGCACATGCGCAAACTCTTGTTCTGCTAAGTTAACCGAGGTAAGAGGTAAGCAAACAGCTCATAGGTATGTAACAAATGTTGTCAGAATTGGCTATGAGGAAAGAGTCTGGCAGGCCTTATTCCGAGAGGAGATTTGAGTCTAAAAGGACCTGGCATGGAGGGAATTCTCATCAGTGGAGGGCTGTGAGGTGGGGTGAGAATACTCAATGGATTTAAAGAAACCCAAGTGAAATTTTCAGTTCAGCCACTCTGTCATATGGGGCAACTTTGAACTTATTCTCACGTCAGTTTCCTCAACTGCAAGTTGTGGGTGATGATATTCTATAGGTGCACTGTGAGAACAAAGCGATGGAATAGGGAAAACACCGAGGCATGGGTGCTTAACTTACCACTAGTACACTATACGCATCACTCCTCTCACTGTAGGTGCTCAGTGAGTGCTCAGGTTTTTTCAATTGCAGTGAAAAAGGCTTTGGCATGATTAAGTGATAACTTTGTAACTAACTGAGGAGAGGATGGATTCTGCCTGCTTCATCACCGCTGTACACCAAGTGCTTCACACAGTGTCCGACACATAGTGGGAGCTCAATAAATTTTTTCTTTTTAATTTTTTATTCTCTTCATCAAGCTTTCCCTAATTTTAACGTCTTCGAGCACCAACACAATTATCAAATAAGAAGTAAATATCTTTGAATGAATAATTAAAAATAAGGTTATTTATTATCTGTATATCCAGAATGATATTTTTCAGAAAACCAGGGACAAAAAGTCCCTTTGAGTCATACACCCCTAAGTATCAAAACAATTTGCAATCCATTTTTGAGAGGAAGAAGCAATTCTGTTAACTAAAGTGATGGTTTTAATACATACCCACTGAGGTGGAACTGTCTACCAGATATAAAGTGTGGCAGTTTTGCTTCTATTTGATCCTTTTTGATTCATCAGTGTTGGGCTCAAGATTCATGGTGAAGAAATGAACTTCAGCGTATTGAGCAAACCAGGATTTATGACAAAATATATAGGTGCAAATTATGTAGAACATGAGTTACTCTTTCTATTGTGAGAAAAGGACATTTTGCACATCATAACTCTTCATTACAAATGTCTTCATATACTGCCTAGACATCTATCACGCACCCACCAAATCTTACAGAGACAGTAAGTCTGGGAGTTACCTAATTTGTGTCAAGAATAAGGGAAAGATGTATCAACAACAGCATTTTCCCCATCCCCATCACAGGTTAGCATTCAACTGTTGCTGATCCCTTGGAAATTCCTGCTTTCTCTTTCACTTAAATGTGTTTCTTTTTTGATGTTGAAGTAATAAATTGGAATAAGTAGGGCAGGATAGGGCGTGACAACAGGTAGCAACGAATGGCACCTAAAATAATTGTCCTTGGTACACTAGGTATAGACATAGTCAAGTCCATCTATCCGGGCTTAAGAGAACTAGATTTTTTTAAGATCCACTATAATAATTGGAATTGAAAGTCATAAGACTTTAACCACTGCATAAAAAAATTAATTATGTTCAGTTTAATTTTAGCATTACGTGATATTTTAAGCATTTTTTGATAATGAATGAGAGGAAGGGTTCCTTTCTGTGAACAAACATAAACATTTCCAAACATTCTTGATAAATTAACATTTTCTCTGTGCATCTTTTTCTTTCTCCCTCTTTGTTCCTCCTGCTCTCTCATTTGCTTTTCTATCTTTTTCTTTTCCCTTCTCTGGGGCGATTTTCGTTGCTTCCGCTGCCCTGGATCCTTGGCAGAGACACTGTGGTTATTGCTGACAACCCTGGTAGGCAGTGGTTCGTGGCGACCCACTCGAGAGAACTGCGGCAGTGGCTTCATCATCCACTGAGTCCCAAATGTGAGAATAAACCCTGCCCTGGGAGAGAGGAGCCCTGGGGCGAGCCTCTGTTCTCACCTGTTATAAAAGTATGGGCACACATTTATGTCTTGAGGTATTCTCAGTTCTTTCTGAATAACTAGAAAGACTATATGTCCTCCGTCGGAAGCTTATTTCTTGAGATCTGTATAGTTATAATTAGAAAAGACTCCCCTACTGTATTTCTTACACTGACCTTGGGCTCCTAAAACCACTCTGTGAAAACAACCAGTGAGCCACTAATACCTAATAGTGACCTAGGACCCCAGAAACCCAATCTTGTGGTCTAGATTAATAAATTACCCTCTTTACTCCCTCCCCCCATGTTTCATTTTATAGTCTACCATCTTATAAACTTTCTAAAGTACAACCTGATACCCAGTTATTATATTTTTGTCAAGCTTTTGCTACCTCTCTAGAAAGTCTTATACAGTCCTTCTGTATACACTATCTTTTCTGACTGCTCTTAAAAAGGAGTAGACTGTAGTGAAAAGAACAAGAACCCCAAGACCAGAAAACTATGAGTTTAAATCTTGGATCCAAAAGCAAACTAGTTGTATGATCTTGTACAAGTTATTCAACCTCTCTGAGTCTCAGTTTCCTTATCTCTCAAAGCTTTCATTTAGAATGGAAGGGCAGATAAAGTGCTTCTCAGATAAGGTCAGGTTGGAGGAGTTCATCATCGCCAAGACCATATTATATGAAATGTTAAAGGGACTTACCTAAGAAAAAGAAGATAAAAATATGAACAGTAAAAAGACAGCAAACTCACAGTTATTAACAACCACACCCAAAACAAAAGCAAACTAAGCAAACAACTAGAACTGGAACAGAACCACTGAAGTGGAGATCACGTGGAGGGTTAGCAACAGGGGAGTGGGAGAAGAAGAGAGGGGGGAAAAGTACAGAGAATAACTAGCATAGACGGTAGGTAGAAAATAGTCAGGGGGAGGGCAAGAATAATATGGGAAATGTAGAAGCTACAGAACTTAAGACACATGGACATGAACTAAATGGAAGGAATGTGGGTGAGAGGGAGTGTGCAGGGTAGAGGGGAATGAAGGAGGGGAATAGGACAACTGTAATAGCATAATCAATAAATTTTTAAAAAAGACCTTCAGAGTCAATGTGCATAGTCAATGATGCACATTGCCTTGATCATACTGTTTACATGGGCAGGGGCTGACTGCCAAGAAAGTTGCTTCCTGGTTTTCTCACTTAAAAATTCCTTAGTAAAAATACCCACACATATGTAATTTAGGAAGTAAATAATTTCTGCCACACTTAATAGCTGGAAAAAGTCAAAACAACTATATTATTCAAGGTAGCTTAACTTCAATAGTGATCAACTCCCAAATCATAGCATCTTAGCATAATAAAATTTTATTTTTTGCTCATACCACAGCCCAATGTTCAATAACATTGGAGGGCTGAATTCCACAGGACCAATCATGGACCCACAGACCTCTGATCTTGTGGTTTCATCATCCGATTGGCCCTTAAACTTCTCTCTTTCAAGCCAGCTGATGAGAAAAAAAGGCAGAGGAAAAAAAATAATGCTGATCACACATGGCAGCTTTTATGCACCATTCATTCCTAGAAGTGGCACATATCACTTCAGTTCCCATTCAATTGGCCAAAACTCCATTGAACAGCCTCACCTAGAAAATGCAGTGCTGCTGTGCGCCTGGGGAGATGAGAACAAAGATGTTGATGAACCCGGGCACACATTTCTGTCTCGGGAGCCATAAAAATGCACGAGATTGACTTTTTCAAGTGTGTTTGCCCTTAACTGTTAACTTCCCATTGCTTGTGCATATGCTTTAATGTGTTTTCAGGCCTTTGCCTCTTGCTTAAATTCCTAGGAGTACATTTCTCTATGAGCAGAATTTAATAATGGGGAAAGAGGCAGGCCATAAGTCCCTTGGTATCTAACATAGGAATAAAAGATAGCTGCTTAGAAGGAAGAGAAAGAGACAGAGCGTCTCAGAGTACAAAAGAAAATTATAAATTTCTTATTACCCTAAGGAGGTCATGGACAATCTATAAAACTGTAAGAATCAAGTGTTAGAAATGCTATCTTCTGTGATGGCATTAAAGGCCCAATAGTCCCTAAGTCCTCTGAGCTTATTAAGTTCCACACTGAGAAACACTAACACTGACTGAAACCCCACAGAACATCTACAGAAATTTGCCTCTGTATGCCGCAAATGCCTGTAATCGGTGATGAGCGTGCTGAAAGTGCTTTTACTTTCCTGGACTACTCCAAAGTCTTAAGAGAGGTTAAAGTGTCGACAAATATGAGCCAGGTTCCCTAGTTCATTTTCTTTTCCTGCTTCTGGATCTGAGCCACATTCTGTGTCCACAAAGAAGTCCCGACCTTCTATTCGCCTGACCTAGGTGCTTCATTCCACCCTGTCCAAGCAGAGGTGCTTGTCTGCTGCAAGACCCCCACCTAAGACACAGAGTGGCAGCACCCACATGACACAACATTTGTCTTGAGGTGAGTGGAGACCAAAATGGCTTCCTCACACTGCCTGTGACTATAGGTCAGCTTTCTACCCCTGTAACTACAGCTCCAAGACATTCCAGTATCAGTCATGCATCGCAGTAAGGCACTGGAGGCCTCTGAAAAAGTATGGCTATTATCTGCCAGCACTAATGGTCAAAGTGATGATGTATTAAGTGGTCACTATGTGCTGCCCATTTTATACGTACTATTGTGATTAATCCCATCACAATCTTAGCAGTATTCTTACCTCCATTTTAAAAATGAAAACTGACTTTTCCTGAGGTTAAGCAAACAGCCTTGGGCCACACAGCTAATAAAAGAGCCAGGAGTGAAACCGAATTCTGTCCGACTCCTCCCACATGGAGTAATTACAGCTAACATTTGTTGAGAGCTTTCTACATGCAGTCATTGTTCTCAGCACTTCACCTGTGCTAACTCACTTTACCCCTGTAACAGTCCCACGAAGCTGATGCTGCTATTGTTGCTGTTTTGCCAATGAAGACATCAGAGCACAGAATGAATGACTTGCCTGAAACCTACGAAAAGGGGAAGATTTGGGACTGGAACCCTGGGCACTCAGATTGGAGACTAACCCAGTTTCTAAAATTTTTATTGTTTTTTAATTATAAAAAATTTCAAAAATGCTAAAGTAGAAAGAGCTTATACATCTACAGATTTAAGGATTATTAGCATTTTGTCATATTTGCTTCAAGTTTTGTTTTGGGGTTTTTTTTTGCTTCAACTTTTTTATTGAAATATTTTAAATTTAGTTGCAGGCCTCATAATATCTCACTCCCTAGTACTTCAGCATGCATCACTAAATAAGGCTATTTTCTTATTTAATCATAATACCATTGCCAATTTGCCAATTTAAAATATTAGAAATGCCCCAACTGTTCCACAAATCTCTTTCTCACAGTTTTTTTTCAAATGCGTATCCTTTGAAGTATCATGAATGACATTCTCTAAGTATGTAACTAAAATACCTCCTCCCCACTCTCTTTTCTCACCACAGCATCGATCACTGAAAAGTCCACACCGGCATCTTCACAGAACCATCTGCCCCCTTCCTTGCGGCGCTAGTTGAGTAGTTCCTCTAGCTTGTGGGCTCCTTGGGAAGTAGAAGCGACACCTAAACCTTGAACAGCTTCACTGTTGCCAAGACTACTTCCCAGATGATACTGCTATTTCATATTCCACCGCACCTGGACCTTCACAGTAAGCGGCCGTTCCATCCACAGTGAGGTCAAGCGCACCCATGGAGCCAAGGTGATGACAGCCAGGTGCTTCTACTGCAAGGCCTGGTTCCTCCCCCATCAATCAGCAAGTAACCTGAGGAACTGTGTTGCTGTTGGTCCCCGTCAAGCCTTTAATCAGTGGTTTCAGTCTCTACTAAGATTTGGGCCTTCCCTTATCACCCCCCGTCAGGGCTGCCAGAAGGTGACTTTCCAACCATATTATTCCACTGCCATTCAGAGCCAACCTTCTTCTCTAAGAAAAAGTCTTCCCTGCTCATTCAGGACTGCTCGGTTGTGCTGAAATATAGTTTCTTCTGGTAAGACATGTTAAATATTTAATGACTTTTAATTGCCAATTATCACAGTAAGGAATTGATCAAACAATCACCTCCAATGGCGGAAAATGAGTTTTGTTTAGGGAGATTTTCTCCTTTTTAGTGTAATTAGGGACTGTGGAGATTCCTACATTCACAGCTACTCTTTTAACGCTCGAACCCTCTCCAGTTTGACCACAATGACACTCTCCGCTGCAACGCAACTAAACCTGGATTAGGGTCTAAATGCAAATCCGAATCCCACATAGTCATTGGATGGCTTTTGTCTCTCTGTGCCTCCATCTCCTCGTGAATAAAATCGTAATAAAAAACTCTACATAGCTTTCAAGGTAGTAATTAAATCAGACAGGTCAGCGACTGGGTTCAGCGAAGGGTGTGTCACACAGAAAGAATGGGATGCATGTGAACGCTCCCTGTTTTCATGCCAATAACTTCGCCATCTAACACTAGTCTGCACTGGGGAATGGGCTGGGTATGGGGACAGTGGGTACAGGGAAGAGTGAGAGTCATGAATTTTCTAGAGAGAAGGCTCTTCCCCAGAACAATGGTGCCCTTTAGGGGGGCCGCGGGGAGCTTGGTGGCAGGAAGAAGACAGAAGGGAGAATAAGCCCCTGAAAGAAATTTTTTTTTGCTTTATGTTGTTTTCCCAGGGGTTACTGTATCCTGAGGTGTCGGAGAAAATGCTGGTGAAACCAAGCTGGGTGGGTCTCAGACCTGTCAGAGTGGAAAGGCCAAGGCCATTTCCAGGCGGCAGGGTGCTCGCCCACCTACCCTGCCAGCCCAGGCCCCGTTCTGCAGTGTGGCTGAGAGACAGAGCTGCCAGGCTCACAGGAGCCCGTAAGAGAGCGCGCAGAAGAGACGGCCTCAATGTCACCTTAAAGCACAAAGGTTAGACAAAACTCTAAAAATGCGCACTTTCCTCTTAAAACCTCCCACATGGACTGACAAGTTTTTTTCAAGTAAAACATGTCATTTGACATTGTATTGAAGTGAGAAGGATTCTTCAAAGCTAATTTCTTTGAATTCTAGGCTGAGAAATGCTGGTCTTCCCCCCAAACCAAAGTTCAGGTGGGGGGAGGGGGGACCTCCACTGAATCTGAAACTTTAAAGGAACATTTTGAAGTTTATATTATTTGCCTTCAATGCCACAGTGTACATTTTATTCTGGGGCTATATTCCTATTGTAAATGCATAGTAATCATCAAAAACCATTAATAGAATGATCGGAAAGAGGAATTTCCTAAAATTGAGAGCTGCTGTGCCTCCCACCTGGCCTCTACCCTCCAGAACACTTACTAGGTTACCAGTGCTAGGTTACCAGGTGCTCCCAGACACCAAAAATGGGTTACAACCACGGAGTCACACAGACCTTGTCCACTACTGAGTATGGGCATGCATGTGGGGAGAGAGAGAGAGAACGGAGTGGATGCTTTCTTAATCTTCCCCTTACTAAAATTTTCATTTCCCTCAGAACTCACCAGGAATTCGTTCTGGGGTTTACAGAGATGACCGAATTACCATCCAAATGACCCTGCCTTCATTATTAGGTGTGGTGCTCAGGGCACCCGAAACTTCCAGTCGTGCCTCTCTTTAATGCATGTTAAACTTTGCTTCATAATCACATTCAGGGACTGGCATGCCTCAGTAGAATGTTGAGTGACTTGAAAAATACTTGGCTCCCACACAAGAAAAGTAAAACAAAGCCGAGTGTGTAATGTGTCTAACAAAGGAACATTCAGAATCTTCCTTCTGGCAGGATCAAATAAAAATCAGGGAAAACATCCTGGGAAATAAATGCCAAGAGCCAAAAGTCAGTTACTATTAAGAAACACGAAGTTTAAACTATTCACTTTCATGTTGTCCTTCCAAACACCAAGGCCATTAATAACCTCTGAAAATGTTGACTATCTTCTTTCTGCTTGGTTGGTATTTCTGTACCAAAATGTTCAGATGGGAGGGAAATAAAGGTCTGGTAGCTCAGATTAAAAAAAAAGTTTGAACTGAAACTCATTTATTTGTATTTCAAAATTCTGAGGCAGATTACCTGGAAGACATCCAAAACCTCAGAAGCCAAAAGTACTGCCAAACATTTTTCGGCTTGGCAATCAGTAATATAATACAGCCAGATCATTAAAGAAATACTGTTCTGGATTCCCTTGAAGTTTCTAAGGCAAAGTTTAAACAAAAATTATTTCCTCCTGAGATTTGTATGCATCATAAGGTTCCATCTGTGCACGAGGAATCAGTGTGGTAGATTAGAGGCCTTGACTAAATAAAAACAAACACAACAAAAATAATAAACCTGTATTTCTTTCTAGTTATAGATGTGCATGGCTGTGTGTTCATGAAGCAAAAATCAGTCTGTCTCTTATATCTTAGGAGGGAGATATTATCCCTTTGCTTTTCCATGCTTGTGTCATTCATTTGTTTTTCAACAACCAGGTATTGAAAACCCACTATGAAGAAGGTGCTTTGACCAGTCACCATGTGAAAAAGCAAAGATGAAGACACACAGACTCTGCTCTCCTGGGGCATAATATATGGTGGTAGGCAAGGAGAGGAGATACATGCCAAAAAATGTTGAGATGGAAAATGTTGCGTACCGTAGGAAACCTAAGACCAAGTAACTTCTCTGCCCACAAGCAAGAGGCAAGGACAGATTTCAGGGAGCAGGCAAAATGACAGCCACATCTGAAAGGGTACATGGGATTTGGACAAAGCGGACAAAATCGTTGGACGTCATGGGGCTCCATTTAGTGCCTCATTGCCTGAAAGGCTCTACCTGCTCATTTCCATCCTGGGTCATGTTGAAATCCACTGACCCTTAAAGCAAAACTGTGAGAACACATTTCTTGCCCACATGGTAAAATTGAGTTGAATATAATCTCACAGTTCTGTAGAGTCAGCTCACTTTATATGCTGTAATTAATCATCTCCATCCAAATTGTCTCAAGGCAACTTCTCCTTCAATTAACTCTACCAGGAACAGGTTAAACCCATGAAATCTAGTAGTGGGGAAGAGCGATCCACGAATCAAACCAATGTGGGAACGACCATCTGAATTATGCAGCCTCATAAACACATTCCCATTTTGCCTGTGAAGGGTGTTTATAAAGAGCAATCGTCTCTTTGCTACTGTTATATTAATCCCATTGCATCAAGATCACAATCCACTTATTTAATTCATTTCATTTAAGCAAGCATTCACTGAGAAATGACTTCTCCAGAGGCCCTGAGCCAGCTTCTGAGGGTACAGGCTGACTACGCACCAGGACCTCACAGCTGAGAGGGGAATACACAGCTCCTCCAATACAGAGTAAAATAATAGAATCACACACACCCCAGTGTGTCTGACACACTTTCTATTTAAGAAATGAAGTTGGTTTCCTCTCTGCATATGTAGATTTATATTCCTATTATTTAGCCTTCTAATTATAAGATAGACTCAAAATGTTTTTTAAACATTTTTGAAATTTTTATTAGAGCCTATTTACATGTAAATCACATGTAAGAACTTAGTATTTTTAAAGTCATTTGCCAATACTGAAAAAATGATTGGTTTCATTTACCAAACTTACATCTGAATGATGGTTTCTAATATTCAGATATACCTTTAAATTCAAAGATTTGCCACAATTGGGAATATTTAAAAAATGTGCCCCATATGTTGAAGGCAATTTTAAAATATATATTGAAAAAAGTGACCAAAAATGTTAATGACAATGACATCATTTCAATATACTTTACTACATCCTTTGTCTAGAAAATTCCTACTCAGTTTTCACAACACAAGTCAGACATTGCTTCTTCAGTAAAGTACTCCTAGATTTCCTTCTGTACTTTCATACAATTTTGTTGAAATGTATAGCTCCATTACTCAACCAAGTCTAAGATACCACTAATTAATACCTTACTTTCCTCATCTGTAAAATTGGGATTATAACAAATACTACTTATAAAGGTGAAATAAATTAATGTCATGTAAGAACAGCATGTGAGCCATGGTGTCAAAAAAGTATATTACTTTTTTAAAGATTCTATTTATTTATCTTTAGAGGGGAAGGGAAGGAGAGAGGGAGAGAAATATCAACGTATGGTTGCCTCTTGTGCGTCCCCTGCTGGGAACTGGCCTATAACCCAGGCATGTGCCCTGACTGGGAATCGAACCGCAGCTGTTTGGTTCACAGGCCCGTGCTCAATCAACTGAGCTACACTACCCAAGGCAAAATAAGTATATTATTGATTACACTATCATTATTGGCTCAAGTGACTGTCATACACTAAGGCACCAGTATAGGACCAGGACCATTCAATATACCACATACCTTGTTTCATAGATATATGAGAAGGTATGTATTCCAGGGCATTTTAGCCTCTTAGATAGAATGATTTGCAATCATACTTCATGTGTTAAAAATAAACATTCATTAAGTCTAAGATAAATATTTATACATTGAAAACAGTGCAAACTTATTTACAAAGCATTTTGTAGCTTTGCAACACACATTAACAATGGAGAAATTAGTCCTGGCTGGAGTAGCTTAGTGGATTGAGCGCGGGCCTGCATCTCGGTTCAATTCTCAGTCAGGGCACATGCCTGGGTTGCAGGCCAGTTCCCCACAGGGGACGCACGAGAGGCAACCACACATTGGTATTTCTCTCCCTCTCTCTTTCCCTTCCCCTCTAAAAGTAAATAAATAAAAAATCTTAAAAAAAAATGGAGAAATTAATTTGATTTCCTTTCACGATAACTACTTCAGTTCCAATGCCCATCATAAGTGATAAGCACTTGATGTATTTATTTGTTTTGGCTCTCCCTTCAAAAATACCTAAGTATCTAAGTTGTCACTGAAATCTGCAGTGGCTTTTTTAATCAATGAGCTTCTAATGGTCTCTTTATTATGATTATCAAATGCCTATGCAAATATTTCTTCCTCCAACTCTCACCCCTTCCAGGCTCTCTGTCTCCCAAAAGGGGCAGCTGTGTATTACTCTTCCTTTCTTCAACAGTTCTTATGGCTCATGGGGAGGAGAGGGGAAAGGAAAAAAAAGTATAAAGGACACATGGACAATAACTAAGGGTGGGGGGCGGAAATGGGAGGGAGGTGGGGAGCACTGGGCAGGGGGCAGGCAGGGCTGGGAATATAAGACAGAAAGCTGTACTTGAACAAGAATTAAATAAAAAAATTATAATAAAAAATAATTTAAAAAGGGAAAAAAATAAAATGCAATTAATTTGATAAGGTTGTCAGGAGGATCCAAAAAGATAGTGTTTATAAGCTATTTAACACATAACAGACATTGAGTACATGTTGATTGTTGTTACCATTAAACTAGCACTTTGCAAAAAAAAAGAAAAAAAGAAAGATAAATAAACACACATCTCGAACCCCCCAGCCTATTGACTGGCCTGCCCCTTCCTCTGGCCAACACCCTCACAAATATGATAATGCAGCGGTTGGTGTGAAGTGAAAGTGTGGCCCCGTTTTCCCAGGCTGCAGCAAAGGGGGAAAGGAGGTGCCGCACACAGCCGTTGCAGGGAACGGGGCTCACGGGACCTGGAAGGAGGCCAAAGGAGGGAGAAAACAAAAGACTCTCTAGGTTGACTGGTGCTAATTAGAGCCTGCAAGAAACCTTCAGGCCTGTGCTACAAACCCCCTATTTCTTTGGCACGAAATGAAGGGAAATCTAGGAATGACCAAAGACGTTAACTAATCACATTTCATCATCACAAACTCTCAGGAATTTAACTCCTATAACATTTTCACTGCAGTGGATTAGAGTGACCATTAACTGACACGAGTGGGTGATAAATCAGGGTCTGCATTGTGACTGGTGTTATTTCAAGATTTGTTATAAAGAAACAGGTCCAAGTTGGATTTTTACCTAATGGCAGACCGGGAGGGAAAAAAATGAAAGGACACGTGCATTATACTGTCTACCAGTCTCATGTGTGGCTTCACGCAGGCTGCTCCTCTACTCGTATTGTCATGAGCTCCTTCGAGGCTCCGCAATCCCAAATCCTCTCACTCTACCGCCAACACCTCTAGACAACATCTCTAAAATTCCACATTTACTGAGCTCCTTCCACTTGCAAACAGGCCCAGAGGGGTGAAAATAAGTGGGACAGGTTCGACAGAGCTCTTGAGCTCCCGAAGTTTAGAATGGAATATGCAGAGAGAGCTCAACAGCTCTGACCCTACTGCCCATGGTGAAGGCAGAGACCCAGTTCCTGGTGAATGCAGGTAACGAAGAAATGAACTCACCCAAAAGCTCTAAGAAAACGGGTGGCTCAAGGACTGGTGCTGGGTATACATGAGATAAACTCAGAAATTGAGAGTAAGCATGCAGAAAAGTTTATAGCCACTGACAAAATTAAAATTATGTCTGCTGAGTCTAATAAAAAATTACAATTTGTGTTTTATATGTCTTTCCACAAGTTGGAAATTAAAAAAGGAAACGAAAGAAGGAAGAGAGAAGGAAACTGGCCTTTCCTCACAGAGAATCTGAGAAGCACCGTTTCAGACGGAGGAGGCTTGAGCTGGGCCTTGCAGACGGGGAGCACTCCCACAGCCAAGCACGTGGAAGATGGGAGGGTCACAGCCGGTCAGCAGCATCGGCTAGAGGAAGGGGTGCGGGCACCAATGAGAAATAAGAAAGCAGCAAGGTGAGAAGACGGCACTCTCCTGTGTGTGAGAAGGTTGTCAGAAGAGAACCCAGAGTTAGTGAATGACAGCAAAAAGTTGGCAGATTTCATTCCAGGCCAAAGACTTTGACCCTTCATGTGTTGGCAACAGAGAGCTATGGAAAGTTTCTGACTGGGAAGCACCGCACTAGAATCTGCACATCGGTAGGGGATGCTCAGTAGCCACTTGCTCATTGGAGTACTCTTCCTTTGCTTCAGGGACTGGAACTCAGCCGCCTACCCAGGCCAGGCCGTTCTCTCAAGCAGGAGGACCGGGGCTTGTGGACCCAGCTAGCACTGACTGGTCTCATCGAATGGGGCACCTGATATCCAGAGTCAGCTAACCATTTTCATTTGAAAATACACACCCCACATGCCAGATATCCAGTCTTTCAAGAGAAACCAAAATGCGGGATTTATGTGGTACCTCCTGAATATCAAATGTTACCACTCATTGAAAAACTTGTTCAAAGATGCTATTATGGCCAAACAAAACATGTCTGAAATTGGATTTGCTCAGGTCCCTGATGCGCATTTCTGCTTTCACATGTACAAAGAGGTTTGTTATGTCTGTTAAGGTGATAGACTGTTCCTCATGTAGTTTCTGATCCCTAAAACCTGTGGAGATTATTTTTAATACTTACAACACAATGTCTGTACTGTCCCCCTCGGTTCTCTGTCCACAAAGATGTTTGCCGGCGTGACTGTTACTGCCCACGCCTGCCTATGTACCCAACGCCCGATGCATCCCACTATTCCATCCTCACTTGGTTCAGCAGCAAAAACCATAGGCCACTACAGCCAGCCTCTATAGCTCCTGTCAGAACTGTCGTCGCTGAGGGCTAGGACCGTGTGCAGCACCCTGCATCTTTCTCTCTCAAAACCAGAGCGCGTGAAATCCCTGGACCGAAACCGGGCTGCCTTCATCCCGCCTCCAGTAAACCAGCAGCACCTCATTCTGCTCAGTGTATTGCACAGTTCCCCTTTCCCAGGGGATCTTTTCAGCCAAGGTAAAAGCAGTATCAGGGTGCAGCTGGTAGCCCTGCTTCCAAATGAGGGGGTCCTTGGAAAGGGAGACGTTTCTATTCCAACAGGTTCCAGAAAAGAGGAAATAAAGTAGTCTGCCAGTAAATTTTCACTGTGTTTGTTAGGAAGGGTGGGGGAGGGGTGAATGGGAGAAGAAAGTGAGAAGAATCAATAAAAAGTTTCCTCGGAGCCAGCTGTTCCTCCCACGGCCTGCATAAGGAATGTGCACATCCTTTTGATTAAAGTGCAGCTCGCCTGCCTTTGTCTGGCAGACCGCCAAAAGCCAGTTGAAGGTGAGTTCTGCTATTTTAAGGTGGAATTGTTTGCTTTTGACTTGAAAAGACTCATTATTCCACAGTTCACTTTTTCACACTGCCTCACAGGGAAGCAGCAATCTGAACCTGAAGGAACCATCTGGAGGAAATGACCCCTGACCCCCAGGAAACTTTTTAAAAACAAACAAACAAAAGTCTAAATAACCATAATCTCACAGATTTCACTATTCCCTGTGGTACCTTTTTACTGTTTCAAAAACCTGAATTAGACTGGAGAGGGTTAAAAGTCTGTGGATGTTTTTATTTCCACAGTAAAAGATCATCATTCAATTACTTTTTTAAAAAATCACTAGCATCTCACACATACTTAGTTTAGGAGGACATTTTTCACTCGTTTATCTTATAAATGTATCCATTCAGAAATCCATGTAACTGCTCCCAATTCTA
The DNA here is from genome assembly GCF_014824575.4 of Sturnira hondurensis. Lineage (NCBI taxonomy): Eukaryota > Metazoa > Chordata > Mammalia > Chiroptera > Phyllostomidae > Sturnira > Sturnira hondurensis. Next base: position 1,236,305 of record NW_028077910.1, read on the forward strand.
ATTGCTTCCAAAGAAGGAAAAATGTCCTGGATTGCTGGTTGAGACCACGTTGTTGTGAGCCCGGTCATTTTTTATATTATCCCAGGAAATGTCGTGGTCTTTCAGCCTGGAAGCTACTGGGGCTGTGTTTGAAAAATGAATCACTGCGCACATGCGGGAACGTGGGTGAGCTGGAAAGTCAGGCCTCAGGTGTGGCTTCCCCACTCCCCTCTGCCATTCCAGACCCCTTGCTACCCCCTGGCTCCTCTGTGAGCCAAGCTCACCCCGTTCTCAGGGAAGATGTGCTCTGCGCACCAGAATTGCCTGAACTCGCTACCACTGTCTCTTGACCAACCCACTTTATAATGTCTCTGTCAATCTCAAGTTGTTTTTTTCAAAGAAATTATTACTAGTTAATGCTTGTCCTTATGGGCCAGAAGCATTTAATATGACTCCTAACTACCCTCTGACAACAACATTGCTTTTCACAAGTATTAATAATAATAATAACAATCTTAGCTCTGTTGGTGGCTCAGCTGGTTGGAGCGTCGTCCTGCACACCGGAGAGTTGCCGTTCCAATCCCCAGTGGGATGCACAACCACGGGGAGGCAACCGTTGAGGTTCCTCTCTCACATCGATGCCTCTCCCCACGTCCGTCTCTGAAATCACTACACATATCCTCAAGAGAAATTTTTTAAAGAATTTTAAGTTTCTTTTTTCCTTCTTTTTTGAATCTTACTGTTCTTTTGTTGTTATTAGCACTAGAACTTACATTTGAGGATTTCCCTGTTGTGCTATAATAATGGGGAAATTACCTGTTCATATCTGGTACAGAACAGTAAGTTTCCTAAGACAGAGACGACTGGCTTGCCCTATGATGTTAAGAAAATAAAATCATAAATTAAAATGCCTATGTCATTGCTAGTTTCTGAAAGCTACAGAGCAAAATAATGTCACAGAAATGAAATGGACTATCCTTCCCTGTCCAGCTCACAGTTTGGTTTTTCTACCCTATTCTCTCCAGCCCCTTTCTGTCTCTTTTCTCAAGTCTACTCTTAACACAAGCTCATAACACACTAAAGGAAATCTCTGCATTTGTGGGGCCAGCTTTGTAAAATGTTGTCCCAAGGGCAATGAAATTATTTAATTCTTTTAAAAGTCTGAGTCAAGCCCTTTGGACACCCAGAAGGGTGCAATCGACCTTCACTAAAGGATGTGACGATAGAGCCACCGATGGCTTTTGGCAGAGACTCTCGTGTCGGTGTTGGAGAGGGTCACAGGGGCCCAGGGGTGGTCTCTCATTTCTTATGGAATGCTGTGGAGCCCCAGTTTTCAGTGGCACGTCCCCTTTGAGAATTCCAAGAAAAAAAAATCCATGAGCTTTTTTCTTATGTAAATTCACATATGTCTATGCCCCTCCGCCAAAAAAAAATCTTTTCCTGGATACCATTGCCTAACTTTTAACCTTGTCCAGAGACGATATGTCTCTGGTGTCAGATTCATGCAAAGCAAACCCAGAGTCAGGTTTACTAAATCAGAATGCCAGTTAATTAATTCAGATCTGAAGACACGGCGTGGTCCAGGAGCTAAGCCAACTGTCTGCACATTCCCTTCTGGTAGGTAGAGCTATGAAGGAAATCAAATTATAGATCAGAAGCCTTCCTGGCAGTTTTAGAAATAGAACAAAGGAGATGGATGTTATGATGCCACAGAAGCCTGATCAACTTTCCTTCTTCACTCCAAGGATATTTGTCACCAGTCACCATCCTTACAGTGCCCTCTCCCCTAGTCAATATTCATCAGATCCCAATATACAAAGGGGAGAAGGCTCAGACTCTGTCACCCATACAGACATCAAACAAGAATACAACTGATGTTACAGGCTTCAGTTACTCCAATCGTTTTTTTAGAATGCATCCTTGTTAGGATCCTCACATCTTTTGAAGATTCGGAAATTATTGTACTAGTAATGGTTATACAAAGCATTCAACATCTATTACAGCCATGTACAGAAGAAATGGTTTGCATAATCATTACCAATTTAACCTGACTTTGTCTGCAAGTCCTATGAGAACAGCATGGGGTGGTGGGGGTGGTGGGGTTGGGGGAGGACGGGGAGGGAAATTATCGGCTACCATGCACCTAGCTACAGAGTCAACTGTACCACTTATTTGCAGTAATGCAGGGAAACTATGGCAGAGATCATCAGCACAGTTGTTTAAAAGCATGCCTATTTCCCAAGGATGTTTGCCTCCTTGGGTTTTTCTTAGATTATCATTTCATTATGTTTACCTTCACTGAGCCAGACGATAAAACCCAGAAACATGTTGAGCTGGAAAGAGTACTAATATTCTCTACCTGTTGTATCAGCAGTAGGTATTCTCGTTGTCTCTCTCCCCTCCCTCCTTCTTTCTGTCCTTCTCTCAGTTAAATTCCATTTAAAGCTAAGAATCCCGAAATTCTTCAGCAGATCAGCTACCACAACAGACGTATCAATCTCTGTTGGCAAAACTAAACATTTTCTCCTAAAGTAAGCCAAGAAAATAGTTTGCACGGTGATTTTTTAAAAAGTTTTGTCTTATGCTCTTTTCTTAGTGAGAGTCCAGGTAGAATAAGACATGGAAGCTTTTCTAACTTCATAGAACAGAATGGGAAACATGAGGACTGTGTCCAAAGCAAAGGCCAAAGCTAACCCAGAGAAGTAGACATGAGCAGGTTATAAGAGTACACAGCCAAAGAAGGGAGTGGAAGTCAGAGCATGGGCTAAAATCAGAGCAGGCAGAGAAATGATGAGATTTCTGAAGGTAGGGAGACAACTCACTCGGCAGAGGAAGTCATCTTTTTAAGAGGGCTATGATGAAGTGAACAAAGTTAAACTGTGGTTCACAACAGCAAACAGAAGCTATGCATGAAAGCTGTGTGAGGGCAGTGGTAGGTCTAGCAAAGCATCCCAGTATGCTCCAGGAAGCAGCACTAGCTGCCCTTCCACAAGGTTAAGTGTAAACATGCTGCCTGGCTCCTTTCTCGACCAGTCGCTTCAGTTGAGACATCATGAAAATCTTAAGATACTCTGGGGACAGTCATTATCTCCCAGCCTCCTGATGTGTTGGATTTCCTTGGTACAAGTGAATAGGAAATAAGACATAAGAGGCCCAGATTTGCAAATGCTTCACCTTGGCTTGGCAGGACTCTGGGGTGGGATCATCTTCCAGGCTTCTGATTAGTTTGCTTTCTTTTGAAACTAAACAGAAGCCTCCAACAGTCCTTTCTCTCTGCTTCTAAAACATGTTGACGTTTGCCAAGAGTTTATATTTTGGAGAAAGTGGCATCACTTCATGTTCTTTAGTAAAGGTTGATTCAGTATACAGTCAGGAGAAGATTCTCTTTTCTATAATACTGGTGAAACACATATTTCGAAGATGAACCCAAATTCTACAAGAAAGAATTTTCATTAAATGATGGTGTGGTCCTTACTTTGTAGACACCAAGAGAAGTTAAAGCCTTCCCCACCAAAAGCCCACAGTAAGCCTGGGGCCATGCGTCCCACTATTACAACAGCGGGCACTACAAGCTAATCAACACTAACAAATCTATGTCATGAAATGTTCTCACAAAATTCCCACCAAATGTTATATCAAATGTGTTTTCAGCCTTTCATTTCACTGCACTAAAAAGAAAGCTAATACAACAAATCACATCACCAAGTGTTTAATGACTTGTGAAAAACTTCAGTGATCTTAACATGGCGGCACAAAAGCTCCGTTGAAACTGTAAGTGGCTAGGTGTCTCTGAAGCCCTGAATCAGGAACACGGTTTTAGAGAAGAGCCTTTCTCTCACCTTTTTCATTTTGTGAATCTGATGATTCCAAAAAGAACTTGAATTCACCGCTGGCAGCTCCCATTTCTTTGAAGGAATTGGGCGGATGTTATTGCTGACACAGAGTTTTCAATAAAAGCAATTGCCTGTCTATAAAGTAGCTCGAGCAACAAACAACAAGCAACAAGTGGATCATTCCTGCTGAACAAAACAATATATGAAGTGGCTGTAGTGGACACAGAAGTATAAGGAGTTCCGTACCTTCCCGGTTATCGTCCTTGTTCCCTCTTTGTTCCCCTAATTCATTCATCCCCTTTCTTCACCTTTCTCTGCCATGCTTGGCTCATGGGGAGGTGGCATCTGTGGACTGCATCCCTGGGGACCCTTACTCTCTGGCTTATGGTCGGGTTTGGCCAGTGCAAAGCACTGGCAAGAGGTCAAAGGGCTGCCTGAGAAGAAGTCAGGGCCTTTAACTTTAAGTTCCCTCCCTGCCTGGCAGGGTTTAGGCAGTAGCTGCCATCCTACAGGCTACAGTTGCTGTCCAGGGTCCATTTCTCTTCTGTGAGGTCTGAGCTTCCACCAGGACTTCACAAACACAAGCCCCCTCTCCTTCATATCTGGGGCTGGCAATCATTTCCAACTGTTGCTAGTCTCTGGGGCTCTCGTGATTCCTTCCTGAATTCCAAACTTCTGTGCTGGGCCCTCTGTTAAATTATTTTAGTTGAACCTCTCTGAGTATGCTGTCTGCCTTCTGCCATGTCCCTGAGTGGCATGTGATCTCTGCATCTAGAGCATTTGCAATTCATATTGGAGAACAAATACCAGGAAAACAGAGTTGATACCTTGGTAGGGGATAGAAAGGGAAGTGTTTCATATCTTCATCTGGGTATCATCCCCACACTTAAGAGTTTAGCACATTAGTATGTACAAGATGGGGTGAATGTTGGGTTAGAATTATTCATATGGAAAATAATACAACAATTAATAATACAAGAATAAATTCTGTTTCATGTACACACCACTATAAACCTACTTTCACCACACCCTGTATATATGTAATTGATTATACAATATGATGTCATAAAAGCCAAGTACTGGATGAATACTAAGGATAAAAGGGCTATAAGTGTTTAAAACAAATACAATCACATCTGGGGACAATGCAGGAGAAGGTTTTAGAGAAGGAGAAATTTGAGCTGGCTGTAAAGGATGGGTAGCACTTGCACCAGCAGAAAGAGAAGAGACCATAGCTGAGTGGAGGCAGTTAGCAGGAAAAGACACAGGAGTCAATAAATAAGCTAGACTAGACACTGGCAGATATTTCTTTGTCCTCCAACAAAAGGTCACTTAATTTATATATTGTTCACTTTGTTAAAAGATTGTATATATTTTTATTTTTAGACAGAGGGAAAGGCAGGGAGAAAGTGAGGGAGAGAAACATCAATGTGTGGTTGCCTCTCGCGCACCCGCTACTGGGGATCTGGCCTGCAACCCAGGCATGTACCCTGACTGGGAAAGGAACCCTCAACCCTCTGGTTCAGAAGCCAGCATTCACCCCACTGAGCCATACCAGCCAGGGCTTATTCTTCACTTTTAATAGCTCCCCATCCTCAACCAGTCAAAGCTAAACTGGTAGTATATGACCATTTTAAAGTCAATTATCCTGAAAAAAATTACATGACCTGTAATTACATGACCTAAGCTTTTTTATAAGATATCAAACAAACAAAAAAGAAATCTCTACTATCAAGAAGACACCGTTAAAATTTCCTTGGAACAACATCATCTCAGATCATCTCCCAGAGTTGAGACTTTGCAGCACTTCTTTTTCAATGAGCCTTAAACAATCATTTACTTTCCACTTAATCAGTTTAGTCCTCAGAGCCTGCACTTCACTAGGGGACCATTTGGGAGAAGAAGAGGTATTCATTCAAAATATCTTGGTTCACTGAGCCAATAAAGTATCAGAAAAGATGGGAACTTCATCCTTGCTGATGCTTAACAATGTTTGTTTTAGGCAAGTCATACTTGAACAAGGTCTCTGGCATGTGAGTGTTACCAGTGTCTCTGCTCATCCAAGCATTGTTTGGAATGTTTCTGCACACCAAAACAAAATATCCAGCTCGACACATGGCTCCTAAGAAGGTTTTATCATACCCTTCCTGGGGAATTTTTTAATAATGGAAATAAGATGATAGGAAGACTTAGCACCTATCAATGTGGTGATGAACAGAAATAAACAAAGTTTAGGTTAGTTGCTTGAATTAATTTAATGTCAGAAAAATGGCTGACAGTCAGGAAAAGGCAATGTAAAAATCAAGCACTTCCCACATACATTTTAAAGTATGAATAAAACATTTAGCACCCAGAGAGGTGCAGGGGAATCTAGCTATTTGGGGCTATTCTGAACAAGGATGTCTGTTATGTTCTGAAACTTTAGCTCAACATTTGTGCAGTAGGGGTGGGAAGAAATAAGAAACCATTGAATGGCATATTTGAATTGGCCATGTGAGATTCCTGAAAAGTTCTGACATGCAAAAATGATTCCCTAATAACCAACATATCAAGTATCAGTCATTGGGAAACATTCTGTTAACCAATATTTGGATTGGAACATGTGGAGATGGGGTTCTTTCCACACAGCAGGTGGGTTTGATTCCCCCCCAATTAATAGGACCACTTCCCTATCTCATTTTATCTGTCTCTGTGAATGTGCCAGGCATGACACAGGGAGAGCCCTTACAGGACCTGGGTTCTCTCAAGGTAGCAAGGTGCCTATGGACTCCTCTGATTTTTCTCTCTGTTTCTAGTAGCAAGGAGACTCTCGGGAACCTATGAACAACTTTGGCTCAAGTGTCCATCAATAGACGAGTGGATAAAACAACTATGGGACATGTATACAGTGGAATTCTACGCAGTGGTAAAAAAGGAAATTTTATCCTTTGCAACGGTATGGATGGACATGGAGAACATTATGCTAAGTGAAATAAGCCTGTCAGAGAAAGACAAATACCATATGATTTCAGTTGTGTGTGGAATCTAATGAAGAAACCAAACTAACAAGCCAAACAGAAACAGACTTATAGGTGGAGAGATGACAGCAAACGGGAGAAGGGTAGAGGGACTGAGCAAAAACTAAAAAAGATTCGTGGACATGGACAACAGTGTGGTGATTGCTGGGGGAAGGAGGGTATAAGGGAACTAAAAGGTAATGGGAAAAAACACAATAAAGATTAAAACAAAACATAAATATGTTACTTTTTGCCAAAAAAACATTAAATGAAAAACATAAAAATAAAGTAACTGGGAGACACCAAAGTAAAAAAAAATTAAAAAAATAACTTGGGCCCATTTCAAAGGGCATACATATTTGACTTTTCCCCTTTTCCATTAGTAAGTATTCATTACTAAATCTGTTACCAAGGACTTATGAACTCCTACCATGATCTCAGCACTATGCTATGGGCTTTGGAAGAAAATAAAGCATGATCCCTGACCTCAAATAGCTTACAAAATAGTCAGCTGGAACAAGACCAAGGCACCTGAAATAAATCTAGCAAAGATACAGAAATCTGTAGAAATATAGTTCAGAAAATGGTCTAAATAAGACCAGTTCTCCAGCCCCTCCTACAGCTGACCATTTTTATTAAGGATTTTCCCCATTTACCTGGGAACAGTTATGTTTAGGAATTGTATGGAAGTATTTCCTCTTACATTCCTACCCTCTTGGCCTACAATTGTTGGAAACCAGCCTGTTTCATATCCTTCTTCCTCCCTCTATTATCTCTCCCTGATGCATGGCTTATCCTCCCCTGGAGCTCTCACCATCTGGATCAGACTTTCTGCCTCCCTGGACCTAATTATCACACTGATTCTCTAGAGCAATCTCTTCCCTTTTGCTTATGACTCAACCTTTTATTAGTGAACAATTATTTGCTCTCCCAATGTTTTCTGCTCTATTTTCCTTCCCTACACTTTGTTGAGTGCACTTTGACAGGTAAACACAGAAGTATGTTATGTTGCTATGCCTCCCAACACACACATACATACACTGAGTCAACTTTTTCTTCACCTCATTGGAGTCACCACACAAGTAACACCAGCACCAGAGATGGAAGCCCAGTGAAGGTGAAATACTGTTGAGTTTCACAAGGCACATAAGGAGAAGAAAAGGAACATAAATTAGTAACAAAAATGATTTAGCAATTAAGAAAGTGAAAACAGAAGAGAGATGAGAATAAAGAACAAGAGAAAAGAATGATGAGATAACAAGAAAAGTAGTATCTTAAAAAGGGTGGAAGTCGGGATGCATTTTTATGATTCCTAGGTAGTAGACATGAGACCCAACAAAAAAGAGGGTATCAGGAATTCTTCATTCTGAGTCAGCTATCCCCTGGTACATTCTGTGGCATGTCAATCTCTTCTACTTTGACTCCAATGTCTATAAATCTATATAAAAGAAATCTACGCCATGGCCCAGGTACAGTCTAAGAAGTACTTAAGGTTACCTAGGGTGACACTAATGCCTCTGGTTATTTCTGATATGGTTGACACCGTCAGAAAAGCCCTGACAAAAATATCTGGGAGGATTCAGTTACTGTCGAGGGTAAGGAGGGCATATGGTGACATGGAGGAGTCTTTGCTTTTTTGACTCACAGACTTCAAAGAAATACTGCCAAAGGGATGCCCGTGGTGGGTCATGGCCGACAGGATCTGTTCTCAGAAGCCATGATGGATTTCCCCATTACCTGAGAGCAGCCAGGTTTGGCACTGTGTGGAAGTGTTTCCTCAGGGCAGGTTCATTCTGAAAAGCAACCTGCTGGCAGGGCTGTGTGCTGACTGTGATGGAGGAACAATGATTGTTCAATGAGAAGAGGCCCAGTAACAAGAACCCACAAGGCCCTTGGTACCACAAACCTGCCTGACTACTTGCCTTGGCAGTGCCTTCAGACCCCTGAGCCAGTTCCTCCTGTCAAACCTCAAGAGAGTTACTCCAACAGCTACAGAAAAGTATGAGAGATTCTCCTGGAACAAAATGGCTACTATTTCCTAGAGAGGGCTGCAACGTGGTGAATCACTGTTCAAAAATTGAATAAATGGTTTTGAGCAATTCATCTAAAACATCTCCAAAGAAAAAATGTACCCACATTTTCATAGGTGAATATAGCAAGAACACAACTTTTCATTGGCACCGCACTTTTCAGTTGCACGTGACCAACACATGTCCTCTCACTTGTTCCTCCTCTTCCCCCTTCCCACCCCAGCATCCCCAGGAGGTGAGTGTGATTATCCCCAGTTTACAGATAAGAAATATGCATTCCAGATAAATGTGTTCATTTGGCTCCTTGTCAAAAAACTCTTCAGAAACCTAGCCAGGACTTAATCGCAGACTCCAAATTCACTGTTGGTTGCCTTATCTTACTATTACTTCAAACGATCGATTCAGAAAACAAAATAAGAGTTAAGGGGGGGAAAGTGAAGCAGTAAGTGTTTGGTGCTTACATAGAATCCCTGATTTTCCATATTATGATTAAGCTGATTGGGATATCACTAACACGGTCCAGTAAGAGGCTCGAGTCTCCATTCTCCCCAAAGATCAATAATTAGACAGCTATCCACACACACAGAATAGCTCTGGGGGAACTCAGGAGTCCATTAAAAAAAAACTTCAGCAAAATAGTGGAACACAAAACTAAAAAGAGCTGCACAAACAGGGAGGGAAGGGCAGCTTCATTTGCCAGCCTCATCCAACCCCCCGGGTCCACACTGCTAAGCACCAAAAAGGAACTCCCAGGCTGGAAAGAGCTCCTTGCACCAGGAATGGAAGAGGGGGCTGGAGTGGCCAGCTCCCCCAGCTTTTCAGTGTACTACATGACAAAGTCACTTTAGTTTTGTCAGGCCTCATGGCCAGCGAAACTGAGATGAATTTAGCTTGGAATAAGGAAGAACCAGGGCTACCAATATTGGCCACAGCATGAAATAGCAAGGAAGATAATAAAATTCGCCAACCGAAGGGCATACAGTAGATAAAAAGAAAAAGAGGGTCCAAACTATATGCTGCCTGTAAAAGATTCATTTTAGTTTTAAGAATACACATGGGCTCAAAGTGAAAGAATGGAGAACAACATTCCATGGAAATGAAAAGCAAAAGAAAGGAAGCATAGCTATATTTATATCAGAAAAAAAATAGACTTTAAGCCAAAAACTGCAGCAAGAGATAAAGAGGTCATTATATAATGGTAAAAAGGTCCATTCTTCAAGAAAATATAACAATTATAAATACATATACATCCGATGTGAATGCACCTAAATACATTAAGCAAATACTAACAGAATTGAAGGAAGAAATATATAACAGTACAACACCACATTTTCATCAATGGATAGATCATCATTGGAAATGGACCATAATTTAGCTTAAATGGATCTAACTGACACATACAGATCATTTTATCCAACAGCAGCAACACACACATTTTCTCAAGCACATGTAGAACATTCTCCAGGAAAGATCATATGATAGGTAAATGTAAACATGTCAGTAAATATAAAAAGAATAAAATCATATTAAGTATCTTTTTTGACCACAGTGGTATAAAACTAGAAATAGGAAGAAAAAAACTGGGAAATTTGCAAATATGTGGAAATTAAACAGCACACTTCTAAAAAACAAGGACATAAAAAATACCTTGAAACAAATGAAAATGAAAACACTACATACCAAAAACTCACAAGATACAACAAAAACAGTGTGAGAGCAAAGTTGATAGCAAAAACAAATGCCACATTTAAAAAGAACAACCTAATTTTACACCTCAAGGAACTAGAAAAAGAAGAATAAAATAAGCCTAGAGTTAGCAGAAGGAAGGAGATTAAAAGATCAGAGCAGAAATAAATGAAATAGAAAACAAAAACATAGAAAAATCAATAGAACTAAGCACTATTTTATTAAAAACATAAACAATATTCAACCCTTTAGAAAAAAGACAGAGGACTTAAAATTGTAAATGAAAGAAAAGCCATTGCAACTGGTACTACAGAACTACAAGAATCATAAGAGTCTACAGTTGACCCTTGAACAACGTGGGTTTGAGGTCAGGTCCACTTATGTGAATTATTTCAATTGGCCTGTACAGTTGAAACCACGCTGTTCAAGGGTCAACTCCAAGGTAGGAATTTGCACAAGTGGAGAGTTGACTATAGTCATACGCAGGCTTTCAGTTGTGTGGGAGGTCAGCACAATTAACCCCAGCATTGTTCAAAGATCAACTATAATGAACAATTATACACCCACAAATTGGACAATCTAGAAGAAACCAAAAAATTCATAGAAGCATACAATGTACCGAAACCAAATCATGAAGAAATATAAAATCTGAATATACCAATAACAACTAAGGATATTGAATCAACACTCAAAAATCTCCCAACAAAGAAAAACACAGGACCAAATGGATTCTTGAGTGAATTTTTACAACATTTAAAAAAGAATTAATGCTAATCCTTCTTAAACTCTTCCAAAGAAAAAGTTGAAGAAGAGGGAGGACTCTCCAACTCATTTCACAAAGCCAGCATTACCTGATACCAAAGTCATGTGAAAGTACTATAAAAAAGGAAAACTATAGGCCAATATTCCTAATGAATATATATGCAAAAATCCTCAACAAAATACTGGCAAACTGAATTTAACAGCACATTTAAAGGATCACACACCATGATCAAGTGGGATTTATCTCTAGGTTGTAAAGATGTGTTCATCTATGCAAATTAATAAATGTTATAAACCATATTAACAGAATAAAAGATAAAATTCATATGATCATCTCAATAGATGCAGAAAAAGCATTTGACCAAATTCAACCTTCTTTCATGATAAAAAATATATATATATCCCAAGCTAGATATAGAAGAAACACACCTCAAAATAATAAAGGACATGACAGGCCCACATCACAGTTGATAATAAAAGGTTGAAAGCTTTCCTTCTAAGATCAAGAACAAGATGTGGATACCCCCTATCACCACTTCTATTCAACGTAGTACTGGAAGTCCTACCCATGGCAATTAGGCAAAAAAATAAATAAAAGACATTCAAATCTGAAAAAAAGCAAATTAAAATTTTTACTCTTTGGTGAGGAAAAATGTATATGTGTGTGTGTGTGTGTGTGTGTGTGTGTGTGTAATCCTAAAGACTACCCCAAAACAGTTAAAACTAAAAAATGAATTCAGTATTTTCAGGGTACAAAATTGACACACAAAAATAGGTTGTACCTCTATATACTAACAATGAGCTATCTGAAAAGAAAAAAAGAAAACCACCCCCTTTCTAACAGCATCAAAAAGGAAAAAAATTCTTAGAAAGCAAAGAATAAATTTAACCCAAAAAGTAAAAGATCTGTAGACCAAAAACTGTTAAGACACTGATAAAAGAAATTGAAGACACAAATATGTGGAAAGATTATCTTCATATTAATAAAGAATTAATATTTTTAAAATGTCCATAGTACCCAAAGACATCCATAAATTCAATGTACTCTCTATAAAAATTTCAATGGCATTTTTGCAGAAATATTTTTAAAAATCCTAAATTTATATGGAACTACAAAAGATGCCCCCCCAAAAAAAAAACAGTCTTGAGAAAGAACAAAGTTGGGGTCTTACACTTCCTGATTTCAAACTATATTAAAGAGGTGTTATGATCAAAACAATGTAGTACTGGCATAAAAAAAAAGACAGATAGACCAATGGAAGAGAATCAAGAGCCCAGAAATAAACTCACATGTGTATGGCCAATTAATATTTGACAAGGGAACCAAGAAGACTCAATGGGAAAGGACAGTCTCTCTAATAAAGTGTTGGGGAAACTGGACAGAATGATAAGAATGCAAAGAATGATATTGGACCCCTATTTTACACTATTCATACACAAATAAAACTCAAAAGGGATTAAGGACTTAAAACATAAGACCTGAAACTTCAAAACTCTGAGAAGAAAACATAGAAGAAAAGCTTTTTGACATAAGTCTTGGCAATAGTTTATTGGGTACTGCGCCAAAAACACAAGCAATGAAAGAAAAAAATCAATAAGAGGGACTACATCAAGCTATAAAGCTCCTGCACAGCAAAAGATGTCATCAACAAAATGAAAAGACTGGGGGAAAATAAGCAACTCCTATATGCAATAAAGGGTTAATACCCAAAATATATATGAAACTCATACAACTCAATAACAAGAAACACAAACAAAAAAAACATAAAACAAAACAAAAATATATATATTTGATTAAGAATGGGCAAAGAACCTGAGCAGACATTTTGCTGAAGAACCCATACAGATGGCCGACAAGTACCTGGAAATGAAGTTGAGCACGTCATTAATCATCAGGGAACTGCATGTCAAACCACAGTGGGACTTCCCCTCACACCTGTTAGAGTGACTGATATCAAAAAGGTAAGAGCTACAATTGCTGGCAAGGATGTAGAGAAAAAGCAACACTTGTGCACAATTGGTGGGAATGTACATTAGTATGATCACTAATGAAGCAGTACAGAGGTTCCTCAAAAAAATAAAAATAGAACCATATGACCCAGCACTCCCACTTCTAGGTAGATATTCAAATAAAATGATTTCACTATCTAAAATACATATCTGCACTCCCGTGTTCATTGCAGCATTATTCACAAGAGCCAAACCATGGAAATGTAAGTGTCACTGACAGATAAATGGGTAAAGAATATTTGGTGTGTATACATACAATGGAATATTGGTCCACCAAGAAAAAGAAAGAAAATCCTGCCATTTATGACAACATGGACTGACTTTGAAGGCATAATACTATGTGGATTAGACAGGAAACGACAAATGCTATATGACCACGCTTATATGTAGGATATAAAAAAAGCCAAACTCGTAGGAACAAAGACTAGAAAGGAGGTTGCCAGGGGCCAGGACTTGGGGGGAATGAGGAGATGTTGGTCTAAGGGTACAAACTTACACTTACAAGGGGAGTGAGTCCTGGACATCTCCTTTACAGCATGGTGACCGTCATCAATAATACTGTATTGTATACTTGGAGACTGCTATAAGAGTAGATTTTAATTGTTTTCACCCTTACAACAACAGCTGCTAATGGTAATTATGTGAGTTAAAGGATATGTTAACAAACATATCCTTACCCGTTGTGGTAAGGATTTCACAAATATGTGTGTCGAGTCACACCTTGAGTATCTTTAACTTACACAATTTTATATATCAATTACATGTCAATAAAATTAGAGGGGAAAAAGAACAAGCATACTGATTTTCTCAAATAATGATGACTGCAGGTTTCTAGACATATGCTTTGGTCCCTGGAAAGACTAAGTAATGTCATTAAAGTATCTCCTGAACAAGTATCTCAAACATTTTTAGTCACTTTGAACTCACTGGTTATACTAAACTCTATTGACATGAGCCAATGGATAAAAATATCAAAATGCATTGGGTGAAAGGAGAAAAATGTAACCATAGACTGGAGAGGTAAACACTTCATCCTAACAATGGGAGGTGGCATTATGGGTGATTTTACTTCTTGGTTGGACTAGTCTAAATTTTTCTTACGGTGAACAACAAAGAAACATTACTTCTGTCATTAGAAAGTTATGTATTTCTATATGTTATAAGAATGCTGCCATGCTGGAGGGTTGGGGGGACAGGGTGGAGGGGGGAATAAGGGGGGAAAATTGGGGATACTATAATAGCAAAATCAATAAAAAATACTTAAAAAAGAATACTGCCATGTTAGATGGTGAATGAAATGTAAAGTTACCATATAGATCAAGAGGCCATTGCATAAATTAGTAATTAAAGAAACCAGCCTGAGACAGCTCTATCCAAGTCTCTCAAAATCACCACCAATTACTGTTCTAGAGGATTCTGAGAGAAAAATAGCATCTACTTCCTCACTTTCCTACTCCAATGCAAACTACACTTAAATTTTAATAGATTTTTTAAAATCTTTTTTGTTGTGTTATTTATTTAAACGAAGTATTTTAGAAACATTCGTTTTAGCCCAAGTATACGCAGTTCTTCTTCCTGCTGGGGTTTCCTTACAAGTACAGCAGGCCAGCAGGCACGGAAAACTGGAAAGGAGAGCCGTCACAGGCAGGTATGGGAGGCTTGTGCAGAAAGTAAACAATGATTATTACAGGCTCTCCTCACGTGTTATGTGACGTTTCTGAAGGCTTCCTAATGTCCGCCTCCTGGGGCAGACCCACACACCGCACTCCTCCTCCCTCCCCTCCCATCCCCCCTTCTCTTGTACTCCTTCTCTCCACCTTTTCTCATTACAGTTTCCCTGTCAAGCATCCTACATGAGGATTTATTGTGTCATTTTAAAGACTCTGAAGAGCCTACGGTGCTAAAACATAAAATGAACAAGTTCTGACTTGTGTGCATAAAATATGTCTCTTCCTTCAGAAGAGGGAGTGGTTTCAAACACTGAATCAGCAGACTAGTTTCCAACATAACTGCATTCTGGAAATCGGGCTAGAGGAAACGCATTGGCTGCTGACTCCACAACTGTGGCCAGCCCTGGTTTCTGAGACCAAAAAGAATCGAGCTTTTTGTTTTGTGTCCAGCCTTGTAATGACTAGTTGAAGTAGGTTTTTCAATACACTCTCTGCTTCCATACTCCGTCCTTACCTCATCTCTTCCCTCATCTCTGCTCCCAACAGTTGGAGAAGAGTCTCGCACATTTGATTAGTGGCAAGTGTTCCTCCAATCCATGAGTCGAACCCTATTTTCCATAATATGAATTGTTCTACATTTCTGAGGTGGAACAGACAGGATCGAGTCTGTTTGATGACACTCATGTAATAGAACTGAACCATTCTGGAGGAAAGGAAATGTCGTTTTCATCACTCTGTGATGGCATCAGGGTCACGTTGATAAATATGAAAAAATTAAGCTGGGCTCTAAGGTCCACACGGGTGGGGACTCTGCTCTTTCCTCCCCATCCCTTGTGCCTAACACAAGCCTGGCACTTGGCACTTAAAAAGCAACAATAACCTTTAAATTGAAATGCAATTGAATTGAACTAGAAGTTCAATATCATCTCCACATTTCACAAGGCTGTGGCATCCTTAAAAGCTGGGTCTCAGATAAGCAATCATGTTCAGAAAGCCGTGCCGGGTGGGCGTCCATGTGCACCGTGTAAATGGACCACTGGACTGATGAGAGGGAGCAGAAAGCAACGGTGTTGCTTGAGCAAAGCCTACTACGCCGGCGCTCTCCACCACTGGGTATGAAGCCTGGTGAGATTTGGCAATCGGTCCTAGCCAAGGGGCACAGAAGCCGCTCTGTCTTGGAGGGCAGGCTTCCTGGAGAGGCCTGCTCTAAAAATCTCACAGCTGTGACAAGTTACCTCAAATCTGCCCTTTGTTAAACAGACTTCAAAGTGAAGCAAAGCATAAAATGAAAACACGCCCCACCTTATGCGGGGAACTGTTGCCACAGGATGGTATTAGAAGAACCAGAGTTTACATTGCATGACTGAGGGGGTCCAACCGCACTCTCAGGCCACCAAAACCTGCTGAGGGCAGAATACAGCCCTGTGCTGAGCAGTCTGGGGAGCTGGCAAACCAGAAACCTACTTGAATAACATGCCAGCTTAGTTGTCCATGTTTCAATTTACAACTGGGAGCATTTTAAATGCCCCCTGCCCCTTAAGATAGAGGCGGGGACTATACAGAAGTGGAAAGGAATGGAGAGAAAATTAATGCCTGTTAAAGGTGGAAACCAGGTGGCCATGATGAGGCTTCCCTGAGCTCAGTGACCCCAGCAAAGCCCCACCCTGTGTGTTCTAAAAGCTTTCACATATTCAAGAGCCTCCTTCATACCTTAGCTTCAGAAAGACCTTTTTTGTTTTTTCTTTTTCCCTTTCCATTTTAGAGATCTTTTGCCTGGTCTGACAAATAAAGTCATCCCTCACCATTTTAATGTGTAAACCATCTCCAGCCAAAATGCTATTGAACTGCGCCAGCAAAGGTTCCAATGCAATTTTTCTAAGTCAGTAGGAAATTAGAGTGTTAAGCACGAGAAACGTACTCTCAAAGAGGAGGAGCAGAATGTGGTCCCCTCTCCCTGGTGTTACAGGGTAAGAGAAGACATGGACAACCTAGAAAAAGAATTTAGTGGGGGGGGAAACCATTTAAAAGTCAACATTGTGGCCCTGGCTGGTGTAGCTCAGTGGATTGAGCACAGGCCTGTGAACTGAAGCATCGCCGGTTCGATTCCCAGTCAGGGCACATGCCTGGGTTGCAGGCCAGGTCCCCAGTATGGAGTGTGCTAGAGGCAACCACACATTGATGTTTCACTCCCACTCTTTCTCTCTCCCCTCCCCTTTCCCCATCTCTTTAAAAATACATAAATAAAATCTTTAAAAACTCACACAAAGCCAACAGTGTGTGACTGCAGTGGGCAGGGGGGCATAAAGGGGATAAATGGCGAAATAATAATAATAATAATTTAACATTTTACATAAATAAATAAATAACAGCCCAGCAACAGGGGGAGGGGATGGGAGGTACTGGAGAAGGTTCTGAGAGTATCCCATTGACGGAGGGGTGGCCACTGATGGGGCTGCCTGTGTTTGGAAGACCTGCAGATTCCCAGACTCTATCCCAGCCTTGCCTGGTGTTTTTAAAGGACTGAACAAAGGCCTGCAATGGCAAGGATGCAGACAGGAGGCATGAGGCTGGACAGCAGCATTTTTGTCTTCAGCAACCAAACATTCATTACCTGTAAAGCCAGATGGATAATTAAGGGAAGACAAAACCACATTTCAGGGTCATAAGTCCAGCCTTGCAGCTTCTCAATAGAAATCAACTTAGTGAGTCAAAAAGACTTGTCTGGATTTGCCTCCCTGTAATTGGCAAGTTTCTAACTGGAGCTTTTAGCAATGTCTGGGACGATTCTAGAATCCATCCACGTGAAAGGTGAACCCACTGCCCAAATTTATGCATGGATTTTCACACAAGTTCATTCTTCCCAGGCTGCTGCATTTTAAAGGGGCTGGGTGAGCCAGAGTACAAACTGAAATTTGCTTAGGCAATACTGAATCCTGTTAGGTCGCAACCCTCTGCTGCCAAATATCAGGATAACTACTTATTGTATGGCCCCAACGTCTCTCATCAGAACACAGTGAATAAGGCCTTCTCCCGCTTCCTGGGAAGAAGCCATGGTGGAGACAGTTGGGAGCATCCGGGGACATTGCAAGCCGCAAATGCCTGAACCACCCAGCCAGGTGAGTCCATCCAGTTCTAATCTGAAAGGTGCCCTGAAGCAGTACAGACATGGGGAGCAGATGCACGCTGAAGACTTAGCAACACAGAAAGCCTTGTGATTAACACTAATGGATGTGCTGGGTGGGAAGTTGCATGCGTGGGCAGGAGAAGGTGTGGCTTTTGATACTATCTTGCTCCTTTAGTACGGAACATTTACACCTCTGGTTCTCATTTGCAAAAAGAAAAACAAAAGCAAAAGAACAAACAACAGAAAACATGCCTTTGGTTGCTTCTGCCAACATCTGAGCAAACCTTTCTGGAGCTTCCAGGCAACAGGAATTGGCACTGAGCTTCACACGTTGGTACAAATTGCTCAGTGCCAAATGCTCAGGGAGAACATGACCATGACTCTGCCAGGAAACTCTGGTGAAGCCCACCCTTTTCCAAAAGGATGTTCCCCAATGCCTTTGCTGTGAAATTCAGTGCAATTCCATGGCACTGGGGCTGCCAGCTTTTCCTGGCATGACACCTTTCCTGGTGCCATATGTGTACAGCCAAGCATCTATGCTAATGAGTATGCACTCACATCCTATGTGACTCCCCTGGCGAACAAGGCTTGGGCAGTCCGGAATATCTTGGAATGATCACAGCATGGTTTTGAGACAAGGAAAGTATTCTCTTCCTGGAAAGCTTCCAGCACTCCATACACGGGACACAGCCATGCAAATGTCACCAAACCTGAGTCAGAGCCAGTGGAGCCTGTGGCCCAGGCCACTAGAGTGTCGGGAGGGCTACACTGCAGCCTCCCTCAGCCTGCCAATTACTCCCACTTCTGCCTCAAGCACATCGTTGACCCTGGAGAGCAAGGCTGCCCTACAGACAGTGGACAGTGTATTCAGTTTGAAGCCCAAGGTGGGGAAAAAATTCCAGGATGATGCAGACAGCAGGGGTTTACATAAGGACACATGTGCTGTTGAGGACAACTCTTAACTTGGAGCTGGGGTCATGACTGGTGTTCATCTTCAGAGATAGAGCAAAGTCATTGACGTAACAGAGGGGTCAATCACTAAGGTTCTGTAGAAGAAACTACACTCTCATTTCACTGACCTGAAGGAGCTTACAACAATAATCATAATGAATAATACTTGTAAGCATGTTTTAGAAAATGCTGTTGCATATGTCACTGAGGTAGATAATAAGAGCATAAATTAAGTGAGAATGGAAAAGAGATCACAGATTGCTATAACGCATTGAATGAACAGGACCAATAGTAAACTCAGGGATCACAGAAAAGAGAAGAGCCGCTTAAGACCAGAATGGGTGGGGCAAGGAAAGTTTAATGGTGCAGAGGAAGTTTAAAAGATGGAGAAAGGGGAGAACAAGATTGTATTCCCTTATCAGGAAGTATGAGCAACTTTTCTTCAGTCAGATACCAATAGTATTTTGAACACTGTATGTTGCAGGTAATGTGCCAGATGCTGAATTTATAGCAATAAAAAAGACAGGGTCTCTGCCCTTCCAATGGGCAAGGTGGACAATGTATAAGAAAACAAGTAAATAAACAAGATAATTAGATAATCCAATAAGTGCTATGAAGGAAACCACCAACTCGGTGACAGGACATTTTTTAATTTTCCAGCTCTTCACTGTCCGACAGTCCACACGTGGCAAATGCTCTGTTCTATTTCCTGAAACATGTGGTAACACAAAACCACACAGATTCAGTGACAAGGTGACCAACGCTTCTGCAGTTGGGAACCCACCAAATGTAAAGTGACTTTAGCCAGCTGCTTACCCTCAAAATAGCAATGGTATGCCTCCACGCTCAGGATTCCCCATCAGCCTGAGCCAAATGTACAATCAAATTAGAACAAAGTAATGAGGGCAGAAGAGTCCATGGTGTATAAAAAGTGAACGAGCATTATTGTACTAATTTTGAGCCAAAATTATGATTTAAGTGGAAAATTCCTAATATATTCTCCAGTCATGATTTTGAAAAGGCAGAAAATGACGTTGAAAAGACAATCCAAGATTGTCTCCTTGAGGTCAGAATGTAACTTCCTGAAAAATGAGATAATCCAAAAGAAATAATAGTCATAAAACTGGATACATGGTGCCAAGAACCCTAATTTGATTGATCCCTTGTCACTTACTAAATAAGACAATTTCATTTGTATCATATGGTGCCAGTCTTCGTCACACTGTACCCCAGTCAGTCTGATATTTAAATCTTATCCCCATAATATTAACTCTTAAACAGAGACTAGCCAGAGACAGGTGTCTCCTGCAGGAGAAGCGAGGCCAGATGAGTTGGCAGGGTAATAGGAGGAAAAACATTCATGTGCTTTTCCCATTAGCATTTCCTGTAACTGATCCCCTACCTAGGCTTAGGGAGACTGCCTTTTACGGCAGGGGCAGGGAGAGCATTACAGAAGGAAAGAGGAAAATAGGAGGTAGGATTCAGCTTCTGATATTCAAAATAGGATTTTTCATCAAGGAAACAGGCCTGAGAACAGGATCTGTCCAGAAAGAGAGAGAGCATATGCTATAATTTTAAAGAATATCAAAAAGCAAGCCGAAAGAACTCAGATCATATAAGATCTTCTACATTCAGAAAATAGAACCCTTTGATCTATTATTAACTAGACCCTGAGCTTAGTATGACGTTAAGGGAAGAAAAAAATCCCAAAACTTTTTCCTTTTGTCCTGCAAGATTCTCTTGCTAGCTAAAGGGGAGAGAGAGAGTAGCAAACGCTAAAGAAGCCCTAAGGCAGGACTGTCCGATAGAATCTTCTGTGACGATAGACATGTTTTACATTTGTGCCATCTAATATGGTAGTCACCAGACACATGTGGCCCTTGAACATTAAAGATGTGGCTAGTGTAACTGAATTTGAATATTATATTTTATTTTAATTTAAATAGCCAAAGGTGGCCAGTGGGCCGCCATATTGGAGGGCACAACCGGGGAGGTCATGAAGTGCCGCAAGGAAAGGGGTCTAGATCCCGCCACTGTTTGGAAGGGAGCCACCGGGAGAACTTCACGATGCCCATCAGACTGTCTGGTGAGCAAGAAGTAGACGATTATTGTTCTAACATTTGGGAGGCTGTCACAACAGGTAGAGTTAATTATGCTAAATGATAATGATAGGCCCTCTTACTCAACCTTTTTACGGATGAGAAAACTGGGTCACAGAGGAATTAATTAACTTGCCCAAGGTCACATGGCTCCTAAGTGGTGAAATTGGGACCCGGAATATGGCCAGGTAGTCTGACTAGAGAGCGCTCACCCACGCTCCCACAGTCTCTGCGACTGCGGTTCCACAGCGTGTATGTGAGCAAAAGAAAGGGGATAGTTCAGGGCCCAGGCATCTTTGCTTTACACTGAAAAAAGACATTTGTAAATTTATTAAATTATATAATCTCTTTTCCATGTGAATCATAAGTAACCCAATCCTCAGGCAGACTTACCAAGTACAAAGGGTGGAAACACGTCTCTCTCATGTACACAAAGCCTGCTGTCTGGTTTCTTTGGAAATGACAAGACACCCTGCCATAGGAACACAATGAAAAGTGAGTCAGCTGTGCCCAGACCGAAGGAACAAGGAGTTCAGTAAACATGAAACAGATGGGACGTCCGGATCTGTTCTGATGCATTCTAGCAGTTTTCAAATGAAGCAGGTTTAAAAATCCATTTGGTTTTCATGAGGATCTGAGTCGATTTGAGCTAATGACTTTCAGGCCTCTGAAACTGCCCTCAGCTTACTGGTCCACACTATCCTTCGGACGATGGATGCTCATTTCCCATTCAGGGAGCTGTAATGCGGAGCTGTGATGCCTGGTGGTCTCGGCTGGGGCACAGACTGATAAGTTGGGCTTAAGGAAGACTCTGTTTTTTCTAACATCACTCTTTATGTGGGGTCTCTTGAGTACTTATATTCTCAGTTTACAATATAATGTGCTCTCACTGCAGACAATGTTTGTAAACATTCTTAGGTAGCATGCTCTTAATAAAGATTTTTTTTATTAAGGTTTATTGAACATCAACTTTTTAATAGGTAATTTAGCTGTATTTGTATATAGGTTTATATGTAATTTACATCATTTTATATAAATCTTAACAAAAATGGAAAAAAATATCATTACCCATTGTTTACCAGCAAATACCCTTTACATTCTTTGCACTGAACCAGGTACACTTCCAAGTAAACTAATGTAATAACTCAGTCTTCATAAAAAATGAGAAAAGTACTACAATTATCTCTGTTTTACAGGTTGGAAATTGAGTTGAAAGGAAGTTAAACTTCTTGTCTAACACCACAGGACTCACACGCGAACCCAAGTATTCCAGCTCCAGAGGCTAAACTCTACACCCTTCTCTGCACGGCCTCTCAGTTTGCAGTTCCGCAAACACTTGCTCAAGAAAACAAAGTTCACACATGACAGAGCTGGTCAAAGTCAGGTTCAGGATTGCAACTCCCAGGCTCCTCCCTCACCATCAGTGTTTGCCCGAACATCTCTTTCTCCTTAGCATCACTTTTACAGCTTGCTCAATAGACGCCTTGGCTCCATCAGGCTTTCCTGGAACCTGGGAAACTGCAGAAACGACTCGTGGACCAAGAAGCCCAGGCGACTCCCTGCCCTGCCCTGCCCTGCCCCACCGGGCTCTTCTTCCTTTAAACTCTTCCGCAACATGTGGTGGACTTCCTGGGCAGTGGAGTGCAAAACACAGCTTAGTCAGCTTTGTGAAGGAACCGGGAGAGGTGACCCAGGCTTGGCAATAGCACAGTTTGCAGAGTGGGGGTGGGGGGCTCTGGCCACCTCCCACTGTGTACGTAAGATTGGCAGTGAGAGTGTAGCACGTGTCTAGACATGCGTCATCTAAATGCGTGTCTCTGCATCTTCCTGCTGGAACCACCTCTGTCCTGTTTCACTTTCCAGCTATGGGGCTTGTCCATTCCCCAGCTGGCCTCCTACCTTTTGCCCCTCCCTGCATTACCAGATGGCAGGAACTTCAGCTGACTAGTCAGCTCCAACAATTACAAGCTAGTCCCTGCCAGAATCTGAAAAGCCAGAGGGAAGGAGTTGGTGGGGCCTCAGAAGTGACAAGCTATACCATTCTAGGGGCCAGTATGGGAGGACCAAAGGGGAGGAGGCATCAGCCTACCACTGTGGACACCCAAGGGAGGGCTTAAAATATGAAAATACATCACTGTCTGACTTAGCCACTGATTCTGTACTGTTGGTGTGAATTCCAGCAACCTTCCGTCTGGTCCCTTTTATTCCTCTGTCCTTCCTCTTCTTCCCAGGGTTTGAGTTTGTGTATTTACTTATTTATTTGTCACACCCTGAGCCCATGTAAGTCCCTGAATGTGCATAATGTCCTAAAATGTGTACGTTGGGAACAATAGTGCTTATTTGGAACAAGCAGAAGGATAAAGCAAACTGAGAACAACAGAGATGGCCAAAGACAAACCAGGTAACAGGAAGCAGCATGGAAAAGTGATTCTGAAACAAACAGCTGGCTTGAAATCAGGAAACAGCCCTTTAGACTCGACTCTTGCAATCATCAGCTTTGTAGCCGAAGCAAATCCAGTAAGTTTTTTACGCGTGTATTCCCTCATCTCTAAAGAGTGGGTTGGATTATTTAACTTCTTGGTTCTCTTCCCATATTAAGATGTAATTTTAAAGACAAATTCCACTAATTGTGAGGAACTTCTAACAACTAAAAAATTCAAGTGTGGTATGTTTAAATAACAGACAAGAAAACTTGAACTAAGAGTTCACTTTAAGAACCTTCCCTAAAGTACAAATAACTGTCCTGGACTATTGCAGCCAGTCAGGCATGATCTCGTCATCAGCCCCAAAGCTCAGCGACCTTGATTTTGGCCTCTCTGCCTTCCCACCCACTCCCAGGACAACATCTGACCTGGATTACAAGGGAGACTAGGAATCTGCAACTTATTACCTCATCATGTGGCTAACCATTTCCAGAAATACAAATATTAAGCACAGTATGACAGGTCGACTTGAGTCAGCGGAGGAAAGATGCAAACAAGAGCTGGTAGGCCTACAGGAAACTTGGATTGGGAAACCTGAAATCTTTTGTTGACCTGTCTCATTCTCTGGGCCACTCATGGATTCAGACCAGAATTGTTTGAGCCTGGCCTTGAAGCCGCTGCATTCAGTAAAAAAGAGTCTGGCCAGCCTGGCATAGAAGACTCAAACCCCCACAGAAATTGCCTAATAAAAAGCCTTGGACCCTGAAAGCACAGATTTAAAGGGTTAGAAGGAACATTAGCAATGATTTAGGACAAATTCTTATTTCACAGATGAGAAAAAATCTCGAATCCCCAGAAAAATACACCTCACTAAGCCTTGAAATATGAAATGTTTTATACTAAAATTGGAATCCATGGTCAGTGCTACCTTTGTCATACAGTAAATCCTCATTTAATGTCCTTGATTGGTCCTGTGACTTTAGCAAAACTATGCAGAATAAAAGTAATTTACCACAAACTATTGATATAAACAAGAGTTAAGTTCCTGTGGCATCTCATCAATGTTGTACCAAAATGATGTTGAACAAAACAATTTTATTTAAGAACCCACCCTACCAAAACCTGGAACTCCTGAATCACAATAACTAACTTGTCTCCTTAAAAAACACCTCCACATAAAAGCTCTGTTGAGCCTTACCAAAAAACAAACCCCAGGAAGGAGATATAATTCTCCTTTAGAAATGAGCAAACTGAGGCTAAAATTACACAGTGAGGCAATGTTAGAGCCAGAATATGAATGGAAGTCTCATTATATTTTCAAATTCCAGATTCTTTCCACCACCCCAAAGTGGCTACCACAAAAGGCCAGGCAACAGAGCAAAGAACTGAAGAGTCTGTAAAATGATTTACCAAGATCAACACACATGCAGTACAAACTGGCCAAACCAGTGGTTTTCTGTCAGTATCATTCTGATGAGGAAGAACCGACCAGTTGTTAAACATTTGAATATCAACACTGTTATTATTGGCCACCATGCAGAGCAAGCAAGGTAAATGCATAACCACCCACTGGGTTTTATCTCACCCCACCCAATGGCAAACATCTGAAACTCCAGTTAATTATTCTCTACCTGTTAAAATGTTCTTTAAGTACCCAGTGATTATTGACATATATACAATGGAAGAAATGGTCAGAAAGCTGGTCTTAGGAAGGACAGAAACCAAAATTCCTGGGAATCAGAGATTAAAAAAAAAAAGAACCAACACAGGGGGAGAGACAAGAAAGACTCAGAACAAGAAGGCTCCCAGCTCAGACACTAAATTCACTGACTTATTTTAAATGTCAGACTCAATGCTTGATACTTTCTCATTCATTATCTAGTTTTTTCTCCATTACAATCCTATGAAATCCATATCACTGATGAGTAATGTGAGTCTCTCCCATTTCACACTTTCGTCTCAGGTCAATCCTTCAACTTTCACTTCCTAAGTTATTTTCTAAAGTATTTATTATCCCACCTGCCACCCCCAAGTAACGTGCTGGGGAAACTTAGAGTGTCATTCTCTACAAGTAGAAATGGAGACAGTAAGACAATAAGACATAGTTTAGTAACAAGGACTGCCCGGCATTCTGCAAACCATACCTCACCTCACTAATTCTTTAAGACTTTCTGAAGTTACAATGAAACAAATGCATAACAAATTGTTGTGCTATCATTAGAAATGATAATGTGTGGGTGATTATCACTGACATTGAAATTTTTTGTGATATAGGATGACAAGTACAATTCCACTGCAGTTTAAAACATGGAGGTACTCATTATATATGTGTGTGAGGGTGTGTGAGTGAGTATGTGTGTGTTAAGGAAAATTGAGAGAGAAAAAGAAGAGCAATAAAGCAAGAGGAGTTGGTAAAGAAAATGAAATATAATGTTATTAACCTACCAAAAGTTTAACAACAGACATCTCTGGTCAGGAAAATGATGGATTTTATTTCTTTTTTTTCTTTTCATATCTTCATATCTTCACATTCATATAGAAAAACAAATGTGTTGCTTGCATACAAAAAATGAGTTAAGACAAAAAAAAGTATTAGTCATAGCTAGATTCTTACTGAAGGAAAAAATGGATGGAAACAAGTATTTTAATGACGCCTACAATTCTTATGGGGTCGGGAGTCACGGTTTGGTATCACAATAAATGTTTCAAACATTATACTTTGGTATGGAAAGGCCTGGGCCCCTCCCCTGCCCCTATGAGATAGGGAAAATCTGCAGTCAGGTATAATCGCCCAGGCGATGTGAGAGAAAAAATTGTGTTTACTCCAAAAAAAAAAAGGAAAACACACAAAACTTCAAACATTTCCAAAACCGTGCACTTCATTATGTTATTAATTTTTTAAGAATATCTTAATAAGCTTAGAGATTGTAGTGGCTACATATGTAAATATTACAGATTCTCTCAATACACCTCACTACGTAATCTATTAATATTGAGCCACCTAGATCCAAGTGCCCAACCATCCATCAATCAATTTGCCTAAAAGAGCAGGCATTCCTTCTGCGCCCCCATAATTAGAGCAACAGAAGGAACCATAGCCAATGGATGGAGGCGCTTCTTCCAGAAGGAAGGAGGAAGGTGATACAGCACAAAGTAGCAGGTGCTCACAACAGCTGTCTTTAGTATTTTTGTTGTTGTTGTTATTAGAATAAAGTGGTGAATTTAAGCCTGCCACAGGTTATAAACATAACTGTAACACGTTTAGTGCTCCTTAAAAAACTTATACCAAGTCATGATCAGAATGCAATAAACTACACACACTTAAAATGCATAATGTGAAACATCTGACAGTTATACATATCATGGTTGGTACACATAACCATGAAACCATCACCGCACCAAGGAGAGGAACCCGTCCTTCATCTCCAAACTTGTCCCTGCCCTTTTCTAGTCCTTCTCTCTCACCCCCTCCCAATTCCTCTCCTATCTCAGTGCAACCAGTTACCTGTCACTATAGCTTGCAGTCCCTAAAATTTTGCATAAATGCAGTCAAAGAGTATGTGTGTGCTCTTTCTTGTCTGACTTATTTCATTCAGCATCATTATTTTGAGATTCACTGCTGAGTAGGACTCCATTGTAGAGGGCTATGAACTGAACTGTGCCCCTGCCCCCAAAATTCATATGCTGAAGCCCTTACCTCAGAATATGACCTAATTTGAAGGCAGGGCCTTTAACAAAGGAATTAAGTTCAAATGGGGTCATTAGATCGGTTCCTAATCCAATATGACAAGCGTCCTTATAAGAAGAGGAGATTAGGACATAGAGAGGATGCCAGGGATGGCTGTACACAGAGGGGTGACCAGGTGGGAACAAGGTGAGAAGGCAGACACCTGCAAGCCAAGAAGAAACACCAACCCTTCTGACACCTTGATCATGGAAAACCAGCCTCCAGAACTGTGAGGAAATTAATTTGTCGCATAAGTCACCCAGTCTCTGGTATTTTTCATGGCAACCCTGGAAAACTGGTACATGTAGATTTACTAAAATTTATTTGTCACCCTGTTGATGCGCATTTGGTTCATGTCTAGTTTGGGGTTACTACAAATAAAGCTAGTCTAAAAATTCATGAGAAAATCTTTGTAGAGATATGAGTTGCCATCTCTCTTAGGTAAACACCTAAGTCTTTAGGCCTGGATCATGGGGTTTCTAACAAACCACTGAACAGTTGAAAAGTGATTATACTGTTCTACAGTGGGTGTTTCATCCTATTTCACACATGGTGGTATGTGAGAGTTCCCATTGCTCCATACCCTTGTCAAACCTTAGTATAGACTTTTCTTTAATTTACACATCCCAGTAGGCGTAGAGTAATGCCTTGTTGTCGTTTGACTTGACCCCCAATGACCAATGAACTGGAACACCTCTCACGTGCTTGCTTACCATCTCTATTTCTTCTAGAGATGCTACTTACCATCCCCACTTCTGTGATGAAGTGTCAAAATTCTCAATTCATTTTTTATTGGCACAGTAATTTTTTACCGGATGCCTGGCATTATTGTTTTTCCCTTTTAAAGAACCCGTTACCGTAATGTGCTGTGGATCATGTGCTCCCGTGAACACTGTGCACCATGTTTTTGACCCAAACTTTCAGAAAAAAATTTTTTCATTTTAATGTTTTAATTCAATTTCTTATACAGTTACATTTAGAAACAAAACCGATTATTGCATTCCAGGGTATTACTTTGCATACAGATACTGATATCGCTTTCTAGAGCTACACTTCTAATCCATAAGTGTAAATAAAAGGATTAAAACCATTTAAATGGACATGGAATTAGTACTGCCCATGTATAATGCACAGCCTTATTTTTCCCTCAAAAAATGTGGGCAAAAAGTGGATTTTTTGCCCGAATCCACGAGCTGGATTTGATCTGTGGGCAATAGTTTGTTGACCTCTGAATTAAGATAATTGTAGCCTCTGTGAAAACAAACCCCAGATCTTGGTGGTTTAAAGACGGCAGGCTCTTATTTCTCGCACCTGTCTAAAATAGGTACTCTTGATTAGTAGGTATCTATACTCACTCTCCAAGTCACGGTTCCGGGACACAGAGGTCTTCTACCTCAGCTCCCGCATTTCCTCACCAAGCTTCCAAGATCATCATTATGGCAGAAAGAGAGTGGAGAACCGCATGTGGGAGCTTACTGCGAGCAGGCCCTGTGGGCATTCGTTCCTTCTAACCACGTTCCCTTGTTCGGAAATCATTCAGATCTGCAGTCTAACTGCACCAGAGGCTGGGAAACCTAGCTGTGCTGTGTGTCCAAGAGGAAGAGGAAACAGACTTGGGTAACAGCTACCTAGTCTTCATTACAATGTCCAATGAATTGAAGTAGCCTTGCCCCAATTATCTAAAGTACACATATCCTCTGCCAGGATATTATTCAAGCCGTTGGGACCTTGTATAACATGCCAGATGATGAGTTTCAATGGTCCTACGATAATTACAGCTTATTATTCTTTCATCTTCCTCTGTGTTCCCAGCTCCTCCACAGGAGACTCAGATTCCTGCAGGAGTCATCATGACACATCCAGTCTGGGAAGCCCCACCCTCCCTCTCTCACTTCCCTTGTCGCTCCACAGAAGAAGCTACGCAACTGCGACTCTGTCAAGCTCCGGCCTTTGGCCAATGGCAGGATTTCTAAAAGAACTCAGATCTCCTTAGCACAGTGATTTTCCCATCCTCTCTGCTGTCTCTCCCGAAAATACTGAGATAACCACTAAGTGATCTTTCTGAAAGAAGAAGTTTTGTCTTATTAATATTCTTTTTATTACTAGTGTCCAGAACACAGCTAAGTGCTCAAAAAGATTTTCTGTATAATTTTGCATCTAACAATGATTGGTCCATTCCTGCTTGTTAAAAATATGCCAGTCTTCGCTTTGAGAATCAGTCATTGTTCCCATTACTTCAAATTCCCTAATAATTTTCTCACCTCCACTGGGACCTTCCTCTAATGCACCTTGCTTTCAGCTCTAAATTATTCAGGTGTATAATTATGTTAGTGCACATGATTAAAACAATGAGCATTTCCATTTGACTGGAGCATAGAAGGCATGAAAATAAATAGTATTTCATTTGTTAGTTTATTTAAAAAGAAACTCTGATGATAGCAAAGGGTCTCCTGAGAGCTGTAGAAAAGATTGACTCGACTCCACCCCTACCGCCAACACACATAACCCTCTACCCCCATTAAACTCTGTAAGGAGCTCCAAAGCCCTTTTCAAATGTCTGCTAATTCAGGAGAGCTCGTGTTCTCCTGTCAACCCCTCTCCACACCTCCTGGTTCCTACATCCAGTAACTGTACCTTGTCTCTGCTTTGTCCCACCCTCAACCCAGGTATTGTGCTCCATCCCTTCACTATTTCACACACACTCTTAAACACTCCAGATCCAATCAGAGGCGACCTTATGGTAAAGCTGATGAGCTGCTGATGATGCGTACGCTTGAGAGCCTCTCACTCACACAGGCCCCCTTCCAAGAGTCTGTTCTTCTTTGCTTTATTTGCAACTTTATACTCTTTTTCAGAAAGAAGTTCTCCAAAACTGTAGAACCCCCAAGCCTCCCAAACCTGGCTCTACTCTCACAAAGAAGCCCTGGATATTTGCACAGACACTTCCGCTGTCTCCAGGAGCGAGGAATCGCTCAATTCACCTAGAGCTGCCTCAAGCTCCCTTGCAGGCTCCCCTTCTCCTCTCCTCTATTTCTCTTTCATGCCCTTTTCCCCATCTGTTTCTTTCTTCTCAGGAGAGTGAAAAAAAGTGTTTTTCCTATTCTAATAGTTAGAACCTTGTATTGTTTGCATGTGCCCCCTTCCCCAAGATCTCTTCATTTCCCACCCCAAGTAGCCTATACATATTTTTCTAAACAAATTCACCACTAATTACACAAATATCTGCTGAAAAGCAGCTATTGGTTGCACAGTATTATAAGGAGGGGCGTAACTGTGAGAGTCAGAGTAACTTCAGTCTGACCACAGCAGCTATTTGACCAGGGACCAGATACAAACTTGTGGAGACTCTGTGTCTTCACCCATAAAATGACGCAGGTGGACTAGATATGTATTGAATGTAAGTTCCTTCAGACAGGAGTCTGTCTCATTCTCTGGCATACAGAAGGCATTCAGTTAAAATCCATTGACTGATTGGCTTTATGATAGAAATAATACCAACATCACAAAGATGTTGTAATGATTAAGTGAAAAATGAGACACACAGAAAGCCCCAAAAGTACTCAGTGAATGAACCCAGGGCCCACCCTCACTCCAGCTGAAGAGGAACGGAATAAAGTGAGAGAACTCTGAATAGATGCAAAGATTTTAGAGAGGAAGGCTGTGTTTTGCCTTCAAATCTCTTTAATAACAAAACAATGTCTACCACCTAAGAAACCCTGAGATAATTCATCATTATCACCTGAAATATCAATTGGGAGGCCTAAACTTAACTGAAACTAGGCAGCACAACAGAAAAACTAAGATGATCATTTTGAAAGAGAACTCCCCCCCCATAAAGCTTGGTATCCAAATAATAGTATTCTTTTCTGAATTGGTCACAAAAAAAGATTTAACAGATTTCTTTCTATCGAAAGCATAGCAACACGCGCACGTTCAGTAGAAAACTTCCTGCAGCTGTTTTTATCTCCCAGTGGTGAAATATGATTTATCTTTGGAGGAAGTCTGCTATTTTACTTGGGAAACATTTTAATGAGACTTTCGGCTATGTTTATAAAAGGGCTGCAGTGGCCTAGGGGGAGAAGTTGGACCAGAAGAGCTAAATTTCCCAGTAGAATGGACTGGGGACAACGATGGTTATGATGTTAATTTGGGGCCTACTCTGCAGGTAGCAGAAGCAGGAGACTTAGCCTTGAGGTTTTAAGGGGAAAAGACATGGAAGGTGACCAGTCACCAGGAAGGTGACTTTAACTGAAGCCGTAAGTAGGCCCTACCAGCACAGTTAGCCTGAGGTTTAAGGAGGGAGATGGCCACTCTAGGTTCTTATAATATGCCATCACTGGCTTGGGGAGCAGAAATGTCCCAGATCTTTTTGGTTTTCCCATTCTTTGTATCTTCCTTGGTCCCTGGAGGCGTTTAGTCCAGGCTGTTACACATCACAAGGGCAAGGAAGACAAAGAAGGACAACTACAGAACACGTCTATGAGATGCCAAGAGGTAACCTAAACACAGCTTCTCAAACTTTAATGTGAGTGCAAAACCTGGGGAGATCACTGAATGACATTGTGATTCAGAAGGTTGGAGGGTGAGGCCCAGAAATGGCTCCCTATTGGTGGGGGTGGGGCACATGGAGTAACAAGAATCTATATTGCTCTGGGAGCAGCAGCTCCGATGTACAGAGGCAGGGGCTGGGTTATAGAGATCATGACAAAGACGACCAGAACATGAAAGTCGTCTCCAGGAACCCTCTAATAGTCATTAGGAAATTGAGTTTCTTACATAAGGTTGAAAAACTGGCACTGGGAATACATAGTGTTTTTCAATTTTTTTTTAAAACTTCAGTGTCTCCTACTGCTTATCTGTGGGCAAATTAGCAGAACCAAAAAGCAAAAGGCAGCAAACATACATTAATAGAAAAAATACACTTATTTTCATAGCTTGGGTTATTTCATACTAAATGATCATAGTTTTATAATACATACATATAAGACAGTCATATTTCCTGACTTTGAAATTATTTGTAGCTTGTCTGATGGAATCAAGTATCTCACTATATCAATGTGTTCTATAAATAGCATCAAAATTCCCAAATACTCTGCACCCTAAAGGCACCATAGCATTTTAGGTCACAGTGGGAATTTACATTCCTAGGGACTAGGGAGTTTTCATGTTTCCACAATTTCTTTTTTTTAAGATTTTATTTATCTTTTAGAGGGGAAGGGAGAGAAATATCAATGTATGGCTGCCTCTCGTGCATCCCCTGCTGGGAACTGGCCTGCAACCCAGGCATGTGCCCTGACTGGGAATCGAACCACGATCATGTGGTTCGAAGGCTCGCACTCAATCCACTGAGCTACACCAGCCAGGGCACCACAATTTCTTCTGAGAGTCTGGGCACCATATGCATTGACAATTATAAAAACTATAATGTAGTCAATGTGGGTTTCTTTGAGTATCATAACTTAGAGGTTTAAAATTTCACCTGCTAACATAGACCTCTCCTATCAGAAATTTATCACTATCTTCACAGAGGAAAAGTACCTTGACATACTAATACCACAGAAAATCATTGCCATTCTACCCCATCGGCACTGCTCCTGTGACCAATCCCCTCCAAAAAATTAGTTTTCCAAAATCAGGTATGTAATTTGTTGTTTGCTATGCAATTGGCTATTTTCTATAAAAATATAAACTAGTGGACCAACTGCTCATCATTAAATTGACATATTTTGGATGGGATTAACCAGTTTAAATATAAACAGAACCTTAGTTGGCAAAGCTCTTAAAGGTTATCTGATTCAAGCACTGAGCTGATGTTATAGTGCCAAGGAGCCTACAGTCAATCACTCCCAATAACCAGTGGTCTAGTCCATTTCGGGAGCAGTTCGGACTACTAGGAAGTGATTGACCTAAGTAAACCCAAAACCTGGCTTCCTGTGTTTCCTACGCATGGATTCAATTTCTACACCTTATGGACCTTTGAAACAACTTAACTTTTCACATGACAGCATTTCAGATATTTCAAAATACTATCATATTAGATTGGCCAAAAAGTCCACTCAGGGTTTTGGTTGCTTTGTTTTTTTTCCTGCAAAATAAAAGACACATTTTTCAATGGGAAGTGGAAGATGGCGGGGGAAGTAGGTGGGAGCTGGGCCCACTGGCTCGTGCAACCAACTGGCACACTTAGCCGATCTTCTTCGGAAGGACAAAGTCAACAGCCAACAGAGTCATAGCCGATAGGAAATTTGGAAGCCAAAGTGTGCAAAGGACGTTTCAAAACGGGCGGTGAGGAGGATTTCTAAGCGGCCAGGGAAAGCCACAGATGGGGGAAAGTCCCTGGAAGTGGCACCAGAAACGGCAGCTGCCGCAGGGGGAGAGGAGAGCCGGGTCATGGATAGCAGCCGCGCTGCAACCTCCCCTCCCGGGACGGGCAAACCGCAGACCGCCAGTAGAGACTTGAACCTTTGCCAGGAGAGGCTTGAACTAATAAAGTCGCGGGGGGAGCACACAGGCGCACACAGCAGGCGGCTCACACAAGGCAGGGCAGCGGTGGCCGATGGGGCAGTGCCAGGGGCTTCGACCGGCAACGGCACCCAAAAAGGCTTTTTTCGAAAGAAAAACTGAGGCGCACTGGGAAGGGAGCTCGCCCACACGGCTGCCGGGACACCAAGGAAGGAGCATTGTGGGCACAATTTGCTCCCACTCTGTGCGCCTCATGGGTTGATCAAAGGGTACACAGCGCAGGGTGGGGAACTGGGCCGCTCAGCACTCCCAGGGCATGGGCTGGAAACTGGGCAGCTGTGGTTAGTGTAGCCCAGACTGAGCCCCCTTCCTGCCAAACCAGAAAGGAAAACGGAGCCCAAACCCGACCACCTGCAGGAGCCAGGACGAGCTGCAATACCCTTGTACAGGCTTCCAACAGCAGGGGGCTTTTTATTTATTTTCTTTTCCAGGAGTGAGATAGTAAGACTTGGAGCTGAGACAAAACCAGAGACAGATCCAGAAAGAAGTCAGAAGGTGAACACCAACAGCTGAGACAAATTTCACCTTGCTCTTCATCATAATTTGCATTTTTAAATGTCTCTTTTTGTTTATTTAGGGTTTGGGGGTTTTTGTTTTATTTTGTTATTCTCTTTCTTATTCCGTTTCAATTCTACCCCCACTCTTATCGATTCTCTTCCCTCTTACCACACAATAGCATTTCTCCCCCTTTTTAGTCATCTCATACTCCCTTTGTCATATATCCTATAATATCTGCAATCCCTCTTTGTCTTTATTAATCTTTGTTCAATTGCAATTGAGATTGCTGATGTGGTGGGGGGGTCTATTTGCTGATGTAGGTTTGGTTGTCTGGTGATACTGCTTTGTTAACTAACAGTTTGACAGCATACAAAACAGGTGGGAGTGTGACAACCAGTAAGCCCACTGAAGAGAAGAACCCACCAACAAAGGAGCCACCAAGTAAAGCCCAAGTCCAGCAAACAGAAGAAAGGGCAACCCTAGATCATACAGACAAGGAGATCAGAGAGACTGCACCACTGAGTCCCACAGAACGCCTACCACAGAAGTCCACGAAGACAGCTGGCAAAGCAGAGCATCCTGAGACAGAAACAAAAAACAGAGTTACCTAAAATGGGGAGAAAAGAAAGAGCCCCCAACCAAAAGGAATGGAAGAATCCCCAATAAAAGAGCAAATGAAATTGAGGCAAGGAAACTATCAGACATAGAATTACAAAATATGGTTATAAAAATATTCCAGGAACTCAATGACAACTATAAGGAACTGAGTGGGAACTAAAACAGCATAAAAAAGTAAATAGAAACTATAAACAAGAACCAGGAAGAAATGAAGAATATAAAATAAATATCTGAAATAAAAAACACTCTGGGAGGAATTATAAGCAGGCTGGATGATGAAGAGACCAAATTAGTGGGCTGGAAGACAAGGTAGAAATTTTTAAAGAAACACATGGAAGGAATTACAAGCAGGCTGGATGAAGCAGAGGACCAAGTTAGTGAACTAGCAGACAAGGTAGAAATTTAAAAAAAAAAGAAAACACACATGGAAGGAATTACAAGCAAGCTGAATGAAGCAGAGGACCAAGTCAGTGAGCTGGAAGACGGTAAAAAGAAATAACCAGGTGAGCAGCAGCATGAAAAAAGTCTCAAAAAGTATGAGGATAGCTTAAGGGAACTTCAGGACAATGTGAAACACAACAATATTCAAATCATAGGGATACCAGAAGGAGGAAAAAGGGAGCAAGGGATAGAAAACCTGTTTGAAGAAATAATAATGAAACTTTCCAAACCTGGAAAAGGGAAAAACAATGGAAGTTCAGAAAGCACAGAGGGTCCCAATCAAGGAGGCCTACTCCAAGACATATCATAATTAAAATGCCAAACCTTAAAGACAGAGAATCTTGAAGGCAGAAAAGGAGAAACAGAGAGTACCATACAAGGGACCTCTGGTAAGGCTTGTGGCTGACTTCTCAACAGAAACACTGCAAGCCAGAAGGGAATGGCAATATCCCAAGTAATGAAAAGCAAGGACCTGCAACCAAAACTACTCTACCCAGAGAGGCTGTCATTCAAAATGAAAGACAAAATAAAAAGTTTCCCAAACAAAAGAAGGCTAAAAGAATATAGCTCTACCAAGCCAGCATAGCAAGATATGCTAAAGTGACTGCTTTAAGAAGATGAAGAAAAAGAGTGAGAGGAACACAGGTACAAAGAGGGAAAATGACAATGAATAAGTACCTATCAATAATAACCATAAATGTAAATATATTAAATGTCCGGTCAAAAGACATATGGTAGACAAGTGGATAAGAAACATGATCCACACATACAATGCTTATAAGAAACTCACCTCAGAATAGAAGACTTATACAGACTAAAAGTGAAGAGTTAGAAAAAAGTATTCCAAGGAAATGGACAGAAAAAAAAAAAAGCTGGGTTGGGGTAGCAATACTTATGTCATACAAAATAGACTTTAAAACAAAGCCCTCCACACCCCCCCCAAAAAAGACACACAAGGACACTTCATAATACTCAAGGGAAGAATCCATCAAGAATACATAAACATTGTAAGCATATATGTGCCCAACATAGGAGCACCCAAATACATGAGGAAAATATTTCAGGATTTCAGAAAAGATATAGATAGCTACACATGTAGGGGATTAATACCCCATTGTCAACAATGGATAGATCTAAATATCAACAAGGATATTGTGGCACTGAATAACACATTAGATCAAATGGACCTAATATATATATAGAACCTTTCATCCCACAAAAGCAAAATACACACTCTTTCCAAATGCACATGGAACAACATAAGACACAAAACAAGCCTCAACAAATTCAGGAAAATTGAAATTATGTCAAGCATTTTCTCAGACCACAAGGGCTTGAAACTAGAAACCAACCTCAAGGAAAGAATGCAAAAACATTCAAACTCATGGAGATTGAATAGCATGCTATTAAAAATGAATGGGTTAAGAATGAGATCAAGGAAGATATCAAAAAGTTTCTGGAAACAAATGAAAATGAACACACAACAGCTCAAAACCCATGAGATACAACAAAGGCAGTCTTGAGAAGGAAGTTCATAACAATACAGGCCTACCTAAAAAAGATAGAAACATTTCAAATAAACAACCTAACTCTACACCTGTAAGAACTGGGGAACAACAACAAACAAAGCCCAGAGTGAGGAGAAGGAAGGAAATAATCAAGATCAGAGCAGAGTTAAATGACATAGAGACTAAAAGAACAATTCAAAAGATCAATAAATCCAGGAGCTGGCTCTTTGAAAAGATAAACAAAATGGACAGGACTTTAACTAGATTCATCAAGAAAAAAAGGGAGAGGACCCAAATAAACAAAATCAGAAATGAAAGAGGAGAAATTACAACTGATACCACAGAAATACAAAGGATTGTAAGAAATTTCTATGAACAACTATAGGCCAAGAAATTTGAAAACCTTTGTGATCTGGACAAAGTTCTAGAAAAATATAAGGTTCCAAAACTGAATCAAGAAGAAGCAGAATGCCTGAACAGACCAATAACACCTGGAAAAATCAAAGCAGTAATCAAAAAACTCCCATGATACAAAAACCCCGACCTGGACAGTTTCACAGGAAAACTTTGCAAAACACTTAAGAAAGAGCTAACCCCTACTCTTCACAGACTATTCCAAAGAAAATCCAAGAAAAAGGAAAACTCCCAAACCCTTTTTATGAGGTCGGCATCATCCTAGTACCCAAACCAGACAAAGACACAACAAAGAAAGAAAACTACAGGTCAATATCACTGATGAATACAGATGCTAAAATTCTCAACAAAATATTGGCAAACCTCATCCAGCAATATGTTAAAAAGATCATATGCCATGATCAAGTTGGATCAAGGGTCCATCCCAGGAATTCAAGGATGGTACAATATTCACAAATCAATAAATGTAATATATCACATAAACAAAATGAAAGACAAAAATCACATGATCATATCAAAGAGATGGGGGGAAAGCATTTGATAAGGTACAGCACCCATTTATGATCAAAAGACTCAGCAAAATGGGAGTAGAGGGAGCATACTTCAACATAATAAAGGTGATATATGAAAAACCTACAGCCAACATCATACTCAATGGGCAAAAACTAAAAGCTTTCCCACTAAGATCAGAAACAAGACAAGGATGTCCACTTTCAGCACTTCTTATCAACATAGTATTGCAATTCCTGCCCATTGTGATCAGATAAGAAAATAAATAAAAGGCATCCAAATTGGAAAGGAGGAAGCAAAACTGTCATTGTTTGCAAGTGACATGATAGTGTACATAGAAAGTCCTATAGACTCCACCAAAAAATTACTTGACCTAATAAGTGAATTTGGCAAAGCAGTAGGATACAAAGTCAATATTCAAAAACCAAAGGCACTTTTGTACACCAACAATGAAATATCAAGAAGAGAAATCAGGGGGGAAAATCCCATTTTCTCTAGCAACACGAAAAATAAAGTACCTAGGAATAAACCTAACCAAGAAGGTAAAAGACTTGTACTACTAAAACTACACAACTCTGAAGAAACAAATTAAGGAAGACACAAATAAATGGAAGCATATACCATGGTCATTAATTGGAAGAATTAAAATCATCAAAATGTCCATACTACCCAAAGCAATTTATAGATACAATGTAATTCCTATTAAAATACCAATGACATATTTCACAGATATAGAACAAACATTTCAAAAATGTATATGGAACTGTAAATGATGCCTAATAGCTGCAACAATTATAAGAAAGAAGAACAAAGTAGGAGGGTGCACCATACCTGACATCAAACCATATTATAAAGCCACGGTAATCAAAACAGTCTGGTACTGACATAAGAACTGACACATAGATCAATGGAACAGATTACAAAGAAATAAGCCCAAGAAATAAGCCCAAGTCTGTATGGTCAATTAATATTTGACAAAGGGGGCAGAAGTACAAAATGGAGTAAAAATAGCCTCTTCAACAAATGGTGTTGGGAGGTCTGGATGGCTACATTAAAAAAAATGAACTTATATGTTCATTTTTACTTACCAACTTACACCATAAACTCAAGATGGATAAAATACTTAAATATAAGTCGTGATACCATAAAAGTTCTGGAATAGAACATAGGCAGGAAAATCTCAGATATTCTACACAGCATTATTTTCACCTATATGTTCCCTAGAGCAAGAGACATAAAGGAAAGAACAAACAAATGGGACCTCATCAAAACAAAAAACTTTTGCACGGCTAAAGAAAACATCAGCAAAATAAAAAGGGAACCAACTGT
Organism: Sturnira hondurensis; assembly: GCF_014824575.4. Classification (NCBI taxonomy): domain Eukaryota; kingdom Metazoa; phylum Chordata; class Mammalia; order Chiroptera; family Phyllostomidae; genus Sturnira; species Sturnira hondurensis. The sequence goes on from NW_028077910.1 coordinate 1,275,435, forward strand.
ATGGGAAAATATGTTAGTCAATGATAACTTGGACAAGGATATCCTTTATACCCTTGATCTCCAAAATATATAAAGAACTCACACAACTCCACACCAGGAAGACAAACAATCCAATTAAAAAATGGGCATAAGACCTGAACAGACACTTCTCCAAGGAGGACATACACAGAGCCCAGAGACATATGAAAGGATGCTCAGCATCACTAGCCATCAGAGATGCAAATTAAAACCACAGTAAGATACTACTTCACACCAATCAGAATGGCCATCATAAAAAAATCAATAGACAAATGCTGGTGAGGATGTGGGGAAAAGGGAACCCTAGTGCACTGTTGGTGGGAATGCAGACTGGTATAGCCACTGTGGAAAACAGTATGGAATTTCCTCAAAAAATTAAAAATGGAACTGCCTTTTGACCCAGCAATTCCACTGCTGAGATTATATCCTAAGAGCCCTGAGACACCAATCCAAAAGAACCTATGCGCCTCAATGTTCATAGCAGCTCTATTTACAATAGCCAAATGCTGGAAACAACCTAAGTGCCCATCAGTCAGTGAGAGGATCAAAAAACTGTGGTACATTTACACAAAGGAATACAATGCAGCAGAAAGAAAGAAGGAATATCCACCCTTCACAACAGCCTACATGGGACTGGAGAGCATTATGCTGAGTGAAATAAGCCAGGAGGTGAAAGACAAACATCATATGATCTCACCTATATGTGGGACCTAAAAAACAAAACAAACAAGCAAGCAAACTAGAACCAGGGACTTGGAAATAAAGAACTGACAATAACCAGAGGGGAGTGGATGGAGGATAACGGGGATCGAAGAGCAAGGGCTGAGTCAAGGAACAGGTATAAAAGACCCATGGACAAAGCCAACAGCAGGGGGAGGACTGAATGTGGGAGGTCGGGCATGGGTAGGGCAGGGGAGAGCAATGGGGGGGAAATGGGGACAACTGTACTTGAACGACAATAAAAAACACACATTTTTCATTTTCCCCAATGACTTTATTGATTTGGATATTTTGAGAATGTGGGCTGTCTCCTGCTATTGGCTTGTAGAGTGTAAAGGCCAGGGGTTCTGCTAAATTTTTTCCAGTGCATAAGACAGCCCCACAGCGAAGAATTATTTGGCCAAAATGTCAATAGTACCAAGAAACTTCACAAATCACTTTTGATACATTCGAACAGTTATGACACCTTCTCCGTACACTGCACATATCTTTTTTGTGTGTATCAGTTGTGTTTTTACCTTTCTTGAAATAATTAAGTATAATATGCCAAAGTGTTGCTTATTTTCTTCTATCTTCAGTATAAAAGTGGCTGCACAAAAATTCACCAATTTTGATATGGTTTTTTTAATGCATGTTGATATGACAGCTGTCCCAATAAAATCTAACAAGATTGTTTTGAATGAAGTTAAAGATGACTAAGAACTACTGGAGCCACCATACAGAAAAAAACTAAATAAACTTATTGGCCAACCCAATATTTTTTTCTGCTCCATAGTTTTCCCTCTATTTTATAATAGTTCCTTTTAACATTATTGAACTGAGTCTCAAAAGGTGTTGTATTAAGTACTTTGTAATCCTAGTAATATCCATAGCCTGTACTATGGGATGGGTAAAGTAATTCCAGACACTGGGTCCACTGGTTAACAGCTGTGTGTGTGTGTGTGTATGTGTGTGTGTGTGGGGGGGGGAGGCCAATGAGAGGTGGGAAAAGACTTCATGATCAAATGAGTTCTACCACAATTTTTGGACCATAAGATGCACCTAGGTTTTAGAGGAGTAAAACAGGAAAAAAATTTTGAAGCAAAAAATGTGGTAAAATATTTAATAACATAAATAACATAGTATTTCACCAATGTAAATGTAAACAGAACTCAACAGCAGTATTAACAACTATTATTCCTCCCAGATTTGGGGGGTGTGTCTTGTAGTGTGGAAATATGGTATATGCAAACTCTGAGCTTAAAAGAAGTCAAGTAGACTTCTTTGTCACAGAAACTCTCAGTCTTTATTTTTATTTTATTTTATTTATTTATTTATCTTTAGAGGGGAAGGAGAGGGAGAGAAACATCAATGTATGGTTGCCTTTCGTGCGTCCTCTGCTGGGAGTTGCCTGCAGGGAACCAGCCTGCAACCCAGGCATGTGCCCTGACTGGGAATTGAACTGTGATCCTCTGGTTCACAGGCCAGCGCTCAATCCACTGAGCTACACCAGCCAGGGCCAGAAACTCTCAGTCTTTAATATGCCAGTAAATATTGTGAAACTCCAAGAAGAGAAAATAATTTTAAGTATTTCCCAAGCATACAACTATGGCTTTTAAAAAAATAACATTTGAAATGTACAATGACTTTCAGGTTGAACAGTTCTGAGTCCCACACTGAACATTTTCACTTGCTTTGTGACCTAAGGAAATTTCTTAATATCCAGAGACTCATGTTTTCACTTTTGCACCATTGGGATAACAATGCCTGCCTCCAAGGTTGTTGGAAGAACTAGAGATACGGTAGATAACACACCTTACACAGATTCTAGACCAATATCAGTGCTTATAAATGGTGGTAATTTTTATAATTCTACACATTCCAATGAATCACAAGTTCTTTCCAAATTACTCATATCAAATACAACTATTTTCAAATGTGTAGAATAAAGAAAATTCCTCTGAATGCCTGCATTGTATTCTTGTTTCATACTTCCTTAAAGGAAAAACACACCCAAATATCTCCACCCCCTCATAGCAATAAAATAAACAGATGCTGCAAAGCATGCTGGGACTGATAGATAGGGAAAAGGAGGCAATTTAGGAAGCCTTTGAGGGTTATGTATGTTGGATCGGTACCAGAGGTTGCCTCCCCGACTGCAGTACCAACCCACTCTTTGGAAATGACAAAGAAAATAGAGTTGTCAAGTTTTACAAGCACAGATAAGTACCTCCCAAACTCTCTGTAAATTATTGTAACTTATTTTAAAATGGGTGCTGCTGTTCTGGAGTGAGTAAAAATTAGAGTCGAGGCATGAAAACCTGGTGGATCAATCTTAGCAATGAAAAATAACTACCTTATTGGTATGGAGTTATTAAAAGAAATACTATGTATACAACGCTGAGAACTGAAGAAATCAACGGTTGTCATGATTATTATTATCATCTCCATCAGAGAAGAGGAGAAGCACCCATGTTGTGGAAGGAAGCAGAGAGGTAAAGCCTTGACCAAACAGTGTGATGAGGCAGAGCTGCCCAGGGTGGAAAAAGTCCTGGCTGAGCATCAGTTGCAGAGCTGACTCCTGTTTAACTGTGTGACTTTGGAACAGTTGATCCTCCATGAATCTTTCTAGCTCTAACATTCTGACAATGGAATCATGTGTGCCCAGGTACTTATTGTGAAGACGATCACAGGTGTGTTTGGGGTCAGGGAGGGAAAGATTGAGGACAGAGGAAGGAGGAAAACCCAGCATGGCTTGCTATGGCCTGCTCCTCAGGCCTGGAGATTCAAGTGGGAAAGAGGACATGTGGGGAAGACCAGCCCAAAGCAAAACCCCCTCACAGGCTACACTCTCAGGCACTACTGTGGATCATAGCGCACGAGCTGGTAGCAGTGCGTTTGAATCTGTGTAAGTTTTCCTGGTCTTAGCCAAGGGAGGTGGGGACCGTATTAGGACAATGAGGAACAGAAGGTCAAATAAGCAATGCCTTTTTTAGTATAAATATATCCCAAATGTTGCATAGGGTTTACTTATACTAAACATTTTTCATGGTTTATTAAAATTTAACTAGGCAACTTGTCATATTGTTTTCTAAATTTGGGAGCCCTGCGCATAAACCAGCATAAACCAGTATAAACCAGCACAGTGATTGCATAGTTGTTTCACACAGTGGACTGGGGGAAATGAATCTCACCACCAGAAATTCTGTGGAGAATCAGCTCCTGCTGTACACACTTGACTTGAACCCCTGGAAGCACCATCTTTATTCAATGACTGGTCAAGGTCAGAGCATCCCTGTGTGGCATTCAAAGTCATGTACTATAGAAAAAAATCATTTTCCTTCTCTGCTCATCTGAACAGCATAGTTAATAAGTGAGTAAATGTTCTGGCATCCAACTGATCTGGATCCAAATCCCAGAGTGTTGGTGACTCAGTCTGTGGCCTTAACTAAGATACATGCCTTGAGCAAATCTCCACTCCCACATGTGTGAAAAGATGACAATAGCTCCTACTTCATCAGGCATTTCTAGTAAGATCAGCATTGATGTATTAGGTGCACAATAGGTAGTAAGTGCTCAGCAAAGGTCACTGAGATGATTCTGTGTTTTTGTGTATTGATATTCATTCACTCATTTTGTCAGAATTTGACAGAATAGAAAGAATGCACTTATTTTTACCCCTATTTGTTCACAAAAGGAATGATGTAGATAAGAAATACTTGCCGTGTTCGGGAAGGGAAATTTTCAAGGGCAGGTGATAATGAGATTAAGGAAGCAAATGTGGTCATGAATGTGGCAATGAGAATTTCCCATTGAGCAACTTCCTTCTACCTTTGGCGACAGTAAGGAAATACCTGGATTTCCAAACCAGCTTGCAGGAATAAAAGGGGAGAAAAGCTAGTATGCACTCATTTCTTCCTTGCTTCTTTTGGGGAAAGACCACCTTCTACTTTCTGATTTCTAGAGGAAAAACAGTTTATGAATTTGGTAGGTGCTGCTTCATTGTCCTCCGTTACCCTGACAACTGTAGTATGAATCTCTGTCCATAAACTCAAAGTGGAAAAAAAAAAAAAAAAGGCCCGTTCTGCTGAATGCTAGAAATGTAATCCTGGTCACTTCAGAGTTTTGTCCCTGCCCCTTCATACCCAACAGCTGCATCTAAATTGCATCCAGCGGCCCTAAAATGTGCAAAGGGAAGGTGGGGGGCAGTGGTGAAGGAGGTATCTTCAGGATCTGCACATTCTGGCCCCTCTGAGACTCATCTTGCTCTTCCACAGGCCTTGGTCCACTTCAGCTATTTGCTCAAAAGGTTATAAAACTACAGAGCATAGCAGAGAAGCAATTTCATGTTAATTGAATATTGATAAAGGAGGAGGGGGAAAGTTAAAATTGAGTTAATTAGGTGCTTAGTTGCTAAGGTAACTTTTTCCCCCAGTTGGAAAGAAATTGTCTCAGGATTAGAGCCAGCCTTTACAGAAAGAGATAGACTATCAGCTTATCTCTCTTAATCTTCTAAAAAGTCACAGTGATCTAAGCAAGGTGGGGAAGAGTCTCCAGGGGGAAGAGGCAATGCAGAGCACTTCCCAGGGCAGGATGATGTCAGCCCCAAGGAAACCAAGGAGCTTGCTTCCAGGAGACAGCCAGCTAATGAGTGAGAGCCCAGCGAACCGGAGGAGTGAGGACACCCCTGGCCCCTGAGGCTGGGCAAGCTCAAGCTGACAGAGAAAAGGCTACAACCTGGCTGACACTCAGTTTACAAGTGCCTCCCAAGAAGGCTGAGGGGCAATGCCAAGAAATGTTGTAGGTGAGAGGAAGTAGAGATTGTCAAGAGGACTGAAAGGTAAGTAAAATTATATAAGGTTGAGAGGATGTTTGTAAGGTTAAAGGAAATACTAGTTCACTCTTTTCTTTTTTAAAAAAGTGTATATTTCATCTTGATCTCTGCTGCAATAAAATAAACAGTAATTAAAGACATTAAAAGACTAATTACACACACTGTGATTTTAGTGATACATTTATGGAAAAATAAAAATTTGCTGAATCATGTGCCACTTCTGTCCCCTCAGTAAATCTTGTCTGAAAGACTCCATTCCCTGGGCCTTCTTTACCAATCAGCAGGTTCCCCTGTCATTGTTTGATGATAGCTCCCAAAATTATAGTTAATGGGGCTAAAAGGCAATGGCCCACCTTTTATTTTAGGACCTGTTTTGGAAGCCCTAAAACCCCAGAATCCTCCCCCAGCGTGAGAAGGGGAAACCAGACCAGACAAGATTCAGTTACTGAACGTAGTGTCAGCTACCCTCCAGGGGAAGGGTACCCTCTCCATCCAACCACCTGCTCGAGATCTCCCCTGGATACCTTAATATCATTCAAGGACTGCTCTGCAAATGTTCCCTCCCCAAACTGGATCGTCCATCCCCCAGGGCTCCCCCTCTCTGTGGCATCTTCAGCAGCCTCCCCAGGTCAGGACCCTCCACATCATCCTTGGCAAGGTCCTCACCATGGGCTATCAACCCCCAATTTCTATTTTGTCTTATCCTCCAAATATTTTTTGAAACTTGCCCTCTTCTTTGGATCTCCAGCTCTACACCCCCACTGTCGCCTCTCACCTGCCTGCACATTCTGTGTGACCCATGCACCCTCTCCATCTCCACGGCCCCCATCTGGTTCCAATATTCCAGCTGGAATAATGAGTGTGACATGTAAATCAGATGAGATCACCCTTTGCTTCAACCCTTCAAAGGCTTCCTGGTTCCACTAGAATAAAGATTCAAAGAGCCAAAGTCAGTCTCCAGGCCCTGCAAGGTCTGCGAAGAGCTAACCCCTCGTGCATTCGTCATCCTCCTCACACCCCGCCGCTCTCTCCCTGCACTCAGGTATGGCATACTTCCCTCTCTAGAGCACTTGCATGTGCTGAGTGCTCTACCCAAAGGGCTCTTCCCTCTCCTCTGCGTCTCCTTAACTGTACCCAGCCCAAGCACACTTCACCCAGACCCTGACCAGGTCTACAGTCCCCACTGAGGGAGATATTGGAGCACCCTACCTCTCTCCACGGTAGCCCTTCTACCTGTGCTGTTTCCCCTAATAATTTGACTCAATGTCTGTCTGCCTACTGGAGTGAAGCCTCAGACTCTGGGTTGCACCGTCTTCCCATAAAAAAGGTAAGTTAACACCCTAATGCCCCAGTACCTATAAATGTGGCCTTATTTGGGACTAGGGTCTTTGCAGAGTTAAAGCAAGTTAAGCAAGTTAAAATAAGGTCATAGAGTTGGTCTTAATCCAATTTGCACAGAGATGCCAGCACGTGAGGAGAAGACTGAGAGGGCAGACACAGAGGGAGGATGGCATGTGGAGGTGTAGACAGAGACTGGAGCTATGCGACCAGAAGCCCAGGGAACAACGGGGCTACCAGATCCCGGAATAGGCCAAAAAAAAGTTGGGGGTGGGGGAGCTCTTCCCTAGAGACCATGGAGGGAACACAGCTCTGAAAACACCTTGATTTTGGAGTTCTAGCCTCCAGAAATGTGAGAGAATACATTTCTATTGTTTCAAGCCACCCAGTTTGTAGGGCTTTGTTATCACACCCTAGGAAATGAATGCAGACTCTAAGCCACATGAGGGCAGTGACCTTATGTATTGTTACGCACCAGTGCCTTCGAACCTCCAGCAGAGTGCCTGCTTATACAATCCCTTTCTTTAGCATTCATCTTCTCACAGAGAAGGCTTTCACAACTCCCTGGGAAGCCTTTATGAAGTATTCTTACCCACCCACAATGTCCAGGGTTCACTCACACAGCTTTGCAATATTTCAGTAAAAGAAAGAATTGTTCCCTCCCATACAAGGTTTCTGCAGCCAGGATCACCTGAGTCATTCGGGCAGAGCTCCTTTCTTCCCTCGAATTATCTGAGTAATTGCATAATTGCTTGACTTGGGTTGCACCGATATTTAGCTCGGATCGTAGGTGTGGTCATTGGTTAGTGGCCAGAAAATACAAAACCCATGGCTCCAAAGCATGTGCTTACCAAAAGAAGTCTGTTTAAATTAAACAGAAATTCAGCCCTCAGAGCTCATTAAAAAGAGCTCTAAACAATCAGTTACTGAGTGCTGGGCACCAAGAGAGAGAAGCTGATGCTGTCTTTGTCTTTATATCTAGTCAGAGAGAGAAAACACTGGAGTAGCTGACACGGGAACACACCAGGGTCCACAGGGGCCGAGTTCGTGGCACAGAGCAGAAGTCCTATAATTTAGTTTGGAAGACAGGACAACTAGAGACATCGATGATACACTGAGGGGAAAAAAAAGCAAAGTATGCTACAGTAGTTTAGCATGAGCCTCTTACATAAATAAATTTTTAAATAGAAAGAAAATAAACTCCAATACATGTGCATATATGTTTATATAATCACAAAAAAGAAAAAAATATGTGATGGCATATAAGACGATGAAGAAGGAACTTAAGAAGACTTAACTGGTATCTTATATGTTTCATTTGAATTGTTAAAATGAGAAGCGTTTCATTTTCTAATTCAAGTGACTGGAATTTAAAAACCCCCACTAACAAAAAAAAGTAAAACAAGATTTTTTTTCCAGTATTTTTCTTCACACCCACACCAAAATGAGAGTGACGATTTTGAATCTGCCAATCCTTCTATTGTTTTCTCAGGTAAGAATGACACAGTTGAGGGGAAGGCCCTCGCTGTCTCTCTGCAAACAGGCAAGTTTCAGCACAGGGCTGCAAAGAAACCAGTGATTTGGGTTCCGTCACCTCCACCCCCCAAAATAAACACATAAATAATACATTTGGTGTCAAAAGAAAATCCTATCGCCCTGATTCAGAGCCTTGCATTCAGCAGAAGGCTGACACTGTGCAATATTGAGGTGGTTGGTAGGGGAGACTGAAGTCTTAATGCTTCTGATAATGCCAAGTGTGAGGAATTAGTCAGAACTCGGCTTGCAGGCAGCAGCATTTTCCTGATTTATTGAATTTCTCTTAAGGTCATTGGTTTATGATTTGACATTTTTAAAATGCACTGCAAAAAATAGATGTCTATTTTTCTTTACAGGAACTGAATAGTTTTCTAAATGCATTTTTTTGAGAAGAGAAAACCAGTACAAACAGCCACTGCCAGCAACCCCGTGTCTAACCTAATCACATGAACTCCAGCCCAGATAAGCAGCTTTCTGAATGTTGTTGGGAGAAATACGGTTTTCCGAAGGAAAAAAGACCATCCTTGGGTCAGAAAGTTGGTGTTATTCGCTTGCAACATTATTTCTACCATATACTTTTACTCCTAGGACTATTATTTCAGTTCAGGTGTACTGAAAATTTAGAGTTAGCCTAATCAGTCATCTCACTCAGAGGCCTTCAGATGCATTTTTTTTTTTCATATTTGAAGGCGCCTGTGTGGCATTCACATTTTTCCTTAGAAGTGAGAGTCACAGATAGAAAATACGAGAGTTAATCCCCAAAAGCTGCTGAGCGCTGCCTCCAGAAGGGCAGCTCTCTGCCAGGAACTGCTGACAGAGGACCAGGTTCCTCCCCAACAAAGTGGGGAAGGAATGCAGCATCTAATGTAAAAGCCATACAGGAAGTCAGAAAACATGGCCAAAGTCACCCATCCTGACTCCCAGCAAGAACTGCCCTGGACTATGCTGCCTTCTAAAGTGTATTAATGTATTTACTATTTAAATAAATACATATTAGAGGCCCCTCATGCACAAGGCATTGTTCCAAACTCTGGGACCATGACAGTGCGTGAGCAGACATTGTGGGGTCTCTTTATGAAGTGGTGTCTTACCAACGGAAGAGAGTCATTGACAGGGCAATGACAAACCAGGTGACATGGAGGAGAATGGACAGGGTCCATGAAAACCAGATTGGGGAATGTCAGCCATCCGAACTTTGGATGAAAGTATACACAATGTGGAGGAAGAGAAACTGGAGAGGGAGGAGAAGTTTCCAGAGAGCAGGAAGCAAATATGTGGTATGATTGGTCCAAAAGTCAGAGAACCTAGAACCCCAAGTAAGTGTAGGATTCTGGTATGGGTAGAACAAAGATTGTGGGGAAAAAATAGTGAGACACAAGGCTGGTGAGGTAAGAAAGATGGGGGCAATTTCTGGACTGTTTCTGGAATTCTGCCTAAAGACAATGAGAAGCCACCTGTAAACTGGACACAGGAAAGTCACATAATCACATCTGCAGTTTAGGAAGTGCCCAGACTGCAGTGTGGACACTAGGTCAGAAAGATCTGTTACAGAAATCCAGAGGAGAGAGTAAGGAATTTAGTGGGAATGGGGGTGAAAGGAAGAGGACAGAATCAATATTTAGGAAGCAGAAATGACAACTTGTCACTTGCTCAAATATGGTAAGGAAGTAAAAAGGAGCCAACCATGACTCCCACCTCCCTGCCTTGGTTATCAGAACAGAAATAGATGCCAGTCACTCATAAACATGGGAAATCCAGGTTTACATTTCTGCTAACAGGATGCCCAAGGAGAGAGTTTTAAAGTAATTATGCCAGGCTTTTACCATCTGGAAAGAAAGTCTCCTTGGAGAAGAGTTTGTTGTTCTTGGAAGAGTAGCCTGGCTGTTGTGTGAAAATTAGTTTAAAAGTATCCCCATACCCTAAGGAAAAAAACTTCTCCTTCTTGAAGGCTTGGGAAGAGAAACAGTCCCTCCTTTCAATACATGAGAAGATAAACCAATTTGCTTAGGGAGCCCACATACATTCTGAGAGACAATTACTCAGATTCTAACCAGGACTCAAAGAAAAAGACACCACTGGGCAAGGACAGCAGACTATACCAAGGTCTAGTGCCAGGATGAAGCCCCAAGGTTTCTGGAGGAGAAATCACCAGGGATGGGGTCTTCTGAGCTTGTAACCCATCCTAAGGGGCCCCAAAACCTGTGGGAAATGACCAACTCCTGCACAGCGTTAAACTGAAGTTGGAAATTGCTCCTTCCTGGCCTGGGTGTGGGTTAACAGCTATACTCGTGAGCTGGAGCCCTGGGGCCGGAGACACAACCCACTTGAACTTTGCAAGGCTCGGAAGCAGTGGGTCCTGCACAGGAAAGTACAACCATCCCCGGGACAGTGCAGAGCCAGCTTTCGACAGTGACACAATGAGGTAACGAGCAATAGCAAAAAAAGAACCCCTAAGAACCTCAGGGAATAAATCCCTTGGAAGGAGGGAATTTTGGAACAAATCAGGATTGACAGGAGGCCCAATAGAGAGGTACTGAAATTTCTGTTCAGAAAGGCAGGTGGCATTTGAGCTACTGCATAGGAAAGTGAGAGATGGGACGCGATATGCACGGTGAAGTGGGGCCCACTGCTTACATGTACGCTGTGTTTGTTAGCACAATGGCTCTACTTCTTAACCAATATGTCAACTCTATAGCACAACAAGAGGAAAGTCAATGCCATATATTTATATATTGATACATGATTTTTCAAAGTACTTTTGTAAATGTGGGAAACATTTTCTTTTTTTGCCAGTTCATCATCCCTTCTTCTCTATTCTGGCTATAAAACTGCTCTTTTCCTGTGGTTTGTACGGGGCTGATCCTACCCAGAGGGCTGGACGTAATGTTTGGGTGAGGAATGGATGAACAATATGACACAAATCAGTATGAGTCTCCCACATAAGTGTCCTGAGCAAGGGGGACGAGCTTTCTCTGGGACAGCTATGTTCAACTTGTGTGCCGCAGGTACTTTTAAAAACATGCAACAGATGACTCTTTAGCCTGGGGCACTGACCTCGTTTCCCTTAGACTGTCCATTTTTTTTCTTTTAATGACAATTGCCAACACAACAATAGCCGTAAGGTATGAAGGAATCAAAATTATACCCAATTTTTTGTCAGATTGGCAAAAAAATATATTGTTTGGTCTTCCACAGAATTTTAGTGACCAGTTGATTATGTACGGCAAGAGATGAAAAAGGCTGAAAATTGCTGTTCTAAAAGCACGACCTAAAAGAGTAATAAAACCCTGCTATTGTGTGGGAGTCTATGAAGGTTTTTAGGATGAAAAATGCTATCATTCCTATCCCCCAAATTTTGCAACTAGTGGATTGTGATAAGAGGCTAAAATTTTAACAGGAAGAGCACCGGCTGCCAGCCTAGCCAATTTCCCTGTGAGGGGATTTGACCATATGCTGGGAAAGGAAAGGGTAGGAAACAGCGTTCTCCCCTGTCTTTCCAAACGCTTCTCTGGGGATAGCACTTTCTCCCCTGAGCTGGCCAACTGGGAAGCCAGAACTCCCGCTGGCAGCAGAGCTCCCTTCTCACGTTTGAAAAAGAAAAGTGGAACCCAGACTAAAGGACACCAGTAAAAATAGCAGATTTCTTGGCGGAAGACTCACTACCACTGGTGTGTGTCAGAAAAGGACAGTATAGCACATGAGATCACCCAGTTTCGGATTTCATTTTATTATGAAGACTTCTTTTCTCTTTATTTAACTTTTTATTTTATTATGGAGATTTCTTTTGTTAAGGCTTTCTGTGTGCATTAATGCATTAGTACCCAGTGAATAAGTGAAAATCTGCTTTCCACAAGAATGTTTTACTGTGCAAGCTGCACAGTGCACAGGAGAACCCAGATTCACAGTGCTGACCCCTCCTTCCAAGTATGGAAGCTCCAACCACTAATAACCCTTTGCTGTGGAAATGCACACTGAAACCTGATCGCAGAAATTGCTTTGCCTCTTGCTCCAGCTGTAAAAAACACAGACATTATGCACGTACCCACCCCCTAAGAGTGTGTAGGATATATACTGTATAAATATTCATAGTATTCATATACTTATAAATGTCTGCACACATATCATGTATATAACAAGTGAATACATATAATATTTATTTGTCACTAAGGATCAGACAACAAACAAAAATCATTTAGTCTATAATTCCTCTTCCTGACTCTCGCATTTTCTCGCTCCAAACTATCCAGTTGTCCAGATTTGCTAACAAGCAGCGAATCAGCTTTTGTGTTTTGTCTTCATTTATTTCTTCACCTTTCTCCCTGAGGAGGTAGAAGTGAGCTGTAAAGAAGTTAGAAGGCAAAGGAGGAATCAAGAGCCTGCCTAATCCACACACTGGATAATCCCTTTGTAATTAATGTAATTCCCAGTATTTATATACTAATCAATGAACAAATGCTACTGGCAAATAGTAGAGTGTATGTTCCCTGAGTGCAGACCTACTCGTACGCATCCGCAGTCCCTAACAGGACACTCTATTCGTGGTAGGCATTTAATAATAAGTATTTAGTTAAATTCCATAAATGGTAACACCAATCTTATTAAAATGCTTCACAAGTAACTTGAGTATCTCATTCGATACTGTAGCTAACTAGGTCTTCCTCTCTTCCTCCCTCATCTTCCAACATCCCCACTGTCAGCAAGAATTGTATCTAAGATGGTCCTACTCATCTGTCATCCTGAGGCTTAGAGTCTCAATGATACTTAAAATAACATGGATAATGGAGCAAGTGTCTATGATTGGTCATCAACAAAGATTTTTTTTTGCATGCTCAATAAGCAGCAAATAGAGGCACCCCTTGGAATCTACCATTTGCTACTGAAGTGGCTACATTTTGTTAAAATCCAGCAAAATTGGAGTTAATTTTATTTAGTAGAAATAGGCTTAAAAATAGCCTCTTAACTTCGCATAGTTCTGCAGTTTTGCCATCCCATAGTGATAATGCAAAAACACTCTTCTCTTTCATTTGGTTAAAAGCCCCTCCTCCAAATAAAATTAGATTCTATACTGATAGCATAATTGCTGTATAATAGACTTTGCTCAGCTACTCAACACAAAATGCTTTGCTTTCATAGCATTTTAATATGAGCAGCATAATGGGCACCAGCTTGAAAACCAGCCTGCCGAGAAGGGATCTAGGACCCCAAATGAGCTCAAGTTTGTAAAATTTGGTTCAGCTGTTCAGCAAACTAGTTAATTTTAACCGACTTGACATGTGGATAGCAGAACTCTTCTGTTTCCAATCATGTGTCTTGGTGAAAGAGAACATAGCCTGGCTTCAAATCCACGACAATAATATGGACACCTGGCCTGCAGGTCTTCAGGGCTCAGCATATGAGTCAGGCTCATTGCAGCACATGACAGGGGAACCTTATCTGCTCCACAGTCACGGCTCTGAAGCCTGGTATTGAAAAGCCAGACACTCCCCATGATGCGTCAGTTTCAAATAAAACTAGACTTTTCTGTTTCTCTCACTAAATACTGCTTTTATGGACTTAATGGCTCTGTGTTGTACACCATACACTAAAGCCATTTACTCCTTTGGGGAGAAGAGATTAACACAAGTAATATAGTGAAACCCCCTATTTACATAATTGCAATTTTCCTTTTGCCATAACAGAGGCTGTTTTGACCTTTTAAATGTCCAATATTGCCAGAGTTGGCAGAATTTGCACTGCATGTCCTCCTGATCCGCTAATTTCTCTGAAATACCTAGTAAACCTCCCCATTGTTTGCTAAGAAACTACTAAAAGATGCCTAGTTTCTTTTAAAATGTCCAATGGTTTCTTTCACAAAGCCCCATAGAGGGGTTTCCTTCACCCATTTTCCACAGGAGTTATAAATTCAGGAGTCCCATTAGGAAATGCAAAGTGAGGAAATGAACTGGAGTACACAGCAGGGAGTGGCATGACCTGCACCCAACTCCAGAGAGCACAGCCTACCTAATGCATTCAGTTATGTATACAAGGTCGGTCCAGAAAGCATCTACCCAGAAGAAAGTATCCCACCAGCTACTGAAGAAGACCCAAGACCCAAGAAATATCATACATAGGACAGTGACACCTCAGTCCCCTCCAAAGTAGGCCCCCCTGAGACCTCACACAGTGCTCCCAATTGCTATCATCTGCCCCATTGTATTTTCTTGAATCCCATCGATGACCCGAAATCTCCTCCCTTTCAAAGGAGATCTTAGTTTGGGGAAAAGCCAGAAGTCACAGAGCATCAAATCTGGGCTGTAGAGGGAAGGAGTCACCTGAGTGATTTGATGTTTCACAAAAAAACTCTTCATGACACATGATGCATGGGCAGTGCCCTGTTGTGATGAAGCTGCCAATCATCAGTTGCCCATAGTTATAGCCTTCTGAATCACTTGAATAGTTTCTGTGAAGGAACATTCAAGCTTAATAAAAAATCTGATGCAGATGTGTTGCTCCATTCACTCAGTCATTATGAATGTGACAGCCACACAGTACACATGCTCACTCAATGGCATCTACTGCCCCAATGAGTAGTACAGTGGAGTCGTCATTGTTCACACATGTGCATTCCAGTCCATTCTCTTTGGCTGCCAGATTACATTGATGTCGTGGAAACCATTCTCGTTGTATTAACAATACAATGTTGTACTTTTTCTGGACAGACCTCAATATCTGACCAGATCTACCATCATGGCTGAGCTAATGTAGCCCACAGGTGAAGTTCATAATCCTTTTCTACAGTACTTCCCCCAAAAGGGGATACTCCAAAAAAATAAGGTGACCCTACGATGTCACCTTTCCAAATGTTTTCTGAACTTAAGTCCAAAGGACAAGTAACACCTCAAAGCATGAGATCTCAGTTTCCATTGTTTGACAGTGTTTGTGCCAAGGGTAAGGAAATTCCACGTAACTATTTTACTTGATGGTTTAAATATGTTTTATTAATTACGCTGACTTGAAACTACAACAAGAAACATCCCAGGCAGATTAAGAATTTCTCTTTATTTATACTCCATAGTTGCAACATTTCTTTTGCCCATGTTTCTAAAAAAAAACAGAAGGCATGTTTGCATACACATGTGTAAGTACAAATGTAGAAAACACACAGCAATCCTCCCCAAATTAAGTGGGACCATTTAACTGGTTCTAGCCAATGGGCTGTGAGAGGAAGCAGCATGTGTAGCTTCTGGGGTGAGTCTCTGGAAAGCCTTTTTATAGCTCTTGAGTCACTTCCCCTGCTCTGGTAACAAAAGGGGGCAGATTGTTCCAAAAGTGTAGCCATGAGATGCTGACATTCATATCAGCCAGAATCTGTGAATGGTTGTATAAACAAACTTTCTCCTTTCCTGCTCACATGCAAAAGAGCATGACTTTCTTAACCACAATATACATAACCAAGCTCAATTAAAGCAATAAGCATATAACTTTGCAGTGACATGGACTTTGTCCTTGACTGAACTCTAATTAGGTTCTTTCAAGCCCTCTGGGCCTCAGTCTTAGCATTCATAGCAATTGGGCCTATGTCATCCATCCAGTTTTAGCAAGAATCCTCCTAAGTCAGTTTAGAGAAAATCACCCATCTGCAACAGCTAATCGCCCTCCCTACCTCATCAAACTCCTCATCCTCTACCATCCCCCACGTGACGCCTTCAACAAGAATCCTGCTCCGTTTGTTGAACCAATATCTTCCCCGCACCCCACACTTTCTCTGAGCAATTTTCTATCCCGTGACCCCCACCCTGCTCCTTTGCTCTAAACCCCACTTCTCTGTGCTGTACTTGGAATTGAGCCTGGTTCTCTACTGAGGTGTCTTTTACCCTATTGCAATAGTTCCTGAATAAAATATATTTATTTGACCATTTTCCTCTCACGTTCTGGTTTTTCTTGAACAGCAACAATTGTACGTACTGTCTCTTTCTTTGTCCATCCACTCATACCACCTAGAGTCACTCACAACTTCTAAGCTAGGTCAATACATAACCACAATTGCCCTGGCAATTCTGTAAAAGACAATTTTGGTGAACCTCTCTGTTCTCCCAAACTGGTTCATCAACACTGAATAAAATACAGAATTCCAAACTTAGGTCTAAACAAACATATGGCTTCAGACTGATTTATAGGAAGGTGAGCTATACTATTTTCTACTCTTAACATCCTATGGATAATATACAGTATTGCACCTGCACACGAGTATTAGTTTACCAGGAACACACACACGTTTACCATTGACACACCTCTGACAAAGTGCGGAGGTTTCATCGACTTAGGAGAGTAAGAGGTGACTTTGTTCCCAAAGTGCAGCCTTCCACTGAGGTAGTGTGTGTGTCCCACAGGTGCTTCCTGGCACCACATGTGATGGTCTAACATGCCATTCAGAACTCAAACTGCCTCCCATTTGATTATAAAAGCCAGCAATGTAGGGAGAATTTGCAGGAAGATCCACAGAACAGTGAATTCCTGAGAAACGTTAAACAATATGACAGAGAAGCATTTGGGGGCTAAAAATAGGGCAATCAAGTTCAAGGAATCTGAGTGATTTTTTTTTCATTTTATTTTTTAGCCAAATAGTACATTCAGATGTAGATTCAAACAGCAAGCCTGCTGGTTCTCTGTCAGCAACAATGCTAAATAGGGGCTAACTTGTCTTCCTGGAGTGTGAGGAGCACAGTGAAACTGGAAAACCACCTGAAGTTTGAACCAAAAGCCAATTTAGATCAAGCTGAGCAAACAGATAGGTCTGCCGGCCAACTCAAAACCAAGTCATTAAAAAAAATAAAGTATATAAGTATAAAAAGAAGTTTACATGCCAAAGAAAACCCAGAGAGCAATTTTAGGGCCTAAAAGCACACTTCCCCTCCAATCCAGGCCTGGAGTGCAGCCTGTCGCAGTCCCACCACACCTCCCAGCCCTCATCTTTGTTTAGTGCTGGCAAATACAGAATAAAATGAAAGCCAAAGCCAGCAGAGGACTGTGGGGGCTGGGAGGGGAGGCAGTGCTGCCCACTTGGCCCAGGTTAAAATGGAGACTGTTACTTGCTGAGAACAGATTTGCACTCCATTTTTTTTAAAGCACCAGCTAAGGCTTTCTCTCAGTTGCCCTCCACACTGAGTCACTAGCCAGCCCCTAAGTGTGAGGTGCCGGCAGCAGTAGCTCTTATTGGTGACACTCCCCACACCCCCCCAAATTGCCTCCTCTCTTTTCCGTGGCTTTCTTTGGTGATGGAGACAAAAACTTTGAAATCCCTTCAACAGCTCTGCAAATTGCTTACAAGCGATTTTTTTTTCTGCAGAGGCCTAGAGTGTTTGCAAAGGACAGTGGGTTATGTGAGATCTGAAAATGCTATCGAATGCATTTGCTCGTGTGCATGATGCATGTATAAGAGACGAGCGATTTCACTGACGAATTGTGGGGAAAGCATAATGTGTACTTTTATCACATATCTATTCAAAGTGATGTTATACTATATGCATGAGCACACAGTGCTGTTTCTTTAAAATTTACCTTTTTCAGATATATTCACAACCTCTAATTTTCTACCATAAATGCTTTATGCTATATTTACATGAACAAATTGTATTTTCTTTTTTGGTGGCATAAATGCTGTAACACTAATTCAGTAGTTACATCTTCTCCAGTGGGTAACCATGACTCAGCTGAAAGGGAGGTTCGGTGCGCTTGGGGAAGGACCGTCTTACACACCTGCAAACGCAGTGATGTGTCTGAATACGAATATCCTAATCTACAAATAGAGTGAACAGAATTCCCAGTCCCTCTAGCTCTGAAAGCCTACAATTAGCAGCGGCTGCACCACAAAGACAAAGCAAGTTGATTCAGTGGGGTTTTTAAAAGAAGGCACTGAAATTGAATTAATTTGGCAAGCAAAAGCAACCCTTCCACTGACCACCCATAAGAGCCATTTGCCATATTAACTTCTTAATTGTCTAAAGAACAACAATGCATGTGTTTTCTCCTTAAATTAAATGGGTAGTTCCTTGAGGCTAGGACCAATATTTCAAATTAAGAATAAAAGTTCCCAAAACCGAAGCAGGAGGTGTCTCTCACAGTGCCAGGCAAATGGCCTAACAACGAAAGGAGACATTATGTTCATCAGAAAGAAACCAGGTCTCGGAGCCCCCAGACCAGAGACTGTTTCTTTCCATTACAGTTTTTCTGCCATCAGGAGGTTCAATGTAAGAGGCTTCTAGGCAAAGACAATGAATAACAATTGGGAGGAAGAGATCCAAGGGCATTGTAATAGCCAAGAGCTATATAAGGATGCTAAAATGTTGGCACTAGCTCTTCGGTGCCTGCAATATTTCTGCAAGAAAATGCTCCTCTCCAGCAGTCTTTACAAAAACCCACCCACAGAGCACTGGGGGGTGAGCCTGAGTTGGTAGACCAAGGTGCCTGACCTGCACTGAGACGCTTCCCCGGCAGAGTCTGGCAGCGCCCAGGTGAGCAGTGGTGTTGAGCAGCCAGCACTGGCTCCGTGTTTTGAAGCAGCTCTGGGGACAATGCACAATCTCAGTTTGCAGTTTTATTCTGTCAGAACCAGAGGGAAACAGTGGGAACTGACTTGGCCTCTTTTCCAGATGCTTTTGACCAGGTAAGGTACATTTAAAAAAAAAAAAACTTTAAGAGAGAAAAATCTGGCTTAACAAATGCAACAAAGAGAGGAAAACAGAAATCTGTTTGCCCATTAATTTTAGCTGAGATATGGTCTACTGATTACTGGGGGGAGGGGGTTGGCTATCAACGTAGCTGTTTTGTTTCCCTGTTGTATGCCAGCAGGTTCATCTGGTCCAAGCGCCTAAGACTGGCTGTTAGAAGCCTTGGTTTTTCATCCCCAGTCACCACCATCTCCTGATCCTGCTGCTTGATTTCTCAGTATTTCACTGTGTCTCTCCATAATGCTATTTTTAATTTCTGTCCTTCCCTACTGCAAACAAATGCTGTGAGGACGAATGAGATGGCTCCACATTACCACCTTCCCTATCCACCTGGGGCTCTGATGTGCAAGGACCACATTGGGTTTTGGATGAGAAAACAAAAAGGTTGCGCCAGAAATGAAAGGAGGCAGAATGGAGCCAGGCGGAAGCCCAACAGGACACAGAGGCAGGGATCCAGGCCAGGGCTGGAACACTGGACTGGCCACAGCCTCACATGTCAAGGTTAATCCCAGTCCCCCAGAACATGCATTCATGCAGTCAATTATATGAACATCCTTGAGTCATTCATGACTCAATTACATCATCATTGTTTGAACCCTCTGATGCACAATTACAGGAATTATGCTACTGAGATTTTCTTCCTTTCAACACAGTACTTTTTGTTTGTGTGGGCCAGCCCTTGAGCCCCGCTTCTGTTGTCAAAAGTCCTGATAGTAAGTGAACCCATCATTTTAACTCACTTGGGTCCAACTAAGGTACTTGTGCAGCACCTCTTGGCTTTGACACAGTCTACAGACCTTAGGCAGCCAGGCCACAGGAATAAAGCCCTCTAGGGGGTCTGAACGGTGAGGGTCCTCCCCTGCTTTCCCATGGCACTAATCCCCACACAAACTCCCAGGGGCTCTCCCACCGTGGACAGAGGGAAACAAACAGAAGAGCAGGTCCAGAGCAACCTGCTTGCTCCAGGTCTGCGTTCATTGTGAGCTGCTTCTCTGATCTGCTGTGACTTGCTCTTTCTGGAAAGGTTTGCATCATTTGGCAATAGAATTCCAAGATTCTCATTTATTATAAATTGTGCCTTTGCCAAGTGCTTTTGTCAGGCCTCCCCTTTCACCTCGAGTCTCTGCTCTCCGCTTTTCTAAATGCACTCATCTGTGAAAACGAATTAAACAGATTACATACGAGCATTTATTATTTATTGAAATAAAAGTGGCAAGTGCATACATGAATAACTCTCATCTGATAAATGTCTCCCAGTTCACAAATTTGTAGAGCAAAAACATTCAAAAGAAGAAACCATACAGATGAGTGTTATCCCCAACATGCGAAGATTCTAGGTGTCATTTTGACCCCACCTTCCAGACCAGGGACAACCCCCACCCTAGGGCCAGAGTGGCCCAGAGTGTCATCGTGGTACATTGTGGGCGCAGAGTGGGTGAGAGACCCTGTATGTTTCAAACAAGTGATGCCCCCAAGGGCTCCCCAAGGGCTCCCCAGGCGGCCATATCCTGCAGCTCCACCAGCACCAGTCACATGCAGGCCTTGTGTTGGGGGCTCTCCTGTGCACAAACTGAACTGGTGGCCCTGAGTGCCTTTATTAAAGAGTGCACACACTGGTCCTTCATGTCTATTTGCTTAATATGTTTGAGTAGAAGAAGGGCTAAGGGCGAGCAAAGAAGAGAGGAAACACACTTTGTGAAGAAATAAGCCACTTCACCACCACTTGCAAACTGCAGTCCTTAATTCAAAATGAAGTTTGCAAGGGTTGGTAACGAAAGCTGCCACGTCTTTGTGCTGGACCATCCTACTAGCTGCTCCAAGGTGTGTAGTTAAGCATAAAGGGACAAAAGCATGAAAACCTGATGGCTCTGTACCCAGAGAAGAGTAAGTGCTCATGTAAGAGTAGTTATTTTTATCATGATAATTACTGGTATTGTTTTCTTAAACAGGCTGAGACCAACAGAAGATGAACCCACCAGTCTCACAAGTAGCAAGTGAGAGGTTCCCTCTTGCAAATGGCTGTCAGCAGAGCTGAAGCCAATCCAGTCACAAGGCAGCAGCTCTCCTGAGAGCCAGCCCAATGCTCTCAGGAAAATGGCACACTAACGTCGGCTTTGGACCGCTTTGCGTTTGTTCACTATTTTAGACTTTTGACAGAATGTTCTTTAGCCGTTTGCAATGTTTCTCATTTCGGTTGGGACACATTATTGTGTGGAACTGTCTTGTGCATGGCAGGACATTTAGCATCCCTGGCCATCTCCCACTAATGTGAATAGCATCACCTAGTCACCATGACAACCCAAATAAGACTCCATACACTTTCAACTGCAGCATAGGAGAAAGAACTGTCCCACTTCAGACTTTCTGGTAGAGCAAGTACCTTTATGTCCACTTTACAGTGGAGGAGACTAAGGTGAAAAGAATGATGGACCGAGGTACTCTGCACAGACAGTAAAAATGAATAGGAAAAAATTTATGTGTCACAAATAGGGATCGAGTGGGGTGGGGGATGGGAAGTTGTGCTTTTCTGACTTTTCTGAACCCCCTATAGACAGTCGCCCCAGTGAAAAATCAGTCATTATCAGTTATTGATAATGACAGGAGTATGTTGTATCCCTTGGGGTTTGAAGACAGGAAAAAGGTCAATAGTGCTGAAAAGAAGTCTCTTAAAAGATTTTTTTCAATGTACCTGGCTAAAACAGTGGAGGTAAAGAGAAGGCAAAGGAGGCGTAGGGAAGGAGAAAGTACACCTCTAAACACCTCCAAATGAGGAATGTACCATTCACCTGATAGCAATACATCACAAAATGATTTCTATGGACCAGCACCCAGGTATGGCATTCCTACTTTGTGGAGGAGTATATCAACATCCTATTTCCTCTCAGTCTCTATTTTGTCATGTGATATTATAGCGCTTAGAGGCCACACTTTTCTTTTATTGAAAAGTATTTCCCACTGTTTTATTGAAGGCAGGGAGAAAATACAATTCTACATGATGAAATTTACCACGCAGTCAACTCTTCAAGAACACGCCTATTTTAAACAGGGAGAGATACCTGTGTTTGGTTGTGTTCCCTCAGCTTTGTGCAAAAGGGGTCAATGGTCTGTTGTGCCTACACAGACAGCACAGCTGTTCTGGCCCGGTGGCTTTCTTTGGAGCCTCTGTCTAAGTTCTCTAGCTTGAAAGGGATCTGTGGCTTCTGTTCTGCAGCAGGCTTGGACTTGGTTGTTTGGAGGCTTCAGAGCTGCAAACCAGGTTTGACCTGAAGCGCTCCGAGCCCTGACTCTTCCCTGCGTACTTTGGACCCTGAGTACAAAAGAACCCCTGAGTTCTCGCTAAGGGACAGGGCCTTTGTGTGTCAGAGAGGGCTCAGCTTCCATGCAGGCTCATCTAATATTAGACTAACTTTTCCTACCTCCCCCTCACACGTCTAGCTGTCCTTTTCACTGCTTAGTAAGAAAATTTCAAAAGTACCCAAAATTGGAAATGTAATGCCAGGATCATAGAAAACACTCAGAATGATTTCAGCAAATCCACTCCACACAAGCACACACACACACACACACACTGACCAAGAGGACAGGGGCGGAGGGAGGGAAGTTCATGGAGATGTTTGCATTTCATTCCGAAACATAAAAAAGAGTTTTAAAATCGTATCCCTCATTTTCAACTCAAGAAATATTTTTGGAACACCAGCCAGCCATGTGCCAACCACTGGGTAAGATGCAGAGAGTGGGAGGGGAACAAAGAGATCGAAGGCAATTAACACCAGGTCCTGAAATATGCAAGTCACTGTGTCTTCCTGGCATTTGAAGGGCTAGAGACACCTCCCCTGCTTCTCCAGGCTTTCAGGAGCCTGCTGCGTAGCAGGAGGATGAGGAACACAGAAGTAGAAGGGAAAATTTTAAAAAAATAATCCCTCACAGACAACAAGGGGTAACACTACATAGGTCAGAGGAAAGAAAGATTTCCTAACAGCCGTTGAGGGCATCCATCTTCAGCAGCTCTCAGGAGGCTCCTAATATCTAATGACAAAGGGGCCAAATGACTTTTAAAAATATGGGAATATGTACCGCTTTATTATAGAGAATCCTATTTTAGAGGCAGCCATGCATTTATCAAACACTCACGAGGCACCTATTATGCCAACACTAGTGACCTACAGATACATTTGGTTGGGTTCAGGCATTCAAATTACTTACTGACTTTATAGACAAGTATTGTTTCTATTCTTCACTCCGTTCTTATAGAAGGAATGCCCATCCATGCCCTTGGCCATATGACCCAGTAAGAGAATGACAGAAAAGTGAAATCTATTTCTCAACCCCATGATGTTAGGTTTGGCCACGTGACTTGCTTAAGCCAATGGACTGTTAGTGCAGTAGACATGCACCATGGCTATAAGTTTGCGCACAATTTGCCTTGGCTTCTTGTGCTCACCCTTTCTTTAAGATTAAATTTCTCTAAAAACCATCGTTTCAAGGGGAATGATAAAGCATAGGGAAAGACTATTCAGTTCATGAACTAGAGTCCACCTGAGCCCAACCTTGAGCAGCCAAGCCATGGCAGACCTCCAGAGCCAAAAACCAGAACTCTTTGTGGTTGTGAGCCCGTAAGAGTTCGGGGTTGTTTTGTAACAATATTATAGCAGCAGCTTATTAAAATACTGACCACTGGTATGACTCACCTTAAACTATAAAGCATGCAAAACTTTTGTTAGTGCTTTCTAGGGTGACCAATCCTACCAGATTTCCCAGAACTGTCTCTGTTTTAAAACGGCAAGTCCCGAATCCCAGACTGAGACAGTTGGTTGTGCTAGGGCCTCCCCACCCCTGACGTCTGAACCCCTTCTACCTGTTGGTGCTAGCCACAGCTCTGCTACAGACACCCCTCCTTCTGCCACTGATTGCTCTTGCTGGCCTAGAACCCCACACACCACTTCAGCTCCCCATCTAACTGTATTCTCTATGAGCCATTTCCAAAGTACTAGGCCCATGTGTCTTCTGTTTTTCTTCAAATCTCACCCCTCTACAGTAGTTGCTAATTGCTCATAAGATTTATTTACCATAAGTGTTAATGATGATGTATTATTCTAAAAGATGTTTCTTTAAAAAAAAGACTTGCAGTGGCTGTGCCTTACCCCAGGGTTGGCAGCTACGGATGCTGTCACCATCCCCAATCTGTACCCATGGCGGACATCAGTAATCAGTTACGACACTCTTCCCTTTAAGCCCAGACGTGCATTCAAAATCCTGCTCAACACAGTGCTTTGGGGAACCACTTCAAATATATTAAAGTTGGAACATAAAATGAATCCATACGTCAACCCTGCCTTGGGCCAGAAAAAAAATGTAAATTTAATAGTGGGAAAATCACCTGACTCTTCTGAGATGTAGGGTTGAATCATAGACCAAATAGTAAATTGAGAATCAGGCAGTTAAGAATCCTTTTCTGTGACCTTGGATCAAGTTGCCAAAAATTTCCTGGCCTCAGCTTCTTCATTTGTAAAAACAGAGAAAAAAAAGCAAAAAACAAATTATTAATCCATGGCGTTTAGGCTAAGGTGTTTATTTTTGAAGTGTTATTTTAAAAAAGAATTTCTCTGGTATCTGCCAGTTCTACAGGACGGTAGTGCTATGAACCCGTATCAAAGGGTTTCCTTTAGAAAGAAAAGATCAAAAATAGATGCTCTAAGAGGATCAAAGGGGAGAGTGAATTTTTAAATATTTTGTTTGTTGTACTATTCTCTAGAAAAAAAGAAGGGAAATGAATTATTATGTTTACTCTTTATTGTCACTATCTCACTCTCTATGCCCTTCCTTCTCGTAGGTCCATTTGACCTTTACTGGTGGTGAGGCTGGGAGGAGCTCAGTTAAGTGAACAGTGAGAAAATTCGGGGAGCTCAATCACCACACTAGGTTGTCTGTACCAGAAAATCAGTTTGAAAGTACAGCACAGGGAACAGAGTAGCTGAAGAACATATATGCACGTATGCACGACCAACAGATATGAACCCAGGGTAGGGAGGGAGTTGGGGGGCTGGGTAGAAGGAGGCAAAGGGGGAAAAACTGGGACAACTATAATAGCATGAAGAATAAGATATAATTTTTAAAAAGAAAGAAAGAAAGGATGCAGGAGTTTGGCAAGTACCTTAAAATTCCATTTATGTATCTCTACCATCGAAGAACCACATACAATGGCTATCTAACATTAAAGTTGTAACCTCATCAGTTGCCTTGTAAACTATCTGAAAAAAGACCTAGTATAAATGGGGATGATATTCATGGTCTCTAGGAAAAGGGCAGCAGAGGGAGATTATCCGGCCCTCTGAGTACTGGAAATGGGTACCCTTGTGAGAGGGTTGACCACTAGACTTTCCTTGTCTGAATCAGAATTGGCTAATCAACCTCACCCAGCAACCTGACGGCCACTGCTCTTTCTCCCTTCCAGGGAAGGATGCTCTGCATTGGGTGACCCCGAGGGTGAGCCCATGGTTGAAGCAGCTGCCTTCCTGGTGAGAGAGAGAGACACCCCAGCTCAGCGACCCAGCCGACTCCTAAGACACTGACAATTCTG
The DNA here is from genome assembly GCF_014824575.4 of Sturnira hondurensis. NCBI lineage: Eukaryota > Metazoa > Chordata > Mammalia > Chiroptera > Phyllostomidae > Sturnira > Sturnira hondurensis. Next base: position 1,301,143 of record NW_028077910.1, read on the forward strand.
GGATCTGGGCCTACCACTTCCCTGTGAGTGGTCTTGCACTAGGGACGTCCCCACACCAAAATGACCCCACCCCTTCCGTGTAAAGGGACAGCTTGTAAATATCATGTATATGACAGTCAGGAAAAGCAAAACTACAAGGGTAAGAAATATCAGTGCTGCCAGGGGTTGGGGTCAGGAAGGGACTTGACTGCAAAGGGCCACAAGATGACTTTCTGAGATGACAGAAATTGCTACGTGCTGAACTGTCCCCACACAAATATGTTGAGGCCCTGACCCCAGTAACCTCAGAATGTGACTGTTTTTGGAGATAGGCCCTTCCAAAGAAATGATTAGTTTAAAATGAGGCCATTAGGGAAGACCCTAATCCAATCCGATTGATGTTCTTAGAAGAGGATGTTTGGACGAGACAGACACCAGGGATATGCCCACATAGAGCAAAGACCATGTGAGGACACAACCCGAAAGTGCCTCTGCAAGCCAAGAAGAGAGGCCTCAGAAGAAACCAAACCTGTCGACACCTTCATCTTGGAGTCCCACCCTCCAGAACTGTAAGAAAATAAATATCTGCTGTTTAAGTCACCTAGTCTGTGGTATTTCGTAATGTCAGCCCTAATCAATACAGATATACTTCATATTTTATTGTGATGGTGATTACATGATTAATTACTAATTAACTAAATAACTAAAAATCTTAGTTTTATTCTGTTTAGCTTTTCCAATGCAAACAGTTCTGTAAAGATGGTGATTGTGATGTAATGCAATCTCTATTGCTATCTTTTCAATATTTGTCTATAAATACTTGCTGGTTCAAAAAGAATATAATCATCCTTAAAAATATACAGCTAATCTACCTACTATCTATCAATAGTAAATGTCAATCTAGAACCCTGTTTATTTGAATGTTCTTAACTATCCATTCATAATCATTAATAATTGGAACATTTTGCCCTTGCAATAAAAATATACCTTTTTATTTTAAATGGACAGAGATTTCATATGTAAAATACATTATGTGCAGAATGTTTACCTGTATTTTAATACAATTATTCAGAAGAACATGTTTTCTTCCTATCACGGGTTTTATTCTGCCGAGCATACATGATGATAACTAATACAATTGCTCAGTCATTGGTCATCTCAAGTTTAGAGGTGCCATCTATAAAATTGAAGTAGGACATTTGGTTACTCAGCCTTAAAGGCCATGGTGAAGGTCAAAGCTAAAGCCCAATAGACAATATAATCTAATACTGTACTGAGAGATTGAAACAAAAATGTAGTGCATTCCTACATGAATTGAATTGACATAAACTGTATTGAATCATAGTATAAGTTAATCAGGCTGAAAATAAAAAGTGAGTCTATAAATACAAGAAGACATATGTACTTCATCATATAGTTAGATAAGGAAAAGCACAGATACTATGGATGTGGAGTTCTCATTCACACAAACAACAAGTCTACAGGTATACATGCTCCAGGAATCATCACTGCAGTAATCCTAAAGGTCCAATTTTCCAGCCCCCAAAATTCAGCCTCCCAGCTGTACCCACCCCTTTCCTTGGCAGGTTTCTGAAGCTACAGTTCAGCAACTTGAACTAAAGTTGCGGGAAAGTAACTCTGCCTTTTCATTTTTCCTGCCTAGACATTTTTTTTGGAAACCTGATAATTTAGAAGAAAATTTCGGCACGGCAGCCCCACCAGCAGGACTGGCGCCCTTCCTGGGCCCGCCTGTAACTTCGTCATGACGAATGCTTTAATAATCTGCCCGTTCGCGGTCTCTCACCCTTCAGTGCTTTGCTCTAAAGACATGTGTTTTTTAAATCCAGTTGAGGAAAAAGCCCTGAACAAAGCTGCTTTTTTTCATGATTCTTTCCATGGCCTGCCCATGGGTCAGCATTTAGCAATGCCAGTGCCTGAAAGAATAATTATTAGATGAGCTATTTCCTCCTGAGGCAGCACAAGCTGTTTCTTTCTTTCATAAGGTAAAATGTGTGCACGATTCTATAATCAAACAAGTGGGGAAAATTGCTACTTAGCATAGGCACAGCCCAGAACACAAATTCCAACACCAATTAGTAACGATATGAATTTAAGTCAGAATAGCCAGTTTGCTGGTGTGAAAATCTCACCCAGTAGAATGTTTCTTTCTTTTCTACCATATTAGTCCTCACACACAAATAATAGGGTACCTGGGAATTAGAGGGCTTCCATTATTATTTTTAATTGCTTCCATGTATAGCCATTCCCTCCATAGCAGCATCTACCTAGGGTATAAAAACCTGCTGGCTATGTAATGGGCACCATCATTACCGCACCAAAAGCTTAGACAGTACTCAGTAGAAAGAATGCTGGAGTTGATCAAGGTCTGGTTGGGCTCTTCCTCTACCTGGCTGTGAGGAACTGAGCAAGATAATTACCTTCTCCAAGACTTCATCGCCTCCATGTGAAATGGGGGAGTAACACGTAGAGCTAAAATACCCTCCAAAGGTAAGAGATGATCAGTCACAGAGTCACAGCATAGTTCCCCATCAAGGCTAAATGGCAATATGAGCGACGCAGCCCCAAGTCTGAGGCTACGGTGTGGGGGTGGCTAGGAGTCCAGTGGAAATAGACCTCCTACTGTGTTTCACCCCTGTGTCCTTGCAAGAGTAGTTTTCTTTCTCCTGCACTTTAGGCCTTTGGAAATCAACTTTTCCAAAAGTTATTTGAAGTCAGAAATCGAAGTCCCAGCCAGAGTATGCACACCTGCTTCTCAGGATAAGTGCTACTTCTCTTACAGGCATGGGATTCAAGAACTGGAGGCTGGGAGCGGTGGCTATTCTCATGTTCTGTGGCCACTGCATAGTGGTATCCTTCACGGAAAATGGGTTCTTCTAACTGGCCTCACTTAGTACAATATTCAGATTTACAAATTTGTACTTTATTTCCTCTGATGAATGCATACTAATATATAATAAAGATATAATCAATCAAAGATACTTTCAGCCCTTGAGAGACTGAATTGTAAGGAGTAAAAGTCAAATACAGTTGACCTGCCATATCTGTGGGTACTGAAGACAAAGGTCTTGCTAAGGAATTTGAGCATCTGTGGATTGTGGTATCCAAGGGGGTCCTGGAACCAGTGCCCTGCAGATGCCCAAGGATGACTGCATAGAAATTTAGATGATATAAGTGAAGTAAAGAGAATCTGGAAGCATTGTTCAATGAAGAAAAAAGAAAATACTAACTATAGATGAAGAAAGTAAGTTGAGCTGAATGAAGTAAAACAAAGAAAAACTTAGACAACATCACAAAGACTAATGACAAGCATTCATTGAGTAAATAATTGTCTTCGAGAAATTACCAGGGTTGTACTAGAGTTTAAGTTATTAAAGCCTTCAAGAATGCATGGAATTCCACTAAAAATCCCCTGTGGGAACTGGTTAGAGGACAGGGGCCCAAGCCCCTGCCGCAGAGGAATGCAGGGGGTCCTGGCGCGAGCCCCAGTGCCGCCACTTAGCTGCAGGACTTCCGGCAGCCCCTTGACTTCTGGTTTTCACATCCATCGCGTGAGCGGTTAGACTAATCAAAAGTAGCAAACTGAAGATTGGCAGGCTGATCACTGAATGAGCCCCACTGAAACATTTTGGAAACATTATAACAAAAATCTGGCATTGAAGTAGGACCTAACTTGGGTCAACTTCCTACCTGGCAACTGGTTATCCGCCAAGATACTCCCGGTTCGCTGCAGAGGTCGGTGCCTGGAGCCGCCAGACACGCCCGCGCACCTACGCCTCCTCGCTGCGCAGCTGTGCTCTGTCATCCCACTCAGTTCTCTGACTCCATAATTCTTCCAAACTCGGCACCTGCAATGAAAGCTCCAGCCCACTAAATCCCCTCCTTACTGTATCATTTCGATCATCCCATCAGTGGGAGAAAAGCACTCCAAGATTTAGATCAAAAACTGAAACTAAACATACTGATGATCTAAAAACTCTAGACTTCTGCCTCCCCCACACTGCCATGGTGTTTACCTTCCTGCTCATCCACTTGGCTATCTGTCTAATTTGATTTCTGTTTTACAGTCACATTTACATAGACTTTCCAGAGTAATTAATTTCAAAGCATAACATTAAACCGGCTCCTTCGAACGAAACACATCAGAAAACAAAAATGCTTACTTAATAAAAATAATAGCTGGATGCCAAACATGGAATTCTGGAAGCTTAGACAAACTTGAAGGATTTCCTGCCAACACTAAATCTCTGTCTTTTAGCCCCTTTTACAACTACATTCATAAAAGCAAACCTATTCTGTTCCGACCAGACTGCACACAAACATGAGGTTAATAATGTCTCCTGCCACTTTCCAATGGCCCTGCTTTGAATGCAGCAGTTTGTTTTTGCTGCCATATTTCTTTCAAACAGTGTGCTTTGTGAGAATTTTAGATTCATCCGAATACCTACGAGCAAATTTTTAGTAGAAAGTGTTAGCTAGCTGCTTGCATGCTTTTGAATGTGAGATATTTTACCATATGTTGCCATGTCATTTAGATTATGTCTAAGTGATGCCAAAAATCTGGAGGGAAAAAGAGATTCTATTATCTACATGCTTTCCCTTCAAGTCACCAAACAGCTAGTTGCTTCAGCTCACCCAGCTGTGTGGCACCGAGCACCTAAAACATCTGGGTGATTGGCTGAATTACTCATTTTCATCAAGATATTTTGTTCTCCTGTAGACACTATCTGAGCTTTACACGTGGATGTGCACAGTATATGCCTGTGTTTTCATACACACACATTCCTAAAATGACAGATTGAAGGAACTGTTCCAAATACAAAATGCAGGGTCAGGTGCCTCCTGGACAGTTGTAACAATCAATGTCTCTTTTCCACCTGGGCCCCTGCAACCCTCAGGGAGCAAAGGTGAGAGGTCAGCCCAGGTGAAGCTGAGGAAGGGGACGGCACTCCCATTCCCTACAATCCAGAGCCAAGGGTTCTAACCCTGGGCGCACACACACAAATGCAGGCCATGAGGCACCTCTAGAAGAATGTGCCTGGAGGAATCACAGAATTACACAGTGTTATTATTTAAGGACCCTGTATTAGGCACCAGACTGAATGTCGCACCCTGCATATCTCACTTGATTCTCACGACAACTCTATGAGGCAAGAGCTATTGTATCGCTCAAACAGTTCATTCGATTTTCTGTAAGATGGCAACTAAGGTGGCTTAGTTGTCTTTAACTTCATTCAAAATAATTTTGTTAGATTGTATTGTGACAGCCCTGGCTGGTGTAGCTCAGTGGATTGAGCGCGGGCCTGCGAACCACATGATTGCAGTTCGATTCCCAGTCAGGGCACATGCCTGGGTTGCAGGCCAGTTCCCAGCAGGTGACCCACAAGTGGCAACCATACATTGATATTTCTCTCCTTCTCTCCTTCCCTGCCCCTATAAAGATAAATAAATAAAATCTTTTTAAAAAGGTTGTATTGTGACAGCTGTCATATCAGTGTGTGTTTAAAAAACTTACCAAAATTGGTGAGTTTTTGTGTAGCTAGAGATGCTCTACAGCACAGGTGGCAAACATAAGCCCCTCTGGCCAAATACAGCCTTTCACTTGTTTTATCCAGCCCTCCACCTTGTTCCTAACCAGTGACAGCGATGAGCTCTCACTTAACTGTTAAGGAGTAGTTACTTTTACATAGTCCTAAAATTATATTCGGCCCTCTGAAGGCAACAGCGAGAGTGGTATGGCCCCAGTGAAAATGAGTTTGACACCCCTACTCTATAGTTAGGTAGACCAGTTGAAGTTGATGGGATCAAATCAAGCCATTAATTAAGAACAATCAATGTTATACCACATGGGAAACATCCAACATACTCGAAATATCCAAATCAATAAAGTTATTGGTGGAAATAAAAAATGTATCATTTCACAGAAAAAAAAGACACACCAACGTTTGGGCCAGCCCAGTATTATTTCCCACCCATCCTTTTGTACAAATAAAAGAACTCAGAATAGTTGAGTAGCTACTAAGTAGTACTGTTTGCATCTGAAGATGCGTCTGGCTTTGGAACCCGTCTTGTAACAGTGAGTTACCCTGTCTTGTCTGGGTCACATCTGGCCGCCCTCCTCCAAGTCACACAGGAACACATTCAAAGAATGTCATCCCAGGCCAGGAAGGTGGTCCTCCTCGCTAAGGCCCCTCCTGGCAAGCTTACAGAGTGGCAGTGACAGCCAGCCCTGGAGGATCCAGACCTTCACTACCAGGACCTCGGTTAACCCCCAGACTCCTCTGGCAGGGTTCGAGAAGGAGAGGGACCCACAGTGACCCCATTCCCATAGCCACGGCACAGGCCACAGGACACTAAGCTGGGCCGTCACCAAAGTGTCTCGAGTTGCCACGTCTCATGAATTGCCAAACAAGTCTAATCCCAACTGCTCTCTCTCATTGTCAGCCTACACAGGTGGGTTTGGTGTCTATGAAATTAGACTGCTAAACTCCATGAGACGTGACCTCATCTACTGTCTCGGTGTGTGTAAACTATCTGAGTTATGGATGGCTGCGATTATTTTTAATGCTCACAATAGTACTTTCAATATATCTTCATTAAACTCTGTGGTTAAGGAGGTATCCTTCTGAAGAAAAAAAAGCAAGATTTTTTTTTTCTTCTTGAAATCTAGGCAGGTGTGATATATCACACCATGGTACCATGAAGCAGACAATAGGAGAAAATGGAACACAGACAACTTTTGAAACCAAACAAGCAAACGATTGTCTTCCCAATTATTTCGTTACGGCTGGCAATAGAATAACACAAAAGACGGAACAGCCCCCAGAATGACATGGCGATCATAAGAGAATCAAGACACAAAGAGTATTTCTAAGAGACGGCAGAATTCCCACATGTACAGGAAAGCCTTGTTGCTCTGATCACAGCTCTTTTTCCTCCAAATAGTATATAATTCAAAACAATTCCCACTCTTAAACTGTCTAGATTGTCTTATTGTTATTTTGTTAAGCTACAAGCTCATTTTAACCTGACTAATTCAAAGTCAAATTTTGCCAGCCCCTTATGTGAAAACTATGAGATTTTACTTCCGCTTTGTTCCATTTTCTGGGCTCTAACTATCCCCAAATTGGTTTCACAAATGCAAGTGTGTAGAATAAAAGAAAATCACCACACTGGATGGTAATAACACAGGAAAATGTACGTTAAAGATCTGTTCTTTTGTGACATTTCAAATCTTCACTTTTTAAACTTCCCTTATATTTAGATATTAAACCACAAACAATTCAAAGTATATGATTTATAAGAAGGAAAGGGGATAAAGAGATTCCATTTTTCACTCGTAACAAAATCCATTAACATCTAATTATAATCTCTCAGAAACAACACAAGTTATAGTCACTGACTACATGCAATGAACTTTAAATATACTATCTAATAGAGTCCTTACAGTAAGCACAAATCAAGGATTATCAACCTCATTTCACTGGTGGAGAAAGAAAGGCACACAAATGTTAAGCAACTTGCCCAGGCCGCACAATTACTAGGTGGCCAGGACTTGGACTCGGCGGGGACAGGACAGGAGCACAGGCCCGTGTGCAGGAGGACACCAATAAAGCTGCGGAAGGCCAGAGGTAGAACTCCACCTTCTTTCCTCCCCCCTCCACTCTTTCATCACAGCATCACCACCGTCACCACCCTACCGTCACCATCCCAGCCCCGTGGAAAAACCAAACCTCTAGGCTTCCCACTCTATCCTCAAGTTGCCTTCCTCAAAACATTAGAGAAGCCCCAAATCCCAATACAACAATGATCCCTTTAGTAGTCGAGCCAACTGCAAGAGGTTTTTTTTCCAGCCAGCACTTAAAGAACAAGAGAAGAGTGGGCAACCCCCAAGTCTGGAGTCCTATGCGCACCTCTAGCCCCTCACTATTTGCACCCAGGTAAGCCAGATCCTACCCGAGGCCAGTTGATTCCAGCTGCTGCACTCTGCTCTGAAACCTATTGTGTTCCACTACTTAGAACACTCAGGGGGGCCCCTCATAACTCTTGTCCCCAGCATAATTTTGATTGGACACCAATTCCTAATACTACAACTAAGTTATTACTGGAGTGTCATGGGTGCTTTGCTGCTTGCCCATATTCCTTGCACCAGGTTGATGAACCCAGTCCCAGCTGTTGGCTGCAAAGAAGGCACAGCTGCATTCCTCTCTGGAGAACTGCCCTTGGCCAAAGGGAGCTGCCTCCCCTTGGGAGTTATGCCAGTGGCCAACAATCAGCTGCCTGGGGCACGAAAGGCTGGCCCTCTGCTTTGAGGGGCAATCAACTGGGGTACGACTTAGCCCTCACAAATCCCAGCTGAGCATAGACTCCAGGTAAGACCCCATCCTTCTTAGGTTTCTCTCCCCGCTCTCCAGCTTACCTGCTCTCCTCCTTCCCAGCACCACCTCAATAAATCATGGACACAAGAATCCCTGCCTCAGACTTTGCTTCCAGAAACTGACAAGGCTGCTCTTCCAGGCCCGGGCCCCACCCTCTGCCTCTAAAATATCCTTTCTCAAACACAATTTTCAATTCACTCATGATCCTGCATCACCTCCCACCTGCCTAGAAACTCCTCAGCCTGACCCACTCCAAACTTCTCTACAAGGTATTGTGGCCTTTTCAATCACCATGTAATGTTTTCCCTACCTGTAGAAATGGAAAATCTTAACTTAGTTTCCTGAGCAACTTATGCCCAAAACTTAACTAGATTTTCTTCCGCCAAGGTAGCTGCAGGCTGTGTGCTAGGAAGAATGAATATGCCTTGGTTTGGGAAGCCTCCTATATCCCTCTGTTCCCTTAGGGCATTGAAGACAGGCCTGCCCCTGGTTTAATATCTAGTAAGATTACCCACGTCAGGACAATTGCCTAGTGAGGATGAATAAGATTCATTTACAGGTTAGACTGAGAGCAAAATTTCATCAAGTCACAACTGCTTTGTTGGCCCTGAGTCCAGGCCACCCTTCCAACTGTGGAAACAGAAAGACGGGACACTCCTTTCATAGCTTAACTGTAGGTGCTCAGGCATACCTATATGCATGCATGAGAACATGCAAACACACACATATAACATGTATACCCTCTGGCCCACTATGAACAAGTAGCTTGGGAAGGGACAATGGCTGGCAGGGTGGGATGGCTTGGACACTTGGAAGTTTTTCACTTTCAAGCAGAAGGGCTGACAAGCAGTGAATTTCTTATCAAAGTGGTTTGAACATTGCACTGAATGAACAGTGAACATTTAAATGAATCCCATTGACCAGCTTCTGACTCTTGCTGCAATAAAAACTCTACCCCGTTGCTATTAAAAGACTCATTGTCAACCCCAGAGAAGAAAAATCAACACTCATAAGAGACAGACCCCAAAACGCCAGATATTTTCTTTTTTACACGTGCCTTTCCATGTATTTCAAATTCTCTTCCACTTATCTTTGAGTGTAGGCACTCTTTATAGCCTTGTTACAAAAGGGGGCAGGGCAGTGGGAGTGCACTGGAATCAGGAAACACAAAAGCTTGGACAAGTCATTCTGTCTCTGCATCTCATCTCCTTCATTTGCGAAAACAAGAACTGACAAGGTAGATCTCAGATCCTCTCCTTCTCTAGTATCCTATAGACTTTACTGGAAACACGAGCATGCAGGCTGAAGAGCGTGAGATCCAAATTACCTGGATCCACACCCTAGATTTACCACTTACTGGGTATGTCTTTGGGTCAGTTCCTTACTAAGCCTCAGTTTCATCACTTGTAAAATGAGGGTGAAATGAGTACCTGTCTCATTAGGTCAGGGGTAAGGATTTAATGACAGTATATATATACCATGTCTGGCTCCTAGAAAATATTTGATAAATATTTAACTGTGGTGATTCATCCTCATTTACCAAAAAAGGCCTTATCGGGTTGATTTACCCACTAAAAGATATGAGACATTAGCAACCCCACATATATTGTAATAACACCAACACTTATTAAGAAGTATGTGCTAGACAGTATTTAAGAAATTACATAAATGATCTCATTGAAACCATATCATAATCATATGAAATTGAAATATTTTCCTTGGTTTTAGAGATGAAGAAACTGAAGAACAAAGAGGACTAGCAATTTGTTCATGGTTATGCAGAATACATATTTTAATATTTCACAAATAGCTCTCCAAAAAAAAAAGCCCTAATTTGTAGCATGTGCCATTTGCCTTAGTGTAAATCCTTCCACCACGGTCAGTTACAAGCCTCAGAGGTGGTACCACTGAATGCAGATTTGGGAAAAGCTGAGCCCAGCGGCCTCACATGAGCTGTCTGCAGGTTTCTGAAGCCGTCAGAACGTGTGCAGCAAGCCATCCTCTCCAGGCCACTCGGGCGACTTCTTCACAGCATATTCCCATCTTTCTACCCCCACAAGTGCAACTTTGAATGCAAAATAAATATGTATTCTCCTTATGAAGCATCAAATTTTAAAAACTCAAAACTCAGATTTTGCTCGTGGTTCAGTATCTGAGTTTGAATAGAAGTGTGAACTACATTACTTATTAACCATGCATCCATTTTCTTTTTATTTGCCAAAGGAAACAATTGTTTTACTTCACAAAGACTTAGAACTGATTTATTTCTGTTATTTGCTTCTGCGTGTGCCACAGTCAATGTTGCAATTTACTTGCAAGACATAATAAACATAATGTTAAAAAAAGATTTTTCTCTTCATTTATAAATTTAATCTAGTCTTCAACGATGTATAAATCTCCTGGTTGGGTGGTATGTTTTAAAATGTTTGAATTGCACAATTACCATATATGATGAAAAATGTATATTATGTTTTCTTTCTTATTGAGTACTCTATGCAAATTAATGTTCCTCAGCTGAAATTGTTGAATCATTTCTGCTGGCTTATTAATAACACATTACCAGATGTTTCTAAATCTCTCCATACAATTCTGATTTTTGATCGAACCTGACATACAGAATTTCATCCAGAGAGCCTTTTCTTTCTATTCTTAATTTAGAATATTCATTGACTTAGCAAGTTAAAAATTTACTGTAAGGATAAATAAATAAGAAGATTCTTAGTTTCTAATCTTTTTGTGGTGGCTGAAATACCGTTTTGTGTGCCATGGGGCATCTATGTGAATTCATTCACAGATAACGTGCTGGTAGCAAGCTTTAGAAGTAGAATCATGCATTGCCCCCCAAACCATTTGGCGTTTTCTTCTGCCGCCACGAATCTCTGGCACTCCAGGCTTCAGGAGGTGCCATCTCTGCCGCAGGTCAGGGTGGCCTCCCCAAGCCATCTCTCGTCAGCATTAAGAAAGGCTAAGCCCCGGTCCAGGAGGCCTGCCATGATCTTCCCATGCCTCTTTCAGCTCTGCAGGTCAAGGACAACAGCTTAGATAATGGTCAAGTTTCACTTGAGCATATCCATTACTGATATGCTTCTAGCTCCCAACACTTCCCTCTCAGAGGTCCCCTCCTTTTGAGAGCCTCAAATACACTAATTGAGACTTTGTCTTATTGTTAATAAGGGAATCCTTAACCCCACCCCCAAACATCTTCCTTTTAAATGACAACAGCAGAGAAAGGTCCATGATTGGCCCAAAGAAGAAAAAGGTTGTTCAGAGATGGGATTTTAGGGACTATCATACCAGAAAGGCTTTGCCGGAAGACATCTCCCCCAGCCTTCATAAGACACCATGTGCACAGCTCTCTACCCACTGAAAGTACCCATTGAAAGCATCACTTCTAGCCCTTCCCTTCCACTCCCCACCCTGCAGAGGCCCCTCCCCTCCACAGAAATCTCATAAAGCAAGTCTCCCTGTGCCAATGAAGAGGAGGCCTACCCTCCTCCCTTCAGAGGAGAATGGTGCCAAGCTCCTTCTCTCCTCTAACACTAATAGCAGCTAATAGGTACCAATCAATCACTGTGAGTTAGACTAAATTCTGTTTTACACACAGAAGGTGATGTCATCCTCATTGCACTTTTGCGAAGTACTACTTCCAGCTTTTTTTGTATAAGGAACGGAGGCACAGAGGGTACTCACTCCCCAGGTGCCCACAGCTGACAGGTGGCAGGGCCTGCCCACTCCGGCCATCTGGCTTCAAACCTCAGGCTTTCACCCAGCACACTGAACGGCTCTTTGCTGGCAGCAAGTCGTGTTAGGGTCGGAACCTCTCCTCATTTTAAACCAAGGAATTAAACTCCATCTTCTCCCAGCTCTTTCCACGCTGCCACTGAGTCCCCATTCAGGTTTGGTCACCTCACTGCGCCCATTCACGCAATGGCAGAAACCCTCACTGCTGTCATCGTTTTCCACACCGCAGCCTTCTCCTGTGTTCGCAGGACACACAGCCAGGTCCCCCACCCCCGCCACGGTGAAAACTGTTTAATGTCTTTAACAAGGCTTTTTGTTTTTCAAAAGAGAACAAAATCAGAAGAAGGAAGCTTCTGCTCAGCTTGGTCACAGAAGTGGGTTGTGTCAGGGGCCCTGTGTCTATTTCTGCCTCCGCCGTTATTTCTCTGGAGCTTCAGAAGAGCCACGTCCTTGCTGAGGCTGAGCTCCCCTCCCAGGGGAAGTGCAGGGAGAAGCCCGGCTCTCAGATGATCTTTTACAACTTCTGCATGGATGCTGGCTGCTCACAGCCATTTCACAGTCACTACTTAGCACTGGGTTTGCTATTAATATCCGAACATGAGGGGAACATGTGAGGAAGGATACAGTTGGACAAGTCTATTTAAAGGAAGTAAAAATGTAAAAAACAAGATGATTTTTCAGATCATTTAACTTTCCAAACAATGCGTTATGAGCAGAGAGCAACACAGAAAGATTCATTTGGGCGCACAACAGGTGCTGATTATTGAGCTACTTAAGACCAGTTCAGCAAATATTCATTGAGGGCCAATATTCATTGGTGCAAAGTTTACTAAACACTTCCTTTGGTGCCAGGAACAGTGTTAAGCACTATACACAGATTTTCCTGTCTAATTCTTACAAGCAAATCCCTGAGCAACTGTTATTCCCATTGTACAGATGAGGAAACTGTGAAGGATGAGTAACTTGCTTAATACAGTTGATACAGTTGATATAGTTGACAAGTTGGTAGAACCAAGATGTAGGCCCAGATTTATCTGTCCACATAACCTCAACTCTTAATCATTGTGCTTTACTATCCTCCAAATAAAAGAAAAAGATAAAAATAAACAGGAGGGGGGGGTTCCCTCAAAGAGCTTACTGGTTGACAAGGGAGGTAACACATATTCGGAAATGTCCAAAAGGCAAGGCAGACTTAGTCCATCACCCAAGAGAGGCAGTCATCTAAGTGAGTTCAGAGGCGAGAAGGAAGGCTTCTGGCTAGAGGGAGCACGGCAGGTCTCGTGGATGTGGTGGTGTTTCACCTGAGCCCCGAGGGACTGGAACCAACAAGTGTGTGCAGAGAGCATCCAAGGCAGAGGGAGCGGTGGGTTTCCGAGGCCCCCAAAGCAGAAGACCTTAGAGAAACATTGGGAGACAAAGCCAAGTCATGCTCATTGATCTGTCCCCAGTACTTATAACAGATGCTCAAGAACATATAAAGTAAGGAATGAATTTGGGAGAGACAGGAAGAACAGGCTTTGGAAACCCTTGAATGGCACCGTAAGAGAGGGTATTTTTCTGCGCACACTGTAAAATTATCCAATGTAAAACTGTCAAGAGCGGGATATAACCATAGCTGTACGTTAACTAGGAAATTAGCCAAAGGATAGATTGGCTTATAGAGGAACTCAAGGACCACAGGCCGATCTATAAAATGGTCTATGCAAGAAGGAATAAAGGAGGTACCACTGAGACGGAGAAAAAAGTGGATCACCAGGGAAAAACCCAGGGGAAGAACTTCCCTTCCCATAAAATCCCTCCTTCCTCTCCTGACCAGGAGACAGGAGAAAATTCTTATATTGATTCAAATGGCACTAGGTGTAAATAGTACCTTAAAAAAAAAAAGAAAAACAGGTATTTAATTAATTGCCTGAATATTTTGTCTGTATGATCAACCACTGAATATTCCCAGACATCTGCCTGGAATATCTACCTGATGGGCAGTAAAGACCCAGCATTCCAATTTTTAGATTGAGTTTCTTGCTTTTTGTTCAGGGCTTGTGTCTGGGATTGATAAAGCCACAGTCTCCACCTTCAAATTACCACTAGACATTAACAATTCACAGGTCAGCAGCCATCTAGCCCAACCTTCTGGATAGACCAGGGGTCCACCTACACTACTCTCAGTCTAGTCATGCTGCTCACATTCTCTGAATTCTGCAGAACAACAAAGGAACTGCATGCAGAGCCCGGCCCTACACCCTACGGCTTCACAGTTCAGAAGGGTTTCACGGCATTTAGCACTCATTCCAAGTTAAAAGAAAGGAATCTCAGCGAAACACTTCATATTGATACATTAGCCAAGAACAGCAAGATAACTAAGAGGGGCAATAGGGAGGGGGAATAAAAAAACAAACCAAGACCCTCCCTTCTGTCCTCAGCCTCCCAGAGCAGAGAGCACGCAGACGCCTAAGCACATGAGTGCAGTTCCTTTCTTCTGGGATTGCTGTTCCCATAAGCCCGCTGTGCCATGACGGGGAAGAGGGGGACTAGGGAGGTCTCCCCAAACCTCCCCTCTGGGGAGTAAAGGCTCCTCACAGTAGAAGTGCACTCAGGTCTAACTTAGATGAGCACGGGTTCACATGTGGACATGTGGTTCACATAAATCACGTCCACAACACATTACTGAATAAAGAATGTTTCAAAGCAACATTGGGAAATACATATCCACCCCGAAGTGTTTGTAATGTTTAACTCTTACATGTGGGATTACGAATGCTTTTAGTTATTTTCTTTACCTGTGCTTTCACAATCACAATTCAAAATTTATTTTTATTTATATTTTAAAGTATATTTTATTGATTATGCTACTACAGTTGTCCCATATTTTTCTCACCTTTATCCCCCTCCACCCCACACCTCCCCTCCCACCTATATTCCCCCCTCCCCCCTTAGTTCATGTCCATGGGTCGGGTGTATAAGTTCTTTGGCTTCTCTATTTCCTATACTATTCTTAACCTCCCCCTGGCTATTCTGCACCAACCGTTTATGCTTCTTAATCAAATAACTGAACATTTAAAAACTGCTTTCACAACAAGAAAGGCTAATTTTTTACTTTTAAAACTTGTGAAAATAACTGAGAACTATATTGACACAGCTGAGTAGGCCCCAGGGTTTTATGGCAAAACGGTTTTGCGGCAACACCACGGGTCACCCACAGGCAAGGCCGAGGCACAGCCAGAGCCACTCGGCGGCCACAGCTCCCCACTCCTGATGCCGCCCGGTCTTCTCCGCCACGGTCATTGCCCACAAATACTACACATGGGGCCCACGACAGCCAGAAAAACGGATGCTGGCTCCATCCTCTTTGCTCGCAATACATTTGTCCTCTTCTGCCCAGACGTGCTGGAAACCAGACAACATTCCCACCCTCTCCCATCAAATTGTGCCCAATCTGGTGACCACAGAGGCCACTTCCTCATAGCAGAGATGCCTGAAACCCGGTAACCTTTTCATTGGCCAAGTCACAGCATTCCTTAGCAGCAAACTTTCCTACCAACATGCCAATCTGCACTCCAGTGACCGGTCCAAACACTAGCTTCCTCCGCTAGTGTGTAGAAGCCGCAGGTGAGAGAACGGGGCACAGAAAGGACCCGATCACCACAGCCGACTGCCTCCGTCCTCCCCAGCTCGCCTCTCAAAGAAACAAACCCAAAACACTGTGAATGTCTTTCCAGACTCTCACGTCCTTCGTGAGCAGATCGGTCACAAAAAGGAACGCGTCTTAAATTTAATTTACTGATGGCATATAAAATGAGGTCAGCATGTGATTTTTCAAAATGTCAAATCATTTTGTCCATTTTTCACTGAGAAAGCATCTCTTTGACCCACATGCCCATTTAAATCTGTTTTTTTACTATTAAAATATTTTCTTTAAATATTTTAAAGTGATTTATTATGACCTCAATAAAAAGTAGAATATCGACCTATACTTTTTTTCTCGTAATAGGCCACTTCTGAAAATGATCAAAGTGATATGTATGTCATACAGACAGAAAGGAATCTTTTAGGATTGTGATGGGACTTTAAAAATAAAAAGGAAACCAGTGTAGGTAACCCCACTAATCCTCCTCTTTATCTTCATTCTTTGTTGGGGGAAGGGGTTGAGGAGGAGATAAATATGATATGAGGCATTGATTCAAGATGCTCTTGGGCTCAGAAACAGAGCCGGGAGAAGTAAAGCCACCAAACAAAGGCCCAGGGGGCCACTGACACGGTCTCCCAGACACCCTATCCAAACTCGGCAGTAAGTCCCAACTTCTCGCAGCCTGCTGGGCTTACGTCTATGTGTGGCTTGGGCTTCACCCAACAAAAGCGTGGACATTATGTAATCTTCACATGCAGTTGTCCACTGCAGCCTCACCTTTATCTTCACAACTCCTTAAACAAACAAAAAAGACAATGAAAGAATATGCCCTTCCTGTTTGGTTCAACTATGAGCACAACAGTTAACTACTTCACTTTCAGTGAGACCAGCTGGGGCCTAAAAATTATTTTAAGAATGGCAGCCACCATCATGTGGAAAGCACAACTGTCCTGAAGAACAGACTCATAGGTCAGAGATACAACGCCGAGATGCTAACCCGAATGCCTGCCGGGAACCCAGCAGGTAACTGCAAGAATGAGGCAGACCGAGGGTAAGGGAGCAGGGAGAGATGGGACTGAGGGGTGTTAGAGTGGACACTCTCTTCAAAAGGTGACCGGTGATGGTGGCCTAGTGTGACGAAGAGTTCGGTGCTGTCAACTCTTATTTTTCCACAACTGAGAGGCCTGTCATTTTTCCCAGATGTTTAAAGTTAGAGTCAGATTCACCTTGGAGGCTCCAAGGTTGGGCGGGTACTTTCAGAACAGAGATTCAATTGACTGCTGGAGAAGCCGCACCCAGCGAGTGCTGGGGGAACCAGATCCGGAGACCAGTAAGATATGCCAAACCTTTCAATTTCTATCTTCACATATAGAATTTATCACAAGGGTAAGAGTTCCTAAAAATTATTTTCGGACAAGAGTATTTTATGATATTCTTCAGATTATACCAACTACTAATTGCCTACGCAGCTCGTCCCTAAGGCCCAAATCAACTTGCCTCCCCTTAGGGAGCACACCAGCTACGCCTGTTCCAAAAGTGGTAACTGAAACAATCGGGGAAACCAAGAGATCACCATGTAAAAAAGTGTATTTTACACAAGTCTCTTTGGTCATAGAAAGGCTCAACTGGAGAAGGCTTCAGGTACCTGTATTGTATAAATTCCTTGATTTGCATTATTCATAACACGCTAAGTTAATGACAAATCTCTGATCCATCTCTGCTATGTAGAGCCAGCCATCCCGCCACTAAACCATTTGGCCAGCTGTTAAAAGGGAATGGTCTGACCAGACCTTTTCCTTCTTACGCGGTGAAGTCACAAAAACTCTTATTTCGAAAATGATCATTGAGCTCCTTGTATGTGCCAGGCCTTAGGTACTGGAAAACAAAGGTAGGTAAAGCAAAGTCCTTATTCTACATGAATTCAAGTCTGAGTGGAGTCAACCATGTAAAAAACTAACCAAGTGACAATGTGAGGGAAAAAATGTGTACAAACAAAACATACCCTATTTCAGGCACGAGAGTCCTTAATTCTGCCTGGGAGGTAGAGAAAGGGACATTCGAGCTAGCCTTGAAATGATTGTGAAATATAGGGATGATTGTTCCAGAACATGACACCTTGTCTAGAATTTCATAGTCATAAAACCAAGTATCTCGTTACTAAGTGATTACCACGTAAAATTTCGGTTGGTTTTTATCTTGGGTTTTCTTTTTTCTTTTTTTGTTTCGACTTTGTTTTTATGAAGAGCACCTGGAAATTCATAAACTCTTTTACTAACTCCTATATTGTCCTTGAGTTTAGTTGGGGTCAAATTATAAATGTTTCTCATCTCTTCCCTAGCTGCTAACTTTCTTTAAATAGGATCCCATAAAGTGACACAATGACATTTAATAACAAACCCAATGCATAAAACTGCTGAAGTCTGAAAATATAAAAGCTTTATGACAATACATATCAAATAACACTGAATATGAAAAGTTCTAGAACATTAGTGGGATCAGCTGGAAATAAACCTACTCCAAATTAACCTCAGTTTTACACAAGTAGACATGGCAATTATATAGAAACAGAGGAAGATTTTTAAATGCCAACACTACTCTGTTGTTAGATGGGTGCCCCGACCCCACGGATGGCTGACCGTCACTTACTGGCTGTGCCAGCCTAACGGTCCCTGTGACCTTGATTATGGTACTTCCCAGGAGATAGACCATGGGTGAAAAATCACAAACTTTTTGCAGAAAAACCAGCTGGAAAACAAATCTGAGATTCTATGAAAAATGAGAATACACATCATGTATTTCCAGATTTATCATGCCACATGCCTTCAAGGTAATTATCATTCATCATTCTGGTTTATACATGAAAAAATAAAAACAGGAAAAATTAAACTGAATGCTTTTAGCTGGCACTTAATGAATTCCCCCTACTAATGTTTACACTACTAGGGTATCTATTGGTACGTCATCTGTCATTTGTCTCCAAAGGGCTCCATTTTCTGATATGATACTTGCAGTATGTTACAAATCAGCTAATTATATGATAACCTTTCCTAGAAGCAAAACCAAAATTGCATGGATTTCAGGGCAGTTATTTCTAATGCTCATTTTCAATCACATCTGTCTCTTAAATCAGGAGAAGCAAAGAGACGCAGTTGGTGAACAGCTATCTACAGTTAAAGCCAATTGATGGATTTGTTTTGTGGGACAATAAAAGTTAATAAAAGCTGTGAAGCAAAAGACTTCCGTTTTCATAAACTAAACGCCATGTATAAACACATCATTTTCATTCCTAGTTGATGATACAAGTTGGCCCGAAATTATCTTTACCTAGTGAATTGCTTGTGACAGAGAGAAATAATTTCTAATGGATTCCAAATGGTCTTTGTGGAAAGGGACAGACAGGTGGTTGTGGATGAATAAGCTACCTTTTCAATATTTATCTTTGCACAAATATGTTCGGAACCTTATTTTTTTCCTTTTTATTTAACGTAAGGCATCCAATAATTGCCTCCGTGGTGATGGAAAACATTCCGTTTTGATGTATTCTGTGACCTTCGGGCAAAGTATGTTGGAGGGCGAGATGTTTCCCCACTCCCCTGCTCCCCCTGGCCCTTCTGCCCTATCATCTGCCTTCTAGTGTTATGGTATTTAGCAAATTTACAATGACCAGAACAGCAGATGAATGTAGTAGGGCGATCGATGTTTTAAAAGGGTATTTTTGGTAATTTTGGTGGACAGGCCATGTGAGTCAGCACACGCATTGGTTTGTGAACTGATTGTTTCCATCAGATGAGTCAGTGGAGATGGGAGTGTCACTTTCCTAGAGGGGACATTTTCAACATGGTTTTTTAAAAAAAGGTACAGGGCTCTTTACCAATGAGCTCCATGCCACACAATTCTCCCACCGTGGTCTCCTCGGGTGATTTCCCAAGGCAGCCTCTCGCTCTCACCCAGCTGCATCATTCCACATCATCTGTATGTGAACGCTAATCAGTGAAAGCACACTGGGCCGAATGTGAGCCTTCGCGTGCCGTGATCTAGCGCTCCAGGACCCATCCAGGAGGGTGGTGCTCAGGCCCACCTCTAGGAGTTGTTGTCCTGCTTTTCTTCACATACGGCTCCTTCACCGACTTACCCCTTCCACAAAGAGCACACAGCGGCAACAAACCACACGCGCCAACTTCATGACCCCAGAGTCGTGGACAGGAGAACTCTCCTTTCCTCAATCCCTCCTAGATACTTCATTTCAGTCAGATATTGTTCGGATAAAAGAGAAAAACATATTTATTTTTCCACACACTCAGCAACCAGATTTCATTGATCAGATCTATTAAGTGCCGAGAGTCTTAAGTGAGGAGGAAAAGTGTTAGAAAGAGAAAAGCAGATGCCAACTCTCTGGCCTTTTAAGGATTTACAAATACCTGTAAAAACACAGCCCTCTCCCTCACCACTGACCAAACTAGCTGTCTGCACCCCCGAAGGAGAGGCTACAAACGTACCAACAACCCAGGGAGAGATGCAAGTTTTAAAGAGTGGCCTGGGCTGTCCATAATGGCAAAAGGCTCAGGAAAACTTCCTTCCTCTTTCTAACCTTCTGTATTTCACCTGCCTCCTCCCACCCTCACTTGTGTGTTATCTGCCTCTTCCTACTTACGAGCTCATCCCAGCCCCTCACGAGCTCTGAGGGGTCACCTAATCTCCAGACCCAGGCCCCTCTCCTTCCCCTTCCCTGGACCATCTTATCTCCAATCTCACAAGGCACAAGGGCAAAGGGACAAAGGCACAAGGTGAATTAGTTCTTCATTTTTCAGCTGCTCATGTTGACATTAGTCATATAATAAAGTAATAATGCAGATATTACTTAAAAAGCCATCTCTTCTCCTTGGACACACACTGAAATAACACGAACTCAGTCCCCATCAGCAGGCACTCCCCAATTCTACCACGGGAAAGAGTCCTGGTTTAGGCATCAGGAAATATGAGCTATTTACTAATTGTCTGCCAGCCATAGGACATGCCTTCGTTTCTCTGTTCCAAAGTTAAAATGACAAGGGCTTGCCCTGGTGATTTCTGAAATTTTTCCCATTCTGAAAATTCTGTGACCAAAAAAGGGATCAATTTTATAATTGCTAATCTGTGTGCAGTGTGTGTGTGTGTGTGTGTGTGCATGTTTGTATGTTTATAATTCTCTGTATTTTCTCTGGCAAGAAAAAGGGTTTTCTACAACCATTTATTAATGATGTGGTTTGCTAACTTGAACCAGAGACTGTTCACCAGAAGCTTTTAGTTTGAAAAATGCCTTAACTGTGGCCAAAACCAATGCTATAAAACAAAAGAAATGAGAGCGTCACTCTGCCTGCAGCCCACTGACCTGTGGCCGGAGGCCTGGCTCAGGCCTGGACCCCCAGAAGGGGAACAGCTGGGGCCTGCTGAGACGGCCGGAGCAGGGTCGTACCTGCTTGTGTTGCAGGGAATCTGAGGCTCTCAGCAGCAGTTTGGCTGCCCCCCAAACAGATTATAAATTCGTCAAGGGCAGGGAACACATCCTTTATATTTTTCCTGTATCCATATGGTGCAGAAAAAGAAAGAAAGAAAGCATTTGGGGCTGGCAGCCCAGCTCGAAGCTGAAGAATGTTATCCGCCCCCGTTCCAGGCCACCTCCTCCCTTCTAATCACAAGAGGAAGACATTCAGGAATAGCTTTTAAGAACTACCTCCCTCCTTCCTGCCTAAGAAGACATGTAGGTAGTTCATGTTCTCCCACACTTGAAGGGGAGGCACATGTCCATTGATGTACTGAATGAGACATCCCAGCATTGGAGCACAGGGCCAGCCAACCTGTCACACTGTGTCCACGCCCCATTTCAGTGATCTGCTGAGCAGGCAGCAACCCCCTCCTCCACCCTAACCCCCATCCCAGGGTAAGGCTCCTGTGATTGAAGAGCCTGCCCAGAGACAGACCCTGTTCAGCCACCAGCTGTGTGGCTGCCATCTGTAGGACTAGAGATGCCCAGCCCAAATCCTGGGGGGGCCGTCCGGGACCCCTGCATTGTGACATCAAGGCTGGACAGAGTAAGCTCCGCCACAGTACTTTCAGCTGTGGTAGCTGAAGGGGTCTACTCAGGACTTGGGAAATAAAAGGACTCACTGAGAGATGAACACACTCAATATCACACCCAAGTAGCCTCAAAATTTAATTCAGTCCCTTCTCTCGCCCCTTTCAATGAACAGCACACAGCTGGGTGAATTACTTGTCACTAAACAATTGTTAAATTCTTCTAGCTTCTCCAACTAGACTGGAAATAAAGTTATCAAGGTAGGTGATACTTCTCTTTGTTATTTATTGTCACCACCATTGTCATCATTTTTTAACTTCTGTATTGTTGGCACTATTACAGACGTCCCTCGTTTTCACCCGCTTTGCCCACTTCCACCCAGCCCTCACCACCCTCCCCTTGGACTTCACTACACTGTTGTCTGTGTCCGTGCGCTATGCACACATGTATATACGTTCTTTGGCTAATCTCTTCCAGCCTTCCCCACGTCCCTCCACTCTGAGATCTGTCCGTCTGTTTCATGTCTTCGGTCCTATTTTGTTCATCAGTTTATTTTGTTCATCAGATTCTGCATATGAATGAAATAATATGGTACTTGTCTTTCTCTGACTGGCTTATTTCACCGAGCATAAGAATCTCCAGCTCCCTCCATGCGGTTGCACAGAGTGAAGAGTTCCTCCTTTTTTACAGCCACCCAGTGTTCCACTGTATAAACGTGCACATATTTCCTCACCCTCTCGTCTACTGATGAGCACTGGGGCTATTTCGGGACCTTAGCTATGGTAAATGATGCTGCCATGAACACAGGGGCCCTTACACGCTTTCTGACTGGTGTTTCAGGTTTCGTAGGGTATATTCCCAGAAGTGGGATCACTGGGACAATCGTTTCCATTTTCAATTTTTTGAGAAAACACCATACTGTTTTCCATAGTGGCCGCACCAGTTCATCATCATTGTTACTATTACCAGTCCTAAAATAATACATGTTCTTGGTTTAAAAATGCAAATAGTACAAGGAGATAAAGTTAAAAGTTGCATTTGCTTATTTTTTCCTATCCTAGTCGACCCTACCAGGTTGGCCCTCTGTGACCTACTTTCTAGAGGAACCCCCCTTGGAAGGCTCATGCAAATTTCTCATTTTGTCCCATACATCAGTTACAAGTATGTATGCATAGAAAAAATAATCCGCATATAAGTGCATACTGCTACACACATATCCATACATGTATTCTCTATACAGCTATGCCATCATCTATTCTGTGGTTCTGTCTTTGCACCATCTTTTGTTTGGGGGCCAAGTTTATCACAGTTTACTCTTTCTGGATTTATTTAAGTTCAGTTTCCAATCCATGGAGCTGACTGCTCTAGTTGTTGCCACCACTGCTGTCGCTATTTATCGGTTATGCTTGATATATTCAGTCTGCCTTTGTCTCTTTGCCTTTGCACTTCATACACTGCTTTGTGCAGCTGAGCTGTCCCTCCCCACATGCCTCCTCCAACCATCTCTTGCCCTTCAGGCACTGCATCCGCTGTGCTGGGCGCGGTGTCCAGAGATGGGCACTGTGCAGTGGGCGGTGCTGACTGTGCTTCCTTCCCATGGTGCTTCTCCAGCCTGCATTTCACCACTGACCTCCTCTCCCGAAAGGATAGTTCTTGGGCCTTCGTCATTCCCTAGGGATCTGTACCTGGCTGCGTAGCTGCAAGGTCAGTGACCTCACTGGTTACAACATTCTAATTCAATTGACCACACCAGCTGGGCTCAGAATGGCCTCATCCTGTCATATTTCTCTCAAAATCTCTGCCTCCCACGTGTCATCACATTCCAGAAGAAGTTTATTCACTTTGCCCAAAGTGTCCAAGAGGAAAGAATTTCTGAGCTTAAGAGTCACTAAAGGAGATTCTCACCCTACCCCCATCCTTCTGTGTGCAGAAACATAGGTGCATTGTAATAACATTATTCTTATCCCTCATTGTAGAGTCAAGGAACAAAATAAATCACGCTGATGCAGAAAGTATAGCTCCTCCTTGAACTGCTGCTATCCACCAGAAAACTCTCCTTAGGATTTTAAATTTTGTTAACACCTTCCTACAGCACCAAGTTTGGATTACACTGGCCCCAAACATATTAACTTCATTTAAACAGCAGAGAGCAAGATGGATAGGCTTTCCTGTTTTTAGAAGGTTGAGAACGGTGGAAGAAGAATTGCATGCAAAGTGCTTCTACTAAACCTACAACACAGCCGTATAGCATATCATAATGACTTTGCAAAAAAAAAGCATGCAAAATTTCCAAGATGTCAATCACCTGGGGGGGAAAAATCATTAAAGCTCCCAACTGGCCAAGAAATTCTTTCCTTCTTCTTTAAAGGCCCACAAGTGTTTTCCCCCCAGGGGCGACGGGGCGGGGAGGCAGGGGGGCGCCCTTTGTACAGACGCTGCTGCATGGCTGCAAGGTCCCCGCTGCGTGAGCAGGGCCGCCAGTGTCTATCAGGATGTTAGAGGATTGCCAGGAAAACTCTGCGACAGGCAGCTCGTGTTTCATCTGAGAATTCGATTGAAATTCTATCTCCCTCACCCGTGCAGTTTAATTTAATCGATAGAACATTACACTATGTCACATTTAGTATTAAAAATAAATGATACAGACCAGATCTTTGAAAACCGGGCATTTGTTTTTGTAGGCATTTTGACTTTCCAGTGGCAAACATCCCAACCTGCAGAACTGGAAGAGCCAGACACGGAAAAGTGTCACTTTGAATTAAGCGGTCAATGCTTTCCCTGGCTAGGGTCTGTCCCGCACTTTCCTCAGACTTCCAGTCCCTTTCAACTCAGCCAAGGCTCTCATGAGCGACCAGGCCTATGGAGAATGAAAGTGCTTTATAGCACAGCCTTGCCCTTTTACAGACTGCTGTTAGGGGGCAAACGTGACAGATGTCTTGTGTAGAAAAGAAATATTTGCAGCTGATTATTATCGCCACTGTTCGTTCAAGTAAACTGAAGCGGCATCACCGTTTAGAATTTCAAAACACAGAGTAGTTATTTCAACATATTAGTGGACTTCTGGGTGATGACTTGTTGTCAGAAATAATAACCCTGAAGCATAAATCTAAATATAAGGGAAATCTGCGGTTGCACAATGGGCTTTTTTTTTTCCTCAATGTTTTGAGATAGAGCAGAGAACGTCTGGTCTGGAAGGAATCTTACAGATCATTTTAAGCAGACCGTTAAGTCTGCCTTTGTTTTTTGTTTGTTCTTTTACAATTGTCAATTTTATTTTTCAATTACAGTTTACATTCAGTACGATTTTGTACTAGTGTCTGGTTCATGTTCCACATTGTTTGAAGTAGTAAAGGAGGACCTTGAGACCCCACAGCCTGTGCTCCAGATGACATGGTGGGTGTCAAAGCAACATTCTGAGTTACCCCTGACTGATTCAGATGAGAGAGCCATGTCTCCTTTCTTGGTCTCTAGAACATCAGCAATCCCCCTGCTCATGAACCCAGACCTAAATCGTACTTTCACCTCAAGTATAGGCTTCTAGGATCTTGTCTCACAGACTCATCATATTTTTCCATGTATAGTATAATGTGCACTTCTTTGCCCAAATTTTTGAGGGAAAAATAAGGATGCTCATTATACATGGGTAGTACCTGAAATACCTTTTCTTGTGTTTTGTAATTATTTGTTACATAAAATTTCTTGTATCATAATGTTCAAAAACAAATGCTAAAATTTCTTTATAATACAAAAAAAGTATCTAAATATAAATGAATAAAACTTGAACTAAAATAAAAAGACTTTTTCCTGGAAGTTTGGACCAAAAAGGTGGGTGCACATTATACACGGCCAAAATATTTTGTCTGCAAAATATGGCAGACAAAAGTCTGGGCCCAGCTACTCAGTATCTGACATGGCATGTCTTTGAGGAACCAAAGTTCCTCAGTCCTGACCCAGCTGGTCCTCCGGATTGATTAAGCATCTCTCCCTTGGGCTCTGAGACAGCTGTCACCATGCTCACCGCCTGGCCCACTCAGGTTCTGGTCTTCCAGAAGTCTTTCTCTGTCTTCTCCTTCTCCCCTAAACTTCCTGGCTGCTGCCCCACCATCCCATCTCTGGGAGACCCTTCTTTTTTGTTGCCAGTGGCTATACCATTGGCAGATTTTAAGCTGATCCATCCCTTTTGTCCCCCCCCCCACACACACACAGGTTCTAGCAACACTAGGACTTCATGGGTGATTTTAATGACATAGCACTTATCTTGGTTTTCATGTGGTTGTTAGACTTCTAAATTAACAATGCTTTTACATGTTTATAACAACATCTACTGATAATAAGCATTCAGAGAAATGGAAATTGTCTTATGTCACTAGTGAGAATGTAAGTTATTCAATTTGCCACTGTCATTCGAATACCTTAAAAAGGCATGCGCCCTTTCAGCTTGCAATTCCACTCCCAGGAGTTTATCCTAAGAAAGTCATTAGGGGTGCATGTAGGGTGCTCGCTATAGCCATTTTTGTCAGTGGGAAGTATTGCAAACCAGGTGGATGCTCAAAAGTACTGGATTGGCCAAAAAGTCCATATGGTTTTCTCCATAAAACAAAAGACACTTTTCGTTTTCACCAGTAAATTTATTGATTTTAACATTTTGAGTATGTGGGCTATCTCCCATCCATGTAGTAGAATGTTGATTATTCTCAATGTCTTGATTTGATTGCTATCAACTTCAACTGGTCTACCAGCTAAATTCTACCAGCAAGGAGTCTCCAGCACTAAACTTTGCAAACCACATTTGATGCATTCAATGAGTCTCGGCACCTTCTCCATACACTGCACAAATCATTTTTGTGTTTCTGTTGTGTTTTTATGTTTCTTGAAATAATAAAACAAGCTATGTCAAAAATGTTGTGTATTTTCTTCCATCTTCAATATTAAAATGGCTACACAAAAATTTGCCAGTTTTGATCAATTTTTTAAAAAATACACACTGATATGATAGTTGTAACAATACAATTTAACAAAATTATTTTGAATGAAGTTAAAGACATCTAAGTGCTAATAAAGCCATTTTATGGAAAAAAACAAATAAGCTTTTTGGCCAACCCAATAGAAGAATGGCCATATAAATTTTATTCATACAAATTAACTCTAGAATCATTAAAAGCACTGTAGTACAAGAATATGTGATATGCAAAAATATTCACAGTATAATAGTATTTTTAAGCTGCTTTTAAGAGAGCGCTATATAATACCATTAAAAAGATAATCTATAGTCACAGACCTGAAATAAATCATTGCAGGATATATATCAAAGTGTTTGCAGTGGTCATCCTGGGTAGTAGACTAAAAAGTAATATTTTATTCTTTTCGTCTATGGTTTCCAAATTTTCTATGGTAAGCCTATTGTGCTACAACTAGAATTATAAAATATATCAATGCTTATTCTGAAACAATATATTCAAGCTGTAATCTATTCACTTATCTAAACCTACTATGTGTTAAGCCCTGCTAGGCATTCCCATTATATATTCATAATTTATACAACAATATATAAAATGAAAGTTTCTGAATTTAACCAGCTCACAGTCCAACAGGAGAGAGACAAATAAGAAACAATGTGATGAGTGTATTAGGAGCACAAAGGAGAACATGACGAGCTACGTACGAAGACAAGGCAGGTGTTAGCAAAAGCTGAAGGGAATAGGGCTTGGTGCGTAGAGGCCCCAGCCAAACAGTGACACCAGGCAAAGCTTGCCCCCCACACATCAGACTTTGAAATATTTCTATCAACATGGTAAAGATGACCTCTTACTGAAGATTAAGGAGAAAAATGCTGGTTTTGTGTGACTAGAGGTTTTCCTGGCATAGCACTCACAGATCACAACCCTCGGCCCCATGAGTGGCCAAAAGAACTACAGAAACACCCCAACTCCAGCTCACAAAGCTGAATGAAGATGATCAGCCTCCCCACTAATTCCATCCACCTCTTTGGGACCAGTTAGAGACAACCTCAAAGTGGTTCACACATCACGCTGATTTCCTGTCCCTCTCTCCCCTATCACATTAAGACCACAATGCAGTATTATTGGGGTCATCATCTTGAATCTTCCAATAGCCTACTATTATCTAGCTGTTTATCTGGTGGGTGGGAGGCATGAAAAGAGCTAAAAAATCCTTTATGAGAACTCTTTATGTCCATTTTGCATCCATTTGAACAAACAGTTGTGCATCAGATCACAAGAGGAGGAAAGGGAAAGAACTGAAAATGCTACTTCTGCTCAACTTCATAGAAAGAAACAGACTCAAACTGGGACTTTCTCTCCTCCTAAGTCAGCAGCCTCTCCCGATGGTTCCAGATGCTGTCATGTTGGTTTAGAATGAGCACTGAGACCACCCTGATGCCACTATAGCCTCCAAGACTTCGTCAGGTCTAAGGATCCAGGCACTTCAAGCACATGTTCAGCATGGCCAAGCAACCAGACACAGCTCCAGAAGCCCACCATTGAGCCTACTGTGACAAGGACGTCACCGCAGTCCTGTGTCTGCACACCCTCTGGTCTGAAAGAGGCCCATGCTCAGCAGATGCTCAAGAGCTTGAAGATTAATAGGGAATAGAAACAAGCTTTGCACGCCTGTGGCATTTCCAATAAAGCTACTGACTGAGTTCAGTTGGTTGAACTAGAAAGTAACTGGTCTCATAGCTATCATAAATTCAAGGTTTTTCTCCTCCAGGAATCAGCTTCCTCAAACCATTTTATGTACAAGGTCTGGTCTCTTAGGGTTAGTGAAGCCTTTTGCTCTAAAATTTAAAAATAATCCATTTCCCATGATTGCCATTCATTGCCACCATTGGAAAATGTCAAAGGGCTAGGAGTAACTTCCTCAGCTCACTAATCACAGTGAAACATTGTGTTCTCAGAGTTGTTTATAACAGCTGGGAAACTTAGAATTAGGGAATGTTGGGGATTTAGCAGTGCCCTGTGTTGCGAATACTAACAGACAGGAAGCTGACGATGTAACCTTTGAGTGCACTCGACAAGCACGTGATAAAATTGAAGTCCTAGCCGTGTCTCCCCGCAGGCTGCCATCAGCATTCCGAGGCATCAGGTCTTTACGCCTTCTGATCACAGGAAAACATGAGGAATGATTTTGCTTGATCTTTAAAAAGCAACTAATAAAATGAGGGTTTGCTAATAATTAACTATAGCCTCTGGACTTCTCTGCAGGAACTTTTAACTCTTTCTAAACTCCCTTACAGAATGAATATATGATGGTTTTATAGAGTACACGACATATTTAACAAGATATATTTCAAGAGACACAGTGGTACAGCCCACTTAAATATTCTTTCCAACATGTAAAAAAATGGCTACAATACATACCTACCCACACGTTTCCCAAGATGAGAAAATTCTCATTTTTCCATGATCTGCTGGCATGGTCAAAACCTGGCAGAACCTTAGGTTAGTCCATGAACTGCCACCCCAGGAGTCAGTGGACTGATGTGAGAGTTTTCTACGCCACTGATTGCTAAATTGGCACAGTTACCACACTTTGAAATTGCATGTCGAGAGAACCTTGAAGAAAGCCTGTCACACTCCAAAAAATACTAAGAACGCTTCAACACTGGGTCTCTCCTTTTTGTTCCTTTCCACCCTTTGGCTTCCAAAATACTAAAAACATGTAATTATCTGAAAGTTCATGAGAACGTTGCCTTCAGACAAACCCTTCAGTATGAACTTACAAGTTCATCAAAATAAATTTTACTGGTTATGAAAATAATTGCCTGCATGTTATAGAGAATTAGCTCCATAGTTTAATCAAACTGGTATTTTTTTTTAAAAGCAGATGATACATACATATGACAAGCATGGATTTTCAGGTTACTGGAGCCTGCAAAGGAGGCAGCTAAAATTTCCATGGAACAATACCTCAGTGTTTTAGATCTCCCAGCCCACTACTACCAGAGCAAGAGGCATTAGCATAGCTAATATCAGTACAGATAACAGATGATTCACGTCCGTCACCCACGCTCTCTCTAGGCAAAAAATGTAATGTGACAGCTGCTCTAATAGGTACATATTAACAAAAGATCACTTAAAAATAAATACTACTCTCCATGATACACGAAGTTCATCACCCTTAAGAATTTTCAAGTTTAAGATACCTATTTGTTTCTAGTAGCATAACACTCTGTTTTAGGACTTGAAAATATTGAAATAAACCATAAAAATACAAATACCTTTTTATTATTCAGTGGCATGGTAAACAGGTAAGACACTGAACTATCACTTTAAGGATACCCTTTAACATATATATACATATATACACGTATATACACATATATACATACGTATTATATTTTGCCCCTCCCTTATGCTAGTCCTGGGTAAAGTTAATCTTTCATGGCCCCCCTCTTCCCCTAAGTAATTCCCATCTTATCAGTGCTGTGCCAACTCCCCATTTAACAAGGCCACTGAAACTGGAGCGAGGCAGCCTGAAAGCAGGCACTGGGCCTGTCCCTATCTAGCTATGTGGCCCTAAGCAAATTGCTTATCACGTATGAACCTCAGTTTCTTCTCGGTCAAGGGCTTTTCAGCTGCCCTACTTTCCTAAAAGAGTTTCGTCAAGATCAGATAAGTTTTGTACACTGTTCTTTCATAAGTGAACATCACACTGTGTAAGCTCCTCACTTAGAATCAAGTTTAGCTGATGTGACAGACAACGCAAAATGACAGTGGCTGAAACACTACCGAAGATACAAGTCAGAGCTTCTTTTTTTTTCTCATGTGAAAAAAATCTGGAGGGAAGCTCTCCAAGGATCAGTGGAATGGCTGCAAAATGCAGAGAATTCTTTCTCTTTCTCTTTCTCTTCGGAATTCTTTCCGAATTCTTTCTCTTCTGATGTCTTTTTTCTCTCTTAAAAGATCCACCATCTCAGCACCTGAGCTCTGCCATCATCGCCGCCTTCCAGACAGCAATGAAGGGGAAGGAAGGCGGCGTCCGCCCTTCCTAGGAGACTTCCCAGAACCGCA
Source organism: Sturnira hondurensis (assembly GCF_014824575.4). Lineage (NCBI taxonomy): Eukaryota > Metazoa > Chordata > Mammalia > Chiroptera > Phyllostomidae > Sturnira > Sturnira hondurensis. Next base: position 1,331,968 of record NW_028077910.1, read on the forward strand.
CTTGACACTCCAGATGGCATGTGCTGGCCAGGGCTCAGACATACGGCCATACCAAGCTGCAAGGCAGTTTGAGGAAACATGTGCCCAGGTGCATATCAGGAATTCTATTAAAAGAAAGGAGATGGTGCTTATTGGGTATCAATTACCAGTCTCTGACAGAGACCATTTTTTTTTTTTCACACTTCTGTTAGAAGTCTTAACTCTACAGCCGCCTCACTTTGAACCCTTATTAAAACTTTCCTGCCTGGGTCACATTTCTGTTCTCTGGGTTTTGGATGATACTGACCACACAATAAATGGACTATACCAAAGTCTATATAAGCAGATGGTGGTTAATTATTGCCAAAAATCTCTGAAATGGTATCTCTTTACAAATTCTTTCTACCATAGCAGTACTGCTCATTGCCCCCAGAGCCCCAAATTTATCCCTATAAGGCACAAATCTAATTATATAATTTCCTTGCTTAAAGCCTGCAGCAGTACCCAACTGCTAAGGAGACTGTATGTTCCCATTTGCCCAGGACGGTCTTGGTTTATGCCTCTTGTCCCAGGTCTTGTTCTGCATTTTTATTTTATTTACCAAAGTGGTAATAGGAACATTTGTCTGAAAATAAACCATGCTGTCTTTAATGGACCTCCAGCTCCTGCCACAGACTCTTCTGGTAGTGTGTGAGAAATGTGTGCAATGAATAGATGTCTTTAACATTCAATTAAATTTGACAAAGAACCAGTGAAAATCCAACTCTCTCTTCCCAGCCCCTTCAAGACCCAACTTAAGTGACAGCTCCCTTTCAAGGACAACATACAGGGCTATTCATACAAAAATTGAAGTGCACTTTGACACATTTGGGTAGAGTCAGCTAACTCCTTCTAGTCTGGTGTCACTGCCTTCAAGGTTTAGGAAGTCACCGGTCTGAGCATTGGCAAGTCAGGTGGAAACATGAAAACTGTAAGTTAAATATAAGTAAACATACATGTGAGAAATAGAGACTGGGCAATTCTTCTAAAAAGTGTGTACAGAATAGTCCCAATGTTCTTATTACAAAAGCTTATCATTAACTGTATAGAATAAATCTATTACTATATATTTTATTGTTAATATACTTTTATTTTGCAATAAATCATTTAGCCCTTTCAGCAGCAATAAACAAAAAAAAGAAACAAAATTCAAGCTTAATGAAAATTTAAGACTGAATTTCTCAACAAAGTTTATGATTAAAAAGTAACTCAGGCCAAACATCTGTTGAGAATATCATCCTCTGTGTGACATCACTGGCCACAAGGAACTGAGAAGACATCAAGTCATAAAACTTCTGCAGAAACACCAGCAGCTCCTGCAAAAGCTGATAAAAGATTTTGCCCGGACATGGTCCTTCCATACAGGCAGCCTGAGGTGAGTTTCTGTATCACACCAGAAAGTGTGACTTTTCATTTAGAGCAAATGGCTCTTCTAAATTACACTGCCCTTTTATGCCAAGTTCTCTCGTGCAAGTATAAAAATAAAGCGACAATGTCAGTATGCTATGTCCATTAGCAGGAGAAAAACCTTAAAACAGTTAAATGGTACCCATTTAATATCAGAGACTTCAGCTTTAAATAAAAAATTAGTTAACTCAAAAATGGTTCAACTGCTTTCCTTGACTTACGAAATAAAGTTAGTTCATTCTGACCAACATAGTCGAAACATCTAATATTTTTGTGAATGCTATTGTAAATTCAGTTAAAATTTTATATATTAGAAGTAATTATTTGCTTTTATGGAAAAACAATTAGAAATTTTGATGGATCCCTATATCGTAATAAAGATAAGGATCTGAAGAAATATTTTTTAAAATAGAAACTATGCAAAATTCTACTTAGAACTGGTTGTAGTACACATGTAATTCATATGTTCATCAAAATAAGCTATGATACTCTTCTGTTCAAAATAGTATAAAAGTATTTGAGACCTGTACTTCTCAAAATTTACATCTCCTTACATACACATACTATGTGTATACTTACAGTGTATACTTATATGATTAGAATGGTTTAACCACATAAAATTTATAATGAAGTTAATACTAAGGATAAATAAACATGCAGCATGGTGATAAGTACATCTTCATTTTGCTGCCTACAATAAATTAAATATTAGAAAGATTTGAGCCTCTGAAAAAAATTTTATATCAACTTAAGTGTTTTGGGAATTAAATATAAACAAGTCCTCTAAATGTTGTTTGCATTTTATTTAAAATTAGTTGAGAATATTTCTTTATTTAAAAAGATTTTACTCATCCATTCTTAGAGAGGAAGGGAGGAAGGAAGAAAGGAAGAGAAGCATTCATGCATACGTGTGAGAACGTTGGTCAGTTGCCTCTCGTACATGCGCCAAGCCCAACCTGCAGCCCAAGCGTGTGCCCTGAGCCGGAACCAAACCAGTGAACTTTTTGCTTTGCAGGACAATGCCCAACCAACTGAGCTACACTGGTCAGGGCTAAAATTAATTGAGAATATTTAATCAAAGTACTCAATGGATAAAATGTCAAAAACGTTAGTTTTTGAACTTTTAATGAATTTTGATTACTAAAAACAAAGCTTACAACAAGCTTGACATAGAAACTTATTCCTCTAAAAGCAAAAGGAGAACTCAGCAAACTAAATGACAAGGGTTTGAAGAGCATACACATTCAGCCTGGCTGGTGTGGCTCAGTGGACTGAGTGCTGACCTGCAAACCAAAAGGTTGCTAGTATGATTCCTAGTCAGGGCACTTGCCTGGGTTGCCGGCCAGTGCCCAGTTGGGGGTATGTGAGAGGTAACCACACATCAATGTTCTCTCTCTCTCTTTCAACCTTCCTTCCCCCTCCCTAAATATAAATAAATAATTTTTTTAAAAAATGAGTATACTGATTCAGTTTTGAAATTCTATAATTATTCTTTAGAATACTTGCAGAGAGAATCATTTAATAGCACTACTATTTTTATTGGATAAATTTATAGTATCCTATTCTAGAGTGAAATGAAATTGAGAAAGCCTGTAATTTTGCAGTGTTTATATTTGGCAAAAATTCAAAAACATCATAAACAGAGACAATTTATTTGATGTGTCTTGTCTTATAAAAATATTTGTTAAAGAAAGGTACACTGAATAGAGTGGAGAAAACAGCCTGAGATGTTTACACATTTCAGTGTGAAAAAACTGAATTGAGAATATTCTCTTTGCCATAATTTGTTTTGAACATTCCTCAAGGCATTTAGGGACAGTATTTTCTCAAATAAAAAAAGTGGAAGAGTTCACTGGAGGTATCAACTATTCTAATCTATGTACCATAAAATAGAACTTGAAACATACTGTTTTATTAAAACATGAAAAATAAGCTCACACTGAAATATATTCTTCAGAAAAATGCTAATGAATGGTAGTGAAGATATAACCAAATTGAAACATGTGACTATACATAAGAAATATAACTACTTTACTCATTATTTTTTTGTCTACTGAAGTTTTTATTTTTGTTTTAATATACAAGATAAATGTTTTTATGATTTAGAAAGAATTTTATCTTGACAAGGCTTCCTAGAATTAATTTGATGGTCAATAAATATAAAAAAAATAAATTTCAATGATTGTTAGCACCTTTTATTCTCACGAGTGTCCCATTTTGGACAATACACTTTATGGCCACCCTAACTGTAGCAGCAGGATAAAGCCACGCTCCTTGTGAGGTGGCCCTCTGAACCTTGCCAGCCTCCTCTTCCGCATTGCCACCCCACCACTCTCCAGATCTCAAGTCACACACCGCTTCTCACTGGCTCGGGAGCGGAGTTCACTGGCGCCGTTCTGCCCGCACACCTCCCTCTGGCTGTAGTGCCCTGTGCTCTCATAACCCTAGTAAATTCTAACTCAACCATTCAATCCACCCCTAATGTTTTCTTGCAGCTTTCCCTCGCTTTCTCCTTCCGTCTTCCCACCCCACTGTTTTGTTTCAGGTTCTTCTTTCTGATGGAATGGGGAGAGCTGAGAAGTCATGGACTTGGACTTCCTCACCTTTGTGCACCCAGAGTTTGATGCATTACCTGACACATAGGGTTTAGTCAGTAAATATTTGTCTAGTGGAATGTGTTACATTGCAAAGATGACCTTTCAGAATCTCCCTGTTCTATGTCTGTGCATAAAGCTTCCCCAGGACCTGATCCACTAACTACTAAGCTCCAAAGGGCTTGGTTTTCTCTGGAGGAGGATGATAGGTTTATGATAATCTACTGGCATGCTCTTGCTAGGGCTCTGAGTGAGTAGGTAATTAACCTCAGTTGCCTAGAAATTCAGTTAACTTCATTGAATCTGAGGGAGTGATACACTGTGTATGTGCACCTGTGTGTGAGCGTATGTATAAAATGGATTAGCCAAGAATAGGCCTACACACAAAACTCAACTAACAAGTCTCAGTACCTATAATCTAATTCTATTCCCTAAAGCTGGCCACAGGCTCCCTTCACTAGGTAATAGGGCCGTAAGGAAGATGTTCCATCAATGTGAACCTATGACATATACCATGGTGGGACTTCGTGCTGTGTTATGTCTCCTTCAAACAAGGCTGCTTTTCATTATGGGTATAATTTAAAGGTTTCTATAGGAATATGTGTGTGTATATTATAAACACCTGAATAGGTAAAAGAAAGGCTTGGAGCTAGGCGGATCTGTCAGGGAATTTTGACTTTATGTTTCCTCGGTCCCCTCACCAGTCACATGTGGATAATATTGCCTGCTCTTGAGGGTTGTTGACAGACTAAATAAGGGGCAGGACAGTGTTTTGCAGAACAAATGGTAATGTTGTTATATTTCTCCTTCCAAGATCTATTCTTGTTTGACTCCCATGTAACCTGCTAAGACTGGGTAACCTTAATACCTATTCTCTGAAGTCAGCAAGTCCCCATAGCCGCCAAATTCTGTTTCCAGTGGCATTTTAAGCACAGCCCCTGCCCAGACCCACAGGAAGCCCTCCAGACCCCGGGCTCCTCTGCTGCTTCCCAGCAGGCAGCTGCCCTAAAAAAGCAGGAGGTGAACAGGACTCTGGAATCCCACCAAGATCTGGCTGGACTCCACATTCAGCCCCATGACTCATGTCCTTTGAGTTACTGAATGAACTTAAAGTGTTGCCAAGAAATTTCGCAATTCACAACCAGTAGATGTAGAAATTATAGAATCACTTTCCTCAAATTAGTGACCATGGATATTTGTGCCCATAAGAACAAGGGCACCTTGGAAAGTTCTACAGCAAAATTTTCTTTATGTTTCAGGGAGGACCCCAAAACACCAATGTCGTTTCAGCATTTTCTAGTGCATATGAACGCAAAAAAAATGCATAAAGAGAAAAACCTCATCCCAGGCTGAGGGTCCAAATTCACAGTCATCAACAAATGTCTTACATCTTTTTTAATGTGAACAGCAAATTGATGTATATAAAACTGAAAAGAACTGACAATTATGTTATTCATCAACTGTTTAAAAAATAAATAAAAATTACATCTAAGTTAAAGATTTTATTTATTCATTTTTAGAGAGAGGACATGGGAGGGAGAAAGAGAAGGAGAGAAACAGCAATGTGTGGTCTTCTCTTGTATGCCCTCAGCTGGGGACCCAGCCCACAACCCAGGTTAAGTGCCGTGATTGGGAATGGAACCAGCAACCCTTTGGCTTCCAGGACAGCACTCACTTCACTGAGCCACACCAGCCAGCTAGATGTAACTTTTAAGTCTTTCAAAAAATAGTTCCTTCAAGGAGGACATACAGAGGATCCAGAGACACATGAAAAGATGCTCAATATCGCTAGCTATCAGAGAGATGCAAATTAAAACCACAATGAGATACCACTTTACACCAGTCAGAATGGCTATCATAAACAAAGAAACAACAAGTGTTGGACAGGTTGTGGGGAAAAGGGGACCCTAGTTCACTGTTGGTGGGATTGCAGACTGGTACAACCACTATGGAAAACAGTATGGAATTTGCTAAGAAAACTAAAAATGAATGTGCCTTTTGACCCAGCAATTCCACTATTAGGAGTACATCCTAAGAATCCTGAAACACCAATCCAAAAGAACCTATGCACCCCGATGTTCATAGCAGCACAATTTATGATAGCCAAGAGTTGGAAGCAACCTAGATGCCCATCGGTCAATGACTGGATCAAAAAACTATGGTACATTTACACAATGGAATTCTATGCTGCAGTGAGGAAGGAGGAGCTCCTACCCTTTGCAACATCATGAATGGAACTGGAAAGCATTATGCTGAGCAAAATAAGCCAGGCGGTGAAAGACAAATACCATATGATATCACCGTTAACAGGAATCTAAACAACAAAACAAACAAGCAAGCAAAATATGACCAATGACTCTCAAATACAGAACAGGTTGACAGGGTCCAGAGGGGAAAGGGGAGAGAATCACAGGGGAAAGGGGATGGACTCACATGAACAAGTATAAAGGGCACATGGACAATAACTAAGGTGGAGGGCGGAAATTGGAGGGAAGTGGGGAGCACTGGGAGAGGCAGGGCTGGGAATATAAGACAGAAAACTGTACTTGAATAAGAATTAAATAAAAATAAAAATAAAGAAACAGTTCCTTCTCCTTATCAAGACAATTGAATGCTTTATCACTCTGTGATTCATTCTGGGAAATTTTCTTATTCTCAATTTCAAATTATCATTTTTTCTTTGTCTTTAACCAGTTGATTAAACCAGGCACTGGCTTTCAATTTCATTATCCCTAGTTTGCAGTTCTAGAAAACTTATTTGGTTGTTTTTTAAATATTTTTAGTATTCCATTTGGTGTTTCATCTTGGTGTTTAGTATTCCATTTGCTATTTCCATCTTGTTTTAGTGTTTTGGCTATGTCCTTTTGTATACTATTTTTCACTGTTGCCCCAGGAATGGTAAAATCTCTCATTTTTACACTCTATTTTGATTTAATATTTTGTCACTACAAGTAAAATATAGAAACCTTATAATCATATGTCCCATTACCTGTCCCTTTTCTGTTATGGCCATCATAATGCTTTACATTTGTATATATTGAAAACCCCAGTGAAGTTATACTATTTGCTCTGTTATAATTTAAAGAACTAAAAGGAGAAATGTAGTATTTGATATTTACCATTTTTACTGTTCTTTCATTCCTAAAGTTTCAAGTTTCCCTTCGGCCTAATTAACTTTCGTATTTCTCTTAAAACAGGTCTGCTAGTAACAAATTCCTAGTTTTGCCTTCCTTCCTGATAGAGTGTTTTCATCTGTAAAATTCTTGACAGATTTCAGGGCTTTAAAATAGAGGAACTATATTCTGACCTCTGTGATCTCAGGAGAATTGTCAATAATTCCAATCATTGTTTTCCTAAATACAAAGTGTTATTCTCAAGATTTTTTTTTCTATTTTTGGTTTTCAACAATTTGATTATGATGTGTTGAGGTCAGTTTTCTTTGTGTTTATCCTATTTTGGTTTTACTAGGCTTCTTAAATCTGTAAATTTGTATATCTCACGAAGTTTGGGAAGTTTTCAATCATTTCTTTAAATGCTTTTTCTGCATCAATTTCTTTTCCCTTTTCTTCTGTAACCTAAATAACAAAAATGGTAGCCATGCATGTTGGTTGCTGTTGTCTCCAATGTCTTTCAGGCTCTACTCCATTAAAATTTTTTTCTTTGTTGTTTAGATTAGATCAATATTATTTATCTTTCGGTTCCCTAACTTTTTTCTTTGGTCATCTGCATCCTGGATGTTCACTTATTAGGAGGTTTTGGGTTTTTTTTTAATTTTTGTTTTTGTTTTTTTTTTCCAGCAAGAGTTGGAGGGGAAAAAAACCTTTCTTGCCAATAAGCAGTTTGTCTAATTTTTTTTTCACAAGGGGCACAGCAATTAGCAGAGCACTGAAAGGGGAGAGAATGGATTTCAAAGCCAACAGTAAATGATCAACATCCTTTCTAACCCAAAGCAGCTGAGGCCCCATGAGGCACTTTATTTTTTAGGCAGGTCAGGGGAACTCAGCTTTTCTTACTGTCTTTCTGCATTTGCTGCTACCAACCTGCCACTTGAGATTGTTCTCCCTTGTACCAGCCACAGAGTAAATTTCCTCTTCCACCAACTGGAAAGAATAAATATGTACTATGTTATTTCACAGCACCACTGTAAATTGTGCTACTCAGAGATCTCAATGATCACCAGCTCCCCAAAGCAACATGAAATGGCAGATACACTTGAACTAAAGGAAAAATACATTTTTTAAGTTGCCTTTGCTACCCTAGTGATGGGGACCACCCTGAAGTTTAGTCTTGAGGGGAAAACACACAAATTCAAGTTCTGGTGCACATTTATCTCTACTTTCCCTGATGTATACAGGTGTCGTGGACCTTCGGCCCCTGGCCAAACCATAATAGTTGTTTTGTGATTTCTTTAGATATCCTAAAGAATTTTTAAAACATGCAATACCTGACTATTTAGTCAGGGGCACTGACCTATTTTCCCTTAGATTGTCAAAAAAATGACAACAGCCAACACAACAATAACTGTCAGTGTGAGTGAATCAAAATTATATTTATTGTTGTTTATTAGGTTGGCAAAAATATATTTTTGGTGTGTTACAGAATTTTAGTAATTAGTTTATGTGTGCTGTGAGATGAAAAAGGTTGAAAATCACTGCTCTAAAGATTGAGGATTATTGCTAGGAGACAATTTTTCATGGATCTCTCAATATTTTTGCACATCCTGTAAATAGAGGTACTGGCTGCCCTTTGTTCTGAGCCATCTTTCAAAGGATATTCATATAGCAAACAGCCTTGAAATAGAGACATTGTGTCTACCTTCCAGAGCAAAGAGCAGGTTTGTTTACAGTATGGAAGATAGCGTTTCCCTGTCCAGTGGAATAAAGAAAATCTCTCTCTCTCTCTCTCTCAAGTAAAGGTCAAGCATGCTGACTGCACATTATACAAAATTTGGGTTCCCTATTTTGAGGGTTGTTCTTCTGTAACAAACCCATTCTGTTTGCAGGTATCATCGGCCCTCTTCAAGACAACCTGTGGGATTTGGGACTTGGGGACTGGTGCAAAAATGCTGATTCTCTGGCTCTTAGTATTGTCACGAGTAATATACTGCCCTTTGCCTCTGACTCAGGAGTCTCAACTCTTCTACCAGTATCCTTGCATCGTGGCAGCCTGCCCTGCCAGCTTGCAAAGAGTAAAATCATAGGCCTTCAGAGTTCTTGGCAGTTACAGAATGCCTTTCAATGCCTGCCCAGCCCTCCTATATTATTTCTTTCTCCTCCAAGGGTGGGATGGTTGCCATGTATTTGCATAGCATCTGGGCACCTGCCCATTTCCCAGACCCTCTCAAGGCTCTATCCCAGAACTGTATGTCTTAAAACAGTTAACATAGATGCCAAAAGTGGTCAGTAGTTTCTTTGTTTCATCCACAGTTATACATATTTCTTTGCTATATATGTACCCTATCACGTATCTCAACAGCTGCAAGCAGAAGCGAGCTCACATCAGACCACTGTGTTCTATGACCACAGTCGGCCTCTATGCGAAGCCCATACAAATACATTAACAAACCCCACTTGAGAATAAAGAATGTAAAATCCCCATGTAAGACCATCTATAAAGTTTTATTATTATGAGCTCCTAAAATACAAGAGCTAAGGTTGGCCACCCCTGTTAGATTTTCCTTATTCATAAACAGAACTGAGTTAAAAGTAAATCAGTGGGCACTCAACTAAAATATTTATTTCAGGACAGTAAACAAAAGTTTATTTGTTCTACCAAAGGCTGAAAGGGACCAGGGACCATGTTTAATCTGTCAGTATAAACATTGTGCCTCCACATTTGGGTTGTGTTTCACTGTCAACCTGGTCACTAAGTGGTTAGATACCAGCACTGACTCTTGAATGAGTCCACTTGGCCTAGCAACGCAAGTGAAATTAATGAACAGGAAATGAGTTACCTAAATTCCCTGGCTATCTTACATTTCTTTTGTATTATTTACATGGTATCAAACTCTGTTCCAGTTACTATGGATGCATAACAGATTACCCCCAAATTCAGCAATGAAGCACGCTCACTGGTACAGTGGGTCAGGAATTTGGATGGGGTGCAGTGGGAACAGCTGGTTTCTGCCCTATGATGTCTGGAGCCTCAAAGGCTGGCAGCTGGAATTATCTGAAAGCTGCTTCACTCATGTCTGATGTTGGGTGATGGTTGTCAGCTGGGGCCTTGGTTGCTCGCGCTACATTAGTCAGTCTGAGCCTCCTCACGGCATGGTAGCTGGTTTCCAAGGGCAAGTGTCCTGAGAGAGNGAATTTGGATGGGGTGCAGTGGGAACAGCTGGTTTCTGCCCTATGATGTCTGGAGCCTCAAAGGCTGGCAGCTGGAATTATCTGAAAGCTGCTTCACTCATGTCTGATGTTGGGTGATGGTTGTCAGCTGGGGCCTTGGTTGCTCGCGCTACATTAGTCAGTCTGAGCCTCCTCACAGCGTGGTAGCTGGTTTCCAAGGGCAAGTGTCCTGAGAGAGGGAATGGATGCTAGCTGTACCCTTTTTATAACCCAGCCTTGGAGGCCACAGAGCACCACTTCTGCCACATCTATTGATCAGAGAAGACAAGTCTGCCAGGATTCAAACAGAGAAAATATAGACCTCAGCTTCCAGGGAGAAGCTGTCGGTCACAATTTCAATGCACTTGGGATTGGGATGTGTGTATCAGTGTGGTCACCTTTTGAAATACAATCTGCCAGCTATGTATTTGTAAGGAATGTTCACAATAATCCTGCAAAACAGATGCTTCCACATGCTTCATCCTACAGACCGAAAAGGACATTCAGGAGGGTTAAGCAACTTGGCCAAGACAACACAACCCCTGCTGAGCTAAGGCCCACCTTTAACATGCATGGTACCTAAACACTAGATTGTAAGAACCACCATCAGTTAATGTACCCAGACACGAGTTTTGTTTGGACAAAGACTTCCTCCGATAACCAGAGATAGTTTCGGTCTCCACCTGGAACATGGTTTTCAGGACTCTGTTGACCTGTCTGGTTGACCTGGCCATCATCTCTGAATTGTCAGTGTCTAACATTTGGCACGTGACTTAAAGACCTGCCCTTTTAAGTTTCTTCTTGTTTCAACAGCTTCTGGGGTTGTATTGGCAGTAGAAACAGAGAGCTCATACAGAAGTGGTAACGGAAATGAGCTCTGGAGACAGATAAACATGGGTTTAAATCCTGGCTCCACAACACTTCTTTTGATGCAGTAAACATGTCTCTTAAGTTTGCTAAGCCACAGTTGTTTAACTCCTCCTGAAACGGTGACAATAATATGTTTCAAGAAGCTGTTTGGAGGGGCATAGTAATAAAAATAGCAGGAATTCCTGTCCCCACATTCTTAAGTAGTCCCCTAGGAACTTTCACCTCGGCGAAGTTCTCAGGTTGTTTCATGAGCGTTTACACATGAATCTCCACGCGAGGTGCACCTGAGGCTTCCTCTTCTAATGCAGACCCATCCCTGGTGGATGGTCTCAAGAAGTCACCTGTTGTAATAACTATGGATGGTGCCAGGTGGGTACTGGAAATATCAATGGGAACACTTTGTAAAGCATGTGACTGTCTAACTACTATTCTGTACGCTTGAAACTAATATAAAATATCGAATGAAAAAATTTATACACACACACACTTTTGATTAAATGGAAAAAAATGAAGTTACCTGAGGCAGTGCCCCATCACTAACTCAGTTACAGGAGTTCCAGCAGAAAATGCTCTCTTCTAATGAAACTATGGCAGCAATCCCGCAGGAGACTGAGAGGCACAATACTGAGTTTATCATTGGGAGGACCACCCCCTCCACCCGTCGGCTTGAATCACATGGAGAAACAGTTGTTTGGTTCTGCTTTTGCTAGCGAGTTCTCTCTCCAGAGGGCTTGCACATCGGTCTTCAGCGCTAGTGTAGAACAGACACCATTTTTCCCTCTACAACCATCCCCCCTCCTCACTTTCTCCAGCCAAAAGTTAAAACACATGCAAACATATGCAGGTTCCTTCTTCCCAGATCTGTCCATAGTTTTATAGCCTCTCCTGATCACATGACCCTTTACATGCTCCCTCTTTTCTGTGTGTTCCCCCTTTTCTCTGATTTTACCTCTAGTCAGCCTTTCTCATCTCTCTCCTTTCCCTTCATCCTCTGCTTTTATAAGTCATGGTATACACTGATGGGCATCAGCTTCATTCAGTTGCTTTCTGTAAGGAGAGCTGTGCACCTGGTTTGCCCACTCTGGATACCCAAATTTTATTTAGATTCTCCCAGTGAAGCGAACGTATGTGAACGTTGTAAGTAAGGGCATCTAACTGTAGTCTTTATCAAAACTTTGTTTTAAAGAATGCATTGAGAATGACTCTAGTCCCATTGTGGAAGAAGACCTGTATATAATTTACATTCCAGTAACTTTAGCTGGATGTTATTTGCAGTTTACTTTATATTTAATTCAATATAGTGCTGACGATAACTTACAACCCCTCATCACAAAGAGATGTCTTACATCCCTTGGCCAGAGGTGGCCAGAGGTGGCACATGTCTGTGTCCCGGCCCGATTCACACGTCATCCCTCTAACTTTCAGATCCAGCCCTTCCCTTCCACTGCCCAGTGCTGAGCTCCTCTCTGCCAGTGTCACACCATCTGCGTCCAAGTGACTGTTTTCCTGGGTCAAGACTTTTCACAACAATTATTTAATGNACTTTATATTTAATTCAATATAGTGCTGACGATAACTTACAACCCCTCATCACAAAGAGATGTCTTACATCCCTTGGCCAGAGGTGGCCAGAGGTGGCACATGTCTGTGTCCCGGCCCGATTCACACGTCGTCCCTCTAACTTTCAGATCCAGCCCTTCCCTTCCACTGCCCAGTGCCGAGCTCCTCTCTGCCAGTGTCACACCATCTGCGTCCAAGTGACTGTTTTCCTGGGTCAAGACTTTTCACAACAATTATTTAATGCAGTCCCTCTATCTGCAATTACTCAAAGCTCACTTTTAATTCAGATTTCCCATCACTTCCATTTGTCAGAGGCTGCTTTCTCCACAAAATCGGCAAACTGCCACCTCGCTGCCGGCTGCCATAAATAGCACCTCAGTCTCTACATCCGGTGCCATTGCAAAAAAAGGAGTGTTGTACAGCCCCAGGCGTTTTGGAGGGAAGGAAACTACTTCCACTTTGAATGCTACAAGAAAAGCTTCCCTTGTTGCCCAGATCTCTGATACTTCCTGTGTTTCCATGGCAAACTTCCCTCCTGGGTGCAGCTGCTTAGGAGGGTCGAGAGAAAACTATTTAACCATGTTGTTCCCGCTACGGGCATTTTATACTTTCTATTTTGCCTGCATGCTATGTTTCGCTTTCTGTCCTTGTTCCCTCTTCATGCACGTCCTCCCTGCCACCCCCAACCTCCACACACACACACATTCCTTTCAGCTCTCTCAGTATGTGGGATTATTCACTTAACTCCAAAAACCTTATCCTTTAGGCAGGAAAATACTGTACTTATAGAAATGCCACTAGAAAAAGCATTCTTTAAAAAAAAGAATTCCTCCATTTCTAGCCTCTCTTGGTCCCAGTAGAATCAGGGGGGCCCATGAACCCCCAAGCCAGGGCTCTTGGCCCCTCCAGAAAGTCAACTGCAGCTGTAAAAACAAATGCATGTAATGATGATAGTATTTTTGGCATTTTGAAAAGATATATTATCTTTTCCCCCTTAAATTATGTTCCTTCACAGCTTCAGCAACCCAGCGTAACCAAAAAGCTTTTTGCTGCAAAGAATAAGAGGTCATTGATCATCTTCAAGTCATAAATCTGACTTTTGAAAATCTTCATTAAGACAATCGTCATGACAGCCAAGCTTCGGGTAAAGATAATACTCCAAGTGGCCCTCATCTCACTTAACATAGTAAGAGCCAGGCCCAACCAACCAAGGGGTGGGGGGGAGGTTTCCCTGTGCCTCTAGTAAGGAGAGCTCAGGACAGAACATAGAAAGAAGAGGCTACGCATGCAATGGAGCACCGTGCCCTCCCCCCCAACCCCACTTTTCCCCAAAGTGGTATACGACCCTAGAATGCAGTTTACACAGGGTGGTGGGAGAGCCCACGGAGAGGTGCTTCGGCCTCCTTTTGCATTTGGGCCTCAGAGCAGGCTGCCACAGAACAGCTACATCAGAAGCACACGTGTCATAGAACACGCTTGTACAGGAAGGGGAGTGTGCTCATTTAAGCCCCCCAGAGGCTCTCTCAGCCTTTATGTGGTATCAAAAGTACCCAGAAATTTCCACACACCCTGAGAATGGAAGCAGGCTGTATCTGATGGTATGGGGTGGAGAGCTTCCCAGAGGGTCACCTCACGGTGCCACAGGGGCGCCTGCTAGACTGGGTGGTCAGGCGGGAGGAACAGCTCGTCTCAAGAATGGAAACGGTACCAAATCCGCAAGAGGACAGTCAAGCCCAACTGAGCCAAGAGATTACAAACCATGTGTCCATCAGCTGCTGACTTCAGCTGTTGAGCAGCAGGGCAAGCAGTCACCAGTCATAACAGGGGCATCGCTGCAGAGAAGAAAGGACCAGGGCAGTCGAGAGGTGGGGCTCAGGTGCCTCCTTCCCACGCCCACACGCTCTGCAGGCCTTCTTCCCATATACTCAAAAAACCACCTCAGAAAAGGAAGAGAAAGAAATCTGAGATCGTGAATGATTATCCAAAAGGTACTGTTACCCCCATTGCCAAACTCAGCTAAATTTTGGGTTTTTTCTCCTTGTAGTAGGCAGTTTCTAAGATGGCTCCCAATAATCCCCACTTCTCTTTGTTCATGCCCTTGTATAATCCACCCTCACTGAGTATGATTTGGACCTAGTGATCTGCTTCTAACAAACAGAATACAGCAAACATGTTGGGATGTGACTTTAGAGATCAGGTGCAAAAGAGACTCTGCTTTCTGATTTGCTCCCCTCTCTTCCTCCCTCCTTGCTGTGATGAAACAAGCTACGTACTCTCAGCTGCCGACCAGAGAGGTCTATGTAGCAAGGGACAGAGGGAGGCTTCTGGCCAACCGCCAGAGCAGAATTTAGGCTTTCAGTCCACCAGTTCACAAGGATTAAATCCTGCCCCATGGCATATATGAGCTTGGAAGATTGTCCCTCAGCCTAGACTTCAAATAAAACCCAGCTAAAGTAACCAATGCATTCCAGTCCTCCAGTGTTGGCACTGAAAGCCACATCGCAGAAACCACTCAGTCTCGACAAATCCTGGACACTTGCTCATCCAAGATCTAGTCCTTGGTACCTTGAGCACAGCCTTCTGAGAGGCCCTTAACCAGAAGACCACACCCAGATTCCTGACCTAGAAATTATAAGATAATAAATGTTGGTTGTTTTAAACTGATAAACTTTAGGGTAATTTTTTATGCCGCAATGGCTAATTAATACATTCATCAATCCCCAACAGGTTAAAAGTTTAAGAGAAAGATTCAGTGAGCTATAGAAAAATAAATAACTGCATTTTCTATGTGCATCTGCCTGCAGTGAGTTAAATTAGCAACCTCACTGTTCGTGTACTATACTTCTCAACAACTGATTTAAGGAACACAGCTTTCAGAAACAAGAATTTGGTGTGCCTCTTATCTTCAAGCAGTTTAAAAGCATATCAACAAATCTGAACATAATCACTTAAGAAAAATTTAAAACATTCCATCTCTAACTTAATCTCCCTTTTGCAGAATCTACATGTACATTAAATGAATTTGTCAAATCATTCAGTGAATCTGTTTTATAGGTAGGACCAGAACCAAGATTTCTCCCTATGTCAGAAAGCAGGTATATCATCAAGCCAATACAGACTATGAGAGTGGAAACTCTCTAAATTTTCCCGTCCCGAGAAAGTTGCCTTCATTGATCAAATCTACTGTACAGAGATCAGTTCCATACCATGCAGATTGGCACTTAAACACTAGCTCATGATTACGAGGACTACACTACATTAGGTTAAGATCCTAACTATACTCAGTGATAAGTCTCCATCTACCACAGGCAGTGGCTGAGTGATTAGTTTCAGGCATGGGAAAATGTACTACGAAGGTCAATATGAATACTCCTGTCTCAGATGAAATAAACACAGTATCCACACCATGAGTATTTGCAGTGTTTTGTAGCTCAGGAAGACTTACACACATTCGAAGTCAAAGATTCTTACACTTCAACTCTGAAAGTCATGTAGAGCTCAGAGCATCATCATTCTCATTTGATAAATGAAAAAAGTCTAAGTTATTAAGATTTAAATAATTTCCCCAAAGGCAGAGAACTGGGTTACCAACCCAGACATCTTCTAATGGCAACTGCTGTTCGTTTCCTCCCCCTCATCAGTGAAGATAAAGTGGAAATATTCATGAAATATCCAGTTTCCTACTCTTTCTGGGAAATGATCTCAGAGGCGCTGTGGACGACAGAAAGGATCTGTAAGGTATATTTATGGAAACTGCAGAACTGTTAGGCATCACCACAGGGATTTTTCCCCCTAAGTCTTGGAGTCCCCGACACATGGCTCTAGTAAGAATGACTGTGTAAGTCCAGATGCAGAATCAGGTTTTTTAGTTGAAGTATCATGTGAACAGAAGATCTAAAATTATGGAAAATAAATTACGTTCAACATTTGAAAAACACAGAGCAAAACTGCCTTTGGCAAGTGCCCTGAAAGAGGGAAATGTTTTCAGTTGACTCCACATCAGAGACTGAGTCTGCTCCCAGGAATCCCGGTACCATAGCCAGTGGCCACTCAGAGCTACCTAAATTTATTAAAGCAAAATGAACTAAAATCCAGCTCGCAGTCATACTCGCCACACTTTAGAGCTCTTGACAGCCATGTGAGGCTAGTGGCTAATTATACAACAGTTCCATTACCACAAAAACTTCGACTGAACGATGTTATTAAACTCCTGAGAAGAAATAACCAAGTGGCTCCTTAAGTAGCTCAAATTCTGATGAAGGAAACACTCTATTTCACAAGTATCCTAAAAATACAGCAGTGTAACTCTGGCCATCCTCTCTGACAGTCTCTTTTGAGACATAAGAAGTTATTCCACATAACTTCTGGAACCCTTCCAAATCAGTGCAAGCTAATTGTGCATTTTTCTCACTCCTTAAAGGTGTTATGACATGTATTAAATGTCATGCCTTTCATTTTCCTCAGCTTACCAATATTCTATAGGGAACGCATACAGCAGTTAGCGTAAAATACAAGACAGATTCTACTGCATGGCTCTCCTGGAGAACACACCAGTCACCATAGCCGCCACAGAATGGGCTGCCCTTTAATCCCTGAGAAAGGTCTGTGGACTTCACAGAGCTCACGGCTTGACCCAGTCATCGGAGGGGCGTGCCTGAGAACAGGAGGGTAGAGGTAGGGGAGCAAGTGCTAACATGACCGGAAGAACCAGTGATCGGAAGAGCTGTGTGTCACAGCAGTGAGCTCTCGGGACCCACCCTTTTTAATTCGGGGTGCTGGCCTTGAGCAGGCTTGCCTGGCCTCAGCTCAGTGTCAACAGAGCAACCCAGCATGCAGCTCGGCGAGCTCACCAGCCAGTCTCACTGCCCCTTCCTGGCTGTCCGTGAGAGGCAAGCTTCTCTGCACCTCTAGAGCACCTCTGGTGAGCTGGACAGAAATGGTCCCAATATTCAGTAGGAATCAAAGTAGGGAGGGAAACTGGGAAACCATCCGAATCTTATAGGTAAGTTGAGGCATAGAGAGGAGAAATGAGGGGCATAGGTCATCAAAGCAAGACTACCGGTTTCTGTTTCTGTGAAAAAGAGATAACATTCACTTCACACAGGGATGCCATGGTGGCTATCTCACCAACACACTGCGTCACCAATGCTGCGTTCCTGGGCTATCCTGGCTCTCAGCACCTCACATCCTGGACAATGAGGGTCCAGCATTTACCTGTTTTCCTACGGGCAGGCTTATGCCCTCTGTACCACATGTATCTTAATCAGTGAACTCTGTATCGATGAACAACTCATTGACTCCTGGTCATTTTTCATGGGAGACATCCCAAAATAAGCCTATAGTAAGTATGGATGCAACAAGACCATTTTAACTTGGTAAATAAGGATCAAATCACTGCTATCATAAAATTCACCCAGGTTACCCTGCCATTATAATTTTATTCTTCAGGGTCTTAAAATATTTTTTAATTTTAGTCACACAAGCTGCAGGCGTGAAGAGCCAACACCTAGTGAGTATCGATGCCTTAATAAAAGTTGTAGCACAGCTACCCAGTTTTAGAATGAGACACTGGATAAAACCTACAGATTTAGATCCCTGAATGTACAGAGAGAGCCCCTCAAGGAGAAATTTAGGGTCAAAGACAGAACTTAATCTACACTGAAACTGGGTATAGAGCAGGCCTCATTATCCAATGGTGAAAAGATGAATCTTTCTCAATAGGTCATTGGCTCTTTAAATCACAGTCTTAAAAAATCAGCCGCTGAAGTAGGTTATGGATCTGTGGGCACAGCACAGTGAAATGTTTAATCAAGGAACAGAAAACTTTCTGGAGCAAATAAACCAAATGAATGCCTAGAAGTGGAAATGTTAACCAGCAGTGTGAGTTCAGAGTACAGCTGTGTCCCAATGGGTCGGGCTTCTGGCCCAGCAAGCAAAGTCTGTGAAAGATACAGAAGAATTATACTGTTTTTACTAAATTCAAAGTGTGGACTTTTGCCATGTTAATTTAGAGTTTCTGGATGAGACACAAGAAATAAAGTAAGCAAAATGGAATGGTTTTAAAACAAATATTTCCGAGGTTATTGAGTTGAAGGGATAGGGTTGTGGGTTTGGGGGTTTTTTTGTTTTGTTTTGTTTTGTTTTTTTCTTTTTGGCAAAGGAATAACTAGACATCTTGCTGGAGAAAAGCCTCAGATTTATTTCAGTGACCTTATAGTCGGAGTATGATGGCCCCAAAATGCACTGAGTTTATTAGTTAATATCAAATGAATCACATTTTGTGTGTTTTAGGACAATTCATAAGCTCTTGTGGCACACTGGGGCCACAAGACATTGCTGACCAAACCACAACTTTAGTGCTGGCATTGGCTGTTTCACATTCGTGGTGGGAGAACTGTTCTAAGAACCTGGCAGGACATTCCTTTTTGCCAAACTAGTCATCACAATTATCCAGCAATATGATAAAGACCTCAAAGCATCAGTCATTACTTACGTAGGCTTTGGGTAAAAGATAAATCCATTTCAACAGGCTCTGATGAAAACTGTTCTTAATGGCTATCACATGCTGAGACTTACATTTATACAGCAGAAAGTGGTTCTAATACATTTTCCCTTCTATGTACCATAAGACAGGCACTGTCACATCCCCCACTTTATCGTTGAGGTGTAGGCAGCTTTTAAAACTTAGATATCTGGAGTGCAGAGCCAGGGCCTCGGAGAGCCACAGCTGGAGACATTACGCTACAAGTAGTAGATCTCAGTTGAATTGGAGGAGGGGAGAGGGTTGGAATTTTACCAAGTCAAATAGTTAGCAAACAGTAGAAAACTGTGTGTAATAAAATGCTGAATAGTGGAAAAAGCAATTTTCATGTCCTAGGCAGGGAAGGCAGCAGTGGAAGGAGCAGAGGGAGCTGGCCTTGGAGGGCCTTTGATGGTACACACACTGGAGTGAAGGTCTAGACAGCACAGGGAAGAGATCGGGAGGTCTGGGAATCAGTGAAAAGGTCAGCCCAAGCAGGTGGTACAGGACAGAATTAGTTGCCCACCTTTAAGCTCAGTCCCCCAATTTTTAAGCTCACAAGGCACTCAAGGGGCATACGGATCAACTCATGCAATGCACCATGGCTGACCTGAGGAGGACCTGGGCTAGAATCTCCATTGTCTGGTCTACAGTGCTTCCCATGGACTACCATGAAGAAAGGTGGTACTGCATAATCCTATTTCAATAGGACGTCGATTGAGCACCTACTACAGACAGACACGGTACTAAAAATTAGGAAGGCAAGGGTGAATAAGATGCCTGAACCCCAGGGAACCCATGCTAAAACAATGGAAGTACAAAACTGTTTGTGGAATGAGTAGGCCCAAGGAGGAGGGTGACCACAGACACATAAAGCTTTAAAGGGACAAAAGGAAAATTCCACCTCTCTTCATGCACAAAAGACTTCTGAACATTTGGTATGGGCCTTGCAAGACAAGTGACCTATGATACGTGAGGAAAAAAAGGAAAGGAATTACAGGCATAAGAAACAGCAGAAGCATCTGCCTATAAACATGGAAAGGTCGCACCTACTCTATCAGAGGGACAGGCAGCCCGGCAGAGCTAGCGCTGGGAGGAGTCAGGTGCAGGAGTCTGGGAGGCAGAGTCGGCTGGAGCAGTGTTTGTTAGATGATTTGGGTGAAGAGTAACATAGGGCGTTTAGACATAATTGAGGAACCAAGGAAGAACTTAGACATCGCAATGAGATTACGTGATCTCTGATTTAAAATAAAAATGTGGCAGCAAAGTGAAGAATATATACCCATGGCATGAGCTGAAAGGTTCCTTAGCTACCCAGTGATGTAATGAGGGGAGCCTGAAGTTAGCTGATAATATGGGACCAGATGAAGGATTCATAGGGCACACTAGAGGTAGACCAGTCAGGTTTACTAACTAAAAAATTCAGACTTTCTAAGTTGAATTACTTGGTGGGTGGTGGTGTCACTAAATAGAATGGCGGCATCGAGGCCAAAAGCAATCAGAAGTAAGTGCTACTTGAATTAGAGAAATACTGATAATTTTCAGAACACACGCTGGTGGAATCTCAAACACAACCGGGCAATGCTGTTTCTACAATGACTGTGTAGTCTGCCGTGGCAGGTGGCTCCGGGGAGTGCTAACAGGGACCCAGGACCTCCAGGTCACTGGTTCAAAGTCACAGTTCTCAAGTGTCTGAAGCTTGTTCACATATCTGACAGCTGTTCAATGACTTATGTGAAAGGAATTAGGAGTCTTAGTTCAGGTTCTAGCAAGACAGGTGTTCCTCTTTATAACTGGCACCCTTGTTGATAGAGATTTTTTTTGAAGAAATTGAACCATATCTAGTCCCTGGGTTGCCTGCTGAGGTAGTTTTGGACTAATCGGACACATTTCTTCCCAAGAGCATTCAACCATGGCATAACTGATTTGTTGCAAATGCTAAAAAAAAATTGAAATCAAGGATGGGTTGGTAAAAAGAGTGAAAAGCAATCATTTAATATAGCTTTTTCTGCTTTCATCCATCTTGTATTCTTTCACTGTCACTTCCAAAAAGTTATCTATTGTATTACAGGTCTCTGTTCTTATTTCTTTATCAACAATTTGGATCCAAATAAAACATTGGGCCTACAATAGTAAATCTCTCTGCCTTTGGAAGATAGCACAGTGAAACATACACATATTGTTAAATGTTGCCTTCCTTGTAGACCCAAGTTCCCAGTAGGAGGACATGCATCTTGGGCATTACATGGGACACACAGGTTGTTCCCATATAGCAGGGGACTCTCCTTGAGCTGTAGGGGAACGTAGGACATCCATGGCCCCACGTTTATTTACCCTATCCCTGTGTGTGGACTGGTCCGTGGCAAACCACCATAAAAGAATAAAGGCTCGTAAGACATGTGCTTGAGTTTGTACATTCCTTGGTGTCAGTTAAAGCCACAGGAACTTTGGCTGTATTTTAAAGTTACACCCATTCCCCATTGCAATGTAGGTCTGTGAAATAATGCCTTGGCTTTGCCAAAAACCACAATGATTATCAACAATATAAGTAATCAAGTAAAAGCACTTTTTTACAGCCCACTGATCAGATAGTCAAGAAAGCAAAAAGTAGTAGCAACAACTGATTGCCGTTTGCAAAGATAATTTCTATCTGAATTATATTATTGTCCTTTAACAGTGATGCATAATGGGTGCCTGGCATCTCTGCAGCAAACATTTTAGGTTTAATTTAGAAATCTGAGTCATTAGGAAAGTTCTTTCTCATCATGCTCAAGAGGCCACCTTGGCCTCAGCACTATTACAATTCGAAGAGAGAGAGGGAATATAAACCAGCAAGGTACACAGGATAAAAGTCAAAAGCATTACCTCTGGGCCAAAAGAATGGGAAGAAATGCAAATTACAAACTGCTACTTTCTATTGAACAGTTCATACAAGCATGGTTGTTTTATATTAAGTGGCCTCAGTATTTTCATTGTTCCAATATAATGTGATATGGTCATTGATTTCTTGTTTTAAATCCTTCATCTAAGAAGGAATTCAAATTGTAGGAAACAAGGCCAAATAGGTTAACTACACTGACCTTCGCATCCTTCTCAAATACCCCCTATGCCACTTCTCCAAGAACCGCTAGCATCAATTCTTGTGCAAACCTACGCTGCTTGGAAAATCTTGTTTAAAATGAGATTTTATTACTCATCTCTGAATGTTAGAATCAGGAATGTAGCTGGTGAAAAGCATGGGGTCATACTAGAAATTAATGTAGCATAAACATAATAAACTTGGGTTTCAAGCCTTCTCCCGAGAGTAGTAGGTATGAATCAATGGTTTGAAACCTACTTGCATATGAGAGTGACCTGGGGGCCTTTCTAAAAATGCTGATGCTTGAGCCACCCCCTTCTGGAGTCGTTTAATAAAGTATCTGGTAAGAATGGGGCCCGGGTATCAGATTTAAGATCTGTTTCATGTTCTGGCATTCCTATGAAGGCAGGATTTTGTGAGTCTTTGTCTGGAAATACTTGCAATTGTTTACACTAACAGTGAGATGTGTTCAAACATACATGTCCTTTGGAGACACCTGGGGAATTTGAGGAACCCTGACACTTTGGGTCTCACCCCCAGGGAGTCTGATGTTCTGTGCCCGGTCACTCCCAGGCAATTCTAGTGTGCAGCTCAGTTTGTGGACCCTGCTCTGCAGCTCAGCAACCAATGAGTGTGGAGTCTGAGGGGGGCCGTGAGGAGCATTTCTAAGACAGGACTCAGTGTAACCAGCAGATGTCCCACTGAAAGAACAGGATCCCTTCCTCTGTTGTCACAACTGTCAGGAGCTGACATCTAGACTGTGCAGAAATAGCACATAAATGAGTGTCTATTTTGAGTAATAGGATAGAATTGTTTCCATAGAAAGAACTGACTAATAATCATAATGGCTAATTAGATGAGTGATTTCCAAAACCTATTTGGATGATAACCGATGTAATAAACTTCAAATTTCTTATATAGTGACATATTTTTTCTTACATCTCTTAATAGTCTGTCAGGCTCAGCATTTGAGTCAATAAAAGATAGGTTTTTAAACCTCAACACCTCAACGAGAATCACTGAGTGAAGAGAAAAGAAGCAAAATAACAATGAGCTTGGGTTTCGGAGTTAAACAGACCCAAATCTGAATCTCTTGCTCTGCCATTTATTAAGCAGCCAGCCTCGAGGACACAGCTGAACCTTCTCACCCCTGTTTTCTCATCAGTAAAATGGAAGTCACGCTGTCCACCCCACAGCATCGTAATGAGGATTTGAGATAAGTAATTTCTCTATCAAAATGCTTCGCACATAGCTGTTACGAGAAAAATCATGCCAATGGTTATAAATACCATCATTGCCTAATCTGTGGTCTGTTCAGGTGAGTATCATACCAGAGTTCAGTCTCTCCAGACAGAATGACCACATATAAAGGTCAGATGCCTCTGCCTTACTGCCCTCTCCTCAGAATAGAGTCTTGCAGTAATTGGGTCTGATTGCCCTATTTTTCAGCACTTTTGGGATTTTTTTGGACCAGGGACCAAGAAATTGGGTGGTTATCCCTGGTGCTGTTATTGGTAGTTCCTAGCCACACTGGTTCCTCGGAGTGAGAATGACTGGATTATTCTCAGGCTTCTTCCATTCCTCTCCTCCACTCCTGCCTCAGTGAGGCCACCAAACCCACGTCTCACAAACATGTTTCTAAAGCATAATAGAAACAAGAGGTGCTGCCATCAGTCTTATTTACTCAGCACACCCAACAAGCCCAAGGGGTACATCCACCTCCCACCCTGCCAGAGTCAGTATCCAAGAGCCTGGGAAAGTAAGAAGTTCATTGCTCTGATGCCTTGTGTCATGTGCCGGTGTGCCACAGTAGCTACATCAGCAGAAAGAGCCCACTGTGCGCTCTCACACACTCGGCGTGCCTCTGAGCAGCCCTCAAGGGTGGCATTGCTCTAGAAGAGTAAACAGGGGCCCAGGCAAGATGGAACTTTCCAGTAGCCACAGCTGGCAGAACTGGAAGAACCAAGGCGCACTGACTCCTAGCTCGGTCTACTGCATGTGAGGCAAGTTTGCTGCTTTCCAAGTTTTTCCCAGGCTGACTGTATAGAGCACCACCACAGTGGAAACGTCATCCATTTATAGCACAGAGGTGACGTGATATTAATTTTTTCCCTAAGAGACTTTCTACCAGATAAAAACTTTATGGGCTCTGGCCAAGCATATGACTAACAGCATCGAGCCATCTGGCCAGGTCGCACCCTGTAAAACAAAACAGAGTGGTCTCGGGACATTCCCGGTCTCCTCCCCAACACTGAAACTTCAAATTACATTACAAAGGAACTTTGTGAGCCACTAGTGAAACAGACAAAAATACTGTTATTGTCTTGAAATGCCTGGTACACACAATCCACAGCCTGGGGAGCTGGTGTGGCATCATGTGTGCCTGGGAGAGGGGGATGTTGGAACCCCAGCTCTGAATGGAAGCCCAGAGGAAGGGGTGTTGCTCCTTGGAGCAACCATTGGCCTTGGGATAGACATATCAAAGAGGCAATCAGAGTCAGACTCCAACGAAGGCAGAAAGATAACATCAGCAGTCAGTGACCTGTTAGCACTTTGGGTCCAGCCTAAAGAAGAACTGTAATGTAGTTTCCCAAAATGTGGGACCTGTCCTCTGGTTCTGGAAGCATCTGAAGAGGAACAGGGAAAAAACCCTTTTTATTTTTATTTTTTTATATATTTTATTTATTTATTTTTAGAGAAAGGAGACAGGAAGGAGAAAGAGTGGGAGAGAAACATCAATGTGTGGTTGCCTCTTATGTGTCTCCTACTGGGGACCTGGCCTGCAACCCAGGCATGTGCCCTGACTGGGAATCGAACCAGCGACCCTTTGCTTCACAGGCCCATGCTCAATCCATTGAGCTACACCAGCCAGGGCGAAAAAAAACCCTTTTTAAATTACATTGGGTTTTTTTTGAAATCACATGTTATGTGTTTGAAAACATACAACCTGCACATTAAACCCAGGATGCTATACCCATCAAATAAGCTAACATAAAGAAAAGTATTGAATAAATGGAGTATGATTAGTCCATGAGTTTGGTAAAGACAGTGAAGTTGATACTAACAGGACTAATATTGGGAAACATCTGTGTGCTGGTTATGAGCACATTGGGCTTCAGAGTTATAGAGACTTAAGTTCGAATCCTGGATCTGCTCTCCTGTAATTGGGTAGAGACTCAGGTCAGTTTCCTTATCTATGAAATGAGGAAAATGATACCAAATGACCTCAAAGGATAGTAGCAAAAGATCGATTAAATGAAATACTGTAGGTGAAGAACATGGCATATCAAATAATTATCACTATTATTATAACTGGACAAATCCAACAGATTGAATAAAACCAGTCCTATCAAGCAAATTTGCTGATGTCAGTTAGAGAAGCATCACAATTAGACTCTAGACTAGGGGGCCGATGCCACCTCCGGCCAGCCTCTAACCCTGTCAACAGCTCCAGGACTGCTGTGAGCTCCCTGCAGGACACAGCCTGCTCACAGCTGGCCCAGACTTCATCAGCTGGTGGGCGTCAGAGCTGTTCGAGAGCATTAACTGTCGCAGAGGTGCTGGCCTTCTCTGAGTGCGAGGGCTGACCTGCTGCGAACTCATCCTCTTCCACAGCGTGTCCACAGCGTGTCCACAGTGTGGACACCTAACAGCACATGCGTATTGTGAGCACACAGCTGACATTCCTACTCCATTGCAAGGCCAGAGCAGGGACAGCCTGCTTCCTGACCACAATGAGAAACATGAGATGTCTCAATAATGTCTGCCATAGGTGTCTCCCCTTGCCTTTCAACTACTGCCATCCTGTGAGGACTTCTTCAGGAACCCTGCGGCAGCAGACAGTTCAGATAAGTTGAAGCAGCCCTTGCCTCCCCAAGAGAAAGGTCTGAAAGGACATAGCCAAGCCCAGGATTGTCAGCTGTCTCCGAGGCTCCGCAGCAAAGCTGAGGTCTCAGCGATGAAATGAAGAAAAGCACCTGGTCCCCCCAGACAGACTTGGGGTCCATGCTTACTATCACTCTTATCACAAACATCACGTGTACTCACTGTAGAAAATTTAGAAGATACAAAA
The DNA here is from genome assembly GCF_014824575.4 of Sturnira hondurensis. NCBI lineage: Eukaryota > Metazoa > Chordata > Mammalia > Chiroptera > Phyllostomidae > Sturnira > Sturnira hondurensis. Next base: position 1,358,411 of record NW_028077910.1, read on the forward strand.
ACAATGCATTTTCCAACTGCCACAACTCACTCAACTATTGATGTTGACATTTCCTCCCGGACTTTTTTAGTAGTTGTTTCGTCCAGCATTCCCTCCAAATACAGCCTCAAAAGCACAAAGCAGGCAACACTCACAGATTAAAATGATGTAGGTACTGAGTACAATCAGTTTAGAAATGTGTCCATTGTAAGGCAGAGCTGAGTGTTTGAGATACTGCATACATCCCCAGCACTAGTGTGGTTGTCAGTTCTCCTCCTTTCCCAGGAAGGAAAACTGGAGAAGACAAAAGAGTTCATATTGGTCCTGTCTCTAACATTTAGGTATCGTGGACCTATGCACACAGTAAAGAATAAGTGAAATACAAATAGGAGAAGCGATATCCATTTTTTCTTATCCCTACCTATAAGTTTGTATTACAATAAAATGCAGTGTTATTTTTGTTATAAATATTGCTTATGCTATATAAAAAATTGAATTTATGTAATTTTTAAGATTGTAGCAGTGTTTAATATTTTTGCATTTCACCCAATGAATTGGTAAAATAAGAACCTTCTGGACTTTTCTATTGAAAATTTTTATAGTTGTTATTGTGCAGTTTGTATATTTATTATATCAGGATTTTCCAGTATCATTAAGCTTTCAAGATGTTTTTCATAATGGCTAGATTATTATGAAATGGATATATTATAATGTAATATTTAATCCCCTATCATTGAATATTTATGTTTTCATTTTTATTATAAATGATTCTGCATTAAATGTCTTTAAGCATACATATTTGTCTATATTATGTCCTTAGGACAGATTTTTTTCCAAATGTGGAATTATTGGGTTAAGGGTTATAAATGCTTTGGGGTTCTTGATATGCTCATACACCATCAGATTGATTCCTAGAGAGATTATACCACTTTACAGTCCCACCATGGCTATAGAAAATTACCATTTCAAATTCCTACCAGTAGATTTATTTTTTTTAATTCTTTGCCACCTTAAACAATGACCAAAAAATCTTGTTTTCCTCCACTTCTCTATTGCTCTCACTTTTTACATGACTTTCATCACTTGTTTTGCCTCTTTTGTGAACATTCTGATCACGTTCTTTGCCCTTTTATCTTTTGATTTTTTTTACTAAGATCTATAATTAAAATATTCTCACTTCACTTCCACTCAAGTTCATTATAACTAATTTTCTCCCACTGAAAGAACAGTACATTACCTTTTGTGTTGAGGTTTAAAAATAAAAAAAAGGCTCATCTGTCATTTTATTCCTGCGTAATTGGAATAGAAAAACTTTTCTTTATGAAATGCAACCTGACACTTTAACTTGTTTAGAAAAATATATAATGGGTCTTGCTTCTTTTAAATTGCCTCGTGTTTGTTACTGTTTCAGAATGTTTTACTTCATGAATTTTAATTTGGTAGACTACATATAGTTTGGGTTTAAAACACAAGATTATGCATTTCTGGAGATATTAAAATAAAAACAGAAATTATGGTGAGTTGATTAACTTTCAAAGATTATATCTCTGAATTAATTTCAGACACAAACTATCCTTGAGGTGACCAAGAACATAATATGTTAAATTTAACTGAGGCTTATAAAAATAAAACAACCAAAAACAAGGGCAATCATGTTGGTAAAAGAAACATCTATAGACAGGTGGCCCAGATCAGATTTCTTCTTCCCCAGGAAGCCTTCTTGGAATTTCTGGGCACAATTTCTCTCTCCCTCCCCAGTATACCCTCAACGTGCTGCTTGTGACCCAGTAATATTAGCTATTAAGTTCTCCCTTGAAGTGCTGGTATGTGCATACACATCTCTTTCTCTATCAAGGTGATTTTAGTTTCTGGAGAGCAGGAACAACATTTTCTTCATCTATGCATTCATTGGTGACCAGCGTTGAAGGTGCCCAATAGCCCACCTCCCTTTTCCACAGGAGATACATTCCAAGGCCCCCAGTGGACACCTGAAACCACAGATAGCACTGAACCCTACGCACGTCTTTTCTTATACATACATACCTAGGATAAAGTTTCATTTATAAATTAGGCACATTAAATTTTAAATTTAATTTATAAATTAGTAAGAGATTAACAATAATAGAACTACAACACACTATAATAAAATGTATGTGAATGTGGCCCCTCTCTCAAATATCTATTGTACTATACTGACTTCACCCTTCTTCTTGTGATAATATGAGGTGAAAAAATGTCAGACCTGTCCTTGAATTTGTATAACGATCCCTTACTTGCACTAAATGGCTTGGTGACACTCATTTCAGAGGATCCCTTGCTGAAATCTTTGTATAGAATCAATGCTTTCTGGCCCAACATGTTGCTGTCAAGTGGAACATGTTTTCTGTTTATGTCTTCCACCCACAAATTTAACACCTTGTTCATCTTAACTAAGCAATTATCAACACTTGTGGCCACAACTTTACAGTTGGAGATGGAACAGCAAAACCAGCACAATTTTCTGTTTTCTTCTTCACAATGTCACAGATAGAAGATTCGTTCTTACCATAGATCTTAGCAAACTTAACCTACGGTTGTTAATAAGTCAAGAACTTGCACCTTTTCACTTAAATAAAGCACTTTGTGGCTTCTCGTTGGCACACCTGAATTGCCAGAATCACTACTCCTGTGCTTTGGGGCCATTATTAAGCAAAAGAAGGGTCACCTGACCACAAGCACTGTGATGCCAGGACAGGGGATCTAATAATCAGGAAGGTTCCTAAGTGACAAACAGATAGTGTACCCAACATGGAGATGCTCGAAAAGGATGATTCACACAGGATGGTTCCTGGGTGGATGAAGCAAGATTTCATCACGATGCACAGAATGGCCCAGAATTTATAACATGAATTGTTTATTCCTGGAAGTTTTGGACCATGGTTGCCCTGGGGTAACAAACCACAGAATGTGAAACCACAGATGTAAGATTACTGTAGTAGGTGCTTAGGGCACCCAAGATTGAATTAAACAGAACTTTGACATTTAAAAAATTTAGAACAGTGGAACCTATGTAGGCTTTTGAGTCAGATGGAGCAGCTTGGAACCCACCTCCAGCACCTAACAGCCATGTGACCCCACACAGGTTAACTGAGCCTACTGAGCTGCTTTGTCGTCTGATCTGGAAACACCAACGTCTGCCAAGGCAGGCCCTCCAGGCTAGCTAACCCAGCTCCCATTTGGGCCACATTCCTCCCTTGCCTGCCTTGACTATAAAGACTAGAAAGCTAAGTCCTCAATTTCTCAGCTTCCTTCCAGCTGGAAAGGTCATGGCCACAGTTCTTACTAATGAGACAAAACAAACAGCTGAGAAGGTTCTAGGAAAGCTTTGCTCTCTAGATAAAGAGGCTCACATCCCTAGACAGAGCAAGATGGCAGTGTGAGGCCTACAGGTACAGTGGCCACTTCAAAACCATGAGGCTGAACAAGAAGATAATCACTAAAGTGTAAGGATGGAGGGGGAAGCTAGCAAGTCTGGAGTCATTATAGGGTCCCCAAGACCCAATTCAACAATTGCCATCCCTGGACCTTCTATGTACAAAAAAGTATCCATATTTTTTTAAGCTCATGAGTGGTATTTGTATTTATTATTTACCCCCCAAAACCTTCCTAAATAATATCTCTACCTTATAGGATTACTGCAAACAAACATAAATAATTTATATCAAACATTTAGCAAAGGACCTAGTATTACATTGTTGGCATTCAACAAGCGGTCAGTTTGAACAGCACTAGAGAGTGTGTGACATGCTAGTGGCTGGCAGGAAGTTCTGAAACACAGGGTGAGTGAAAATTCGGAACAGTGCTTTGGAGGAAAAAGGAGGACACCGGAGGGGCCTTGTTGGTCATGTTGCGGTCAGGAATCCATCCTGAGTGCAGTGAATGGAGCCTGTCAAGGACAGACACTGAGACTGGGTGGCACATAAAGGTCTCCTGGTTCTCAGAGCTCCCAGAGGTCAAATCCCCATGTCCATCAATCCTGCCCAACCTCTAACCCTCAGGGCCAGAGCCAATTCAAAATCTCTGCTTGATTTGCATGAACACAGGAGTTTCACATAAATTGTTCCCCAGCTAGGCCTCTGTTCACAGTTGGTCCACTCTTATCTTGACATTCAGTCTCTGAAAATCTCTGAGGTTGCTGTCACCATGAGCCCCAGTGGCCAGGTGCATGGATGCTCAAGACCTGTCTCTTACTCCTCCTGGGTAGCTGCCTTAGGCACCTTCATTGATCACCAATCCAGAGCTTCATAGGCAGTGGGCTTTTGGTGCCTTGGCTACCAGACATGGGTCTGACCTGTCTTCTCCTCCTTCCAGATCTACTTTGGGTTTGCATATCCCTATACTAGCATTTCCCAGAGCTGTAATAGAGAATGCTAATCCTCGAGCTATTAATAAGGAACTCAAAATAATATTGTATTACGGTCAAACAAGTCAAGAAAAAAACAGTTAAACAGGTCCCTTTCATACATGTTTTATGACTTCTATAATACTGTGACTACACACACACACACACACACACACACACTGTAGTGCTTTGGAGGGTTTCCCACACTTCTTTGTCTGCAAATCTCTCTTTGTCCAAATATCTTTGAATATCTCAAAAACTAGTGCATTATGGGACATACTTTAAGATATTCTGTCCTGGAAAAACAGACTTTTGACTTCACTCCAATAGTTGAACATCCCCTCCCCTGTTGCTAAACTTTCTCTTCACCCTATAGATTTTCCCACATCCCTGGTCCCAGCCTGGCATTTCCCTTACTTTTTTTAAAAATTTTTATTTATTTTATTTATTTTTATTTTTTTTAATTTATTTAATTTTTTTCAAGTACAGTATTCTGTCTATTACTCCCATCCCATCCCAACCCCCATGCTCCCCCCTCCCTCCCATTTCCACCCTTCTCAGTTGTTGTCCATGTATCCTTCATATATGTCCCTCTAAATCCCTCCCCTATTTCCCCTGCAATTCCCTCCCCTCTCCCCTCTGGTCACTGTCAGCCTGTTCTCTATTTCAGTGTCTTTGGTTATATTTTGCTTGCTTGTTTGTTAAGGTACAACACCCATTTATGATAAAGGTACTCAGCAAAGTGGGAATAGAGGAAGCATTCCTCAATATAATAAAGGCCATATATGAAAGACCTACAGCCAACATCATACTCAGTGGGCAAAAACTAAAAGCTTTTCCACTAAGATCAGGAACAAGACAAGGCTGTCCACTTTCACCACTTCTATTTGATATAATATTAGAAGTTTTACCCTTACTTTTCTTCTCACACCTCCTGAGCTTCAATCCTAGATGCCAGTCCCACTGGCCTTTATCACCCTCTAAGCAAGCCATGCTTCTCATACCTGTAGGCCTTTGCACAAGCTATGCCCCCTGCCCAGAAAGTTCTTCCACCTCTTCTCCACTGTGGTAACTTTTATGCACATTTCAAGGCCTAATGTGAGTAACATATCCACTGTAAAATCTTCCCCAATTACTGAGGGCCAATTAATTACTCCTACCTCTATGTTCCAAGAAAACTTTGCAATAGCTTCTACTGAAGCATTTATCATGTTGGTAACAGGTTTGGGTTAACCTTCCTTTCTCTGAGCAGATGCTTAATACCTCAAGTAGTATATGTCCATAAATCTGCTCCACGTAGTCAGCAGATCTTGAATAAATGTAGGTTTTATGAATGAGTAAGTGAATAACTAACTTGAAATCCATAAGGACTCACCTCTGTATCTTTATCAAGTGTATGATGAGTTAGTGTCAAACCGATTACCACTGCAGCCACCAAGGTCCTACTACAAGCCCAGGAGTAAGATCAGGACGCTGAGTAAACTCCTATAGCCCCCACTTAACACTTTTGCTTCAAGGGGGAAAAATAAATTTTCTATTTAATGGCTAATAAAATGGAACCAAGCAATTTCAGTTATAATATAAAACTAGTAACAGTAGTCCCTCTATACTTTATGTATCGTGTCAGTGATAGGGGTAGCCTTGCCTATGGTCAGTGCCCACAGCACGGTCTCCCGGGTGAGGAGTAGGCTGCTCACATGCAGCCAGAGGAACCAGATACTGCTATGTATTCAAAGCCGTCATTCCAGCCAACCACGAGTCTTGGACTGTAGCCTCACCAATTGCACCAGGAGAGAGGCAAACTCTTCCCCGACCATGAAGACTGTGGTGAGTCATGTCTTAAACTCACCATATCATACCAACGACAACCTTGAAGCTTGGACCCCAGCCCCCTAGTCCTGCCAAGGGAGGGGCTGATCCTAACCACTGGGCTAGGAGGGTAAGGATGAAGTCGAGAGCCTGCTAGATGATTTTGCATCTAATTCCAGCTCTGGCTCATGCCAGCGGATGGGGTTGGTGCTTCCTAGTCATGTAGCTGAAAAGCCTCAGTCCTAGAACCTGGTTCCCAACCCAGATACCGATTCCAAGCCCTGCTAGATGATGGCACGCTGCCCTGAGATGCCATAGGCAATGGGGGGGCAAACGCCTGTCACGGCACCTGGCAGTGTGCTGTCTGGCCACTTGCCCTTGTTCGCCCAACAAAAGGTTGTAATAATTTATTGTGTATTTATTGAGGAGGAAAATCGGGTTTGTTGGATTAGTTGGTTGTTCCTCTCCCTCCTTCAGTGTAAGAAGTGCCAGGAATACTGAGAAATTGTTAGCTACCCCTCTGCCCCAAAAAAGTGCTATGGCCGCCCCAGGGGCAATGCACCCAAGCAGCCACACGTACCCAATGAGTCAGGGACCTAGCTCACATCACCACCTCACATTCTACTCACTCATGTCAGCTTCAGCAGACATCCACAAAATACAAATAACTTAACGCCAGAGGCAAAGCCTAAACTTAATCATTTTCCAGTTGACTTTTTAGGTTGGAGATTTCTGTGCATTCATTCCCAGGCAATAGATTTGCATTAATCTGTGACCCAAACTCACTACTTAAAAGTCTTTTTCAGCGTGAACTTTTAATCAGTGTTGACTTTTTTTTTTCCTGGTTGCAATCCTGTCCTCCTATTGATGAAAACTGATTATACACATCCAAATATGAACAGCAGAAAAGAAATAAAGGGCAACAGCAAAGGCAGTCAGAAGACCTAAGAAACAAGAAAACTGACCTTCACAAACATATTAAAAAACACAACTGGAAATGAATGAAACCTTCCACTTCGAGGAAGAGAACGCCTCCCTGCTGATGTTAATGTGGTGGACAACTCAGGTTAAAAACAACATCTACTCACAACTCTTACTCTCGTCTGTACACTGTCCTCTCCACCTTCCTTTACTCAGATAACTCAGACACATGTCTCAAGGTATCACTAAATCATCGACTCCCAGGTGATGATGGGCTACTACCACGTCCTCTACATTTCAGTAGCTCCCTGGGCATACGCCTGTCACTGTCATGACCACTGAGGTTTCTAACCTGTCCTCTTACCTGTGAGCTCCTCCCAAAGGGAAGGGTCTGAGTCTCCATCATATGTTTATTTCTCAGCACACATCCAACCTATGTCAAAGCTAATGTACCCAACTGAATGTTTTCACCTTTGTAAATAAGTGCTCAGATAAGTATTTAAAATTGGGACAGGAGATCATGATTTCAGTTAATGTTCTAACCTACCTGCTGAAAACTATGCAATTGCGGGTAACAACACCCAGCTACAAAACCTCAGAAAGGCTCGACCTCAAGTTGGGTGCAATAAGGCCATTAACTGTAAATCAACAATACCTCAGATTCCTGCCCAAAAGAAGTTGGTTCTGTAGCCTTTCCCTAGGCCAAACAAAAACTCTAAGTCCTAAAAGTTTTCAAGTGATTCCAGTGTTTGGGGTCATTCAGCACAACCTGAGCAGGAGACAGGTGGGCTTTTTCCTTAGTTGTAAGTGACCCTGAACAATTCTAACCTCAGGATGCCGTAACTAGTCTCCCTTTCTCCCATTTCTCCTGAAACATGATTTCAATCTGGGGCTTCCTCTAGAGCTGTTCGGTCTTAAAAGCTATAATTTAACATTACAGCTCAGTTTTTTTCTAGTTGATCATCTATAAACTGCCTTCACGGTTTCACATGAGAAGCTACAGAACTCCAGACCACGCCAAGACAGGGGCCGGCAGGACTAACACTGGGATGATTCAGGCAATAGCAACTCAGCTTTGCAAATTCCAAGTACAATGCATGTTGATCAGAGAGTATTTCAGTCTTGAATAACAAATTGAGTCCTTATGGGATGGTTGCAAATGTTATAGAAAATGTCAGCCAATTGCAAAAGAACCAATTTCCTGTTAAGAAAAATTAGTAGGATTGCAAAAATAAGAAAGATCAGACCCTATTGTAAATCGTACCTTTAGTTGTCAGGCGAGTGTTCATAGCAAACTTATGAAGCTGAAGGGAGACAGAGCACAAGGAAATCAAAGGGAGAGGATCAGTCAGTTAGGAATCCCTGGCACTTACTTCTGAGGAACAAGGAGTTCCTTCCCTCACACTCTTGGAGCCTTGGGAGTTCGGTAACATGCTGGGATCTTTTCTAAAGCCTTGTTTTGTTGAATCGGTACCAGTTACTTCTGAGAACCTCCCAGAAGAGTTTCTTCCCCACTAGTTCCATTTACTTCCCCAAAGCTACAGAAGGATGCCAAAACACCAGCAATTATCCAAGACCTGAAATTCTCATGTAACAGATCTTGCTGCCACATCCATTCTCTTGAAACATGAATTTTATCACGCCATCCCCCGCTCCAGGCCTTGCAGCAACTCCCTCCGGCTCTTAGATACACCAATCAGCATTACTGAACATTCTGTTTGGAGAACAGCCCTCCACTACATACAGGAATACCTGAGCGAATTCATTTTATTTTTGTTTTTGTTTTTTTTATTTCATTGAGCACCTACTAACTGGCCACGCTGTGCACAGATGACTAAGAAATGGTCCCCATCCTAGAGAAGCACTAAGTTTCCTGGAGTTGACCAAAGGGGGAACAATAATTACAACACACTGGGGTAAGTCAAAACTAAAGTATACACACAGAATTCTGTGAAGCCTAAGAGAAGGCATCACAGCACAGCGAACACACACACCAGCGAGGCTTTCAGGAATGAGTGTGCAGTTACCAGAGGGTAAACAGAGTAAGGGTACCCCAGGCTGAGTGAGTAGTGTGTACTGCCTTGACCTGAGTAAAACACAGAAAACAGTGAGAAAATAGCTGACTATTGCTACACAGCATCTGGTATTTCATTATGTGTTCGAGATTATATAAGTTTTAGAATAGTAGAAATTCAGAAAGCAGAACCTGGGATAGCCCATCTTTGCTCAAGTGATTCCATAGTTCCCACCAGGCAGAATGGTGGAGAGAGAAAAAAATACAGATCTGAGAGAGCTGAGTCAGAACCGCAGCTCCACTAAAAGGTGTGTCAGAGCCGAAGTAAAAGGCAGAAATTTTCACCGCCTTCCCCCAACCCACCCATTAAAACAGGGGCTAACTTGTCTTGCTTCCCCATAAGCCCAAGGAAAGACTGACTCTTCAAGACCAGTTATTTGGGGCTTAGGAAAGTGGAGTCAGGATGGCAGGGAAGAAAAAGACTCTTGAGGCCCAGGAACCAGGCCAGGAGCTTGGAGATGAACAAGGCTCAGGACCCCTGTGGGGTGTGATCCCTGGAAGGTCCAAGGATTCATCTTCATGGCATTCTACAAACCCAGGAAAAGAAGTTCAATTATTCTGAAACTGCTTTTTATTATACATTCCTGTGTCATTGTTTGCTTTGTTCTCTTTTGATTTTTAACTAAAACATTGCCCGAGACCAAGATACACGGTCACAGCTTCACAAAAATCACATTAGCTGTTAAAGGACTTTAACCTCTTCCCTTTCTTATCTGCATACTATAAACATACATATCTGAGAAGTTTGATGAAAATGTAATGAATAATTAAGTTTGGTAATCAAAGAGGATATTTTCTTTTCTACTTCTATTCATGTCCTTTCATGTGTTTATTCATTCCATTTATTAATTTGATCACCTGCTACTGGCTTCCTTTGTTAAGCACTTCTTGTCCATATATGTCCCGTCCATCTTAAGTGCTCAGCATGTTTCTGTCTGCCCAGCCCCATTCTCCCTTTTTCCCCAGCTTTATTGACATATTTTCTAAGTTTAAGGTGTGAGAGGATGACCTAACAAATGTATACATTGCAAACTGTTTATCACAATCAAGTTAATTAACACATTCTTCACCTTGCATAATCACCATTTTTCTATTGCTGTGGTTATGGTGAGAACATTTTAAACTTGGCAACTTTCAAGTATTCAGTAGAGTATTGTTCACTGCAGTCACCGTGCTGTAGATTAGATTCTGAAAACTGAAAGTTCGGATCCTTCGACCACCATCTCCCTAATTCCCTCACCCCCCAGTCCCCGGTAACCACCATTCTACTCTCTGCTTCTGCGAGTTCAGCTTTTTTAGGTTGCACATATAAGTGACTTTTTACCCTCTTATGGTAATAGTGCCCCTTCCCCACCCCGACTGCAGGTGTGGGCATTTGACACAAGCCAGCATGATTTCTGCCCCGGGCCCCACACTCCAGCCAGGCCAGAGTGCTTCTTCGGACGTTTCGAAGTGGAACTGGAAGAGGGGCTCTTTTCCTTCTCAACATAAGGCTTTAAAAATGTGAGCACGAGCAGCGAGCAGCCCTAATTCTAGCTACCAACTTAGAGAATTTTGAGAGGACGCAGCCAACCCTCAGAGATGAAAACAGAAATGTCAGAGAATGCCTGCCCTTTCTGGGGACTGATTAGAGGAATTCATAAATGTAGCCCTATTAGCTAAGTTAATTCCAGGAGGTTTTCTCTCAGGTGCTAATTAAAGAGTTCTGGCTAACACAGCATCTTCCGAGACCTCACTCAATTCTCGTTCTTCTGTCTAGGGCCACCCTGACTTCTCTCCTAGTGCCCGCACACTTTGCCTCTGCTACACAACTTACCTCTGACTGTTCACCATTGTCGTATGACTCTTCTTCCCAAATGTTGTGCTTCTCAACGCCAACGTCGTGAGCACCCAATAAGTGTGCCGAGTTAAACTGAATGCTCTTATAAGCTATTGGAGCTAGAAAGGATCTTAAATAATCGGTTAGAAATTCTCTGGAAACTCAGAAATGCTTAATAATTTTTTTCTAATAGTATTCCCTGTTAGGAAGTAGGAAGATGGTCATACACATCACAATTCTTCCTAAGTAATCACAGAGTGGCACAATATAAAAGCTGCCCGTGTATAAATGTGTATGTATATAAATGCACCCAGACATGCATTATTATAAGGGAATATTCATGGTCAGGATTCCCGAGTCCAACTGAAATTCATTGTCTCTAGAGACCCCAAAACATGTCGTTTCAACTGCATGTGAATTCAGCAACAGATATTAAACACCTAAGAAACGCAAGTACCTTTTGACCCAGAAATTCTGCTTCAGGAAATTTTCCTTAAGAATTTGGAAATATTTACAGAGCAAGGATTTTCATTATAACATAGGAAAAAAATGCAAGAGATCAGAAAATAAATTACATACATGCAGGGATTAGTTAGAGAAATTGATGGTGTATTTGTATAACAAGGTTCCATTTTTTAAAAAATCATACGAAAAAGATGTTACACTATTATTTGTGGAGGAAAAGTAGGTAGCAAAATGGTGCACATATGGAATGATCCCGTGTTTTGTGTGTATATTTAAATATACATGTGTGTGTGTGCATATGTGAATGTAAGGCTGGAAGAATATACACCAAAATGTTAACCATGTGTCTTCCTCAATTGTAGCATTATACGTAAGTTTTACTTTCTCTTTTTTGCCTATTTTTATTTTATATTATTTATCTTACAATATATTACTTTTATGTAATTAGAAGAAGACAAGAAATAGGAAGGTGTTCTCAGAGAACCCCCATATTGCAGAGGAGGAAACTGAGGCCCAGAGAAGATGGGAGGTTTGCCCATGGTCCTACAGTTAGTGATAAGAAAATTAGCACCACACGCCCAGGGCAGAGTGCTTCCCACCACCTCAGGGCCCACCACCGCAGGTATTGCGTTTTTAAATTCCAGAGCTGACGTCATTCTGCATTTGGAAACAAGCACCCTACCACAAGCACATTTCCATGGGAGCAGTAGCAACAGACACACACCTTGAATGTCATGCCATGCATTGGTTTCTCTGACTTAAAAAATTGTTCTGCCATTACCTCCTGACAGTTTTCCAGGAGGGGATTTATTATGAAACCAGGGCCAGATTCTTCCATTAATAGGGGAAACAGGCTTAATAACAGTGAAGTCATGTTTTTGCAGCTGCTCTAGTTCTCAACTCTTGCACAGTTTAATTTGCTACCTTTGTGGTTTCAACAAATGGAAAGATTGTGTGTGTTCATTCACAATAATTGCGATGTGCTTCCACCAAGTTGCAAAGATTCAGTGATTTTTAAGAACCATAACAGGCCGTGACCTATGAATTCAATTTCCAATGGTAAAATCCCCTGACCGAAGGGGATGCTGATGATGAACCAACACGCTCTGTAACAATCTGTTTCGGGCACCGAATTGACCTGTAAGTTTTCCAAATACTGCCTGATGAAAATGAGTTTTATTATTTTCCATTAGCAGCTGCTACAGCAAAATGAACGGCCGGTCCACAAGGGAAATAAAAGTGCTTCCCTCTTCGCCGTAGCCTCTGCCGCAAATGTGAACAAAGCCGCCTCCGCCTGGTCCTCCCCCCAACCCCCCAGCCTACCATGCTGAAATTTCCACACTCTGGGGCCATCTGGTCAGCAAATCCTGCCTGAGTCTATGACACCTAATTAAAGCTTAATGGCATTGAATTAGAGTATATACAGAGCACCTACTATGCACTCAGCATTTTGCCGATGTTGGTGCAGTGCAAGTGGGAAGATAGCACAGGGGAAGGAAAACACTGAAAAGGTACTTCCTGCCCTGAAAAACCAACACTGAGCCTTCCAACTGGTTCTTTTCCATTAAAATAATAAGCACCTACATTGTTAATACTTTATATACATATGTCTCTAGTGCTCTAACCAGCTGTACAAAATAGAAGAGGTCATGATACCTATTTTTCACCTGGCAGGGTGGGGGGAGAAACCTGAAGAAGTCAAAGGACATAGCTGATAGGTGACAGAGTCGGGTTTCAAACCGGGGTCTCACTGGCACTGTAGCCTCACCTTGAGCAGTTCCCTGAAATGACCTTCCAGTCTGGATCAGAGCCAACAAGATGTGATGCCGTGTTTCGGGTAGCACCCAAGATTTGCTGTCTGGAGACGTGTGTCCCAACCACAGCCCCTCCATCTGCGAGCTCCGTGTGACTTCAGGAAGCATCTGGACCTCAGTTCCTTTACCTGTATGAGAGGAGTGTTAATACCTCCCTCATATCAGGGACATGAATTTTAAACAAAATTAAATAAAATAGTACAAATTCAAAAAAAGTTGCCTGATACACAGTAGTGCCAAGAAATGTTACTTACATTTTAACCATTAAAAGTAGTTTAAAGTTGACTAAAAATAAATAAGGTAAGAGGAAAAAAGAGGTTTTAAAATGGGAGGGGGCAGTTGTGTATGTGTGTCCTCCAACCGGATTTCAGCACCTGAGGATGTTCCCTGGCTAACTTCACCTGTCGCCTGTGTGCACATCTTGTAGGAAGTCTCCTTTGTCGTCATCATAGTGATTTGCTTTATCCTTGATTGTTTCTTGCATTTACAAAACCATTCAGTGCTTTTTTGGTTTCTATAATGAACCACAAGGCCCCTCACAATCTTTCCACTTTTGGCATTTGCATTAGGCAAAATAACCCTCTTTTTGGCAAATGCATATATATACATGCACATAAGTGAGGTTAATGACCATCTAAAGAAGTCACTTCTCCAAGGACTTACATTTCCTTTCAGAAACAATATTATACAAACAAAACCACACCTCCCTCCTCTACTGGTGGGGTTTTTTTCGTCTAGCCTGCTAAATTAAGGCTCGATGCAGAGTTCTTTTCTGACATCTCTTCTCTCACTACTGTCTCTCTGGTGATCTCATCTAATTCCATAGCTTCAAATACCTAGGTAATACATGGGATTCCCACATCTCTTTGTGACCACAGCCTCTCTTCCCCAGCTCGTGATCTGCATTTGCAGTGTCTGCCAGCCAGCAACACCCAGACACATCCCTGACACCTCAAGCTGAGATCTGCTAATCCCAAACCTATGTGTCCTCCTCTGTTCCTCGTATTTCTGTTCAAGGTACCACCTCCTTCCCAGTCTAGATCAAAGCTAGTGACATCTTGGCCTTTTTCTTCCTTCATGCCCTTAACTCAAACCTATCAATTCTCTCTGTGCTACTATAATGATATCTGCCCCCTTTTCCCCACCATTTCCATCACCATTCTAGTTAAATGCTCATTATAGTTCATTTGGACTCCTCTTAACAGAAGTGAGTTGCAAGCCAATCAGCCTCCCAACTGACTTCTTTTAGTCTCTCTCCACTCTACTTCATTCCATACATTGCTGACTAATGAATATAATTCCTAAAGCACAGTTAGATCACAGTTTCTCGCTAATCACCCAACAGCCATTGCCTACTGAGAGAAGAAAACACAAAAATAGAGGAGGTACTGCATGCTTTGGTTGCTACTAGCCTTGTATCCTCTGCTCCTGTAAACATCCCCACAGCTCAACCAAACAAGACAATTTGCAATGAACAATGTCAGCCTTTTATGTAGCCTCCTTTCTCCATTAATTTTTTTCTGGCTACTCCCTCACCTTGAAGACCCTTCTTCCTTAATAATGACCTTTTAAAATCCTCTTTCCACTATTAGGTCCAACTCAAATGTCATTGTCCTGTGGTACCTTCTCCCTTACTTGGACTCTTATTGAATAGGATACCCTGAAGCATGGAGCACGTCTGACTGAAGCCAGACTGTACCTCTTTATCTCTAATGGAAGGACCTGGCAACGCTACACCTCCATTTCCTCCCTCTCAGCCTATATGTTATTTTGTCAGATATTATACTGCTGCATGTTATAAACCCAACAGTACGTAATTATTTCAATTACCTTTTAAAGATACATAAATATTAAGAAAAACACAAGTCTTTACATTTACCTACACATTGCCGCTTCTGGTGCGTTTAATCTTTGGCCAGTCTATTCAGCACGGAGCTAAATCTCTCTGTATATTCTCTCTGTCTGAAGCCCCATGAATTATCTGGTTTTCCAGTCTGGCTAGTAGGAGAGGAAATTCCTGGCCCCGTGTGAGCTTTGAGGGTTATTCTGGGGTTGTCGTTTGCTCTTTTCTGGTGGTTCTTTGCCCAGCCCGAAGGCAGTTCGCTCACACGCATGCGCCCATCAGTACACCATCGGCAGGGCTCCGCCGTCCTCCTCTCTCTGTCCAACTCTCTCCTTCCCAGTGACCCGCCCTAGCTACCAGGGCCTCCCCAAACCCAGTCCCATTTCTCAACTCAAGGTGAACCTTGGTCTGCCTGGTTTCCTCTCCGTTCTCATGGCCTGGAAACCTCAGGAAATAAGGTAAAGCAACCAGAGGGCTCACGTCCCCTGTTTCCCATCTCCCTGGGAGCAAGGCCCTTTCTTACCTTATTCCCAAGTGGTGAAAACTGTTTTCTGTACACTTGACCCGTCTTCTCAGTTGCTTCGGGGGCAGAGTAAACCCAAATTCTGTTATTCCCCCTGACCAGAAGAAGTGGTTTTATAGAGTCCCAAATTTAAAATCCCTTCCAGCTGTTACTTGGAGGCAGTCCCTGAACCAGCCATGACCAATCAATAACTGCAGAGAAGGTTCAGGTGCCTGTCGTAGGTAGGCTACCTTGTAGACAGTGCCACAACTAGGGCTGGTCCTATGTGGGGGTTCCGTGGAGAAATCAGCTGCAATCTTCTCCAAGAAAATAATTCATGGCTTAATATAAACAACTTTGGGTACATATCAGAATTGAGCAACCAAATCTGTGAGATCAATTGTTCTGTGTGATATGAAGACCACAAGCTTAGTTAAATTAATTACAAAGAACTTTTACATACGAACTATTCAAATTACTCCTCCTTCGAATACCGTATTTAGGAGACTATCACATCTGTGATGCCTATGTTTTCCAAAAAGCCAGAATGCGGGAGAGTGTATGTATACATACTCTGCATGTTGGGCCTACACAATGAAAGAGAACCTTTCCCGATGCCTTGCCTAATTCCTTTACTTCCTTCCATCTATGCATTGTAGCCTCCAGTTTTATCCAAAATTTCTGATTCCTTAACCTTTTCTCTGGCACACCTGAGACTGTTACAGTGGGCAAATAACACAAACACACCCTCTGACATTCTATCCTCATCATTTGACAAGTTTCAAACCCAATTAAAATCTACTGAAAACCACTATCTGCTAGATCTCACCTACTGCTTTCACTCCGTGATCCGAATACAAAGTGCCATGGTAGACACCCTGAGATACTCACAGAGGAGGCTCCCACACAGTCTTCGTGAAAAGAAAAGGCAGAAATGCAAACAAAGGTAGCCAGCAGGAAAAGAAAGGCAATGAGAAAGGATAGATGATAACTCCTCTGGGGCCTCAAAGCAGGGAGGGCTAAAGGATTTAACAGATGAGTGATCTGAAACTTTACGAAGCCGAATAAACTTGCCCGAGGTTAATATGCACTGAGTGTCAAAATTCAGATTCTGGTCCAATTCTGTTGATTACTAGAGTCCATATACCATCTCTCCCCAAGCCTCTCCATTTTCACTCCAGTTTGGGCAATTCCAGACGGTGTCACCTCTAGCTCCTCCACACAGTGTTTCTGAAGGACAGGGTGTAGACTGAGGAGTTCTAGAATTTGGGATTTTGAGATTGAAGTTGTGGCCGTGGCAGTAGTGGTGGTATTTTCTTGATGTTCTTGATGAGCTGAGTTCAGCTGGGACCCTCTGTGGTTGTGTAGTAACTGTATGTCTGGCTAAAGCATATTCCTTTGGAGGGACCCCTTTCTCTTCCCAATTATTTAATAATATTTCTTGAATAATGACACCAACCCAGGACTGAGATGACTTCCCCCCAAAACTGCCAGGTAATTCTGAGTCAGGAATGAAGGTCTGAGAACCAGGAGTGAGGAGCATGGTTTCACTCGAAAGCAAATACAGTGATTATTCATTCAGACTTCTTTGATTAGATCTACGTTTCCGCTTAGCTAAGGATAGTACGTTTATGAAAGGAAGGGAGGGAGGGAGGAAGGAAGAGGAAAGAAAAAAAGAGAAAGAGAGGGAGCAAGGGAGGGGAAGGGGGGGAGAAAAGAAAAGAAAAAAAAGAGCAGAAAGAAGGAAAAGAAGGAAGAGAGGAGAACTATTCCTGCCCAAGGTTTCAGAGTGAAGGGAAAATCCCCAGGATCGCTGCCAACTGTCATGGGAGAAATTTTTCTTCCTGATCTATTTCTGGCAGTCAGTTCAACTTCATGCATCATTGTTTCACTTATGGCATGTACAGTAGCCAGAGCAAAACCCATAATATCTTTTCTGTCTGGTGGGAATCTTATATTCCTATGCACAGTGAAAAATGGCCTGATCACAACAAATTTTTTTCTCCAAGCGTCATAATGTTTTAAATATCTTCTGAATCTGTGGAACACATTGGAAAAGAATAGGATTCTTACACTGCTGAACACAGAAACCACAATACAAATCAGCAGAGTGTGGAATAGTGGAGGAGCATCATTTTTTATAGAAGCTATTGATGAAGACACAGCCATGAAGAACGAAGACTGTGGAAGAAAGGAGGGGGTACCTAGGCTGTGGAAGCACTCATTTTAAGGAATGGAGGGTTTTTTTTTCCTCTGAAAGTAATGTAGCACTCAGATACTTGAGCAGGGTAAGAGAATTAGATTTAATCATGGGAAAATAATTACAAATGGCTTAGGTAAACTTAAGATTTCCACCACTTTATCCTTCATTTGCATTTTAACCTTCTGGAAAAGGCCATGCTTCAGGGTAGTCGCTGTTGAATCACACTAATTCACTGCTTCAGCTGTTTTTATCCTTTGGTGGAGATTTTTCAAAAACTTGAACTCTTCACAGGAAAATATCTGCGACATTCGAAACTGACTCACGCTTCCTCGTTTTTCACGAAACAATGACATTTTTCCCCTTTGATGCTATCATCTAACTCCACAGGAACTTTTACTACCGAGCCGCTTTCATCCCTTTCCTGGTTTGAAGATAAATGATCCCTGGTCTCCTTCAGACCTGCATAAATCACAAAGCAATCTACTAAGAGATGCCTGTGGCAAGCAGCTTCAACTAGAATCAAAAGGACAGTCAGAAATATTCAGACTGTTTACACAAGAAGTAACCAAGGCAGAGTAATCCAAATACGGTGCTCCCTCTTCTTCCATGTACAAAGCCTGGCGCACAGGGCTGCTGAGAAGCGTGGATTAGCTCCTGTCTGACATCGAGCACCAGGGCTGCTGTCACAGGTCAGTTCTCTGCTCCGCCTCAGCAGGAACGTGGCCCGCTGGGAATCAGATTCTTAGAACAAATAGATTGATCAAGAAATCTATTTATTTGAGGTTTTTTCAAATTGTTTTTTAATTGTATTGTTACTACACAGAAACATTAATGAAATACGAAGTAGAAGAGAAAAAGAACATTATCATCCATAATCCTGGCATCTAATGAACTGAAATATTTCCATTCGCCTATGCATATGCATTTCTTTTAAAAGACCTATTTGGGTCAGAGATATAATTTTCCATGGCTCTCTTTTTTTTCACCTAACAAAGGCCTTTTCTTTTTTGCATGCATAACCTTCCTATTTGTCCAGGGACAGAACTGCATCAGTCGGCTGCACACACATTTGTTTAACTTGTACCCTGTGGCACAGTGGAACTTTAAACGATGGCCTAAAGGACTGGTTCCAAGCCCAGGCTCTGCAAACAGGTCGTTGGAGTCCTGCCATCCCTGGTCCAGGGACCTCAGGCTGATGACTCTCTGTCTCGAGGCCTCCAATTTTATCTATATTTAAAAATGAGAACAAAGCCAGCATCCCTTTACAGGAGTATTGTGAGAACTACACAAGACAGAGCAGGCAAAATCCCTAACATATGGCCTGGCTTTTAGAAACAACTCAACAGATGTTGACTGTTTTTTATTATTAATAATAAAGAAATGTATTTTTTAGCTGATACAGTTATGCAGAAAAATTGTAAAAATGCCCTCAATGCACTTAAGAGGGGCAGATTCTGATCTGGGATTTTGTTTATTGTAATGCAACTTCCCCATCCAAGAGTATAAACTCCCTTCTCAGGCACAGGGTGAATAGCCAAAGGGCGTGCCCCAGCAGACAGAGAGCGGTGCAGGACCTGAGCTTTGAGCTTACATTAGAAACAGGGATCACTAGTGGCCTCATCACCCAGAATCGTAGCAATGAGAGGGAAACCTAGACCTCGGTTAAGGTTAACTACCACATCGTGTTTAAAGGAAATTGAGGCCTTAAGAAGTGAGGTGATTTGTCCAAGGTTGCTCTCAAACACAGTCTCCCAACCCATTTTACTTTTGTTCACTGCTTCCCTTCTGCTCCAGGATATTTATGTGGATTTATGCCAAGAACCTACCTCCCAGCCCTGAAGTCTTTCAGCTTCCTTGCTTTTATGGTGAGGTCACCTTTCCTGGAAATGTCTATGATTTCTTTGCAAAAGCCCTCAGCCAGGAGTGTGGCAATGAAATCAGCAGAACCAAAACTAATGACTACGTGTTAAGCATAAGTGAAATTTTGAGCTGTCAAAACCACATTCAAATCTAGAATGTCGTTTTCTTAGACTTCAAAAATAACACAGGAAGCTGAAGGGAAGCAGAGTTTACCACCCCAAAATATGCCTTTTGGGATGCTGACTTTAAGCTGGGTTTTGTTTTTTTTTTAAGAAACAAAAGACTAAGGAAAAATCTCTGACCTTCCCCCTACGTGCCTAAAAGAATTTTAGACAGAAGACCTGACCCAGAAAGGGAAATATCATCACAGGTAACTATTGTTTGACATGAACCCCTGTGTGATAGAGGGGAACCTAGCAAGGTCCACTCGTTCAAAGCCCTCTCTGTGTCCCATTGTTAAAGATGGCTTGAGAAACATTTATGTGCCAAGGGTTTGCTTTTTCAGTTCCATGTGAATTGCCTTCTGGCTCTATTAAGTCTCAAACCACAACCCTTCCTTCTCGTTAGCTCCACAATAGCATATAATGCCCATTCTGTCCTTGGGTCTCATTCTTGTGGTGCCCCAAACGTACCTCCATAATATACACTTTTGACATTTTCTCCTGTTAATCTGCTTCTGTTATATTTTACTACTAAGTCAACTAGAAGAATTTATAAACTGGGAGGATAGTTACAGGGTTTTTCGGGCCTTCAACAGACCATATGGTTCTTCTGTTTCTTTCTTTCCTAGTCACTTTGCATATCTGTGTGTTTAATTATTCATTCCTTTCCCTGCCACGAAAAGAACCCATATTTCCCTAATAGATTATTTCACGGTAGTTACAATTTGACCTAAAACAGGAAGTGCTCACTATTTCACAGCAAGGAAACTCCTTCTCAAGAACACAATCCTAACATACGTTTATTAGAGTATGAATAAGCAACTGAATTACATTTTATGTACAAACCTATCACTATTGTTCATTAGAAAAAAATACATTTCTAATAAAGTTTGCCACATGAAGTGATCTTTACCCTATAGATGTCTGTACCTTTGTTTTTACCTATCAGTGAGTTAAAAATATATTAAGATTCAGTTTGCTTTTGAAAGAGAAACCTCAGGCAGTGTGAACAGAATTGTTTTTAGAATTGTAAAGGCATATAGCTTTAGACACTTCCAACATCCTGCATCCACTACCTCAAATTAGCTTTGTTGAGTATTGCCCAGCAGAGAGAAATGAATAAAAATGAGGAGCCAATTAGCCCAGCTTTAACATGAAAATAATCGTTTCAAAAAGCAGCTGTAAATGCTTGGTTCTCTTGAAGAGGCTAAACATTACCGAAGTACAATATAACCCGACTCACATTAAATTTCCACGAGTTTCAAATTAGTGTGAGTTAATAGGATGTTTACTGCATTTACTTTTCTTCTTTTTACAACAATGTTAGGTTTATAAGAAAACATTATTTCTCATGCTTGCTCTTGGGAAGGCTTGCTTCTTTTTCTCTTTCCATATGCCCCATATTCTCTGCCACGCAGACTCACCCCTGTGCTACCATCCCCATTCACAGCAAGGAACAGAGAAGCTCTGCCTTGCACATTGTAGTTAAACAAAATCAATACATATTTACCACTCAGCCACTGTGTGCCCCAAGCAAAACAAGATGCTGTGAAAAATGAAAAGCCTTGTGGCCTGAATTATGGGATTTACGATCTATATCATACTTCCTGGTGACCCAGGTAAGTATAGCCCAAGCCAGGAGCTCAACGAAGACTGCAGCAGGGGAGCAGCTGAAGAACTGACTACCGCTGGGTCTTGGCCGGGCTCCTCCCCATCTCAGACGGCTGGAGCAGGCTGGGGCAGGCCCTCACCGGGAGAAGCCTGTTCCCAGAGCTTTCACATAAGCACCTCCCAGTAGTAGCTACCAATTACTGAGCTCTTGCTTTGGGCCAGGCTGAGCACATTCAGTCTTTGTAACAACCTCATAAAGTAGGACTTGGGATCCCTATTTGACAGAGGTGGAAACTGTGGCACAAACAGTTCAAGTTGTTCAATCATTTTTTTTCATCATTAACAAAGGGGGGTGGGCAAAGCAGGAATTTGAACTCAGGACTAATACCAAATGCCCTAACACCGATGCCAAGTCCCTAAATCAGATTCTGATCACCAACTGCCACTATCTTTACCTCCCACCTCCTCTTTCATTCATTTCCCCACGTTCCTTTTGGTCAGGAAGATCAGACTCATAAAGAAGCAGAAAGGAAAAGCTTGGAGCCAGAATATAAACCTCGGGTGTGGCCATTGGCAATCTCTCTTTCACGGGTATTACTGCACTAAGCTACATAACATGAAATGTGGTTGCCCAGAGTTCTACTAAAGATATATTGACTAAATATAAAACGAGCCCATTAACTTTTAAAAATGTTCTTCTCAAAATTCCATATGGAATGTGCAGATTAATTAAGCTCTGGTGCCGTAAACCAAAGACAATCAGCTTTAACCAACTGAAGAGCTTCTATGCTACCCAATAGCCAGAAAACCACCACATAATTAAGCACATTTCTGATATAAAAAGACACATAAACATTTTATCATAAAATAACAGTACACTCATCCTAATGGGCTATATAAGGGTTGCCACTTGATTCTCAATATTTTTCTACTCAGAAAAAGGGCTGGAATTAATATGAGCTTCCCAGGGTCCATCAGGCCCTCTGCTGCTGGCCAGGTTGGTAATCGGAGGTCAGCAAAAACACTTGCTAATTCAGTATGAAAACTGACTCTTTCTAAAGGGCCACAATCGTGGCAACAATGCTATTTTTAATTTGTATAGTAGTTAAGAGAATGATTTTGTTTTTCAACAAACCTGTGTATACATTCAACTCTAGAACATTGCAGCAAATTAATCTCTCCAAGCCTCATCTATAAAATGGGAATAATAAGGACTTTCTATTTTTCTCTTATTTTTTCCATTACCATTTAACTTCCCTATACCCCCTCCCCCGGCAATCACCTCACTGTTGTTCACATCCACAAGTCCAGTAAGGACATTCTCACTGGGTCATCACAAATATCACTTAAGATCCTGCCCTTGGCACAAGGTCTGGTACACAGCGAAGGCCATCCAGTAAAGGGTAACTGTTATTTGGAGGTATTTGTGGAAGAGGGAAAAAGGTCACAGGGGAATTAAGGTTTGGGTTTCTTGGGAAGACAAAGATTGGCTTGCTATTCTTTAATTCCTTTCAGAGGTACTTGTATTCAGCACTCATCCATCATAACCCCATGAGCACGTTGTAGGCCATTAACACATATGGTTCCGGCTCTGGTACAAGAATAGGGATGGATTGCTCAATAGGAATTGCTGTGTTTTTATGTTTCAAGTGCTATTTTTCCCTGAGGCTTTCAGCATGTCGCTTTATTTCAAAAACAAGCAGCTCACGTGTCTAGAAAACCATGTGCTGAGGCTCACTGTCAGAGATTCTGTTTATTCACCGAAAGGTCATCTGCTGGGAGAGGACTGTGTTTTCACTCCAGGCTGGTGTGCAGAACTACAAAGAGTCTGGGTGCTTAATGGTGCTTATTGCCGAGCCGTCCTGCGGTCAGCGATCCTTTCACTGTTAATTCCCAGGCCTAGCAGGCATTATTGTGCTATGCTGCACAGTAAACACCTCTAGGTTCCCTAGGTATATTAAATTTATGCAGTGCCACAGGCCATGTAAACTGAAACACAGAAGAAAATATTTTCTTGTGATTCCACCAGGAAGGGCTTGTGATTTTTACTTTTTGGTCTCTTGATTGCTATTACAGAGGCCCCTTTTTGCTTAATGATGCAGAGTCTGCCTGAGCTCTTTGTTTGATTGAAAAACAAGCCCCTGATGAGTTGGGAACAAGGAGATACTGGGTTTTCCAACCAAGGCTTCCCACCACCCCATTCCCCATGAGGGTTGCGTCATTACCGGAGCGTCCTGAGCCTTGAATTCCCTGTTCATAAAATGACAACAACAATGACTATGTAGCCTTTAAGATGCTCCAGCCTAGCTCTAGAAGTCTATATTCTATTACCATCTTTTCATATTTACCCCTTTGTCAAGTATTTTATTTCTCTAATGATGAGTAGTATGGAATAGAATTAACTGCTATCTAGAAGATATGTGTGATTAAGTTTGTGTATGATTTTTCTATAACTAACATGCACTAGGTTTTAATTTTATTCATAATTACTAACTTAAGGCTTAAAATATCTGTGGATTAAATAGAAATATTATACCATTTTTATAGTCTCTTCTTCTCGTATTAATAAAATCACATAAAACACTGCCCACACAGATGATAAGCCCCATTTCATCACCAAGAAGCATAATTAGCAAATTAAAGAGTTGGACTTAAACTCGTATTCCAGGTTTTTGCTCTCATTTAAGTAAAGCTCTTGTTCTAAATCACAGTGATTATTATATGATACAACTAAATACATCTGCTTTTCACAATTACATTTTTATGTCCCGCTTCACGTTTTCTAATATAAAAGCTATGTTTTGTTTACAGTTTGATTTACTACAGATTTTTCTAAATAATATCTTCTGAAAATAGAAGCACAAACATGTATAAGATACATGAACTTTTACCCTCTATAAACATGAGCTTGTATCCAGT
Organism: Sturnira hondurensis; assembly: GCF_014824575.4. Taxonomy (NCBI): domain Eukaryota; kingdom Metazoa; phylum Chordata; class Mammalia; order Chiroptera; family Phyllostomidae; genus Sturnira; species Sturnira hondurensis. Next base: position 1,382,772 of record NW_028077910.1, read on the forward strand.
CTTTGCTGGCAGCACGCCAATAGAAATATCAGTGCTTCCAATTTAGAGAATTTCATACTTTCCCTATTATCTTCAAAAATATTCTTTGAAAGAAAGGTTACTATCTTTAGTCTGGTTTCTCTGCACATTTCTGGAATAACACTATGTAAAAATCAGCTTCAGGAGCAGTACTCAGAAAACACAGGAAACTCTTCAGTGAGGGGCAGACGCAACACCTAGGGAGACATCCCCTCAAATCAGTAAGGGCCGGCTGAGTCTGTGAGACGGAAGTGTATTGTGGCTGAGTATACAAGTTGGGTCGTGCAGGTTGAAGTTTGAATCCCAGCTCTGCCTCTTACTGGTGGTATGACCTTGGGCATTTCTTTCTTTGTAAAATGAAGAAAATACTGCCTACTTCACAGGATTCATGCAAAAATTAAATAAGATAATATACATATCATGCTAGTACATAGTAATAACCCATACATAATGGTGATGGCTGTTATTTTTATTATCATTGTTATATCTACTTCTAGTATTATTAATAAATCAGAGAGAATATGACCATGGGGCTGGGCGCACACCATGGTTTTGGCTGTGACATTCAGGCTGTAGCAGTAGTTTCTCCTAGAGGGTCCTGCTATGCCCAGGGTGAGGGAATTGGAACTTAAAGACATGCATAGAACTGACAGCATTGAAGACTTCTAAGGAAGCCTAAAACATTCTTCCTGGCCCTGCCCGGGGCTGCATTACTGCCTACCAAGCTCTTTCCTGCCCTCCGGCACTTATTCCATTCCTCTGTTCCCATGGCTGTCTTCCTAAATTACTTCATTTCCCTCTTGCAAGAATTATTACAACACCCCAGTTCAGTGACAGAGAAGTTGAACAACTCTCACCATGTCACTGCTCCTAATGGGAGAAGAGGGAGACTAGGCGATGAGACTCCAGCAGAGGCTGAGTGTTGAGCTTGGCAAGTCACACATGTACACACTTCATTATTGACTGTAAAATCAATTTAGTGACTTACAATATTTTTCATGAACTAGAATAGAAAATATCAGTACATACTTCATGCAGTAGGCAAAGTAGTATTTAGTTAACCTTTCATTTCAGTTTTGTGTCTGTCCATGTCTATGTGTACATGTGCATAAACTGGGCTGCAATGTAAAGCATATTTCTTTTTGTTCTCATTTGGAATAGGAGACCTTTAAGGTCCCTTTTAGCTAAAAAGCCTATGGTTCTCCAAAACTGATAGGCCTTAGGTCCAAAATGGCAATATATGGGGCTTTGGTTTAATCGGGTTGGTCTATATCTTTTTTTTTTTCAGTAAGAAAATAAATTGTCTCCTTATCAGTAAATAAATGTTTTGAAAGAATATAAGTAGGGTCTACAATTAATCCTCCAAGAAGATGATCTGTCTTCTGGGAATTAGATGACCATGTAAAGTGAACTCAGTGATTGGTGCCTGAAACCTATTTTGGACTCCATGACCCATCTCCTCGCCTCGGGAGCCCACTTTTGTACATGGTCCATGGGGACTGGGCCTGCTAGTTCAAAATAGTGAAGACCTGAAGAGGGGAAATAAACTGCTGGGGGGAAGGGATGGGGGATTTCCTCCCAGCACGCACACTGCGTGGGCTTTCACACTGAAACATAATGCACACCAAGAAGCCAGAAGATGTGTGATGCATCTGTCAAGCTTCTCCAGGCCAACGGGAGTATGCTATGGGTCGGCAAGACAGCCGCCTGCCTGGGATTCCTGAGCTCTCCAAAACCAGTTTTTCACTCTGCTTCTCTTTGGCACAGAATAAGCACTTCATTCTCCCCTTTCACACAGACAGTTAATTAATTTACATTGAGAACTATAACTGCCAAGATGATCAGACGCTCCAAACATTGGTCAGCACAGATTTTCCCTGTTTAAAAAATGTAAACAGGGAAGTTGTTTATAAGGAGAAAGTGCTCAGCAAATGTGAAGTAAGTGCAAGGGTATCTAGTGGAAAGATGCAGCCTATTGGTTCTTCAAACCATCCAGTCTAATGGGTCCACACAGCTGTGAATGCTCACGCTGCAGCCCGGGCCTCTCTCCCTCTTTTCAAATCCTTGGCTCACCACAGGCCTAGTAACACATTAGTTCTTCCGATGATGAAATGTGGTCAGCTTGGTTTAAGCCACCCAATTCCCATTCCATTGTCCTACAGTGAGAACACACCCTAACCACTTTTTCTGTCCTCACAGGTTTCCAGATCGTGACGGCATGTGTAGAGACTGGTCAGTCTCTTGGTTACTACTGAGAATGGTTAGTCTCAGTCAGTCATCACTAGTGAACTCTCCATCTCAACCCCTAGAGGAGTACCAGAGCACAAAGTCTGCGGCTATCAGCCGTATTATCAAGTTTGAGCACAAAGCCAAGAAGGAGACCCCCAAAGTCAGCATCTTCTTTTCTACTTGATTTTGTGCAGTGGGTTTGTACTAAGGTAACTATTTGCTTGTAGTATTATTTAGCTGCTTATTCTAGTTCCTTTTCTATATAAATAATGTATTGATAATTTGAACATGTGCTCTGGGAGACGTGTGCAATTGGGAAAAAATTAAATTAAAGAAATAAGCACTATAAACAAGGCATAGCTTTTTAAGTAGCTTTCTAAGCCTTGTTAGGCACAGGCTTAAGAACCCGATTCCGTTATCTGTCTATTGAACAGGAGTCTCACAGGCTTTGTGGCCATGATTCCAAGAATAAACACATTGCACCTTCCTTTGTATGTCTTCAGCATTAACAAAGTCTTCTGCTTCAGGAATCTTGATTATTGATATGTTAACCATAATGTTCAAATCAAAACTCGAGACACAGTTTCTAAGGTGAAATTTGGACTGACTTCATGACCTATTATAAAATGTCTTATCTGGTCAAATGTTGGCCATCCCTTAATATTTATGTTCATGTTACAATAAAATAGAAATTTAAAGGAGAATAATTCTGATTGAATTTTAAACTATTTTCTAACTACATTAGAAAATACATTCATACCTAATTACATTCATACCCCTCAGGAAGATTCACTGTCTCCCACCCCTTGTTCAGTCCCTCATCTTTGTATTGCCCCTAAGATAGCAGGATCTTAAAGTATAATATTCTCCAACTTTAAAATGAAAACAAAGCACATACATATACACGCACACATGTGTCTGCATTAATCCCTGAATTCCTTCAGCCTGTGACTCAATTTCTGTGACACGTATGCTTTACTATACTTCCTCCCTGAGTTACTCAGTTACTACTTATCAAACACTAGGATTTCTCAGTTATTGGATTGATACGTGGAGACAATGGGTCAGAATATCTGAAACTGCGACTGTCTCAGAAAAACCAGACATAGAGTCCAGGAAGGCAGCAGGTGTCCCTAAGCAGGAGTGAAGGTGTGAAAGAGGCCCACGCAGGGCACGGTGCCCTGAGCAGCACGACCTCATGCAGCGATCAGTTAAAAGAGGGAAATTCCAGTGACCATCACCATCATAGTTGCATTTTTGAGTGCTTACTGTGTTCAAGGGTCATGCCAAGTACTTTCAGTCTGTGGCTCATTTAGCACTCACAAAAGCCTTTATTAACCTTGTTTCATAGTTGAAGAAGCGGGCTTGGAGAGATCACTTAGAACTTACAGGACCTAGATCCAAACCTAAGCCTTTCTTGTTTTTCTTTTTTTTTAAAGATTTTATTTATTTATCTTTAGAGGGGAAGGGAAGGAGAGAGGAAGAGAAATATCAATGTGCAGTTGCCTCTCATGCATTCCCTGCTGGGAACTGGCCTGCAGCCCAGGCATATGCCCTGACTGGGAATCGAACTGTGATTCTTTGGTTCACAGGCCCTCCCTCAATCCACTGAGGTACACCAGCCAGGGCCAAACCTAAGTCTTTCTGATTCTAGAGACAGTGATCTGGGATCTGAATCTGCTCCTAGACCAAATGTAAGGCCCATTAGACCTTCAGGAAGCTTCGTGCCTCCTGAGTAAAGTTCCAGCCTGGAACCTCGAGTGGGTCTTTGCAACATTCCCACCTGTCTCCAAAGGAAACGTGTCCTCTGGATCCTAAAACCAGGAGCATGTCTTCAGTGGGATAAGTAGTCAGGAGGCATCTTTTCATTTTTTTCTTTGTATAATTCTCATACCT